>NC_137773.1:166301437-166962900 GCF_963455305.1 Plecotus auritus
GGCCCAGGGAGGCAGCGGCAGGGGTGGGGGAGGAGGACTGGCCCTCCTCTGACGCCTGGGAGGCCACCGCGCTGTGACCAGCTTCAGGAGCGAGGTGTGCCCCCCGATTGCAGGGGGGAGGGTCGGGGCGCAGAGCTCGGCAGGACTCCTGACGGCGCCCCTCAGCCGGGGTCTGTCCCGGGCCTGACGCTGCAGGCTCAGCTTCAGCATGTGGGCTAGGAACTTGCCTCATTCATTTTTGGACATGCCGACACTTTTTTTTTTTTTTTTAAATATATTTTTTTTATTGATTTTTTACAGAGAGGAAGGGAGAGGGATAGAGAGTTAGAAACATCGATGAGAGAGAAACATCGACCAGCTGCCTCCTGCACACCTCCCACTGAAGATGTGCCCGCAACCAAGGTACATGCCCCCGACCGGAATCGAACCCGGGACCCTTCAGTCCGCAGGCCGACGCTCTATCCACTGAGCCAAACCGGTTTCGGCCCGACACTTCTTATAGGCTCACCTCACAGGACATTCTCTCTCTCTCTCTCTGAGAAACCACAAGCACTTTAAAGATATCGTGTCTCATGCCATCCCTTTGATGGTGGGGTCAGATAAAAGCAGCCTGCGTGATGGGCGACAAAATTGAGGTGATGCTTCAGGTCACATGTTTCATAAACTACCGAAACCCTCCCTGTGGCTGGCAGAAATAATTTTTGATGAAAAAAGGGGCCATTTTGTTATATTTCAACCTCAACCTCAACTGTGGAAAAAGAGACGGCAAGAAAGGCTCTGTCTTGTCTCTTTCAGGGGGCCGGGCGGGCGCTGTCTCTCCTGGGGGTTGTCTGTGACCCTAATTCCTCTCTGAGGAGAGCCAGGGGCTGGGGTGGGGCTGGTGCTGCAGGAGTGAGCCAGGAGACGGGAGGAGAAGAGGCAGTTTGTGTTTTTAAACATTTTTTATTGATGAGAGAGAGAGAGAGAGAGAGAGAGAGAGAGAGAGAGAGAGAGAGATTTGTTGTTTCACTTAGGCATTCATTGGTTGCTTCTTATACATACCGTGACCAGGTATCGAGCCCATAACCTCGGTGTATCACGACGACGCTCTAACCATTGAGGTACCCGGCCTGGGTGAAGTTTGCATTTTAAACTAGTGAGTGAGTGGTATTTGCACGGCCCTTGTCATCCAGGGAACCATTTTAGAGAGAGGGAAAAAGCCAACCTGTCGTTTCGACCACTTGGAAAACTACTGGCTCCACATTCAGCGAGGCTGAGAGAAATCACGCTCCTGGGTTAGAGCTGCTGCAGGTGCTTCCGGACGCCCTGGAGGATGGGCCGCTGGGGCCGGTCCAGGCGGAGTGGAGCTCAGGGTGCCCGGGCCGGGACAGAGCCCCCCGGATGCGGCTCACCTGGAGGAGAAACAAGGGGACCCTCCAGGCCACGCTCATCCCCATGGGGCTGCTCCCTAAAGCTGCTCACTGCGCAGTGAACCAGGACCCAGCCGGCTCCTGCTTGCAGGTGGTTGTGGAGGTGATTGAAACCTGAGGACTCTGCCTTCCCTCCCGCTGGGGGAGGTTCTGATGTTACCAACTCATCAACCCGCGTTCCCGTGATTGGCCTGCAGTTGCAGGCATCCGCGTGCCATAAAGCGGCTGAGCACTGCCAGGGGACGCCAGTGCCACCGAGGTGGCCTCCTGGATGAGCCGCAGGGATGGCAACTGAGCCCATTTCTGAGCAGCTCATCGGGCAACCGTGAGAAGTGGTATCGGAAGTGCTGATGAAAAGCCACTTTCTAAGAGTCGCTTCCTGTGGCTCCCCTGAGACCTGGGCTGGAGGGAGGGAGGGAGGGAGGGAGGGAGAGTTAGGGACGGCGGGGTGCTTGCTATGGAGACGCACCGAGGCCTACCCAGGCTGCTGCGTGGTGTGGCGTTTTGGGGTATTTATTCCACAGACATCCTAGGGCCGGACTTGCTGCTGAGGTGAAGGACATGACCCCTGCCACCAGGGAATCAACCGTCTTATGGGGAGAGGGTGAGGGGCCCTTGTATCAAGAGGTACAATAGAGAGGAAGCAATGTGGCCCCAGAGTGTTGTTCCAAATGGGATTCAAGGAAGCTGGACGGTTGCCCAGGTAACGTGGAAACACGCGAGAGAGAAGCTTTGCTCTGCGGGATTGGAGAAAGTCAGAGCGAAAGAAACCCCCAAGGACCACCCGCTCAAGGCCACCGGGAACGTGCAGGTGGTTCCACTTGGGTGTGTAACTTGTTGCACGAAAGGAGACGCACACCACAGAGAAGCACGGATGGTCCAGGATGGTCCTGGGAAGAGGCACTTCTGAGGGGTTTCAGGAGGATGCGGGCTGTTTTATGGTTTGAGTACAAGGAAGTGGGGAAGGGGGTCTCTTCTGGATCAGTGTTGTTGGAAAGGGAGGCACTTGGGTAACTGGGTCTCTGAATACTTGTAATCCAGAAGGTGGGAGGGCTGGAGGGGGGTTGGAGATGTCATTAGAAGAGAAGCCACAGGGACTCATTTGAGCCGAGGGACAGCATGTTTGGTCATTCGTGTGGCTGCGCGGTGTGTTTGCGTGTATCTCTGTGCAGGGATGACTTTGGAGCGGTATTGTTGTCTTGTTGGAGTTCTCGACTGAAATTGTTTATTTCATCAGGGGAACATCAATGCCTAGCTGGTAGCAACTAGGCCACGATTTCACTATTAGCTGGAAGTTCTCAGGGGTGCTTTTGTGTTCCTCAAAATGCTTGGCTTGGGCACTGAAGGATGAGTAGGAGTTTTCCAGATCTAAAAGGGGAGGCATCCCCAGCAGGATGAAGGGATAGCTGGTGTGGAGAGAGGGAGGCATTGAAGATGACTAGAGGCTGAGGATACCGTGAGTAGCTCAAGATGCCAGAAGTGAGAGTGTGTGGGGGGAGCAAGGGGCAAAAAGGCCAGGGAGTCAGATGGGGCCAGATGAGGAGGGCTCATGGGTCTGGCCAAGGAGCATAGACTGTCCCCCTTGGCCATCTGCAGCGGAGTGCTCCGCTCAGAGCATCTGGTCCACAGATGTTTGTTGACTTGGGATGGACTTCCTTTTCCTTGCACACTCTTCTCTCTTGCACACCATATATTGCCATCAAAGCCAAAGAGGAAAGCCACCTGGCATGATGGGGGTGACGTGGCTGTCTGTACGTCATCCTTCGGAAAGCTAGCCCAGACTTTTCACATGGGTGGATGTAATTCCAAGAAAACAAGCAAAAACAGCTAAGGATTCCTGAGACCTGACCTTGGGACAGGACTAATATCTCCTCTGCTACACTTGGCCGAAGCAAGTCTCAAGGTCAGACTCAAGGACAAGGATGGGAGGTACTGCAAAACCATATTGAAAAGAGTACGGATATAGAGGTGAGAATAATTTGGACCATTTTTGCAAAAGACTACCATGTTAATGTATGCCAGAATGGCTGGCTAAAATTACCCGCTCTGTTAATAATTAAGCATCAGTATTTGCATTTTCTTTGGACATATACCGCTGATATGGACAATTCTTGATGATTTCTCCATTCTCGGCCTTAGAAAAATACGAATGGAGTGGGGTTGGAAGATCTCCACTCAGTGGGGGGCCATTCCCGTCAGCATCCTTCTGCACTAGGTGGGGGGTAGCAGAAGCAGCAGGCACATTTGCTTGGAGTCCAGCAGGGAAGATACACACCAGCGAACAACACAATGGGGAATGTGGTTTCTGCTTCGGTAGTGGTTGTGTGGAGGGATCTGAGGACATGTACAGTGGCTCAGAGGGAGGGATGTGGGTGGGAAATGTGTGTGTGTGTGTGTGTGTGTGTGTGTGTGTGTGTGTGTGTGCTCATTGTGTAAGGCAAGACAGCCCAGGGTTAATGGCTGGGTTTAGATTTGAAAAATGAGTTAGCCAGGCAATGAATGTGGTAAAGGGTGAATCCCAGGTAGCATAGGTATTTCATTCCAGATAATGAGGGTGCTCTGAGAAGGGAGCAAGCCAGAGCGAGATGGGGGTGAAAAGCACAGCAGGGTCCCACCTACCTTTAGCTGGCATTGACCTTTATGGTGGAGGCAATGCCTTTAGCCTGCCGTTGACCTTTATGGTGGAGGCAATGCCAGGCCTGCAGTTTTATTGGTACTAAAGAGCATGGCTTTGACCAGTGCAGGCTGCTTGATTCTCTGCAGTTGGGAGCAGGATCTTGTTCTAGAACTAAAGGAGGAATCACTTTTCTTGTCTGAACACACTTCGGTTCTATGTAAAATCACAATGGTAGAAATAAACTTGGCCTTACCCCACATCTTTCATCAAAGTAAGGTCCCGATGGATCAAAGCTTTAAGGATGAAAAAAGTAAAGTTATAAAGTATTAGTAGAAAATGCGAGAATTGTTTTAATCTCAAGATGGGCAAGACTTCTAAGAATGACACCAACCCAGAAGTCATAGTAAAAGAGATCAATATATTTGACTACATAAAACAAAAACAGAAATAAAAAACACCTGCATTGCAAAAAAAACCCATCATATGTAAAGTGAAAAACAAAACAAACCCATCACAACAACCTAGGGGAAAAAAAAGGAATTGGCAACCCTGTCTATCTGGTTATTTAGTTTTTCCAATATTATTTTGTTGAAAAAAAATCTTTTACTTATTCAAACATCATCTTTATCATATGTTACATGTGTATCTATTTATATATACTCACATTTACTCCTAGATCTTTTTTTGGGCTTTAAATTCTGTCCCTCTGATCTTGTTGTCCTTTCCTGTGTCAGTACCATATTATTTTAATTACTATAGTATTGTAATATCTTATTATCTGGCAGTCCTCTCACATTGTTTTTTAAAAAAGATTTTTTTAAAAAAAATTTGCTTGCCCTAACCGGTTTGGCTCAGTGGATAGAGCGTCGGCCTGTGGACTGAAAGGTCCCGGGTTCGATTCCGGTCAGGGGCATGTACCTTGGTTGCGGGCACATCCCCAGTAGGGGGTGTGCAGAAGGCAGCTGATCGATGTTTCTCTCTCATCGATGTTTCTAACTCTCTATCCCTTTCCCTTCCTCTCTGTAAAAAATTAATAAAATATATTAAAAAAAATTTGCTTGCTATTTTTTTCCATATGAGGGATTTCCTACTTAAGCATATTGTACACCTTCCCATTAACGTAAAGCCTTTTTGTGTGCATCAGGGGTAATTTGAATTTTCTTTGCGTAGATTTTGCATGTCTTACGTTTTATCCTTTTTTTGTTATTACAAATGAGTTATTTTCTTCCATGATACCTTCTAACTTACTGTTAAATTCTTTACATTAATTTTGTATCCATTCAACCTATAATGTTTTTATTGTTTGCAATGGAGTTTCATTGAGTTCTCTTGGACTTTTCTTGGTTTTTAATCATACCAACTACAAATACGGATCACTTTACCTCCACTTTTAATTTTTTCGTAATATATACATTTCTGTTTATTGTTGATTGTGTTGGTTAGTTATTTCCAGGACCCTGTTAAATAATTAGGGTGATGGTAGATATTCTTGTTTTGTTCCAGACTCTAATGGGAGTGCTTCTTGTGTTTTCCTGTTACATTGGAGGCAGGTTTGAAAAGTTGAGATCAATATACTTATCACATTAGGGAAGCATCCAGTATTGGCAACCTCTGCTATCGCTAACTCCTTTGGCTAGCCAAATAGCTGTGTGTGCCTTTCCCCTCCATACAGCACACGCATCCCTCCCCTCAAGGGCACAGAGTCCCACTGGGTCCTGCATCTGGGTCAGAGACCAGGGTCTCTGGGTGATGCGCAGTTCTGTCCATCAGATCAAGATAGGCTTCCCTTGATCTGATGGTCTTTAGACTGAAGGTAAAATGGTCTAATCACAACATAGTGGTTCTGGGGACACAGGATAATCCCAGCAGGAACTCCATCCTGAAAAGAGAAAATGGGAAATGTGGTGGACGCTGGTCCATGATAGAGGTGACACTGGGTTGGGATGGCAAATATTCCCTTTTCCGGCTGTAGGACACATTTCATGCTTCGTGCATTCGGACCTCCTGCTTTTACTGTCTGGGGACACAGCCTGTGTTCATGGTCTGCTGGAGTCCCCAGCTCTGCCTGCGAGAACTTTCCTCCTTGTCTTTCATCTTCAAGGCCATAAAAGTATCAGACTCCCAGTCAAGTGAGATTGCTGGCCACAGACAGAAAATACCGCTCCTAGCCGAATTATTTCCCCTACCATCTCTGTTTGTGGCTGGCTGGCCCCAACCGAGTTCCTCTCTCTTATAACACCGGGTGAAAGAAAAGAAAAAAGGCAGCTAATGCCCACCAAAACTTGTAATTTTTCCTAGTGCTTCACCTCCATTGGCACCTCTTGTGGAGTCTGTCACCTTCAGCCTTGTGTTAGCCTGTGTCTGTCTTTTCTTCCCTACCTGTGATAGGCTGTAGTCTTCATGTGTCCAGTCATTCCTTCATTACACCCAGCGTGACCACTCCTTCAGTGCCAGGTTGGAGATACAGGGAGGGAAGAGCCCAGTGCCATTCCTAGTCTGGAGGGGGAGAGGGTCTCCATGGATACAGATGTGTGATAACATGAGAATGGGTGTCATGGAGGAATCTACGAAGTGTTGGGGCTCAGGGACCTGGGAGATGCTTCTCTGAGGTGTTTGTGAATAAAGCTGAAGCTTGAAGCAGGTTTGGGAGCGAGCCTAGTACAGTGCCTGACAGATAGCCATTCAGTGCTCACCAGATATTTGTTAAGTGACTAACTGAAGACATGTGCTAGGTTGACAAGGCAGAGAAGGAGCAGGCTGTGAGAAGAAATGGATGAAGGGCCTGATGTTCAGGGCACAGTGAGGTCTTCTGTGTGGTTGGAACACAGAGAGTGGGGTGGAGGGGAATGAAGCTGAAAAGCTGGAGACTTTGGGTGTAGAGTGTAGGTTCCAGCTTGAGGACTGCGAGGAGTGACCAGATGCCTCTCTTTAAGATATGATCAGCCCGGCCAGCGTGGCTCCGTGGTTGAACATCGATCTATGAACCAGAAGGTCACGGTTCAATTCCCGGTCAGGGAACATGTCTAGGTTGTGGCCTTGATCCCCAGTGGGGGTGGGTGGGTGGGCAGGAGGCAGCCAATCAGTGAATCTCTCTTATCATTGATGATTCTCTCTCTCTTTCTCTCTCTCTCTCTCTCTCGCCCCCCCTCTCCCTTCCTCTCTGAAATCAATAATAATAAAAAAAGATATGATCAGATTTGAAGTCTGATTTAACCTATATTTTTCTTTTTTTATTGCGGTGCAATATACATAAAGTGTGTACAGTGCAACAATCTTAAGTGTACAGCTCAGATGAACTTTATACCCAGTGTCATCACCACCCATGTCAAGATGTAGATCATTTCCAGCTCCCAGCCGTCTCTCGTGCCCTTCCTCCTACTGTTTTAACTTCCATCACATTGGACTGGTTTTGCTTGTTCTTGAGTTTCCTATAAATAGAATCATACAGTGTGTCTTCTTTCGTGTCTGTCTTTTTTCACTCATGATATCTGGGAAATTCAACCATCTTGTTTTATTTTCTCCAGTTTGCACGTTTGTATTGTTGTATGATCTCATGTGGACTCTAAAATGCGAATACAATGCTAGTGACCCCGATATTATAAACACATAATGAAGACGAGCTGAATGAATGAATGAAATCTCTACCGACCCCTTTTGAAAGAAGCCTTTATCACTGAGACTTTATCCATATTCATGGCTGTTGTTTTTAAGGAAACATTTTGTGTGACTATTACTTGCACCATTGCTACTTGCAGAGGTAAAGTTGATGGAGATGTCCCTCTCAATGGCACCCAGCTCTCTGAGGAGCCTTGACTTTTCTGGGGTCCTCTCCTGGCTCAGCCTGATTGAAATCCTGCCTCTCAGGGCCCTGGCGTTCCCGGAGTTGTCATCAGGCACATTCTTGTGAGCCCTTTCTACGTTCACAAGGCCTCTTCCTTAAACTTACCGGATACAATGGCAGGTCCCACAGAAGAGGTGACTGCTCAGAACCTGACTGGCCTCGCTTCTAGCTCCTTTCCCAGGGGACTGGCCTACAGCCAGCCTCAGAGTCCTCAGCTTCCCTTTCAGCTGACTTAGGTCTATGAAGGTGGAGGCTGGCATGCATACACACACGCACTCACACGTGTGTGCATGGCTATGCTCACGGGTACCGGGAAAGGTTCCTGACCCCTAGAGCATGGCCTGTGGGGGACCCTGAATCCCTGCCTGAAACCACCATCTCCCTCAGCCTTTGTGTGACAGTGTCAAAGGCTCATGCTAGATAGAGCGCAGGGGTGTCGTGTCACGACAGTGATGGCAGTGAGCCGCATCCTATGCTCACCTTTATATTCGTTGTTGTCTTCATGCACTGAGAGCGGCTGCTCTCCTGGGACTCTGGGACTCCATCTGCCTTCCAGGCTTAGCTTGAGTCTACCACTGTCCTCCTTGGGCACCCATGATGTCTGTGACACAGGGCCTTTGCGTATGCCCGTTTTGCCAGCTGTTACTTTTTGTTTCTGCGTGAGGTGCATTCCATTGTTGAATGTGCAGAAGGACTCCCCGGGAATCCTGAGCCCCTGACTCAGTCCTATAGTGTGGGCCTCTTGTCCTATAGTGTGGGACGTACGCTATCACTCTGAATTTCGTGTCAGCGATTGCAGAGCATAATTAAGCTTTCACTTACTGTGATTCCTGGATTCAAATCTGGCCCCACTACCAGCATGGAAAGCCTGTCTCTCTTGTTCTCAGCTGTGAGTCTGGCAGGAATGCAGAACTCCGTATCTAGAGGGCGCTCGGTAAACTTCTAAAGAATAAAGCAATGAATGAGCAGCTCCCATTTCGTGTAAGGAGAATGGTGACCACTTTCTGCCCTCTCCCACCAAGCCCATCCATCCCTCCCTCCGTCATGCAGCAGTCCTGACAAGACCAGACAGTTAACAGGGCAGGTGGGTGGCTTCCGGCCTACCTCCTGGGGACTGTGGACATGAGGAACTTGGAATAAATGGTGGAGGGGAGCTCTGGGAGCCTTGCAGAGAGCACCGGGCGAAGGGCACAGAGCCGTTGGCGGTGCCAGGCTGTGGGGCCATTAGCACCGGGAACAGGGCCTGCTTGGAGAGACCTGACCAATTACCAGCAGTGCAGGTGGCAGGAAGGTGCGCTCAGGTCCACACGGGGCCCGGCCTGCTGGGTGTTATCTAACACGGCAGGCCCAGCGTGACCCTCCTTCCTTTCGGAGCAGGGAGATGCCACTTAGCATTTTTTTTGACTCTGGCAGAGGAGCAAACTGAGCCGAGAAATCTTTTCTTGCCAACTCATTAAGGATTGGGCCGGAGCCTCAGGAAACCTGCAAACAAGGCCACTTAGCAGGAGAGAAGTCCCAAAGGCATTGCCTTGCCAGTAGGCCCCCTCACTTCCTCATGCTCTCTTGGGGAGGGCGACAGGAGAGGCTGGAGGAAAGAGGGAAGGTGGAGGGAAGATTAATTCGTAGAACTTAAGTAGTCAATAAGGCGTGGACAAGGTTTGCTGGACTTTAAAGCCCATAGTAAGGATAAAAGTAATAGCAATAATCTCATCATAGTAGTTATCACTTAACTGCATACTTACTACGTGCCAGGCGCTATATGAAGCTGTTTCAGTTAATTCTCACCACACGTAAATCTCTTGTTTTATCACCTTCCCTCCCAGCCCCCCCCCCCCCCCGCCGCTGCCCCCAGTCACAGATGAGAAGGCTGGGGAATGGTTAAGTGACTTAGCCAGGGAGAAAAGCTCATAACTGGTAGGGCAAAGATTTGCTCCCAGGCAGCCTATGACAAAGCCGATGCTCTTAACCACTTTCCTGATCCCACTGTCCTTTCCTAGAAGGCGGAGTAAGAGAAGGTGGCTCTGGAGAGGCAAGCAGATCTTGAAGGGCCTTGTATGCGGCACACAGGTCCATGGGCTATTTCGCCGGCCAGTCTTGGGGTTGGCCCGCCCACTGCAAAGTCCCTGTGGCTGCCACAGTGGGAGGCTGCTTTGAAGAGGCAGCCCCAGGGTCTCCTCCATGGGTCCAGTGGGGTCCTTTTTCCCTGAATTCCATTTTCTCTAGTTAAACTCTCATGGTCTCTTGCGGTGGGGGCTGTGCCATCCATCTGCTTCTCTTTGGTCCCGTCAGTGGCTGCCCTGGTGTTAGGTTTACACATGAGCTGGTGATGGAATGACTGCTGGGATGGAAGAACCAACCCTCACTGCTCAGGATTCCCTGGGATGCCTAGGGCAGTGGTCGGCAAACTGCGGCTCGCGAGCCACATGCGGCTCGTGAGTCGCGGTTTGCTACTCTGTTGACTAATGAGTTTGCTGACCACTGAGATAGGGGCTTAATCACAAGGAACAACAACAGCCTGTAATTATTGGAATTGAGAGTCTAGGTCAGTGGTCGGCAAACTCATTGGTCAACAGAGCGGCCAACTGTGGCTTGCGAGTCGCATGTGGCTCGAGAGCCGCAGTTTGCCAACCACTGGCCTAGGGCATGGCCATAGCACCCTCTAACCACTGAGCCATGTGCTTCCCTGAGCTCATCACCCTTGCCCACAAGCCTACCTCCCCATTTCAGTAACTGGCAGCACCATTGTGATGGTTAATTTTATGTGCCAACTTGACTGGGCCATGAGGTGCCCAGATATTTGGTCAAACATTACCCTGGGAGTTTCTACAAGGGTGTTTTTGAATGAGATTAACATCTTAATTGGTAGAGTAAAGCAGATTGCCCTCCATAAGGTGGATTGTGGATGGGCCTCATCCAACCAGCTAAAGGTCTGACAAGAATAAAATGATGGACCCTCCCCCAAGTACAAAATTCTCTAGCATACGTCTTTGAACTTCATGTGCAGTGTCAGCTGTCTGGGTTTAGAGCCTGCAGTACACACTGCAGATTTGTACTTACCAGCCTCAATAATCATGTGAGCGAATTCCTTCTAAATCTCTTCACATCCTGTTGGTTCTGTTTTTCTGGAGAACCTCGACTAATACAATCATCCTCTCAGTTGCTTAAGTAGAACTGAGGAGTCATTACTGACATCTCCTTCTCCTTGCCCCCAGCACTGAATCGGTCACCAAGTTTTGCGGGCATCACTTCCTGAAGCACTCCCATGTCCACCCACTTCTTATCACACCCACTACCACCTCCTGGGCCAGGTGGCCATCACTTCCCCCTGGATGACAGGTATACTCACTAACTGGTCTCTGAGCTAATCTTGTCTCTTCTCCACACATTGTTCACACAGCAGCCAGAGTAATTTTTACAAAGACACGTCTCAGCCTGTTACTCAGTTGTTTAAATCCCTTCAGTAGCTTCCCATGCATCTCAGGATAAAGCCATGGTATCAGTTAGTTTTTGCTGCATAACAAACCAGATCAAAGTTAGTGGCCTAAACCAAGAAGCACTTACTGCTTATGATTGGTCACTTGGTCTGGACTCAACTGGATGGTTCTTATGGACTTATCTGGGCTTACTCATGGATCTGGGGTCAGCGGGTGGGTCATCTGGGAAAGGGCTGGATGAGGAGGGACTGAGCTTGGCTGGCTGGGCTCGGCTCCACATAGTCTCTCATGCTCCAGAATCTGGGAAGAGTGCTACGAGAGAGAGTAGAGGCTGCCAAGTAACTAGAGGCTCAGGATCACAACTGACACTTCACTTCCTTTGCAAGCAAGAAAAAAGGTCAGCTCAAATTCAAGAGATGGGGAAATGGACTCCATCTCTAGATGGGAGGAGCGGCAAAGTCACATTGCAAAGGGGGCTAGATCCAGGTAGGAGGAATAATCTACCACAGTCTCAAAATCTTACTCTGGCCTATAAAAATTTTTTGTGATTTGTTTCCTGGCTTCCTCTCCAATCTCACCTTGTGCTACCTGCCCTTTCATTCTTGGCATTCTTGTCCCAAAGGCCTTCTTTCAGTCCCTTGAAACTTCCAAGCTTTTCCTGCACTGGAGACTTCACATACACTGATTCTTTTCCCTAAAATGCTGGCTCCTTATTCAGCTGGACAATTGTTCCTCATCTTTCAGGTCTCAGCATAAAAGTTGCTTCTTTGGGAAAATCTTTGTTGCCTAACCTAGATGAACTAGATCAGGTTCTCCAGCTGTAACTTCTCAGTGCACATCGTTCTTTTTTGAGTAGCACTTGTAACAGTTGGAATTAAATCATTATTTTGAATGTTTGTTTAATATCTGTCTGCTTCTAGTCTGCAGACTCCATGGACTTCAAGTAATTAAGTCATCTATTTAAAAAATGTTTATTGAATGCCAGTTATGTGCTTGGCATTGTCCTGAGGTGCTGGGGATGTGGTGGTGATAAAAGTAGACCCAGTTCCTTTCCTCAGAGGATATAGAATCAGAGGGGAACGCCGACATTAAGAAATCATCACCAAAACAAAAGTAAAATTGCAGCAGAGGTATTCTCACCAGAGAGAGTCTCTTTAGTGGGGCAATTTGACAGAGAAATTGGGTCAGGGAAGGCTTTGTTGAGAGCTGAGATGTGGAGAGCAAATGTTAATTAGGCAAAGGCTGAGGGTGGAGTGGGTGGAGTGAGGCAGCTGTGACCAGACTCCTGTTGGGAGGGAGAATGTGGGGGTACAAAGGACTGAAAGGGGAGGCTGGAAGGCCTAGAGTGATGAGATAAACAGCATGAGGCTGAGGAGTTAGGGATAGATCATGCAGGGCATTCTCTGTCAGGTTGAGGAGTTTGAGGGGGAGGCTATCATGAATTTGTCTTTGAATATACTAAGTTGGAGATCACTTTTGAGATATTCAAAGGTTGCTCTTGAGTAGGCAGTTAGATATGAGGTTTGGAGTTGAGAGGAGGTGTCTAAGCTGAAGATACCTATGAGTGAGCTGGTGATAGCAGTCATACGTAAACCAACTAGGGAGGCAGCGCTTCATTTTTTGTGTGTGCTTTGAACTTTTTTGGGAATGCCTATGTTTTTAAATGTGTGAAATAAAATGCGTAAGATAACAATGCTTCTGCTTCTTTATTAACTGTTTAAATAACAATACCCAGGGGCAGTTCTAATAATTACTATAATTTCAAAGTAGTGATAAGCATAGATTTTGAGATCAGTGGGATTCAGATACCTGGTATTTTTATTGGGGACAAGGTTACAGGTCCTGCTAATACTGGTGTGGGTTGTTGCTTGCATTCATAATGGAATTGCTAAATTTCAGTAAGAGGTGAGTGAAAATAAAGATGCAGGTTTTTCACATCCAAGTTTACTGGACCCCAAGATGCCTGGGGATCCTTGTTTGAGACCCTTAGTCTTGAGTGAGAGGAAAAGAATGCTTAGGATGCTAACATTGTGTATTGGACCCAGCAGAGGAGGATAAGGCAATAAATAAAGGTACAGAAGAAAAATGTGAGAGGTAGGTAGGAAAAGGAGAGGTTTGTACATAAAAGCCCTGGCAAGCAAGTGATCCAAGAAAAAGATGGTCAGTTGTGTCAAATGCTATAAAGTTCCACAATAGGAAGACTGATAAATGTTTGTTGGATTTGGTGATTTTACAGGGAACTTATTTGTCTTGTATATTGCTTAATTTCTGATGCATTTCAGGCACATGGTAAGCATCCAATATCTGGGACAAATTGTTATGTTTCCTCATCAGATCCTGTGGGAGATTGCCTGGTAGAACAGTCAATGGAGCTTGCAGACTCTCCTTAAATTGATTTCTTGACTGAGGGCTATGGAAACTGTAGACACGTTAAAGATTAATGAACCCCCAGAGCTTTAGAGGCTCTAGTTTGTGTGCTGTGCCCATGGGATGGAAGTCAAAGTGATCCTTCCCTATCCAGCTCCAGGGTTCTCCTATTGGTTTACTCATACTCAAGAGTTGAATATCTCCCAGTGGAAGCGACTTTCCCTGGGGATCTTGCATTATCTTCCAGTGGCTGGCAGCAGTTGGGTGGACCCATGTACTTGAGAAGTGCTCTGTTACGTGCTGGGAGATCTGGATTAGAATTTTCTCAGTTCCTTCCTGGTAGATCTCGAGCCATTTGTCCAATCTCCTCACTCTACAGCATCCCCCTGTGAAGTGGGGTCTCCTCACTCTACAGCATCCCCCTGTGAAGTGGGGTCTCCTCACTCTACAGCATCCCCCTGTGAAGTGGGGTCTCCTCACTCTACAGCATCCCCCTGTGAAGTGGGGTCTCCTCACTCTACAGCATCCCCCTGTGAAGTGGGGTCTCCTCACTCTACAGCATCCCCCTGTGAAGTGGGGTCTCCTCACTCTACAGCACCCCCCTGTGAAGTGGGGTCTCCTCACTCTACAGCATCCCCCTGTGAAGTGGTTGTCTCTTGCCCATGCTCCAGGGCTGTGGGTTGAGGGAACTGGATCATGTGTGGTTACTCCAAGTGAAGTGACCATTTTGAGTTTTTGTCATAAAAGTTTCTCTGTTATAAGTTTGAACTGCTTAAGATAGTAGGACAGCTTATGGTCATAACTGGGCTAATAGAGGCAAGAACTTGGCAATGAGAATAACAAAGCCTGGAATCTGGCGAGGGTTTAAAATTCACTCAAGTTCAAGGGGTTTCAACCTGGGATCCAGGGATCTCAAAGACTTTCATGAGATGCCCTGGGGACTCCAGGACCGGCATGAGAGGGACCAATCAAGTGGGATTTGGGACCCACAGGGACCACTGGGGGCATTTCCATTACATATTGGAGCATCTCTTTTATATGTCAAGCACCTTTACAATATCATTTGAAGAAAGAATTATGGGGATCAAAATCTTGAAAATCATTGATTTAGTCCACTTTCTTTAGTTTACACAAGAGGCTAAAGAGATAGAAAGCTGTGCCCAAGGTCATATGATAGCCAGTGGCAGAGCTGGGACTAGAACTTGTCACATATATACTTTTTAAAATGGTTTGATTAAGCAAATATATATATATCATATATATATCACCATATTTCTACATGGATCATGGATACTTTCCTCTAATTGTATGTCCCTCTGTGAGTTTGTTTGCTCTGAATGGTTCCTGGAGAAGGGTGCTCAAGATTCTTATAATTCAAAAACTCTTTTTCACTTTTCTGGCTTAAGAAGTACAAGGTAAATTGAGCAGGCCTATGAAGATGTCAAGTGTTTTACACGTACAGGGAAATGAAACCCAAAAGAAAATGGTCCAGTGGGGTTAATAAAGGCCAGCATTGCTGGGGGAACTGGGAAAGTAATCTGCTGGCTAAAAACTCTGAGGGGTTCATGGAAATTGCAAAGCAACAGCTCTGCATATTGAAAAGTCTATAAATAGCTCAAAGTCCTGAACCACCTCCCGAAGCTGTGATATCATCCAGATTAACTTCAGTGGCTCTGTGCCAGGCTAGGATGCAGCGGAACATATTCCAGCGGAATCCAGAGAACCCCAGCAGTACCTTTCAGCCATGACCAAAGAGGCGAGGGAAATAGATGGAATGCTGACTGGTTAGGAATTGTGAGCCAGATCCCCTTGGAATGTGTGTGTGTGTGCGCGAGAGAGAGAGAGAGAGAGAGAGAGAGAGAGAGAGAGAGAGAGAGAGAGATTTCTGTGTGGCATCTCAATTTGACTAGAGCATGTAGGCCTCCTAAGGCTTAGAATCCTTTTAAACATCTTCAATATTTTTTTCTGTGAGTATTGGGATTTTGGGTAGCAGGACATGGTAGAGTTATTTATGAGCCTCAGGGCTTGTCTACTTTGAGCTCCTCATTTTTTGTGTGAGGGGCCCTGTGAGGCCCAGAGCAGGAAGGTAAGTGGCTAGGCCTCTGGCAGCCAATGAAGTGGGGACAGGCTTCTCTGATCTCCTGATGGAGTTGACTGCCCCCCTTCCTCTGTGTCTGCAGCTCCTGTCCCACTCCATTGCAGCCCATCTCACTGGTGCTTTTTTCTCCCACTAGCCTGTGACTGTCTGGATAGCAGGGATTCTGTCTTATTCAACTTTGATGCCAAGTATCTGGCTGAGGGTCTTGGCATTTTCAGGTGCCTAGGAAATTCTTGCTGATGGATTCAATGAATGAGATGTCTTAGGAGAAATCTTATAAGAGTCAAATTGTCCTGCAAAAAGTGACAGGAGATCATGGGAAGAAATTTGAACAGAAGCCAAGCACTGTTCTCCCTTCTTCAAATTAGGAAATACTGCCTTTTATTTTTATAAGATATATGATTACAAAAAAGGGTTCATTTGATCCTTCTGATAATTTGGGAGAAAGGCTGGGCAGGTGTTTGTCACCCTACTTCATGGATGAGAAAAGCTGAGGCTCTGGGAGACTGAAACCTGCGCTCTAGGCCACACAGCTGCTAAGAGGTCAGGACTCAAGTTCTCTAGCTCAGCCAGAGTTGTTCTCCTTATTCTGGGGCAGCTGTCCTGTTGGATTGTCTTTAGAAAACCTTGCAGAAAATCTCTGAGTGAGAAATCACGGTCAGGCATCTGGTCAAAGAAAACAGAGTTAGCATTTGTTAAGTGCTTTCCAGACCCTTTGCTGTGGCTTCTCATCTATCATCTTATTGGTCTCCACTGTATCTCTGAGATGTTGCTGCTATCATCACTTGTATTGCATGGACAAGGCAAGAAAATCAAAGACATTGGTTTGGCCCGGCTGGCATGGCTCAGTGGTTGAGCATCGATCTATGAACCAGGAGGTCACGGTTCAATTCCTGGTCAGAGCACATGCCCAGGTTGCAGAATCAATCCCCAGTGTGGGGCATGCAGGAGGCAGCTGATCAATGATTCCCTCTTATCATTGATGTTTCTATCTCTCTCTCCCTCTACCTTCCTCTCTAAAATCAATTAAAAAAATCTACATTAATAAAAGAGAAAGATGCAAATTGACCATACCTTTGTGACACCCACCAGCCACTCGGGAGTGAGTATGCAAATTAACCCAACAAAGATGGAGGGTTAATTTGCATACACAGGCGCTGAGCGGCCGGGGGCGGAGCGGGACACAGGCATTCCGCACCCCCTTAGCCTCTCTGGGCCTCTGGGCAGCGTGCGAAGGCAGAAAGGCAACTCCCGGCCAGAGTGAAGGCGGTGCCGGCAGCCAGGAGAAGGAAGGCCCATTCTTGCACGAATCTTCATGCATCTAGCCTCTAATATATATTATTGGTTTGCTCCTATCACCTAATTGATAAAGGATGGCATTGGAGCTGGCTCCATGTCCTTAGTCACCTGAGACCTAGCTCTAACCACTGTACCACCAGGCATCAGCCCAGAGAGACAGGTCTGAGAGCAGGAAGAAAGACCCCACGATCTAAGGAAACTGGCTCCTGTGTACAAGGTGGTGGGCATTCTTGGGCTAAAGGCTGTGCTGGAGAGAGGGCTGCTGGACAGGTTTAGAACCTGGAGGAGGGAGGGACGATGAGAGATGAAGAGTCCTGCGGAAGAGGAGAGAGCCAGCAAAACCAGAGGGACAGGAAAGAAGTCACTTTATCAGCAGAACATGGATGGGGAAAGAATGATGTAAGCTAAACAAATGTAGAGAAGCAGAACTTCTAGTTCGCCCTGTGAAATAAATGCCTTAGAGCTGCAAAATGGAAAGAGATGTTATTTTTGTATCTGTGACATTTTAGGCTTCAGCTATTTGCAATTAAAAATGAAAAAAGAAAATCCCAAATCAATCTAACTTATTTGTTACTGGGTTAAGGAAAATAACAGAGGAAGGACACAACACTTGGCTGCTAATTGCCGTTCTTAGACAACCCATGAAGGTAGCCTCAGCTTATTGAAAGTCAACACATTCTCAACTCCTCACTTCTCATCACTGACATCAATGCCCAGGGATAGGGGGTGAGAGGAGACCAGGAAAACCCATCAGGAACCATGAATCAGAGCAAGTTTAAGAATATTAACATTATCATGAAGAGAAGGCGCTGGCACAGAAAGGGCAGCATGGGGTACCCCTTTTAGGGCCAGGGGATGAGGTCACCTGGTGGGACTTCCTGACCTTTGGGTGTCCTCTGCCCGATGTCCCTTTTCTGAAGAAGGGTGGCAGGGCTCTCTCCAGATTTCTTAACAAAGAGGTTTTGTTAGAGGTTTTGATTGATCTCAGATTTAATTTTGTCTCCTGGGATTTCCTGATAAATCTCCAAACAGGAAAGAATATTATTTTTTCTTTCTCCTCAGTGAAAAGAGGGCAAGACCTTCCAATAAGTTTTCCTTGTGAGAGAGAATGAGTTGTAATGTTTGCAGGGTAGGAAGAAATAAAGGGAAGGAATGGAAATACAAGGAGCTCGGCAGGACCTGAGCATGAATCCCTAACCATAATGAGCAGTTGCTACAATCAAGTTACCCGTACCCCCAACCAAACATTTCAGCTGCATCACCACTGCCTGCTGCCCCCCCCCCCCCAAATGTTCCCAAACCTTCGAACGAATGGGTTCCAACCCAAAGTGGAACTTACATGCCATCTAATGCCATTGGATTTGTCAACATATAATTTTCAAAACGTTAAAAATACCACTCACACAAATATAGAATGGAAATGCGTCAAATATTTATTTAACTCATTCATGAGGGAATCAACAGGATGTTAAGGCTGTTCCTTAGAGGGGCTGGTGACCTTGAAGTCAAACTCTTCCTCAGTAAGGACCCTCCTTGGCTCTACCAGGCCCCACAGTGTGGCCACAGCTTTTGTCTTTTGCTGTCTTGACCCCCTGAGGAGGAGGAGGCACCTAGATGGAGGTGGAATCTCTACCTCCCCAGAATGCAAAGAGCTGCCACAGTACACAGCTTTTCTGTTGTTGGATTTAAGGAATTCTATTCACCTCACAGCTCTGTGTTGCCATGTAATAGATTTTTCCAAGGGGCGAATGAGGCTGTTCTCTTTGGAAACTAAGTTGAGTAGAATTGATTTTTAGATGGCAGCTCTTTCTCAGTCAGGTTTAAGATAAAAATGGTCAAGAGATGAGATTCTGAGCAGAAATTTTGAAGTCAGACTTGTGTACCTTGCAAAAGTGTTGGGCACATAGTAGGTGTGCAGAAACTGGCTGCCCGATGAATCATCTCAAGAATTTCCTTAAGGGAAGCGAGGACTCCTTTTCCTCAGAGGGGTGTGCTGGAAGGCTGTCATGTTCTACTGAATATCCTTCATTTCTGAGAGCAATTTCTTGCTCTCTCTCCCCCATTTCATATTCCAACTCTTTTAAGAAGATGAATTTGAGAATATGTTTTTAAGTCCTCCTCCTTTTGTGATGCTATCACTGTCACAATCCTCATGGCACTTTTTGGTGACTTACCACTGTGCTATTTTGGTGGCTGTACATTGTAGTAGATAATTATCTTCTCCCTCCCCCCTGAGCATGACACATGCCCAAATCTGGAGATTTTCAACACCACAGAGCCTTGCCAAGTAGCAACTCATTGAGCCTAGCAATGCAGGTGCGAGTTACTTATGAATGAAAGGTGGTAAGTGAAGCAGTGGGTGGAAAGATGGGCCTGGAATGAGCTGTAAGTTAGTCCTAAAAGCCATCCAAGGCTCCACTTTTCTTAGACACAAGGACTAGAGGGAAATCTGAGAAATGAAGGCTGATATCCTGAAACCAACCATGGTGTAGATGTTCCAAGTGGATTGAAATTCTCAGAATGTGTCAGTGGGACACTCTTGAGAGAGAAGGGTCTTCCAGAGCATGATGTTCTGGGGTTTAGTGATGTCCCTAAGGGGTCAGAGGGTTCCTTCCATTTCTAGAAAATCCCTCCATTTCTTCTGAGGGAGCCCAGCTCTTTCCATAGGCGGTATTCAACTGGGCTTGATAAATCAAGACTCTGGCACAAATATATTTCCCCCAACCTGCCCTGCTGCCCTTGACTCTTGGGAATAACCTTCTCTAGAGTTCACAGGGTCACTTGAAACATACCTGCTTGTGGTATATTTTTCATGATGATTTAAAATTCTTATTAAACTCATACTGCTTTGAACTTCTGTGCAGCTTCCTTTCGCTGTTTTGGTAGCTTGACTGGTGCACTAGTCCTATCATACCTAATACACTCAGATGTGTATTAAGAGGCTTTCGACATTTGGTGAGCACAGAAGACTCTTCAGTGAGTAAGGGATCACTAGAAGTTCAGCATCCAAGACCATAAGGATTTTGTCTTAGAGAGACCAAAAAATCCTGATACATCATAGAGGATGAAACCCTTTATTATTTAAATTTCCGGACATTTTTGACTTGTCTTCCACATAGGATTGTCATGCATTTTGAAACAGGGATGATGCATTACTGCTCATTGAATTCCTCGTAGCACCCAGCACAGGACTTTGCCCACAGTGAAGGCTCCATGACTACCTGATATGATCAGAGGGTTTAGGTTCCATCATGAGCCCAGGCTCACTGATTCATTCACTCATTCATTCATTCATTCCACACAGATTTATTGAGCATCTGCTATGTGCTGGGCACTCTTCTAGGACTTGGATCCAACAATCCTTGTCCTTATGGAGTTTATATTTAAGTAGAGGAGACAGAAAAAAAACCACAAGGCAAATCAGTAAAATGTATAGTACAGTAGGTAATGATAAATGCTAAGCAGGAACAATAAAGAAGGAAAGGTAGCTAAAAGGGTTGGTGGTGGTAAGGGAAGGCCTCACTGAGAAGGAGACTTTGAGTGAGACCAAGAAAGTGAAGGAGTAAGTCTTACGGATATTTGAGGAAAGAACTTTCAGAGCAGAAAGGCCCAAGGCAGGAGTGTGCCTGGCCTGTTCAGTTATCCCTGCTCTGGCCTACCAGGTCCTGGATGACTGGTTTCTAAGGCCTCATCTCTTCTCACTACCCACCCCGTTCTCTCCACACCAGCCACACTGGCCTCCTGCACGCGGGAAAGGTCTCCTCCCCTCTCACAGAAGGGCCGAGAGGAAGGCAGTAGGCCCCTGGGACCTAGCCCTTCATTGCTTAGAGCTTGGGCGCTCTCGTGCCCCTCAAGCCTCAGGAAGGGGCCACTTTTGGAGGGACAGTTGGCAGTATTCACCCGCACAGTGTCTTCAGAGGCTGTGAGTGGTGGAAGACGATATATTAGAACATGGTAGGAATAGAGCGTAAGTTCAGTGACAGGGGAGAAGGCAGAGAGGAAAGGTAGGGGAGGCTCTAGGCATCTCAGAAGCTCATCAGTAGACTACCCAGTGGCCTCTTCTTGACATGAGGTAAGATGCCTGCTCTGAGCTCACCTCAGCTAGACGTTCTGACACCGTGCAGGGAAGGACTTGCCTCAGTGTCCCCTCTGTAACCCTGAAGCCACGTGTCTCAAGGCTTTCCTGGAGACATTAGAGAATGCTCCTGGCTCCCTACAGATTTACTGCATTTAAAAAAATCATTTTTATCTAGAATCGCTATGCAAGTGTAGAAAGAAGAATGGAAAGGGCCTTGAGAAGAATTGGAACAATGCAAAGGCATTCACCTTTCAGTGCTTCTAAAGCTCCCGCCTAAGGCTGCTTCTCAGGACTGATTATGGCTCCAGATAACAAAGGGACTTGTTAAAGGGACAGAAAACACTTTCCAGCTATGAGATTGGGAAATTAGAAATAAGCTTTGTGGGGGAAAAAGTCTGTAATTTTTATTCCTTTATGTGGGAATTTTATGCAGGTTCGGCTGGTCAAATAGAGCATATATATTTTTTTTAAAATATATTTTATTGATATTTTTACAGAGAGGAAGGGAGAGGGATAGAGAGCTAGAAATATCGATGAGAGAGAAACATCGATCAGCTGCCTCCTGCACACCTCCCACTGGGGATGTGCCCGCAACCAAGGTACATGCCCTTGACCGGAATCGAACCCGGGACCCTTCAGTCCGCAGGCCGACGCTCTATCCACTGAGCCAAACCGGTTTCGGCAAATTGAGCATCTTGAATAAACAAAATAGTCAGCTCTTTGGGGCCTCAGCTGGGGAACTGAGCAGGATTGCCCATCACCCACCTCTGTCCTGGCAGCACCCACTCCCCACGGTGCCCACCTGCTGCGGTTCACCTGAGGTGATCAAAGGTGACAAATCTCCCAGGGCCGGGGCTGACTACCTGTTTCTCCCTCTGCCTCGTGTCCAGTGGGGTGGAAGCAAAAATGGGTGTGCAGAAGTAAAAGCCATCGCCATGGAGTAGAAGGATGGGAGGGGCTGTGTGTGCAAGGCCTGATGACAGCCCCCGAGCCAGGCTATCCGTTGTTGGGTTCCCTCGGAGAGCCACTTGCAACCGACAAAGCAGGTTCCGAGGCGTCAGCTGAAATCCAGAGGCAGCAGCAGTTACTACCTGTCTGCTCCTCACATTCCCCCTCTCCACCTCCCAGCTTTTCTTAATCTGAGGTCTGCTTTTCTGGCCCCCGGAAGCCCCAGTCTGGTAGAAGACTCATCATCTCTCAGAGACAAAGTAACAGTTAAGGGGCGGCAGGATAGGGAAGTTGGTACTTTCCTAACAATGAATGAGAACAATATTGAGCCACTCAGCGCCACCGGTGGGGCTAATTATTGCTTTGTATGTATTATCCCAGTAGTATTATTGTCCTCATTTAAAAAAAGGATGTTTTTATTGTTTTTAGAGAGAGAGGAAGGGAGAGGGAGAGAGAGAGATAGAAACCTTGCTCTCATCGATCGCCTACCTCATGCATGCCCCCCACTGGGGATCGAATCCACAACCCAGGCTTGTGGCCTGATGGGGAATCGAACCGTGCGTGACCTTCTAGTTCATAGGTCAATGCTCAACCACTGAGCCATGCCAGCCAGGCTGTTGTCCTCATTTTATGGAGAAGAAAACTGGGACAAAAGTGGTTCAGCATCTTTCCCAGGGCCACACTATAAGTGGTCGAGTCAGATTTTAAGCCCCAAGCGCAAGCACGTAACCACTCCCTACACTGCCCACAGGGCCAGCTTCCCTCACACTCGGAGCAGGCTGAAGCAGGGGGTGCTGTGGACTGTGGTGTGGGGGGACCGGTGTGCAGCTTAGAAACAGAGCCAGGGCTGCCTCTGAGTATCCGGCTGCTAATGAATGACAGATGAGACTCAGTGCCCCTCTGGCTCCCTGGTACTCAGTGTGGGCTCTGGACCAGCAGCCTCCGCATTGCCTGGGAGCTCGTTAGAAATGCAGAGTCTCAGGGCCCACTCCAACCACAGCACCAGGATCTGCATGTTAACAAGATCCTTTTGGGATTTGAATGCACTTGAAAATGTGAGAAGCCCTGCTCTAGGGGCGTCTTTCCCAGATGAAAAGCTCAGGGAAGCTAGTTCAGGGGGCTTCCTTCAGAATTATGCCTAGGGCAGCAGTGATACCGAGACACTCCCTGGCAGTGTGCCCCCAGGGTCAGATATCTCCCTGCAAATGCTGGCCAAAGCCAAAGCCACTCCTAGTCTTTATTTCCAGGGGAATGAGAAAAACAGCTCAAGAAAAGGCTCTCAGCCACCTCCGGAGCCAGGCCGATCTGACAGCGTGCGAACGCTAGATGGCAATGGATGGACAGGCATTGCGGAAAGCGCGTGCAGCT
The DNA here is from genome assembly GCF_963455305.1 of Plecotus auritus. NCBI lineage: Eukaryota > Metazoa > Chordata > Mammalia > Chiroptera > Vespertilionidae > Plecotus > Plecotus auritus. The sequence continues at coordinate 166,324,897 of NC_137773.1, forward strand.
CTGTCACTGCCAAGGGTCAAGTCGAAATGATAAAGGCGTAGGAGTGGGGGTTGGGGGGTGGGGGCCCTGAGCACAGTTGGGTCGTGAAAAGAGATTGTTGGGATGATATTAAAGACACCGAGACTTCACCAGCAAGTCTGGGAAGGCTGTTTTGTGGAATGAGAGATTTGGGCAAGAGTAATTGCTTCTTTTTTGCCTCCAGCTATGTTAAACACACACAATCTTCCCACAGGGAGGGATGTCAGCAGCTGGGTATGGTGAAGCTGAAGGGAATTAAGTGTGGGTAAAAAGTTCCCAATCCACTTCCTTCTGCTCTCTGAGGTTAGGGGAGTCAGCGGCAGCCAGTCTGCAGCACATGGGAGTCCCAGCCAGCCCGCGGGGGAGCATCCTTTCCCACCATGCAGTGGGCTCGCTCACAGGATGTGCCCATACTGCCCAGACACTCAGCTCTGAAGGGGACAGAGCAGGGCTCGGAGAACTGCTCCACTTCCCTCCTGCGTCCAGCTATTTGGCTGAATCCAGACTGGGAGAAGAAATGCAGACTTATCTTGGCTCCTAAGGTTCTGTCTTCATTCTCCATGGGCTCCCAGGGTCTAATCCAGCCGTGGGCAAACTACGGCCCGCGGGCCGGATCCGGCCCGTTCGGCTGTTCTATCCGGCCCGCGGAGCCGAAAGAGGGAGGGTTCTCTTGCTCTCCCCTCCGCTCCTTTACTTTGAATTTATATTAGTTCACACAAACACTCCATCCATGCTTTTGTTCCGGCCCTCCGGTCCAGTTTAAGAACCCATTGTGGCCCTCGAGTCAAAAAGTTTGCCCACCCCTGGGACTCTAAACTCTAGGATGGAGCCTTGTAGCACTGACATTGGACAGGCTTGAGGATCTTGGCTTCTAAGAAAAAACAAGGCAAAGGAAAGTTTCCTAAAATCCCCCAAATTGTGAGGTCACCTGGTCTCTTTATCCGATAGTGGTTGGTTCCAATGGGGCTCTCTCATTTGGCCAGTGGACCCCAAACTTGGAGAACTTTGTTGGAAATCCATTCAAGGAACAGTCATGTTTTCCCGACTCTTTGCTGGGAGTGCCATCTTGTCAACATCTTGGGAGTTGTGTCAGGTGGTGGAGATACATTATTCTTAGACGTTTCAGCGTTTACGTTGAGAGTATGGACTTTCCAAGTTATTCTCTATCTCTAACCAAAATGTAGGCTTGGCTGGATAGCAGACCCCTGCAGAAGTCTGCATGTCTATTGGTAAGAAGGTTGTCAAATTATAGAATGGATGTTGGAGATTGTCCTGTCTCTCTCCTATCTTGTTCAGATGGGAAAAGTGAGGCCCGGAGAGTTCCATTTGGTTTATTTTAGCAAACCACCAAAGAGTGCCCACTCTGTGCCAGCACTGTGCCAGGAACGGAGGCCACACAGGAGCATGCAACAGGCGCCATCAGTTCAGGGATCAGTGCTCAGCTTATTCATCCAGTTTGTGGATCTGCTATAGCCCAGGCCACCCTGCTGGTGAGCGGTGAATACAAGTATGTGGTGTGTGTGTGTGGGCGGGGCGGGGTGCGGGGTGCGGGGGGTGAGCCCCAAAGGTCCAAATTCAAGATCAATTCGTAGCCTCATTCAAATTCATAAGAGCTTTAATAGGAGAAACTTTACATACCCAGGCAAAGCAGCTGCTTCCAGTGGTGGTGGGCTGGAAAAACCCCACACCCCTCCCAGGGCAGAGTCCCTTTTTAAAAGGGTTAATAGCAAACCATAGGGAGGATAGTCACTATATGACCACCAGACCACCAGAAAGAACAACGCATTCCTAACTGAAAAGATAACGCGAGGCAGCTGTTACACTCTGCATATTCATTAACCCCTCTCCTGGGCATGTGTCTTTGGGCAGCTTCTGGGCCTTTGCGGCAGTCAGGGCAGTCAGCCTAGCGTGAGGCTGCAGAGTCACAGAGAAGGCAGCCCTTCCAGACACTTTTGCTGTGGGAGCCACATTGCATCTCTAAAGTGAGTTCCCCTACAAGGTACTACAGAAGGATGGCTTTCTTCTCCCTCCCTCCCTGTCTCCCTTCTCCCTCCCTCCTTCCCTCCTTCCCTCCTTCCTTCCTTCCCTCCCTCCCTCCCTCCCTCCCTCCCTCCCTCCCTCCCTCCCTCCCTTCTTTAAAATATGGCATTAGTTCCCCCCTCTCTCTTTCTTCCTATTTTCCCTCTGTTTTTAAATTCTGATGATTTTTAAGCCCTAGGGGCTTTATATTTACCAGGTAGACCTGAGTAAGCAGCAATATTAGCAATTCCAAGGACGCGTTTGATCACTTTGTCCTTCCCCAAAGGCCTCATACACGACGTGCTTTCAGACAGACCCGAGGAAGCAAATTTTATTTTTTCATTTGTAGGAACTTGCCTTGAATTCTGAGAGGGGAAAAGAAACCAGGCTAGTAAAGTCAAAGGCTTTTTTGTTGTTGTTGCCTCAGGAAACACCTTCTGTGATAGCTAAACTCAAAAATACCCTCTGGACAATGCTGTCCAGCCTGGAATCCAACCACAGGTTATGGTAGGCTGCCCTATTTCTCCCAGTTCTCCCCTCTCCTTCTCTTCGGGTTATATTACTTGATAGATTTTATGGTAGAAAGACATGCTGAATTAAAAATAAAGATGTTACCTCCCTGGCTGGTGTTGCTCAGTGGTCAGAGTGTCAGCCCTCACACTGAAGGGTTGATGGTTTGATTCCCAGTCAAGGACATGTACCTGGGTTGCAGGTTCAATCCCTGGCCCCAGTTGGGGTGCATGCAGGAGGCAACCAATCAATGTCTGTCTGTCTGTCTCTGTCTCTGTCTCTCTCTCTCTCCCTTCCTCCCTTCTTTCCTTCCACTCTCTAAAAATCAATAGGAAAATATTCTAAGGTGAAAATTAACAAAACAAAAAAAAAAAAGAAAAGAAAAGAAAAGAAAAGAAAAAAAAAGATGTTATCAACCATAACTGGAAAAGTGCTAGAGACTGTAAGATTGTCTGCATATATTCTCAATGATATTAAAATCTCATGCAAATAGGCCCCTAGCCCTCCTCACTGTGGCCAAATCTGTTCAAGGCCACTGTCTGCGCCTCTGTGTCCTCGCTGACCAACAGGAAGAATTAGACGCCTGAACATCAGGCACCTGAAGTTTGCATGTAATTGAGCTTCCTGGTCTCTAAAAACCTTACATTTTATTCACAAACAAAGGCATCTGCTGCTAATTAAAGTATCAGGGTATAATTATACCCTTTCTTATTGGTAGATATGGAATCTGACAGTTGCTTAGATACAAAATAAGCAAGTGCAGATTGCGTTCTGCGCCCTTCGCCGGCTGGGGAGACGGAACAACAGAATTTTCAAACGCTCTGCATAAATGAGTCTGGGTGCCCAGAAAATGTAAAGTTCTGAATTATCATTGGTAAATTTGCCTGGGAACAGATGTTAATCCCATCACGAGTCTGTGGTTTGAGCTTTACTGTCATTCAATTATTTCCCTGTCTTGGTCCCCTCACCTCTGTACTGCACTCCAACCTCCACACGGAAAGTATCCATCTTCCCAATGGTCTAACCGACAAAGCCGCCTGAGACCTAACAGCGCTGCAGGGTGAAAGCAGACGTGGCTTCCTCAGGGATCCGAAAGCCGGAAGACACCTGTGTGGAACGGCAGGGCCGCGTGGTGGCCAGGTCAGCCTCTGGGCTAAGACAGAGGTTCCCAGGGAGCTCAGGAGTGTGGCTTTGGCATCCTGGGAGCCTCCTTGCCATTCTATGGTACCCACTCCTCCAGCTCAGATAGGTCTCCACATGATGCAGTTAAGGAAGTTCCCTGCTAACCCTTCAGCTACAGCAGTTCAGGGACCAGGTCTTTTTTGTTTGTTTGTTTTTTTCATCACCCAGGATATCTTCAGTGCCCAGCATGGCACTTGGCACTTGGAAGGTACTCAGTAACTAGTACTGAAAGAATGGATTCCATTGACTCCCTGACATGCAAGTCACCCTGGGAGAGGTGCTACTTTCTTTTTTTAAAAAAAATATTTTATTGATTTTTTACAGAGAGGAAGGGAGAGGGATAGAGAGTTAGAAACATCGATGAGAGAGAAACATCCATCAGCTGCCTCCTGCACACCCCCTACTGGGGACGTGCCCGCAACCAAGGTACATGCCCTTGACTGGAATCGAACCTGGGACCCTTCAGTCTGCAGGCCGACGCTCTATCCACTGAGCCAAACCGGTTTCAACAGAGGTGCTACTTTCAACTGTAGCCGTCATTTAATCCCCAATGTGTGTGAATTGATTAGGTCAAGACTCAGCAAACTACTGCTCCAGGGCCAAATTCTGCCTGCCAACCTGTTTTTGTGTGGCCTGTGAGCTAAGTATGGTTTTCACATTTTTAAATGGTTGGAAAAAAATTCAAAATAAGAAGAGTATTTTATAACACATGAAAATTATATGAAACCCAAATGTGTGTGTCCATAAGTAAACATGTTATTGGAACACAATTACTTCATTAATTTGCATATTGTCTTTGGTTACTTTTGCACTACAGTGGCAGAACTGAATCTTTGCCCACAGAGACGACATGACCTATAAAATCTAAAACTTTACTACCTGGTGCTTTGCAGAAAAAGTTAGCCAGCCCTCTATTAGGTCATTCCCTAGGGTTAGCTTTTTTGTTGTTGTTGTTAACCCTCACCCTATCTTTTTTTTCCATTGATTTTTGCTTTTACAGAGACTGGAAGGGAGGAGGGAAGGTGAGAGAGAGAGAGAGAGAGAGAGAAACATTGATGTGAGAGACACACATAGATTGGTTGCCTCCCGCATGCACCTTGATAGGGGCAGGATCAAACCTGCAACATGGGTATGTGCCCTTGACTGGGAATCGAACTCTTTACTCTTCAGTGTGTGGGCCGACATTGTAACCACTGGGAAACACTGGCCAGGGCTAGGGTTACTTTTGAATTTGGGAGGAGCAGGATGGAGGACAGAGAGAGGGTATAGTGCTGGCTAGGCTAAGGAGAAGACAGTGGGGGAAATATGGAGGAACACATGGTCTCTCTTCCACCTCTGCCAGCCGGTGCCCTTCCTCAGTGGAAGTTTCCAGTTTCTCATTGTAATTCTGATGAATGCCCTCAAGGAACACAGTGATAATCATTCCTTGCACTGCTGCACTGCTTGGATGCAGTATCTTTCTCTTGTTTCTTGATCGTTGTAAATCGCTTGTTCAAAATGCTCCTTCTCTGTCAAAGACATAAAATTTTGCCTCTCAGACAGTGTTTGGGTAATAAATCTGTACGTGTGAGCAAGTGTGAGCTGGAGCTCGTCTTGGGAAAGCAATTGTCTTCAGTCTTCAGACCCTGGCAGGCACCCTGTGTGTAGCTGAGCCACATTTCAGCTTCCCAGGCAGTGTTGACCCCACTGGTAGGATGCCATAAGCTTTGTTTCTAAGCTCCTAGCAAATGTGGAGCCCTACCCTTCCAGAGAAGTGCCCTTGTGATTAAGCTGGCAAGGATGCAATCAGCCTAGTTAAAGCCTTGATAATCCACTTGATCCATCCTAGCTATCCTTCTAAATCCTAGGAGGCATCTTGTCGACCTGAGGCTCATTTCTCTGGGGTTTACAGGAGCACCTCCTGGAGCACACGGCATCACACTGTTTTCTTATCAGCCATCTCAATTCCGAATTACACTCTAATTTTCTCCAAACCCACACTTGATTGGGAAAGAGGTTACCTCTCTGTGGGTTCCTGGAGCCCTGACTCATCTCTAGGTATCAAAAGTGCCCAGTGTCTTTGGATGGTGTAGTTAATTGATTGAGGGATAGATTTGCTTTCTGAGTGACAGTGATTAACACTGGTCTTGTCTACCTTAAATAAACCTGGGTTTTGAAAAATCATAGCCAATAAGAAGATTGTCATATCTTTTTTTAAGGGTTGACTAGCAAGGCTTCCTATGGGAGCACTGGCCAGTTATCTGATCTGAAAATTTTATTTTGGAAGTAATGTAGGAAATGGTTTGTGGGAATGAAATACAAGTTTCTACCTTCTGAATAACATCATTTGTTGCATCTGTTATGTACTTCATATTTTTCTCGGTGTTCTGCATGCATTTCCTCTAGTTTTTACCTACATTCTACAGAATAGATGTTATGATCTTCATTTTACAGAGAAGGAAACTGGGACTTAATAGGATGAATGAGTTGCTGGAAAGTCCATGGATAGGAAATGGCATATCTATTATTTGAACCCATGAAGTGTGACCTCAGAACACATGTACCATCACATGATACCGCCCCTCTGGAATGACGCTTCAGCCACCTCATACTTTAAGGACAGACAGAATTTTAGAAAGAACCAAAATACAAAAAAGTTAACAAACTGGACTGTTGGAAATGCAGACCCTGCCAAAATGTGGTTTTCCATCTGAGCTCCGATAAGCATCATGGGGCCCTACATTTTGTTTAGCTAAAGTTTTCATCATCTTCCTTACTACACATTTAATTTAGTGTTAAATGGCTCCAAAAGCCATAAAAGATAAGAAGGCATATAAGGAAAAGTCCATCTGTTACTCCTGGGAGATTTCTCAGAGGCCTCCTTAGAGGAAAGCAAAGGTAATATGATAGATTACAATAATGGTCACAGTTCCTCTCCCTTTATCCACAGTGATAATCATTCCTCTTTGCTCTGTGACCTTGAAGCTTCTCCCATCAGGAGGTGGGGTCTATTTCTCCATCCCTTGAATCTTGGCTTGGCCTATGATCTGCTTTGGCCAGTAGAATGTGGCGGATGTGACCGAGTTCCAGTTCTTGAGAGGGAGGCTGACACAGAACTAGCCCCAGAGAGCAGCTCCTCAGCTGAGTGATGACTCTGACTCCCGCTCCCACTTTGCCTTGGAAACTTGCTACACACCCTGCTTTTCACCAGTCTGCTTCCAGAACTCTCTGCTTTTCCCTTTTGGGGTGCAGAGGTGCCTCCTCCCTTCCTTGGCCTCATTTCAACTTTCTCACAGATGTCAATAAGCTCAAGGAAATTAGAATGAATGAGGGTGTTGGAGGTGGAAGTGGAATGCTGGATGGATCTGAGAGATATTTAGGAATTAAAATGGACTGTATTGGATGTGGGGGCGATGGAGAGGGTACTTTCTGGGCTAGTTCCCAACTTGTTTTGAGTATTAAGATGAGTGGTGGTATCGTTTTGTGAGATGGCATAACAATAGTGGGTGGCCACAACTGCCTTGAGTGACTGTCTGTCCATACATCATTAACCATCTTGATGCACTGCTTCCCAAGAATAATCACCTCAAATGGTTCTTGACAGGAACATACAGGGAAGGCTGGCAGCTCTAAGTGCTCACGAACAGGAAATAATTTGCTGCCTCTAAAGGACACCCCTGGAACGCCAAGGCTGGCTGCTGTTGCCAGCCTCCGGATGTTGAGCTCAAACCATGGAGACATCCTTGATGTGAACAAATGAAAAACACATTAACATGCTTTGGAATGAATGATTGTATCCCCTTCCGACTCGATTGCTTGTGTTTCCTGAAAACTTAATTTATTTTTAGTTTGAGTACATTGCCCTACAGCACCAATCTTCTCCAATGGCCGACGCCCCGGGGTGAGGTGCAACCCTCCAGGTTCCAGGAAGATCAGTGACGACCCATGTGTGCTTGAGCCCAAATCTCTGCACCTGAGTCCAGGCCAGCCCCTCACCAGGCTACCTAGACAGCCAGCAGCAGATAGAAACCCAGGTTCCAGGCACCTGTGGGCAGCCTGGGAGGGCACCTCTCCATAGGCAGGATCTGGCGGAAGCCCAGCATTTTCACCTTCCGTGGCCACAGGTACCGGTGTCTTGGACTGCACTTCTCAGGGCTGCCTGGTGTATATGGAGAGCGAGGTTATTAGTGCAGAAAGAACAGATTTGGGTCCTGGGAGAGAGAGAGAGGGAGAGAGAGAGAGAGGGTTTGACATACACACATTTCTCCATGTAAAGAAATTACTACCAAGAAGTGAACTATTTGTAGATAAATGTGTATTTTTTTTTAGAGTATAGTCTTAAAAGTGCCTTCTATTTTAGTTGAAAGAAATGGTTTTAAGATGTATGATGTGATTTCCACCTTTTGAAAGCAGAATACCCTAAGATCAATTCAGCCTTAAATATCTTTTTTATTATGGAAAATTTCAAGCATTTACAAAAATGGGAGAATCATGTAATAAACCCTGTGATCCCAACAGCCAGCCTCAACAATGATCAAGTCATGATCAACCTTGTTTCATCTGTATTCCTCACTTCCCTGTGCCCCAGGTTATTTAAATTCACTCTGTTTATGCTGACCTCAAGCCATCACTGTGACAGTATTTGAGTGGTACATGTGGCACATCCCCCCTTCTGTGTATTTCTGTATCCTTGGCTTTAGGAGGACTCTCTGTTTCCTATAATCTAGTCTGGAAAGGGAGGTAGCTAAGGTAGTTGAAATTCTAAGGTGTTAAGTAGGAGCACATAGGATTTGAGTGAGGCTTTCCTACCTGGATTCGAATCCTGGGTTTATCTTGGGCACTTACTGAGGTTGAGGACTTTTCATGTCTTAATAATGGGAGTGTTTTATTTTGCTGTGGCCGTGCCCCCCCTCCCCCCTCTCTCTTTCCCTTGAAAATAAAGTCATTAGTAATAGCTGCAAAGAAATTGGAAAATACTCATTTTTGGGAAAGATTTTGAGACATAAATGAGGAATTCTGAGTATACCCAATACATCATTTGTTGTATGAAAATGATGGAGTCTGTCTTATTTGAGGCTCAGCATCACTTCCTGTAGCTTCACTTAGGGGCCCCTTTGAGGAATCACAGTCAGTTTTGCACCAAATGTCTCCAGACTTAATGGTTTCCTCCCATCTTTTGCTTGCTGTTTGCTATCTTTCCTGATCCCTTGGTTGTTCACTGTCTCTGCTGTTTGCGATGCGTCTGCGTTTGTAACACAGGGAGGCACTGTACGTAGCTGGGTCAACCAGATAACCACCCCCGTTCCTATCAGTGTGTGTGAAATGGAATCCCTAAACCCCTGTTTTCTACAAAAGTGCTGAGAATGCTCTGAGATCAGATGCGCGTGCTCAGTGGCAGGCTCCGAGGACAAAGGTGCAGGCCAGATGGGGACGGCTGGGGTGTGGTGGGGTAGTTGTGTAAGTGGAATCATGAAGGTGGGAAGGGAAAAGCTTGAGGATCCTCCAGGAACGCTCAATGCCTTATAGTCAACAGGAGCCCCCCCCCCCCTCCCCACCCCGCACCTTCCAGCACCTCCTAGCACTTTCCAGCACCCTCTGCATGAGGTGTCACTCCCTGGAGGTTACGGAGGTTAAGTATGTGCATCCTAAGGAGCAGGCATTCTGGGCATTTTGGGGAGGTTTCCACCATCTCAACTTCAATGGAAGAAACTAGGATTTAGAAGCTGTTTAATTCGCCTACTTTCCCTTCTTTATTCCCTCTTAATCGCTGCCTTCAGCGGTTTCCATTTTTATGTTATCTGCCTTTCACAAATGTTTGGCAAAAACATGTCCTTCAGGATGAAATCCGGAAGGCATGCCATCAGTCCTTGAACACCGAGAGTGCTCAAAATGCCGCCCTTGTTTTATGTAATTGGCTGCAGTTCATGAAGAAAGGAGCGAGGTGAGGAGGCCTGGCAAAGGGGGTGAGCACTGCGACAAGCACCTCCCTAGAATGGCATGATTGTGAGTGCGTTCCAAGATTGGCATGGGGTGCCAAGTCGGCACCCTATTCTGCAGACAAGGAATGCGAGGTAGAGATTCAGGAGTTTGGCCTCTGCTTTTCCCATCTTAATACTTATGTTTGTGTCTCCCTTCCCTGGGCTACCCTGGGCCCCCAGACTTATATTCTGTGCCCCCTGCCCCCTCCCACCATTCCTTCCCCCCCCCTTTTTAAAAATATATTTTATTGATTTTTTACAGAGAGGAAGGGAGAGGGATAGAGAGTTAGAAACATCGATGAGAGAGAGACATCGATCAGCTGCCTCCTGCACACCCCCTACTGTGGATGTGCCCGCAACCAAGGTACATGCCCTTGACCGGAATCGAACCTGGGACCCTTCAGTCCATAGGCCGACGCTCTATCCACTGAGCCAAACCGGTTAGGGCCATTCCTTTTCCCTTTACTATCACCATCCAGACTTCCACTTCCCACGCTGGACTCAGCTTCCTGGCACAAATCTGTTGAGTGCAGCTATTTCTCTGTGTCCCTATTTCCATCTTCAGATCTCTCAGAACCCTAAACCTTCAGGTTCCAACACTATGTTTTTTTCAGGTTGAGAAGAAGGTTCCCTTCTCCCACCCCCAGGTAGGAGCCTTGGGCTGGAGAAAGAGGTGAACTTTGGCTTCTTTCTCTCTGTCTTGACTAAAATAGAATTGATCTTATCAAAGGTACTGACTGAGGGCCTGGAAGCCACCAGGTGTCCCACTACAGAGGCATCACTTTCCAGAGGCTGTGTGTGTACATGAGACCCCAAGGATGGGTGGGTGCTGGTGGGTGGGCAGGGAATGCCTCTGAGGGAGCTGACCCAATGTCTGAGAGCAGGCCTTGAACTTGGGGCTTCCCCTGGGAAGGAGAGTGAGTCTTGGGCCCCCAGTGACAGGCCAGTTAGGCATCTCTGAGTGAGAATGTGGTAAAGGCACAAAGTTTGGTGGTCACAGCAATACCTCCTTTTCTCCCTCTTTCCTGTTCTTAATCCTCTCACATGAAGGAAAAGGTAGAGGTTGATAATGAAGACCCAGGGAACCTGCTGAGCCAGCTCTGAGACTGAGGAGGGTCTTTGCGCTGCCCTTAGACGGTGATAACAAAAGAGCCCATAGAGAGGAATGATGCCTTACCTCCTGGAAGTGATATTATTGGTGGTGGTGCTGGGCTAAGAGCTGTCCTCCAAATCCTGTTGAACTTCTTATTTATCTTTGTACTAATCTGTAATGTACTTTTGAGTACTTATCATGTGCTAGGCATGGCGCTCTGGGCCTTAGAGACATTGATTCCTCAAGACAAGCCTATTGTACAGACCATTATAATGGGTACTTTATAGATGGGTAAACTGAGGCCCAAAGCCGTGCTTTCTCCTAAGTGCTACCCAGCAATTCAGCATTGTGAGCGCCAGAGCTGAGATTCTAGCATCCGGGTCCATGATCTGGAGCAGCTCTCGGCACTATCCCTGTTTGAACCCTGAGCTGGGCCAAGGATAGGCTGGCAGCTGGGATTAATGCTGAGGGTCAACTCTGATTGGCCTCTTGTTTTATTTTCTCTTTCCGGTGTCCCTGCTCTGCCAGGGTCAGTTCTCCAGTGGTCCCCTGATTCCTAAGTTCATTCTGGAGGTGAGCATCTCTTCCTGGAGCCTTCTCAGACCAGAGTGGCTGGTCCCAGATGTCCGTTTGGCTCTGTCCCTTCATCTCACCAGCTTGTGTAGGCAAAAGTGTGGTTGCATCAGCCACAAGTTGTGGATTACGTCCTCAGATCCCCTGTGGGAATATGACAAATGGGGGAAGGTGGGGCTTTTTTTTAAGGAAACAAGTGTGGGGCATGCTGTGCAGGCATTCTGTAGCGTGATCCTCAGAAGCTGTGAAACTCAGCAAGGAGTGGGGGGAGGCCCAGGGCACTAGAGGCCACCCTCCCACGGACAGCTCCAGGGTGTGCTCAGGACAAACCAGAGGTGGGGCCTTTCCAGATCCAGGGTGGGGAAGGCTTTGTGGGAAATGGTTTGCAAATTGGAGCTCTGGGGTGCAAGCTTCAGAGGTCCTCACCTAAACTCTCTGTGGGATATCCAGGTCTAGGGGACCTGCTGCAGGTGGGAGCTTTCTGGTTTCCTGTGATGTGATGGTGTGTATGTGTGTGTATTTGTGTATGTGTGCATGTATGTGTGTGCATACACGCACCTGCTTTTGTCTAGGGGGGTGGCTAAAGCTAGTTACCTAACTGATGTCAGTGCCTGCTGGCTGTGAGCCCCTGCGTATTTGCAGATAGTACCCTGCCTAGGGTAGCTTTGCAAATCCAGACAGTGGCTCAGCAGGATCAGGGTTCCGGAGGCTGAATAATCCATTATAACTTCATGGTCTGTTGGCTTAAAGAACATCTTTATTTTTGAAAGCCTAGCTGTATCCTAAATATCATAGAACCAGTACTTAGAGCGAATGGGTGGCAAATTTGGTTCAGTAATTATCTTTAAAAAACAAATACCCTTGCTCTTTCTCCGCCATCGAGGTGCGTGCGTTCGCTTCTCCTTCACCATGTCTTCCCACAAGACTTTCAGGATCAAGAGGTTCCTGGCCAAGAAACAAAAGCAGAATCGGCCCATTCCCCAGTGGATTCGGATGAAAACTGGTAATAAAATCAGGTACAACTCGAAGAGGAGACATTGGAGAAGAACCAAACTGGGCCTATGAGAAATCACACATGAGAGATGACTCACATATTTATGCTGTATCCAGGTTGCCTACACCTTTAAATGATTGAAAAGATGCTACTGTCTGGACAGTTGGGGCATTTTAATTGGAGAATTAATGGACTTGTGATTTTGCTCTGTTGATTTTTTCCCCCCTGCAATAGCAGGATGGTTCAGTAATAAATGTGTGAGACCTTTAAAAAAATAATAAAATAAAAAACAAATACCCTTATTACTTCAACACTGCTTAACATCTATCTTTTAAAATTTCCATACTTATAACCTGTTTTGTTTCTGCTCAAAGGTTTGCTTCAACATCACCCCAAAGGGTTAAAAGAACATCTCTTTCCAGCAAGGCAGTACTGCCCTCTCCCGTTTGTACCTTCCCTTAGGATCTGAGGTCCCTGTGCCCTTTCTCTCTGTGAAGTAATTAAGAATGCATTTTATAGCTAGGATTTTTTCTTGTCTCTCTGAGGAAAGAATACTTTGCATCTATTTGAAGTTAAAAGGATAAAGACTCCGAAATCTGGTACAATGCAGAGACATGAATCCTGGTGTGGGCAATGTTCAGTCTAAACAAAATACTCCCAATAATGGGGACCCAAAGATTAACTGCATTTACTCTGGAACTAGATTCTCAGATGTTAATTGCCTATAAAGTTTTCTCCCCAGTCGGCCATCTCCTTAGCTAATTTGGTGTACTTCCTGCCCATTGTAGCCATTTAGAAAATAAGAAAATCTTGAACTAAACCATTAGGCAGCAGTAACAATTTCCAAGCAACATACAAATCATTTTTGGATTAAGTTTGGATTATCCAAGTCAGTGCTTTCCGTTGATCACAGTTTATAAACATGGTTTTCTACTCCGATGAATGGAACAAGTTATGGTTTTATCACTTTGTGGACCCATTAACTTAAGTCCATCCTCTGATCACACAGCCTAACTCTGGCTGGTCATCTCCCAGCTGTTGGCACCTGTGTGTGTTGGCACCGGGGGGACCAGGTGAGGGTGAGTGGTCGACTAGGCACAGATTTGAGGTTTAACTTATGTACAGTGAAATGAAATCTGAAATGCAAGCTTGATGACTTTTTACAAGTGCATATACCCGTGTGCTCACCAGGATATTTCTATCGTCCCAGAAAATACCCTTCCAGTCAATACCCACTTCTGGAGGTAACCACAATTCCTACTTGGTACCCAATTCAGTTTTGCCTACCTTGTACTTCATAGAAAGGGTATCACACAGAATCTCAATATAACGTCTGTGAGATTCATCCTCGTTGTTATGTATGGCAGTGGCTTGTCCTGTTTTATTGAAAAGCAGTATTCCATTGTGTGAGTGTGCCACAGCTGGTTGGTCCCTTCTCCTGTTGGCGAACACTTGGGCTATTTCTAATTTTGAGCTACTTAGAATAAAGCTGCAGCGAGCATTCATGTACAGGTCTTTTTGTGACTACAAGAACTCATTTTAAAATGGATGAAACATAGGAAGACAAAGAGAGTCAACAGATTTTCAGTTATTTGATGCGATAAAACCCTTTATGGCGGAGAGAAATCCGAGCCTGACTGGATTTTGAGACAGGCTAAATGTGTCCCCTCTGAGATGCATTATCTCATTTGAATGTGTTCATCCGATGAGGTTGTGTGAGGAGATAAATTAATCATGGTGCCTTCAGCTCAGTTATAGAGTTCCCTGCAGGAAGGGGGGCTCCCAGTGGACTCCACTTTTGATTTGTTGGGGAGCCAGAGACCCCTGGGAGTAAAGTTAAGATATTTTATCATCCGTGTCAAAGAGGGAGACCACAGGCTACCCAATCGTGGTGTGTAAGGGGGGCTCGAGTTTTCCTATTGGCCCTGATTCCGGTTTCTGAGCAACAGTGAAGGTAAAGAAGTGATGTATGTGCGCCCGGCTCCCAGTAGTAGGAGTTCAAAGTCAGCAGATTTCCCAGTGCCCAAGGCTCTCCTCTCCCCGGCTGTGTGTATGTAGCAACATGGGAGGAAGGCCAGCGCCTCGTGACAGACAGCTTAACCTCACCTGCCTGCTGTGAGGTACATTCAGCATCCTAGAGAATTGTCTCTTAACACTGATACACAGCAAGGAGGAGGAAAAAGTCCTGACAAAATATTACAGCTTAATTGTATTTCTCAGCTGGGCTCAGGAAATCTGCTTCCTCCTTAGGCTCATGCTATTTAGCACGTCTCCCAGCCCCACAGTGGTTCTTTCTTTAACCCTTGGTGGGACAGCACCTCTGCACGGGGTGGGACTGCACTGTCAGGGAAGCTTAATGAGGCCCGTCCCAGGCGCTCAGGTTGGGGTTTGCCTTCATTAGGTGCATGAATCACCCTTACCGCTGGCTTCCAGCTGCGAGTGGGACAGGAGGACAGACTGCCCTGGAGAATAGAGGCTGCTGGGGGCGGGAGGGAGAGGGAGACGGGAGGGAGGAGGCTCGGCTCTCTGCTGGCCTGGTTTTCCAGTGCACAGGTGTTTGCAATTCTAAATAAATGTGCAGTGTCAGTCCTCAGCAGCTTCTCAGCTGAGACTTACAATGACGCTGAGCAGGGAAATAAGATTGGCCCGCTCTGGGCACTTGCTGTTATGTTGGATGGACCCAAATTCAGACCTCATTACAAAAAATGATAGCCTGGGAGAACTGAGTTTGGGGGGTGCAAGAGACAAAGAGGGGTGGTCCCGTGTGAAATATTGTGTGCTCTGAAAATCCCCCTCCGTGGAATCTGGAAACTCACTACTGTGGGTGTTGCTTTTTCTCTTTGAGAGGTGTCTCCATGTTTGCTGGAAAGTTATGAAAAACACTATATTTGGAATATCCGTCCAGAGAGAGAGGCCAGAAGCCCAAGGCAGCCAGAGCCTTTCCCCTTCACAGAGCAGTGACTCACAAAGGCCCATCTGGTGGTCTTGGCCAGTGAGGGCTGCTTGTTTCACCTGGGTGGCCATCCTCGCCTGCGTCTGTCTGTTTATTTGGTCACTTGTTCACTCACTTAGACTATACTCCAAGTCCTCATTGTACTGGGTTCAATAGTGTCCTCCCCAAATCGGCGTCCTTCCCTGACCCTCAGAAAATGACCTTATTTGGAACTAAGGTCATTGCAGTTATAATTAGTAAAGTGAAGATGAGGTCACACTGGGGTAGGGTGGGCCCTCACCCATTATAACTGATGTTCTTATACGGAGAGGAGAGACTCACGGAGGGACACATTCTGAGGAAACACAGCCGTGTGACGACAGAGGCAGAGACTGGAGTGATGCATCTCTAAGCCCGAGAATGCCAGGGATGCTGGCCACCCCCAGGAGCGAGGGCAGAGTCATGGAACAGATTCTCCTTCTGAGCCCTCAAGAAGGAGCCAACCCTGTAGAGCCTAAATTTTGGACTTCTGGCCTCCCAAACTGTGAAAAAAAATCAGTTTCTCATGTTTTTAAGCCTCCCAGTGTGAGGTGCTCTGTTATGGTGGCTCTAGGGAACCATCACACTCATCTCGGCTTGGGAGGCTTCTGGCTCTTTCTCCAGCCTCATTTCTCACCACTCTCCCCCTCCACTCCTCTGGCCTCCTGACTGACTGCTCATCACACATGTGGAACACACTTGGTCCTCAGGACCTTTGCACTTGCTGTCCCCTTTTCCTGGAACTTTCTTCCTAGATAGTCCCATGATATGCTCTCTTTTTTTTTCCCCCCAGCATTTTATTTTATTTTATTTTTTAAATTTAATAAATCTTTATTGTTCAGATTATTACAATTGTTCCTCTTTTTTCCCCCCCCATAGCTCCCCTCCACCCGGTTCCCACCCCAACCTCTGCCCTTACCTCTCCCGCACTGTCCACATCCATAGGTGTACGATTTTTGTCCAGTCTCTTCCTGCCCCCCCCACACCCCTTTCCACCCGAGAATTGTCAGTCCACTCCCTTTCTAGGCCCCTGATTTTATTATATTCACCAGTTTATTCTGTTCATCAGATTTTTTATTCACTTGATTTTTAGATTCACTTGTTGATAGATATGTATTTGTTGTTCATAATTTTTATCTTTACCTTTTTCTTCTTCTTCCTCTTCTTAAAGAATACCTTTCAGCATTTCATATAATACTGGTTTGGTGGTGATGAACTCCTTTAGCTTTTTCTTATCTGTGAAGCTCTTTATCTGTCTGACCTTCCATTCTGAATGATAGCTTTGCTGGGTAGAGTAATCTTGGTTGTAGGTTCTTGCTATTCATCACTTTGAATATTTCTTGCCACTCTTGTCTGGCCTGCATAGTTTCTGTTGAGAAATCAGCTGACAATTGTATGGGTGCTCCCTTGTAGGTAATTAACTGTTTTTCTCTTGCTGCTTTTAATATTCTTTGTCTTTTGCTCTTGGCATTTTAATTATGATGTGTCTTGGTGTGGTCCTCTTTGGGTTCCTTTTGTTTGGGGTTCTCTGCGCTTCCTGGACTTGTAAGACTATTTCTTTCACCAGGTGGGGGAAGTTTTCGGTCATTATTTCTTGAAATAGGTTTTCAGTATCTTGCTCTCTCTCTTCTCTGGCACCCCCACAATTCTGATGTTGGTACGCTTGAAGTTGTCCCAGAGGCTCCTTACACTATCTTCAAAAATTTGGATTCTTTTTTCTTTTTTCTTTTCTGGTTGAGTGTTTTTTGCTTCTTTGTATTTCAAATCTTTGACTTGATTCTTGCAGTCCTCTAGTCTGCTGTTAGGTCTCTGTATAATATTTTTTATTTCAGTCAGTGTATGTTTAATTTCTAGTTGGTCCTTTTTCATATCCTCGAGGGTCTCACTAAATTTATCGGCCTTTTCTAGGAAATTCTTGAAAAACCTTATAACCGTGGTTTTGAACTCTATATCCAGTCATTTGCTTTCCACCATTTCTTTCATTTGTGATCTGTTTCTTTGTCTTTGCATTTTCATTGCTTCCCTGAATTGGTAGAGTAGCTTTGTGTGCTAGGTATCCTATAGGGCCCAGTGGCTCATCCTCCCCAGTTACCTGAGGTGGACACTCTTGGTGCACCCCTTTGTGGGTTGTGTGCACAGTCTTGTTGTAGTTAAGCCTTGATTGTTGTTGGTATCACAGGGAGGAATTGACCTCCAGGCCAATTGGCTGTGAGGATCAGCTGTGTCTATGCTGGGAGAACTTCTGTGCTGAAGACACCCTTATGAGACAAGACTTGCAAAATTGCAAAAGCCTCTGTGCTCAGCTTGGACAGGGCGGAGTCGCAGGGCAGAGCAGACAGCCTTGGCTTCCCGTCAGCCCTGCCCTATGAGGCCTCTGGGTCTCAGTGTCCCTCGGTAATTGCTGCAAGCACCTCTGAGGGAAAGCCACCCTCGAGTTTCACCTGCTGCCAGACAGTCCAGTTTCTCCCCGAATGAGTCTGGGTCCCCAGAGTCTTGCCCGGAACTGGAGTTCAGCTCAGTCGGGAGCTTTTGTCTCCCTCCCAGTTGAGAAAGCCAGCTGCGTACTCAGCAGTCAGTCTTCTCCGCACACGTGTGTGCGCCTCCGCACTTCTGCCTTCCGCAGCTCCCCTGGGTCTCAGTGTGCTTTTCTCTTTTCCTGACAGTCCAGATTCCCCCCGAATGAGTCTGGGTTCCCAGAGTCTCGCCTGGAACTGGAGTTCAGTGCAGTCGGGGGCTTCCATCTCCCTCCTGCTTGAGAAAGCCAGCCGCGCACTCAGCCGCCAGTCCTCTCCATGCTCGCGTCTCCCTACCTCAGCCTTTTGCAGCTACTCTGAGTCTCAATGTGCTTTTCTCTTTCCTTCTAGTTGTAGAATTTCCACTCAGCCAGCTTTCCTGTGGTTCTAGATGATGTCTGTTTTGTCTTTTAGTTGTAGTTTTGAAATTGTTGTGCGAGGCAGCAGTTTAGGTGTTTACCTATGCTGCCATCTTGGTTTCTCCCATGACTTGCTTTTATATTGACTCCATTCTCTGCTCAAAGGTGACCTCTTCAGAGAGACCTGCTCTGAATTTCTCATTTAACAGCCTCTCTTCTGTCACTCTCAGTCTCCTTACACTGCTTTCATTTTCTTCACTGCTGGTATCACTCAGCAGCAGACATCACAATGTATGGATGTGTATTTGTAAGCTCTGTGAGGGCAGAGTCTTTGTTACTTGCTTCTAAGTATGTCAACAGTGCTTGGAAGATGGTAAGTGCGCAATAAATATTTATTGTTAACATTTCCTTGTGCTAGGTAACCACAGCCAAATCCCGTTCCTATGCTCTAGTAACTGACATACAAAGATATAAAGAACAGCTGGGCTTAAGGGAAGGCGAGTACATCTAAGTGGGATTTTTTACCTGGTTTGGGTGGCCAGGAAGGATTTCCTGAGCAAGGGATGCTTGAGATTTGACGGTAGAATTGGAGTTGCCGAGGCAGGGAGGGAGCAAAGGCCATGTGGTAGTAGGGAGTAGGGGTGTTTTTGAGAAAGTGAGAAGGCTGGTGTGGGTGAGAACAAGGGGAGAGTGAATAAAGGGCAGGGGAGCCAGAACATCCAGGGCCCTATAGGTCTTGAAAGGACTTTGGTCCTTATCTTGAGTGATGGGAAGACTTTGGAGGGGTAAAGAGTGGAAAGAGGTGGGAGGGCATAATGTGACCTGATTTATGTTTTGCAAAATTCATTCTGGCTACAGCACATTGAATACCTTAGGGACGAACAATGAGGAGATTGTTGTGATGGACTGGAGTGTTGTCTAGATATAGTGGTAAGTAGCCACTTTAAAGAGCTATTCAGGATACAAAATGTACAGGATTTGGTAATGAGTTCTGGTTAGTGTGTGAGGAGGAGAGGGTTATAGCAAGGGGGAATCTCAGGTTTCTGACATGTGCATTGGAATGGATTGTGGTACCATTCACAAAGTAAAGGAATGCTGGTGTGTGTGTGTGTGTGTGTGTGTGTGTGTGTGTGTGTGTGTGTTGGGAGAAAATCTTGTGTCCATGAAAATTTCTGCAGCATTGCTGTGTTAGTTGCCTTCCAGCAGCTTTAGTGCAAATAAGAATGAAGCCTCTCAAAGAGCTTTGGTTCTGAGAAGGCTTGTGCCCTTGTGGCAGATTGGTGTTGTCCAATGAACCACGAGTTTTGGAATGCATGCCCTTGTGCAGCACCTGCCACACTGGCCCTGGAATTGGACCTTGTGATTTGCTCTGGCCAATCGGATCCTGGCAAATATGAAGCAAGCAGAGGCTAGATAAGGGCTTGCACTTCAGGGCTTGTCCTCTGGGAAGCCTTTCTGGGAAGCTGCTGCCATGCTGTCCAGAGGCTCAGGTAGAACACCGAGTGATGAGACACTGTGCGATGAGTGACCATCTTTGAGGTTCCAGCCCCAACTGAGCTCTCACCTGAACGCAGCCTCCCGAATGACCACAGCTATACCACATGGAGCAGAGCCCGGTCTACCCTCAGAACTATGAGGAAGAACAGAGTGTTGTTTTATTTATTTTTAAAAATATACTTTTCATTGATTTCAGAAAGGAAGGGAGAGGAAGAAAGAGATAGAAACATCAATGATGAGAGAGAATCATTGATTGGCTGCCTCCTGCATGCCCCTTATTGGGGATCAAGCCCGCTAAACCTGTGCCCTTGACTGGAATCAAACCTGGGACCTTTCAGTCCCCAGGTTGATGCTCTATCCTCTGAGCCAAACCAGCTATGGCTAGAGTGTTGTTTTAAATTAAACCTTTGGTGTTGGGTGGTTTGTGATGCAGCGCTCGATAATTAAAATAGATCCTTTCAGACAGATCACAACGAGGGAATTGCACTATTGTTGGGCTCTTCTGGGTAGAGTCTCCAAAACAGACATCTGTTAGGCCCCTCTGCCTACAAAGTTTCTTTTGTCACCTCTCCCTTTACTTTGATTTCAGTTATGGCCTTGTAGAGGGCAGTGTGTCTCGGGGATGCAGGCAGGACTAGAGAGCAATGACTGATGGGATGGCCTTCTTTCTCCTTGTCTCTCTTCTGTCCCATTTCCCCCTTTACCATCCCTTCCATGGCCTGTATCTATGCCTGGTTTTCCTTGCTTCCCGCTTCTTCCTCTTCTTAGCTGTGGGGAGCCCTCAAGGCTACAGAAACTTCTGAAGCCTGGTTCAGAATATGCATCAGTGCCCACCCTCTATTCCTTTGTCCCCTATCCTAGCACTGGAGCAAAATTAGGTCCCCTTTGTCTCTTTTTAATGAACAGGTTTAGCCACTGTAAGCTGGCTATTATATTGGGCTGAAAATGCTGTTTGTGAGCCATTGTCAACCGAGACCTGGGACCAACACTGACACCTCCTTAATTATGTGCCATTAATGATGTACATACTGTAGTTAGGGGAACATTGTGGATCCATTTCCCATTTTAATTCTGTGCTGTGTTATATGAAATGCTAATGAGTCCAGAATTCTCAAAGGTCATAATCTGAATACATTTCCTTTTCTTCTTTTTTTAGGGGAATGGAGATAGAATTCAAAACAATTAAAATGAAATTTATTTCATCATTTGGCTAACAACATCCTCGACTGTACTAATTATACTGAGATATGTATTCATTTGCTGGTCATTTGGACAGATGTGAGTGTGTCTGATTTCTTGGAAGGCCTCCATCTCTGAATTCTACACAAGGTGTTGTGTGAGTGTGTGTGTGTGTGTGTGTGTGTGTGTGTGTGTGTGTGTGTTTAGCTGCTCACCTCATTGATTATGAGAAATAACCAGGAAAAAAAGTCCACCCAAACCCTTACAATACGGAAAGTGCAAATTTAGCACAGCCAGCATTGAATTTTCCAGGGAGTCATTTATCATCCTTAGAAAGTTTTGATTCTCTGCAAATAAGAAAGAGAAAGGGATGGTAATTGCTCTGCTCAGCTAATTGACAGAATTGTGTCAGAAAAAGGAGGCATTTCAACACTGCCTCCGATGATGACATTTGAAGGTTGTTCCTATTCTCTCTTTCGCTGCTAAATTAGGTAATCATTATTTCCCTGCGAATCTTATTAATCTAAGGCTTGCTTCCCCCACACTCTGTTAGATTTGAGATCCCGACAGAAATGGGAAAATGAAATGCCGAAGGTCAGATAATAGTTGGGCCAGCTCAGGTTGTACTTGCCGGTTTTGTGGTTCAGTGCATAAGTGGGAGAGGACAGGAGGGAATACGTTTAAATTGCAGTCAGGAGAATTCAAGCCATCTGTTCAAAAGGACCTTCTCATTACATGAATGGAACCCAGAAGGTTTGAAACTTCTGCTGGTGGACTTTAAGAATAGGTTAGTCCACTGCCATGCTGAGATAGTGGAGGTCAAGAAGCTGGAAAGAGCCTGGGATAATTCTGTCTTATTCTCTTTTTGGGTGGCTTCAGTTGTGGGGAGGGTGGGGCAAAAAGCTCCACTGGGTCCTCAGGGGTAATGATAATCTCCAACTTTTTTTTTTCTGTCAAAAAGAGTGCTCATCAGATGTAGGGCTTATGACATGGCTTCTGATGAGACATTCATGAGATAATGGCTGGCTTTAAAAAATTCGTGCTTGGTTTTCATTAGATATTAAACCAAAATGCAGTTTATGATGGAAACATAGACAGTCTGGGGGCAAAAGCAGCAATTCCTCAGCAGGACCAGTCAACAGCTGCCCTGATGACTCTTGGAGAATAGCTGGATATCCAATGACGATGAAGGCGATTCCAGCTGGTGGTAGCGTGTTGATTGCAAGTCTTACTTCCTGTAGTCTCTGATTGAGTTTGGGCAAGACTGCCTTAGTCTGCCTTGATGATCTTTCTGCCCCGGGGAGTGTTCTCATGCCATCCCCACTGCATGTCCTCTTGTCCCCTCCTGCCTCTTGTTCTCCACCTTCTGCCACTAACCCATGAGCATCCAAGGTGAGGTTTCCTCAGCTCAGTGCTCCTTCTGGCAGCCTCTAGGAATAGCAGCCATCCCTCGAGATGATGAGGCTGAAGATACTTGGAAAATGCATTCTAGGACATTTCCTGCTCACCTGTTCCCTCTAGCTTCCCAAATTCTATACAATTCCAAGAGAAATAGAGTAGATGGTGAGTGGGTCTCTGTAGAATCGAAACAAATTTGGAAAATACTGTTTCAAAGTAAACTACCTGGATTGACCTTTTGGATGTTCCAAATTTTCTGAACCAGACATTCTGGAAACTAAATATTTCTTTTAATATAATCAATCATCTTACTCAATGTAGTTATTAATATTTAACATTTTTAAACGAAGGCTTTCATGAAAGAGAGCCTAGCTAATTTCCACCTCCCTGGACCCAGAGGAAGAAGAATTTCATGTTTTCCTCTGGCAAGTTAGTCAGTATCAAATCCTGCATCAAAGGTTCCCGGGTCTCTGATTCCCACTTAAAGAGGAAGTGATCTATGACAGTGTCCTTGTTCAGAAACAACATAAAACGATTCATGTTTACTTGAAACAATCTAGTGAATGGCCTGGATGCTTTCTTCATCTTGTTTTATGATGTAAATAAGTCATTTTTCTCTCACAAGACATTTTCTGTTGTAACTTCAATCTTCATGGAGACGTTTAGTAAACAACGTAAAAAATATGGAAGAAAAACATCATCATTTGAAAAGTTTCATTAGTTAACCTATTGTTCCAAGAACACAGAGGCAACTAAGTTTCTTCTCTCTCTCCCTTTTTCTCCCTCCAACATTGCCTTTGTGTTCCTTGGTGTAGGTTCCAAATTTGGTGAACGACCATGACCTTCTGAAGTTATCACAGAATAAAAAGCCAGAATGAAGTGCAAAGTTGAGCAGTAGGATGGTTGTGCCGGTTGCACTTCCCTCATTCAAGAGTTATTCCATGCTCGGCTGGTGTGGCTCAGTGGTTGAGCATCGACCTATGAACCAGGAGATCACAGTTGGATTCCTGGTCAGGGCATATGCCCGAGTTGCGGGCTGGATCCCCAGTGTGGGGCATGCAGGAGGCAGCCGATCAATGATTTGCTCTCATCATTGTTTCTATCTCTCGCTCCCTCTCCCTTCCTCTCTGAAATCAATAAAAAAAAATATATATATATTTTAAAAAGAGTTATTCCATTCTTTGTTATCCCTTTGGCTGGGGAAACCTCACCTTGGTTGCTCATGGGTTAGTGGTGAGAGGTGGAGAAAAAGTTCTTGATTTCTATTTTTATTTCCTCTTGCTTCCAGTTAGTTTCACTTTCACATTTATGGACCATGCCCACTAGGGCCCTTGCATACATGAATCACAGGGTGGTCTCTTAGTGAGCACATCTGTATAGGAGCCAGCTGCCATAAAAGAAACGGATCAAATTTCAGCTCCAGGCCTTGTTTTGGTAGCCTCTGACTCACTTTCATGGCCCTAGAACTATAACGTGGTAGTTAAAACAGTGAAGTGATATTTATAGGGTAATTTTGCTCAAGCCTGTCATAATTTTCTTCCCTGGGTAAGTCTGTATGTCCTTTGTTACAGCTCTAATTACACTGACAGCTTTTCACAGGGAATGTTAGGGTAGAGGTTATTTAAATATGAGGCAAAGTTTGACATCAGTTAAGAGTGAGTGATAGTTATTTCCTAACATATATGTTAATGTAACCTAAACTTTCTGGCCTATTCTCCTCTCCGAAGACGATCATTATTTTTATTTTATTTTGTCATTTATGCTCTTTATTTTATGAGTGAGGCAGTAGGAGAACTGTGCTGGTCTCCCTTCCTCCCACCCAGACAAGCCTTCACCAGTAGTCCTCAGTTAAGATGGGAACCGATGGGGCACTGTTCCAGAAGCTCTCCTTCGTGAAGCCCTGTAGCTGCAGGTTAGGAATTTAGCAGCACTCCTCCAGTGACTTTCCTCTCGCCACATCACTCCAGGGATCTCTATTAAACTTAACACACTAAAAATAACACTGCAGGACTGCTGAATGGCTGAGGGTGACCGGCAGGGCTGAGGGACGGCTAAATATTGCTCGCATTGATCAGAATCCAGGCCCGACCCCTGGGACACCAAGCTCATTAAGAGCAATGTTTGTGTGTCTGTGGGCCGCAGAGGCCGGAGACAGGAGTGAGTTAGGCCTGAGGGCTTGAGGAAGGGGGGATGCTGTTGACATCCGCAGAGGTCTTTTCTTACACGTCTAGGCTCCCTTTTTGTCTGAATTAATGCAGCTCTTGTGTGAGTCTGGACTGGACCTGTCTTTCCTCTTGGCAAGAGTTCTTAGCTGAGAATAAAGCCAGGTCTTCATTGACTCTAATCCCAGCCACAGTTGTAAATTTTTTTTCTTGCGCAGAGTGTGATGGTCTCATCAAGTAGTAGAAGGCAGCATGTCATACTTGCTTAGGGCTAAGCAGCTGGTGGGAAACACTTAGGATTTGAAGTCTTAACTTCTGTGTGTGAGTCGTTCTACTGCCTGTTAACTGGGCTGTATTGGACTAGTTATCGAACCTCCTCCAGCCTCAGTTTCCCCATTTATAAAATACGAACATTAATTGAAATTAATATCTCTCTCACAAAGAGGGTTGGAATTCAGATGAGATAGAATTGAGTGTTTAGGGAAATATGAAGACCCATTATATTTTCCCAAATATCTGTAGTATTCATGGATGGTTATGTGTCAACTTAATGGGTTTGCATAGCTGGTAAACCTTATTTCTGGGTGTGTCTGTGGGGGTATTTCTGGTAGAGATTTCTACCATTCGAATGGGTAGACTGAGTAAAGGTCTATCACCCTCACTGATGTGGGCTGGCACCATCCAATCCTTAGAAGGTCGGAATAGAACAAAAAAGTGGGGTAGGGTGGGCTCACTCACTCTGCTGGAGCTGAGACATGTATCTTCTTGGACATCAAAGTTCCTGATTCTCAGGCCTTTAGACTAGGACTGGGATTACATCATCGGGTCACCTGTTCCTCAGGCTTTTGTGCTTGGACTGGAGCTAAATCACTGGCTTTCTGGGCCTCTAGCTCCTGTGGCAGTTCCTGGGACTTTTCAGCCTTCAGAATCACGTAAGTCAATTCCGCATAATAAATCTCTTTCCAGAGATCTCCTATTGGATCTGTTCTGGAGAATCCTGACTGACATAACTGGGTTGCACTGAATGAAAATGCCACTAGTCAACCAATTTTGTCCTATAAACACGGCTATCTCATGTGGCCAACCTAATATATTAATATGAGGTTTTGGAAAATCTCTCTTCACATCTCTGAATCATCCCTGTGAGACAGAAAGATTATAAGCAACCTCATCTTAGGGCTTAGGGAAGTCTAGGTTTCAAAGTTTACTTGCACCAAGTTGTAGAAAACCCACGAGTGGAACCCAGTCTCCCATAACTCAGTCTGTGTTTTCTTGACTTTGACCTGCTCTTTGAGGGCCTGAGCTGAAAATGAGAAGGGAGGAGTTGAGCAGAGTGTAACATGAGAGGTCACAGCCTCTATAACAAATACCAGTATAAGGAGTGGTCCTTATGTTAGGCATGCTTTCTTGAGCTACACCGGCTCTCCTACAATGGTGTCTCTTTCAGGGTCAGTGTGCACTTCTGTTGGGCCACTGCATACTGGTTACTTGTGCTTCTTGTCTATCAACAGGCATAGCTCAGGGCTGACCTGGAGATTTGAGGAGCTGAATCTCCAGTGAGAGTCTGCATCAGAGATGTACCCACTCTGAGCTTACCTGTAGCACAGGTGAGCTTTCTCCACATCAGCACTGTTTACATTTGGGGTCAGATTCTTTGTTGTGGGGAGCTGTCCTGGGCATTGTAGGATGTTAAGCAGCATCCCTGGCCTCTACCCACCTAGATGCCAGTAACACACTCTCCAGTTGTAACAACTCAAAATGTCTCCAAACATCGTCAAATGTCTCCCATGGGGTCAAAATCACCCCTCTTCCCCGTTGGGAACTCCCTGGTGCCGGGAACTTCAGAGTGGGAGTGAGAAGCTTTTCTGGGCTGGGCTGATGGTAATATATTTTAGGGCATTTACCAAATTGTCTGATGAGCTTCAATATATATGAAGGAATGATATTCCCTTTTCACCCACTTCCTTATTAAAAATGGAGATAATTAGAGATGAATCATATTTGGGGATATTGTTTCAGTTGACTATGAATAGGGCGAGAGGTGTGCATTTGCTTAGGGCCTTAGGTAGAAGCAGTCAAACAGAAGACCAGGTTCTCTTGATTTCCTGGCAAAAACATCTGTCTTCTTGTTTTGCTAGTTAATTATGGATTTTCATGAGCTCACTCAGCTAATCAAGTTTAATGACACTAGACCTAAATCACATTATTGTTATTTTTCAAGGCTGTGTGGGAACTGCGCTGCATTAACTTACCAGCAGCCTGGAGACGACGGCAGTCACTCAAACACGGGAGAAGCAATGGTTTTATTAGCAGTGCAACCAGCCCTTTCATAACATGTCACCACTGAGAGTATGAAGACAAAATAAAAGCAACAGAAAAAAGGAAATTTTCCATAAAGAACACTTGAGGAACTTTATTACAAAGCAGAAACTTTATTGCAAGGTGGGCAAGGAGACATTTGTCCTACATTTACTAGCATTGCCAATAAAACTTTTGGTTTGGAGAGAGACAGAAAAGATAAGTGTGAAGCTGCTATTGTGCCTTCATTTTCATGTCCCTGATGACAGCTTGATGCAAAGATTTCCCAACGGGTCGATTGTGACCTACCTTTGATTTTGATGCTGTTTGTGACTCTGTCGCTACCCTCTTTTTTTTGTCCTTTGGAATTCCTGGTGGAGAAGGACCAGTGCCTCCTGGCCCACACTTGCCTTCTCTTAGATGAATAAAAAATATTGTGTATATGGCAAAAAGTTGTTGCTGTTTTTGCCTTAGGACTTTACAGTGCCTGGAGAAAAATTAATGATTTTTGTCATATAGCATTTCTTTTTGTCTGGATCACAAACCTATAGTTTTTTTTGGAAGGGGCATTTAAAAAAGTAATGAAAAGAATTTTCTGGCTTATGCTGCTAAAGTGTCCTCTGTTAGATCTTTGCATTAGTTTCAACACATCAAATGGAGTGTTCACATTTCTTTTTTTTTAAAATATATTTTATTGATATTTTTTTACAGCGAGGAAGGGAGAGGGATAGAGAGTTAGAAACATCGATGAGAGAGAAACATCGATCAGCTGCCTCCTGCACACCTCCTACTGGGGATGTGCCCACAACCAAGGTACGTGCCCTTGACCGGAATCGAACCCGGGACCCCTCAGTCCGCAGGCCGACGCTCTATCCACTGAGCCAAACCGGTTTCAGCTGGAGTGTTCACATTTCATAACTCAATCACTCTCTTCTGAGGGCAGCCTATAACTCACTTCCAGGCCCCTAAAGTTGCTTTGTAGACTTGAACATAATAAACTAAAGACAAATAATTTGTTTTCTCTACAACTGAGAGACTTGTAGTTTAATAACTACAATGTTAAACAGGTTTCCATGAAATTCCTGAATATTATTGTAAAAAGGTTTGGGTTAAAGAAGATACATAAAGGCACTGGGCTTGAGTTTTGGAGTCAGATTGATCTGGATTTGAACCCTAGATCCTTCATTTACTAGCTGTGCAAATTATTTTGCCTTTTAAAACTTTAGTTTCCTTATTTGTAGAATTGATATATTAATGAATGTTTTTAAATTTAGTTTTTGTGAGGCTAGAAAGAGGTAGTGCACATAAAATACAAAGTGGTGCACTACCTCATTCTAGCCTCACAAAAACTAAATTTAAAAACGTTCATTAATATATCAATTCTACAAATAAGGAAACTAAAGTTTTAAAAGGCAAAATTGCCCAGCCAAAGTAAGTACTCATTTGATGTTAGGGGATGGGGATGGAATTATTCCTAAACTGGGATTAGTCCAGTGACATTTGCCTTACTTAGTAAATGAAGCTGCCCTCTTCAATTAGTTTCTCACTGTAACTATCATAACCTCTCCTTCAAATCATAATTCTCAGATCCCTTTGAATATGTTTAAAGATATTTCATGGCCAGATGATCTTCCACAGTCATTCTGTTGCTCATCTGCTAGGAAAGCAAAAGAAGGTTATAAATAAGCAATAAAGACAGTAAGAGCATATCGCAGAAGTGAAGAAAAATCTGTCCTGGGGGAAGTCATCTAGACTTTCCTGTAAAAGATAAGGAAGAATCAATTGGAGCTGTGGGAATAATCACGAGCTTAAAAGACCCATTGTCACTGCAGAACTATGGGAATTCATTATGGTAAAAATGGATTCCTGGTTGTGTTTGCTTAAAGATGGTGTGTGGGATCCAGAAGGAAGCAAGGCTCTGAATTTTCTTGGAAAACACACACACACACACACACTCACCCCCCTCCCCCCCAAATTCAACAAAACAAAAACATGACTCAAATGAATAGGATTCACTCATACAGAGTGGACAGACAATGATGGCTCAAGGACCAAAACAAATGGATTAGGGAACTAAATAATTGAGAGGACAGAGCAAGGATACTTTAGGGAAATCCCTGGACCATGGGAAAAGTACTGTGCTAGGCATAGGAGTCACACAGAATTGAGTAACACATAGACCTAGTTTTTAAGGAGCTTTATTCCTATGTTAGACAAAGATGGGCTCAGTGTATTCAATGTACTTACAAATCCTCACACCGGCAGTGATACAACTTTCTGCACTCAGGAAAAGGGACTTGAAAGTGTTTCCTTTTGGGGATCTACATATCTGCAGGAGCAGATGTTTTCACACAGCTTTTTGTGCCTCTGATTACATTCATCCAGAGCCATCTTGTTCTGACTCCTGAACTGATCACATGCATCTCTTCTCAGTCCTTGTTTGGTGACATCATATTGATAGTTTGTGGTTGGCCATAATGAGAGCATGAAATCAGCAAATACTACATGTCAGAGTGTTTCTTTTTCTCTTCCCTTGACTTGGCTTACTGGCACAACCCTGGGTGAATGTCACTGTAAAAACTAAGTGAAATTGAGGGCTCAGTAGTTGGTTTCTCAATGAAAGAGCGCTGTAGTTCTTGGTTTCTCAAGTCTTGGGCCAAAGCGTTGGGAACTTGCAGACAATTACTCAATGGAAGTTGTTCTTATTTCTCGGGGAAACTTTTTCATTAACATTATGATCCCATTTTTCCTCTTCTCTGATACCTCCAGTGATCAGGGATCTGAGGCCCTATAAACAATGATAAACCTTTACTTACATTTAAAAAATTATTTTTATTTATTTTATTTTTTGTTAATCCTCACCTGAGGATATTTTTTTCCGTTGCTTTTTTTTAGAGATAATGGAAGGGAGAGGGAGAGACAGAGAGAAAGAAACAGCAATTGGTTGCCTCCTGCATGCGTCCCGACGAGGCCTTGGGTTTGAGCCTGACTAGAATTGAACCCGGGACCCTTCAGTCTGTGGGCTGATGCTCTATCCACTGAGCCAAACCAGCTAGGGCCTTTACTCACATTTTGACAAATCTTAGGCTCTGTTGGATTTTCTTCATCACATGTACACCAGAGCTGGTATAAAGATTATGTAGGAATCCATCAGAGCTATTTAAAATATGGAGAATGACACTTATAATGAGCTTCTTAGTAGACAAGAGCAGTACTTTTGCTGGAGGAATTGGGTGGGTAAACATCTTCTCTTCCTGCTCAATAAGCTAAAATTTCCCTTCATCATTATCATCATTAACTCCTATGCATGTATAGTTTGGGTAATATGGATTTTTCTCTGGAGGGTTGCCTAGGAGGAGGCAGCCTGGTTAGGTAACTTGTCTCTGTAGCCTCTTTTGGGTGCACACACACACACACACACACACACACACACACACACACAGAGTGTGGGTGGTGGCAGGGACAATGTAGTGGGTCCCAGAGGCAGCATTACCTTAGTAATTTTCTGGAAACACTCAGCTCACAGACACAGAACTGCAGTTTACAGGAAGCTATCCATCTTCCTCAAAACAGTTCGAGAAAAGAATCCATTTTCTTTAATATAAATCCTCTTTGTCTTGTGATGTATAAATCATCCCTTTGAAAGAAGCCCTTTGAGGTATCAATTCAAGGCATTCTCTCAAAATATCATCCCTCACCACAGCCCTGCAATGGAAGCTAATCCTTTGTGGCTGCCCAAAGGCAAAATTTATTCCACTTTCCACTGAATTTCCCACCTATAGCTCTCTGCTGTCATCCTTGCAACGAGGGTGGAATATCAGGGTCAGAATGACCTTAGCCATGTGTAGTCCTATGAAGAACATCAGAGAGGAGACTCCATCTGATACAGTGATATCAAATTAGTGACTCTCTTAAGAACAAACCTACTTATTGAGGATCTCTTTATAGGGAAGTGAAGCGGTGGCATGCTTAAGTCATGTTGGGTCACTTGCTCATCCTGGTGTACCTTTGGAGGTGAAGGATGATGTTAAGGCCTCTCTGTGTGTAGTCTGGTGTTCAGGACACAGCAGACAATGATGGTGCCAGCTTCCCTGGGTTCCATTTTACGAGGTTGGTTCACCAATTTCCAGCTGCTGTGAGGGCTTCTGCTAATGGCTCCCAGTGGCAGTGTTCTCCTGAGCATTGCTCTTGGATCCCCCCTTGTGCTGGAGCAGCATGCACTAAGGACTGGTAGGGTTTGGGTGGCAGTTTACAAAACCCCTCTTTCTTCTCTTAAGGTAAGATGGACTCCAGGTACAATACCTGTTCTAGAGCTCTGTGTGGGACCGAGTTCAGGCTACACGCCCCTGGAAGTCTCATTCTTGCTTAGTTTCTGCCTCATCTCTATCCTGCTCTCTTACTCCCTTACAGATCTCTTTTGAAAGCACTCCCTCAATAAATCACTTAGACACAAATCCTCGTCTCAGTCTCTGCTTTTAGGAAACCCAGTTCACCAGGTTCATCTCAAACTGATTCAAAGATCTTTTAATGGAGGCTATTTGTTCTCATAGTGAAGGGACTGGAATTTATTCCATGTGGCTCTGAAGTTCAGTTTAAATGTATGCTTGAGGATAATTACAACCTGTCTGGTTTTGATGATTATTCATTTTGTGCATAATATACTTGATTGAAACGTTGGTCTAAAAACTATGGTTGTCTGCATTAAATGTGAAGCTATACTTCCCATGGGCCTCCCACACCATGATCCACTATCTCTATTTCCTGGATGGCTTTCTCAGACACAAGAAGGAATCTTGCACTCAAGAAGCCTGCTGTCTAATTGGGCAATGGGAAAAACACATCAAAATGAGGTAGCCGCAGAAACTCCCTGATGAATATGCCCACATTCTATACACCTGGTTTAGAGGCTTGAGAAATCACTTAGGGGTGAGTGTAGCAAGAAAGATGAATGGATTTGAATTGGGCTAAGGAACTGAATGGAGGACTTCAGATAAGGAGAGACTATTGTTTCAAGGCTGGAAAAGACTTTGGACCCTCTTGCCAGTAGGATTTGCTGCCACACAAGGAAATAATAAGGTGAAATTCAACATCCCCTGCATTGCAGAGGATCCACAAAGATGGGCAAAACTGAACTTTCCCACTCTCTTTGAAGTTGGCATAGCCATGTGACTTGTTTTGTCCAATGAAAAGTGAGTGACATGTGTCACTGGTGTCTGACTCTCCATCTTCCTTCCTCTTCACCATCATGGAAATACATGTGGAGATGGAGTCTCCATTTGAAACATGCCCCTCTTTTCAGAAAATACTTTGCAAGAAAATACTTATTATTTCTGGATATGTCACTTGCCCTGAGACTTACAAAATGATGATGTGATGATGTAACTACAAAGTGATGGAAATCGGGTTGCAACTCTCAGATTTTTTCCTAGCTTATTGGATTCTTTGATTAAGGGCCCACACTCAGTGAGACTCTTGTTTCTTCTTGGAAACACAAAGCAATGGGGGAGCAGAAGTGTCGTTCACTGAATGCAAACAGTTCATTGTAACATCAACAGGACAAAAACATCAATTAGAAAAATAGAGTTAAATGTCCTTTGCTTCTGTTGCAAAACTCTGAACGTTAAACACTGACTACACAGAAATGTGTCCCCCCAAAAAACAAAACAAAACACATGAATGCTCCCTGGGAACTGTGAAATGTTTTCATTAATGAATATGTTTACGGCTCAGATGAGTATTTCAGGAAAGTCAGGGGTCTTGCTTATCCCAGTGGGTGCAGTTGTGTGTTAAAGATCGTGTAAAGTTTAATTTCTTTATTTATTGTGCAGAGAAACATCTGTTGTTCAGACTTGTTTCTTTAGGGTTGTTGTGCACCGACTTCTCCAAGCCTGTTTTGCTCCCTGTCATCTCAAACCCAGCCCTAAATCCCTTTCTACTCGGTTTTGGGCATCATTAGAAGCCATTTTGTGTGTGGAAGTGCTACTTGTATGTTGAGTTCTTCTTGCTTGTATGCTGTATTTGTCATCTCCTTCTCAGCCCACCAGGAAATTACCTTCTGCTCGAATGATCCCCTTTCCTTCTCTTACTGCACATCATTTTAGTATAATTTTCTTTTTCCAGATGATCTGATGGAGTCCTTATGCTGTCTGTTCATGGCAGGGTCTTATGTCCTCATAGAAACAGAATTCTCATCTTGAGTTAAAGAAAGGGATCTTAAGTTTTCTGAAAAAAAATCTGCTATTTAATTATAGAGAACAGGCTTCTGTTTCTCAATTTATACCCAGGTTTTATAGAATTTACACTTCGGTTAACAGAGTGTTAAAATAGAACTCTTTCTATCTTAGTTTCAGTAGAAGCTGCAAAAATCTCATCACAAAATAATAGACACTACAGCTACTTTCTAAAAGGAGGTGCTAGACCATCTATGCTGGGTTGTGAAGGAGGAAATTGGGAACCAGTGTTGTGATCCTTAATCCACCCTCAATTTGAGGATGCCACATGATTGAGTTTGGAAAAGACAGAGTGAAAGAATATCTTGGAAGAAATGTGATAGAGTGCTGTGACATTTTTCTACTACATCCCCCTGGGGAAAAGGGAGAGGATGGTTATGTTCAGTGACAGGTAATTTTTTAAAAAATATTTTTTATTGATTTCAGAGAGGAAGGGAGAGGGAGAGAGAGATAGAAACATCAATGATGAGAGAGAATCATTGATGAGCTGCCTCCTGTATGCCCCTCACTGGGGACCGAGCCTGCAACCCAGGCATGCACCCTTGACTGGAATTAAACCTGGGACCCTTCAGTCCGCAGGCTGACGCTTTATCCACTGAGCCAAACCCGCTAGGGCAGTGACAGGTAATTTAAGGACATGCCTTGGAGCCTTGATATGTGTTCCCTGGAGTTTAGGGACCCCTGTGGACTGGTGGCTGACTCATGCCTGAAGGTTGGTGGACCAGCCTACCTGGCATTGAAGTTAAGATGTAGGAGGTGCTTTGAAATTTCAACCTTTTCATTTTCTTTCTACTCTTAGCATTTGTTAGCAAGATGGCATAGAGCAAATGCCTAATTCCTTATTTTACAAGTAATGCAGAGCCCTTTCCCACTGGAAGGCAAAAGTGGCTACAGTTCACTTAGGTATAACATAACATTCTTACCCTTCTGTCTGCTGGAAGCAGTGTGAGGAGGGGGTTGGATGGCTAAACTGGGACCAGACCATGAGAGCCCACAGAGGACATGACTTGAGTGATTTAAGACAACTCCAACTTTATCTTTTGGTGAGAAGTTCTCAAAATCTCCCGGTGTTAACTTTAATGACTTCATTGTAATTTTACCTAAGTATATACAACTATAAAACCATTATATACATGTCTTATGCAACTATGAAACCAAAGAAGATTTATAAATCATATTCAAATAAAACTGCAGACTAAACTGAAAATAAAAAAAATGAATTCAATGTGTCAGATCGAGTTTTTTTTTGGGAAGCAAAATTACCACTCTCAATGTGACAATGATACTGCCTGGGGAAATTAAAATAGTACTATCTGGAGCCTATGTAGGTAGCGAATAAAATGTCAGGATGGTGCTTGGTTTTAAAGTGGAAATACAGATGATCAAAATTTAATTATATTAAAAAATGTAGATATAATTGAAATGAAACAAGAAAAAATATTTTAGTAGAGATTTTGAAATTCTACATTAACATGTCTGAAGACCTTCACAGTCTTCAGCTGGGAATCCCAGTGTTATTTCAAAGATAATTCAGGTATTTAGGATACTTCAAATGACAAATTGGAAGATCATCAGGGGAAGGGATCAGACTGAAGGCAGGGAAGAGTCTGAGACAAGACGCCCTAAACACCAATGTTGACGACACTCAGGTTGGCAGGGATGATGGGGGATCTTGCTGTAGATACTGTGGTGCTCCACTCAGATCCCCTCTCAAGGCCAAGGTAGCTGCTGGGAAATTCTGGTGTTCATGGCTTAGCTGTGTCCTGTGGGCATTACCCTCAGCAATGGGGAACTGCTTTGTCTAGGGTTACACTCCTTTCTAGGGATCCACTCATGGCTAGTAACTGTCTCATGTGGGGATACGAAGACCTCTCTGTGGGACAACATTGAAGGGGCTTTCTGATCTCCAGAACTCTGTGTAGAATCAGCTGATGTCTTAGCTGTAACTGTAACGTGGGAGAGCTTCTCTGCCCAATCCTGTCATCCTGCCTCCTTTCAGGTGGATCTCCTGAGAGTTTTCCCTAATGACATTTTGACCTGCCATTTCTTATCTAAGGATCTGATTCTCGTCAGCACCATCAGAGACAGATATCCAGGGGACCTGTGGACTGAACAGATGGGAACATTCACTCTGTATCTCCAGTGCTCAGCACAGTGCCTGGCACAGAACAGGTGATCAGTAAATATTTGTTGAGTGGAAGTGATGGATTTGAAGTCAAGGATAACTACCCAATTCTGGCTTTGGATATTGATTAGGTGATGGGTCACTGGGGAAAGGATGATGAATTTAGATACTGCAAGTTCTCTGATTTATGTTTATTGCCTGATTCTATGCTTTATTCCAAGCCCTGTCCTCCTTTCCTGACTACAGATTGTATCCCTCCTCCCCTCTTTCCCCAACTTCACATTGTGTGGTTTTCTTGAGGTGGTTAGTGTTTCAGGAAGTGCCCAATAAAATATGAGACAGGATCAGTGGGAATGAGATCTGTTGACTACTCCTGACATGCCTATCTAATAGCCTATATAATTGAGATTCTAGGTCTTTTGTTTTTCTGCAGGTGTCTTTGAACTATGACACACACTCAGGAGAGATGAGTCTAGATTTAATGGGTCCCATTGCATATCATTACATCAGATGACAATAATTAGATGGGATGAGGGGAGGAAATGCTCGGTTTTTTTATTGTTCCAAATTTCATTTCATTTCTGGAGGTGTCCAGGGAGTGCTTTCCTGGTGGAGACAGGAGCATTACCATTTTAACGAGCCTCCATCTCCCAGTAGTTTATGGCTTCCTTTCGCCCACGGCAAATCTGATGGGCAATTGCTTTCCCTCTCTCTTAAGGTGGCCTTTCTGGGATCCAAGATTAGGTCAGACACTCCTCCCCACTGCTTTACAGGCAGCCTCATAAAGCTCATTCTTTTAATTGGAATTCCAGGCCATTAAGTAGTGGCCTAATTTGCTGCCATGGACTGTTTCTCATATTAACTTTGCCAATGGTAAGAAGTAAACCAGATTTGGGTGTGGGTCTTCTCCTATGCTATATTTCTTAAAGGAGCAGATTTGCATTCCTAGAAGAGAGAATAAAATACTTTGAGGGGGAGGAGCTTAAGGAGTGGAGGTGGAGATATTTCAATAAAATGTAGAATTATGGGAATGTGGAGGTGGCTGGGCCCTTATAGGGAACCAGGTATCTATCCCCTGCTCAGCACTTCATACATTATAATCCAGGGAGGTGGGTTGCTAACCTAAAGTTACAGAGGTGATTTAGGGCAGACAGGTGAGCAGAGCCTGAGCCACCTGGGGTTACCATATAGGAAGGCTTTGTAGATGTGAGGTTTCCCTTGTCATTGCATGTAATGACAGTCTCTGTTTCCTCTGGCAGTAGAACAGTTGGCCAAGGGAGCAGGGGAGCAAGTTATGCTGCTGGTTCAATTCCCTGTTTCTGATTATGGATCACTTGACCAGGGCTGTAACCTTTCCCATGCCTAGAGATGGCAGTGGATTGCATTGGCCAAACAAAATTTTATTTATTTGTTTTTTGTTAATCCTCATCCGAGGATATTTTTTCCATTGCTTTTTCAAAGAGAGTGGAAGGGAAGGAAGAGGTGAGAGAGAGAGAAAGAGAGAGAGAGAGAGAGAGAGAGAGAGAGAGAGAGAGAGAGAGAGAGATTGAGAGAGATGTAAGAGAGACACATCGATTGGTTGCCTCCCAAATACCTCAGTTGCGGTTGGGGATCGAACATGCTACTCAGGTACGTGCCCTTGACCGGTAACTGAACCCATGATCCTTAGGTGTGTGGGCCGACACTCTAACCACTGAATAACACCAGCCAGGGCTGTCAAATAAAATCTTAATCAGGAAATGGACTTCCCAGATTACAGGACTAGTTTGAAAAATGTCTTAGGCCAGTGGAATTGGAGCTTCTGATCAGATTCTGGATGAACGCTAAACTTTCCAAATATAAGAGGCTCACAGAGGACCCAGCCTACTGTAATCTATGATTGTGGTCATTATTGATGTTCAGGCTTCCCGCTGCAGGTTTCTCCCAGGAGTCGGTTTTAAGATAGCAAGAGCTCTAGATGGCATTTGGTACCAGCCACTGCCTGCAAACTGTCACTCAGTGTAAATCCCTTAGTCCTGCTGGATCTCTGGAACAAAGCTAATCTGCCATTTGACACCTGGGCTTGTCACCTTTAATTCCAGACTTCTGAGCTGCTGTCTCCAGGGAAATAAAGGGAAGGATTCCTCTTCTGCCCTCACATAGTCCTGACATCTATTATTTGACTCCTGGGCTTCTGCACCCAGGGGCACACAGCTGCACCTCTCTACTCTTCTGTTTAACAGTGGAAAGCCATTTCTGAGTTTTTGACCTGCCCACTTGGCAGTTTTAATTTTGGAGAGCAAAGGATCTCTGTGGCAACAAATAAGTTCCTTTTTAGAAGCTGTTTCTGTTAGAAAGTTTATAAACAAAGAGTGACTTTGAAAAAGAAAAGAAATCTACTTTTGCCCCACCGTTTTTCTTGTGTGTGTGTGTGTGTGCGTGCATAGCTATAGCTGTAGCTATAGGTCTTAATAAAGAACTCTCACCAGATGCAGGGGTCCTCAAACTACAGCCCGAGGGCCACATGTGGCCCGCCATCTGGCCCGCCCGGTGCCGCTGCCTGTCCTGCTTAGCAGCCCACTTGTCCTAGGCCCGCAGTGCACATAGGAATTTGTTCATAGTTTTTTTTTTAAACTATAGTCTGGCTTTCCAACGGTCTGAGGGACAGTGAACTGGCCCCCTGTTTAAAAAGTTTGAGGACCCCTGAAGCAACTGGTACTGGTTGAAAGTTAAGGCAACATGGGCCCGCCTGGCTACAGCTCAGGCCCCGCCCCTGCAAGCGTGGCCCCGCCCCTTCCGGGCCCGCCCCCTCTGCTTCTGGGGGCTCCCTGCCCCTCTGCGTGCACAGAAGATGGCGATTGCAGTGGGAAGGTTACTCCGGGTCACAGTTGCCTGCATGTGAGTGCCATTCCTTGGGGGCATCTCTGCCGCTGCAGCCCTTAGGCCTGTGCTTCTCGAAGGACATTCTTGACAAATGTATTATGGTCTGCTTCCAGTCAAGCAAAATTGGCCTTTAGCACCAGTTCCCCATATCATGCTCCTGCATCACCCAGCACGCACCCTATTTTAAGGGTACAGCCATTGTCCATGGAGAGGTCAAAGAACTAAGCCTTGATGACTTTACGGGGAAATACTTGGTGCTCTTCTTCTATCCTCTGGATGTCACCTTTGTGTGTTCCACAGAAATGATTGCTTTCAGTGACAAAGCCAGCGAGTTTCATGATGTGAACTGGGAAGTTGTCGCAGTTTCCGTGGGTTCCCACTTCAGCCATTCTCGCCTGGATCAGCACACCGAGGAAGAACGGCAGTTCGGGCCACATGAACATCGCACATTTGTCCGATTTGACGAAGCAGATTTCCCGAGACTACGGTGCGCTGTGAGAAGGTCCTGGTCTTGCACTACGAGGTCTCTTCATAATGACCCCAATGGAGTCAGCAAGCATATGAGTGTCAGTGACCTCCCAGTGGGCCGCAGCGTGGAGGAGACCCTCCGCCTGGTGAAAGCACCCCAGTTTGTGGAAGTCCATGGAGAAGTCTGCCCGGCAAATTGGACCCCGGATTCTCCTACCATCAAGCCACATCCGATTGCTTCCGAAGAATACTTGGAGAAGGTAAATCAGTAGATCATCTCACGTACACCTGCAGCTTCTCAATAGAACCACAGGTGGAGCTCGTTTTTAGCATTTCAAAGATGATTATGTATAGAAAGCAAAAATCCATTATGTTTGCATTCATAAATAATACTCTAAATGTTTTGTTTTTGTAACATTGGCCAAGGCTTTTTAAACATCGTTAGTGACTAACATGAGTCCTTTCTTGGTAACTTCTTAATGGCCAGCTAGTTTATAGACTGCCTAGTCCACCTGTTTCTTTGATCACGTCTTCAATGGGAAACTCTCTTCTTGGCCTTTCCTAGCCTCTGTGTACACCGGTGTAGGACAAATAGCGAAAGCCTCTGATCAAGAGGCCTGAAATTTTCTTTCTGAATTTCTTTGTATTAAACTGGAAAAACTTGTAAGGTAACAAAGATCATAGCTTTAAGTTTTAGTCTCAGCAGTCTTAATTTAACTCTTGGAGTGGAGATATATTTGATTGAAACAGTGTGACTCATGTATTTAAAAAACACAGTGGCAAAGTGACCTACCTGATCATGCATGCTCCTCATCCCTGAGATTTGTAGTTTCAACAGTTATTTTGCTTATTTTATTTGTTAGCTGACTTAGTGTCTGCATATAATTTTAAATATTGATTGAAGATAATTATAGAGGATAGTCATTTAATCCAGGATTTGCATTTTGAAATCATTGTAATTATATTTTCTGAAGCGCTCACTGTAAAATATAAAAAAAAGAAAGTTAAGGCAACACGAATAGTAGTGTAGGGAATTAAGTTCAAAGTCCACTTCTGGTCTTCCCAGTTGCAGAAACAAGGATTATAGCAGCTTCTCACATTTTCTTTTTTGCTCTGTTATGCGTATATATTTATCAATTAATTTACTTTTAGCCTCTTTTAAGATTTCAAAATGTCTTGTTGGTGGGTAACTAACTGACCAATGACATGCTTAGATTATAGCATACCAAGGTGGGAATGTGATAGACTAGAAGGAAAATGAAGATGAATCAGCAACAGATGGGACATTGGATCTCCCCTTTTGGGGAGAGGTGAAGTGCTTCTGTTGTATGAGAGATAGTCACTTATGTTCAGCTTTGTTGCTGTTGGTGCTTGGAAGATCAAATAGGTGTAGAAGGCTGTATTTGGATTATGAGTGCTGAGGGTTAGACTGTGGTAGGTATGGTGAATTGATACTCTCAAATGCCATTCTATTTTCCTTCCAGATGTAGAGTTTGGAAAGCTAATACACCACTTTCCCGAGACTCCTTTGCAGACAGTGTTCTGTGAATAGCGTGGGTTCTGCCGATTAGATGGGCCTCATGCAAAACTGGAAGGTGGAAGTGATTCAGAGTCCTACTGCTATTGCTCCTGGCAAGCCAGGTCGTAAAAGTGTGCACGCTTAGAAGCATCTATGGAAGCTGGGCTCAGCAGCTCAGTGTCTAGTCATCAGGTTCAAGGGTACTTCAAGGCAATTATGGCAGGAGTATGGAGGATGGCAGCAGCTTCCTGAAGCCTGGGCCACAGCTTCAGTAATTTGTCATTGAATTCAATAGTCTGTGGTATGCTTGTGCCTTCTGTTTCTCCAGCCCTTCCACAGTTTGGTGAGCACCTAGTACTTAATGTATTAAATACCTTTTAGTTTGAAATACCTAGAGTGGTTTCTATTTCTTGTTTTGTGTTCGGGTTTCAGGCACAGCTTGGAGAGTTCTTTCTGTGGAGGAATGGAGAATCAGGATGATTCACTAATTTTCATCTTCATGAGCTGAGTTCAAGGATCTGTTTCTTTCTCAAAATATACTTCATCATTCCCAGAGCCCCTCATTTTACACCTTCCAACCATATGTAGGCATTTGTTTAGGTAGGGTGCAATGCAAAGAGATTAAACTGGGATCAGAGAACCTAAGTTAGCAGGCACAAAAATTTCAGGGAAAACCTGTGAGAGCCACTTGAGCTCACCAAAAATTTCCACATCCCGAGCTATATCCACAAAGTCAGTAATGGGGAAAGGCAATGTATTTTTAGACACATAAATAATTTAGGTCAGAATATTCCAGGTAGCATTGCATTATAGCTGAAAACAAACCTCAATTTAGATGGTTATAAAATGATTTCAATAAACATCATTGCTAAAAGCATAAGCATTTTAATTAGCTCATCTGTAACTCCGCAGGGCCTGCTGAGATATAAATATACATATATATTCATAATATAGATTGTTGGAATATTTTCTTATTACTTGCATTCCTCTCTCCTCCTTTCTCATTACTGTTTTGTCATAAAATGACTTCTATCTTTGGAGTGAAAAGAGAGTTCTGTTTTCTTGTGTTCTGGGGTCATGGAAAAGTAACGTAATTACTTACTTTTCTGGAAAGGGTAGAGGGTCTAGGATATTCACATTATCTCAATTCACAAAAGCACTTTAAGTATTCCATCTAGAATTTAGACCTCCTTGTTCCCTGGTTCTAGTGAGGAGCAAATGAGTTGACTAAGTTTTGTCATGGTAGAGAGGCTAGAAATGCATTACGGATGAGCAGCTAAATGGGTACAAGGGAGAGGGGGAGAAGGGAAAGACATTCCTAGGAACTCTAGACTTAGACATA
This sequence comes from Plecotus auritus, assembly GCF_963455305.1. Taxonomy (NCBI): domain Eukaryota; kingdom Metazoa; phylum Chordata; class Mammalia; order Chiroptera; family Vespertilionidae; genus Plecotus; species Plecotus auritus. The sequence continues at coordinate 166,366,166 of NC_137773.1, forward strand.
GGTACAGGTTTTCTATCCTTTTTCTTGCTGGGTCTTCTCAGGAATCCTATGAAACATGATGGGATTTCCATACTCTCTGAGCCTGGATGGGGAAACCAAGGCTCAGAGAGTAACTTTCCAAGGCCACTTGGTTGTGGCTTGAGTCCAGAACTCAGGGCTAGGGAAGAATATGGCTATATCAGGGTTCAGCAGTGCCTTTGGCCTCAAGTGATGCTTGAAGGAGCACTAGGTAGTGAGAGATCTTAACAAGAAAGATGGAAAAACAGAAGGAAATGCAAGGCAAAAATAACAATTAGAGGCAGAAATGGAATGATGTCTGTACCAGAGAGAACACTGGCAAGACACTTGGGAGTTGTAACGTTCTTTCATATTCATTGACTCTCATGATTTTGGAGGCAGTGGTGGAAAGAACTCAGGCTTTGTAAATAGACACACTCTAGTTTGAGGCCCGTTCCTGAGCCATGGCTGAGAAAGTTGCATGGCCTGAGAAATGGTCCTCGCTGATTTGGGATTGGTATTTGTTTTGTTTATCTATTGCTGTGTTACCACCCCACAACTCAGTAGTTAACAACAACCACAATTTATTTCTCATGATTCTGTGGGCTGAATAGACAATTTTCTTACTTCATGTGGTATCAGCTGGAGTGCTGAGATGACTGGTAGCTCCAAAATAGCATCATTCAAATGGTAGAGAATTGGTGCTGCCCACTGATTGAAGGCTCAGCTGGTGTTGTTGGCTGGGGGCCTTGCTTCTTCTTTATGTGGGCCTCTCCACATGGCTGCCTGAGCTTCCTCACAGCATGGTAGCTGGGTTCTAAGAAGGGGTGTTCCAGACTTCAATGTACAAATGCTTATCAAGCCTCTACTTGTGTCATGCTTGTTAATGTCCCATTGGACAAAGGTAATCACATGGCCAAGTTCAGAGACAATGTGATAGGGGACTAAACAAAGACATAAATACTTGGAGGTTTGGTTAATTAGTGGGCACCAAAGTAATAGTAACAGTAACAGTCTACTACACTCTCTAAGAATCTGCTTGGTAACCAGAGTACACAAAATATTGTCCATGGCTCAGCCCCCATCTGAAATTCATGCCCCACCACAACTTTCCTTTTGTAAAAATTGAATTTATTGGGGTGACATTGGTTAATAAAATTATATAGGATTCAGCACAACTTTTTTTGCTAAACTCTGTTAGAATGTTCCTTCTGCTACTGAGTCATAAATTGGCCTTCCTGTTTTACACACAGATCTTAGTTCACTAGTATAGGGCACTGCCAGGCATTATGAAGAACATAGAAGAAATATGAGTCTTGTTTCTGTCTTAAGAAGTCAGCTGGCCAAATGGTGACATAAAGCTATTATATGTGAGAACAAGCAAGAGCATAAAGCAAACGAGGGACAAAAATCCAGAGAAGGAAGAGATAAATGAAGACCAGAGTAGAAGGAGAGGTTGCTTTTCTCCCTTTCACCTTCCATCCCCCTTCTTCCCCTTTTTCTTTTCTTTTCTCATTTACCCAACCTCTTCTGATCCTCTACTAATCTTAGGCTGGGATCTTCCTAAGTCGATTGTGAACCAGACTCATATACTGTATTATCTATTGCTGTGTCACAAAATATCATAAAACTTTGTGGCTTAAAATATTTATGATCTTTCATAATTGAGTTGTGGCCACTCTGGGCAATTCTGGATTAGGGTCTCTCATGAGGTAGCCATCAAGATGTCATGTGGAGCCCTGGCCAGTTTGGATCAGTGGATAGAGCGTTGGCCTGCAGATGGAAGAGTTCCAGCTTTGATTTCGGTCAAGGGCACGTACCTAGGTAGCAGGCTCAATCCCTGGCCTTGGTGGGGGCACATTTGGGAGGCAACCAATCAATATGTCTCTCTTACATAGATGTTTCTCTCTCTCTCTGTCTCTCCTCTCCTTTCCAGTCTCTCCAAAAATTAATGGAAAAATATCAACAAAAAAAATGTTATGTGGAGCGGAAGTCATCCAAAGGCTTGACCCGGGCTGGAGGATCCACTTCACAGGTGGCTCACTCCATGACTGGCAAGCTGGTGCTGGCTCTTGGTGGGAGGCCACATCCTCCCCAGGCCACATCCTGCTTAGGCTGCTGAGGGTCCTCTGGCTTCTCCCAGAGCAAGCAAGTCAAGAGAGTAAGAGTCAGGTAGAAGTTATTCTTTTCATGACCCACTCTCATAAGTCACATTGCATCACTTCTTCTCCATTCTGTTTGTTAGAAGTAAAACCCCAAGTATAGCTTGCTTTTAAGTGGAGCAAGAATTAGCCTTCACCTTCTTAAGGGAGTAGTGGCAGAGAATTTGCAGACACTTGAAAGCTAGTATGTCTGTATTTCAAGGGTTCTTCTTGAGGTCACTCAGCACATTCTCTCCCCTTTCAGTAATTTCTGAGACACAGACAGTCCCCATCATGGTGATAAATAATTCCAGGGAATACAGCACACAAATGGTTTCTTAGTAACCGAGTCCTTGTTCCATTTGTAAGGAAGTTCTTTCTTCACACAGGCTACAGCTAATGCTGACCCTAGCAAGAATGAAGGATGGCTCTCAAAAACTAAAATGCTTTTGAAAGGACAAAGAAGAGCCTGGCTGGTGTGGTTCAGTGGTTGAGTGTTGACCTCTAAACCAGGAAGTCATGGCTCAATTCCTGGTCAGGGCACATACCCGGGTTGTGGGCTTCACCCCTAGCAGGGGGCATGCAGGAAGCAGCCGAACAATGATTCTCTCTCATCATTGATGTTTCTATCTCTCTCTCCCTTTCCCTTCCTCTCTGAAATCAATAAAAATATATTAAAAAAATAAAGGATGAAGAAGATTTGAGTGGTGACCACTGTTGGTCAGTCAAATCATGAATGCCAGTATTCCCATTTGTCCAGTCAGGGGACCAGGCCATTTCTAAGGTGAACTTTCTATGACTGTCCCTTGCATCCCTTGAAATGAAATGTAATTAGACTGTGCTTATGTTTTGCTTCCCCTCATGCACTCTCTGTGGAATTCATTATCCCTGATTTAGTAAAGTACATTACATACCCAAGGAGTCAGTTCAACTAATTCCAGCTTATCTGCTAACATCACTCTCCTCTCCAACTACTTCCCTTGGAAGAATCTGCAAAGATTAGATTTGACCTGCTGCTGTGAAAAATACTAAAAGGAGAAAGGTGAAAACTGGAATAAGGGGTCCTCAAGTCTTAGAAGGAATTATCAGGGCTAACAGGAATAGGTTTTGCCTTTTTTTTGGTTGTCATCACTTTTTCTGTTCAGATTTTCCACTGAGACTTTGCTTAGAGCTGGTCTCACCCAGGCTGGATTCTGCCTGACTAGCCCAGTTGTATGGAATGAGAGACTTGAGCTCAGTGTCTTGGTTTGAGTTTGGTTATAGCACTGGACACAGCACTAGGCACATAAAGGGCACTCAGATCTATGGGTTGAGTAGGTGCGAGAGAGTTTGGGAGACAGAATGAGATTTGAACTGAAGGCTGACTTGAGTCTTAGCTCTGGATTTGGTACTAAGCATCCTTGTGGTTTGACCATCTTTCCTGTGAAATGAGAGGGGCAGAGGCAGTCTGGGAACATTAGGCATTCTATGGTTCTGAGATACTGTGGTATTTTAGAGAAATTAGAAATGTAGTCACCAGATGTGGCAATATCTAGAGAGATACTTTAGCTTATGACTAGCTCTATGCTGGTGGATGGAACCACATACTCAATGAATGTTAACCATAAATCCTATTTGTCATCAGCAGCTTCTGGAGATAGATGCCCCATGTATATCTGTCTAGGGGCAGGTCACTGATCCTCTCTGGACCACACTTGACCCATCTCTAGGATAAAGAGGAGGTGGCTGTTCTTCTGGCTCTAGGTCTTCTGCTTCCCAGTGTTTCCTCCATCAGCAGCTGTATTGAGCAAGGATCCTATGAAATTACTTGGGCAGTGCCAAACACTGGTGATAGAACACACTCAGCTAGGTCCTGGGGATTCTTGGGGACCCTTGTTTCCTGAAGTGGGCTATGAAGATGGTGAGATAGAGCCTCCTCCTTTTCAGTCATGAACTCTGGAGGACTCTCCTGTAGTTTGAGAATGATCTGAATTTGGGTATTCAAGGGGCTATTGCAGCCATGGGCAAACTACGGCCCACGGGCCGGATCCCGCTGTTCTATCCGGTTCTCTTGCTCTCCCCTCCGCTCCTTTACTTTGAATTTATATTAGTTCACACAAACACTCCATCCATGCTTTTGTTCCGGCCCTCCGGTCCAGTTTAAGAACCCATTGTGGCCCTCGAGTCAAAAAGTTTGCCCACCCCTGGGCTATTGATTCAAAGTCCTTTAGAATTGGAGGCAGTCCTATATAATAAAGAGGGAATATGCTAATTGACCATCACTCTGTCACAAAGATGGCTGCATCCACAGCTGAGGCCAAGTTCCCTTAAGGAGCCTTAACGAGCAATCAGCAGAGACCTGAGGCTACATTCTCCCCCCGCCCCCATGGGACTTGACAGTGGACCTCAGGCCATGCCCCCTGCCCTGGTGTCAGGCTGGGGGACCTCAGGCCACGCCTCCTGCCTTGGCACCAGGCTGGGGGACCTCAGGCCATGCCCCCCACCCAGCGGGGCTTGATGGGGACCTCGGGCTGCTCCCCCCACCCCAGCACCAGGCCAGGGGACCTGAGGCTGCGCCCCCCTGCCAGTGGGGCTTGACGGGGGACCTGAGGCTGCGCCCCTCCCTCCCAGTGCCAGGCTGGGGGACCTGAGACTGCACCCCCCCGCCTGGTGGGGCTTGATGGGAGACCTCAGGCCATGCCCCCCACCCAGTGGGGCTTGACAGGGGATCTGAGACTGTGCACCCCCGTCAGGCGGGGCTTGATGGGGGACATCAAGGCACACCCCCTGCCCTATCTGGGGGACCTCAGGCCACGCCCCCTGTCCTGGCGCCGGGCCAAGGGACCTGAGGCTACACCCCTTGACTGGCGGGGCTTGACAAGGGTGGGACTGGCTGGGTCTGGATCTAGCCCAATGGGAAGGGGCAGCTGGGTCTGGGTCTCACTCGATTTTGAGGTGCATGTGGGTGGGCGGGGACTTGACTCTGGGTCCCCCTTTTAATGTGCATGAATTTCATGCACCGGGCCACTAGTTTTATAGATAATTGAGCACAATTCCTTCATTCTTTTCATCATCCCTAGAGAAGTGAAATGAACAACAATTTAACAAATTAATGGGTATGCTCATGACTCTGGTTACTTTTAATTGAGAGTTTCCTCCTATATTAGGTCTTCTTATGCCTTCAAGGAAAAAAACAAATCTGCCAGTATTAAGCAGAAAGTTGTCAGGAGCCTAGCACAGTAGGTACTATCACATAGTAGGTACTCAAAAAGTACTGGTCAAAAAAATGAATGTGTGGAGTACTCTGACATAACTGTTATAGGCTCTTTTAATAGTAAGGTATAGGATTTTTCTTGTGGATTCTAAGTTAGCAATCATTTCCCACACCAGATTCCTCATCTCCTATGCCTTCTCCTTTGACTTGACTCTTTCAGTGAGTAATTCAGAGATATTTTCCTTTTACTTATTTTATAGACCATATTCTTATCTCAGTCCCTTTGTATTATTATGACAAGATCTAGATACATAGATATGATGGCTCTTGTGCAAAAACTGTGTCACTTTCAAACTGATTTATGGGATTAGTCCAAGGGCAGGTATATGTAAAGTCTTGGTTCAGGATTTAAAAAGAGGTGTGTAAATAAAAACCTATGTATCTTTATTGATTTAGGAAACTGTAATATCAAAAGTTATTTATAAAAGTCTGACTCTTTTTATATTCCTAAAACCTCATTTTCACTGTTATTAATTCACTGCTCCTGTCCTCAATAAGGATATTACAAACTTAATTGATTTTGAGCTTGCTGATTTTGAAGTTAATGAAAATGTTTATTTCAGTAACTTCACTTTCATTTTTTTTTCTTCACCATTAAAGTTGGTGATATCAATCCCAAACTGATTTGCCTAACAGCAAAAGGGGCTAAAAATAAGAGACCTCAGTTCTGTGGAAGTTTTCCAGTTTTATATCCTGGATAATATACCAGCTCAAGAAGGCATTCTGGCTCTTTCTCTTGAAAGACTTTTTTTTAAAGACTCCATGTTTGTCTTAATATTTAAGAAAGACGTGAGTTTCTACTTTGCTTAAAGAACATCTGATGACTTCTCATTGCTCCCATGAGAAGCCCCAAATATTTAGAATGGGATTCTCACCTCTCGATTATTTGGCTGCTCAAGTATCTCCTTTCCATACCCCTTCTTATTGCTCCTGTCACACACTCTTTGTTCCTTTTCCCTCAAACTCTAATAATAATAGTGTATTAGTTATTTATTGCTGCATAACAAGTTACCCCAAAACTTGAGGTTATTATTCCACAAGGCTGCAGTCAAGGTGGTGCCTGCGGCTGCAATTATCTCAGAATTCAACTGAACCAGGATCTACTTCAAAGCTCACTCATGTGGTTCAGTGTCTCTTGGTCTCAGGTCTTTGTTGGCTATTGGTTTGAGATCAGCTTCAGTTACTTGTCAAGTGGTCGTCTCATCAAAGAGAGCAAGCAATGAGAGAGAGAGAGAGAGGGAGAGAAAGAAAGAGAGGGAGAGAGAGAGAGAACCAACAAGATGGAAGTTATAGTCCTTTGTAACCTAATCACAGAAGTAACATCCTCTCATTTTTGCTGTTTCTGTTGGTTAGAAGCAAGAGACTAGGACCAGCATGTCCCAAATCAGGCAGCGTGTATGCAAGGACATGACCAGGGGGTGGGGATCATTGGGAGCCATGTCAGAAGCTGCTGATGACAAATAGGATTTATGGTTAACATTCATTGAGTATGTGGCAGGCATTCTGCTAAGACCTTTCCCATACAATGCTCACAAAAATTCTTTTGAGTAGATAACGTTATTATTTCCATTCTAGGGCTTAGAAAGGTTAAGTAACTAGAGCTTAGAAAGGTTAAGTAACTAGAGGCTCAGAAAGGTTAAGTAAACAGTAAGTGACAATGGCAGAATCTGAGTCCTGGTTTTCAGGCTCCAAAGTCTTGCATCAAGAGCCAACTTTTTTTCCATCCTTAGGGCTCAGCACAGGCTCTGTGACATAGGAGCTCAGTAGGAATTGAGTAGCTGCTAAATGAATAAAGGAATAAATACAGACCTGAGTCACACTGTAGCTGCTTTTGTCCACACTCTGGTCTTAGGCCTTGATCCAATTTAAATAACACATAAATTCCCATGAGGTTCAATAAAGCGGAATTATAGCTAATCATTGAGGAGAGCTCTAATTCAAGGGCAGGATCCAGGAGAGGAGACAATATTTTGTAAAGTGTTCTCATGTAGTACAAAAACAGACTTCATTGCTACTGAGAACTCTAAAAGGTTATTCAAGAGATTAGAGTGCCAGAACCCAAGAAAAGAGATTATGGAGTTATAAGAGAGATTGCCACAGATTCGAGAAGCGTATTAGAATAGTATTTGGAAAGTGGGCCAAGTAACTGATTGTTGGCAGGGTTTTTAACCAGACTTCCTTTTCTTAAAGATGAATGGGATTAAAGCCAGCAGGCAAATGACTAGCTGAACCAGAGATAAACCGATGGTGTGCCTGTGTGAGAATGGATTAAGAGAGCATAGGCAAACTGGGACTGCGGACAAAGAGATGGCTTTCTGCATCCAGCACATCTTGACTCAATAACTCCTTTTAGCATTTCTCCACTTTCAGGATCCATTGAGGTGCTTGGGCCGATAGACCCAGATGTTATGGATAATAGACAAACCTGGCCCCATGAAAGTCAGCATTTGAGGATGTTAGTGCAGTCCATAGCTCTGGGCCATTCATAAACTGCTTTCTCATGGAATCTCCTAAAATGAATCTCGGAGGTGAACTTGTCAAGAAGACTGAACAGACCTATCACGTGACTACACCCTTCTCTCCCTATGGGAAAACCATGTGGTAATCAATTCACCTAAGGTTCCTGGATGAGAATGGACCACAATTCCAGTGTTTCATGGCATGGGGATAATAGTTGGGCAGCCAGTAGGGTGGTGGACTCTTAGGGCCAGGGTCTCCCCTTCTCGGGTTGCGGGCTCTCAACTCTTGCCTCTCTGAGTCTCACTTTTCTGCATTCCAAGTGGAGTTCCTTCCCCCTTCTGATGGACACTTCTTTTGTTGATGTTATTGTTGTTCTGAATTAATACCATTGATACAAATGAAGCTAATTTGTTTCTCTCTGCTCAGCTGGCTCAGGAAACATCTTGTCTCTGTGGTACCATTTGCACAACTGACCTCATATATTATTTATTGGTTTTATAATTTAGCCCAGCCTTTCCGATGCCTGCAGGATGTCATCTGCTCATGGGCATTATTATCTCCAGGTTATAAATAAAGGAACGAGTCTTAGAGCAGGGGATTTTCCAGGCTAGCACAGCCAGGAAGTGGAAGACTCCATGCAGGTTTTCTGATTCCAAACTCCAGGTTCTTTCCACTCCCACTCCTGCCCCAATGCTGGTTCCCCACAGAGTCATGGTCAGGTCCCATTGCTCTGCCCCCTTTATTATACAGTTACCTGTGTGTGTGCTGTGTTGTTTGGTGAGGTTGGCCATGATGAGAGGGGTAATCTAAGAGAAGCCAAATAATGAAGAGGTAAACTTCAAGAAAGAAGGGACCAAACAAAACAGGAGGGTGGAGGTGTGGTGTCCCTCTGCCCATCTTAGGGAAAAAAATGAGCAATTTAGGGATATGCAGGACTTGAAACACAGGTGCAAAAATGAAGGATGCCATGACCTGGCCTCATTCCGTGGCCAGGTCAGCCATAGCTTTGTCCATCATTTTTTCTTCACTGGATCATCTCTCTTACGAATGAATGGCTGCTTGGCTGGGTGACAGAGGCTGTTGTTCTGCCATTAACAATACTTAGCGATGAGGGGCTTGGAAGGGGCTTGGCAGGGGCTTCTAGAGGTCTGGAACCAAGTAGGAGCAACCCTCAATATGGTGTGCACCCTGATTCATTTTCAATCTAAAAATAAAGTTTGATCAAATAAAAAATGTGATTAGGAATAGTTTTATGCTATCCAGATAGAACATCCTCTGGCATGCTATCATCTCTTTCAACTTCTGCTGATGCCCCAGAGCCTTTTAGGAGTCCCCAAGCCCCTAGAGATGGCCTCTTTGGACCCACAAAGCCTTGCTCTACTGGAGTGTCCACCATCAGCTGCCATGGTCCTGGCAACTTCTCCTCTTCGCCCATTAGCCTGAGAGTAGTGAATGAATGAGTGTCACAGAACACATCGTCAGATCTCACCTTCATGGAGCAGGGAGAGGTGGGAATCATACCTGTTCTGGGCCTGGCTGGCGCACTCTGTCAATGCAACCCATTCAAACAACCACCACAACAGGTGAAATTAACTCCACAAGGCCAACCCAGATTTATAATAGACATTTGGCAAATCTTCATTGAGCCTATACCATGGTCTAGCTATTGGGCTGGGCAGGTACCATGGGGAATAAAAGTATGAAGTCAAACAGGCTCCCAATGGGGCCAGCTCCTTCCCTCCCTCCCTGATTCTGACTTTCCATGAGGGAGTCATGGGTGCATATCCTCATGGTGATAAGGTAATGGGAAAATGTCAGTGTTCCTAGCACAGGTGGTGGGAAGGAATGTTCCTACCATTAAGGGAAGGGGATAGTTAAAATCGTTCTGAAGAGACTCTGAATAATATCTCTTTACAGATTATACTATAGAAAAACATCCAGAGAGAAATGACTCTATTTCTTATTAAATTGAAAAGACTCTTTCTGGGGTTATAAATAAATTCTTCATCACTCACTGAAGTAATGAAGCTTATGAATCTTCTGCCCTGAAGTTTTGCATCCCAGCTTGCCTTTTCCTACCATCCAGCTTGTGCCAACTTCATGTTACCCACCATCAATTCATGTACATTTAAAGAATGAAAAATAATTTTAATATTTGCCAAGGTAAAATATAATTAGGCGGGTAAATCTGCTATTTAAAAGGGCATGAACAAAATCTCCAGACTAAATAGAAATTATTTCTGGATTGCCTCCTGTTTTCAATTATTTCTATTATTGATCTCTTCAATTATCATGACTAATCAGAAGTTGATAATATTTAAAAGAAAAACACAAGCCCAAACAGAGCAGAGTAAACAAAAAGCCATAACTAGGGGACAAATTAGGAGGAAAAAAATGAAAATGAACCATATAGGTGCTTTGTCAATCATCATTCCATCCATCCATCCATCATCCATCCATCCATCCATCCATCCATCCATCCATCCATCCATCCATCCAGTAGTTAGTGAGCCTATATATGCAAGGCACAATTCCAGGAGCTGCTTGACAGGGTAGAAAATCTGACAGGCTTTAGAGCCACACTGGCCTGAGTTACAATCCTAGCAACATGCCATCTGGTAATGCTATTTTTCTTACTCCTTGCAGCATCGTCCACTGGCTGCCCCATCTTTCTCTCTCATTCATGGGAGAATTCAGTACCTGGCTTACTCTTACATTCCTCTCCTTAACACTGTCAGCATGCTTAGTGTCTTTAGCGTCCATATTGATGACTCATTCAATACCATGGCCTCTCAGTTCCTGACCTCATTTTCATTCACCTTTTAATTTTCCAAATAAATTATGGGACACCAATTACTTGCTGGCCACTATTCTAGATAGAAGGGCTATAGAAGTAATGGGATAGACATGATCTTTCCCCTCGTGGAATTTATAAAGGTGGAAAGGTGCAAAGCAATAAGTAAGCAAACAAGAAAATCTTGTCTTGACGGTTGCTATTGAATGGCATAAATGACCTATTCTGGATAGAGAATAGGACTGAAGGTTTGAATTTGCACAGCATGGTGAAAGAAGTCCTCTCTGAGATGATGAAATGTTGAATAGAGACTTGAAAAATGAAAAGAGATTGACCATGCAAAGAGCCAGGAGAAACAATTTAGGAAGAAGAAACCACAAGTCCAAAAAGGCTCTGGGGGTAGTGATGAGCATTGACTGTTCAAGGAATAGACAGTTGGCTTGAGTGGCTTAGGCAGTGAGTGGAGAGGCGGGTATTGGATGACAGGAATTTGTGAGGTGTATGTGTGTGCCTTTCTTGATTTGGTTGTTTGTATCTTATGTGCACAAAATTGAATTGATCTTCATCTTAGTGTATTAGACTCTAACTTTGCTAGTCTGTGGCTGCTCTCTTTAAAATTTTTAAGTATATTATTTTCCCATTTTATCTCCAAATTTCCAATTCCCCTACCTCCCATAACTTCCATTTTTAGTATATTTATCTTTTGTATATATTTATCTTTTGTATATATTCTTCCATTCTACTTTCCACATATCCACTTACATACATGTATCCATGTGTGTTGTATTTTAAAGTACTCGAATTAATGATATTATTTAGGTTAATGTATAATTGCTGTTTATTACTATTGTTTAAAAAGTGAATGAATAGATGAATATTTTTAAATGACTCAGTTTTAATCCCTCACATGATAAATATCAGTATATGCAATTCTCATAAAATCTTTTTGGGGTCTTCAAGAATTTCAGTTCCTGTCCTGAAATGGAACATTTGAGAATGGTTGCTCTTAAGAATGGCCAGCTAAAACTGGGGAGAAATCTGAGGATTCTAACTTCTTTTTGAACATAAAGTTTATTTGCTTTTCTTCTCCTTTTTATCTCTTCCTTTCAGAGGTTCACTGACAGCAAAGCCGAGAGGCAGACAGAGCCTGTTCTCCTGAAGACATTGTTCAGCTGCTGACTCAACCAGCCCTGAAGGCCGGAGCCTAGCTCTGGAAATGCTTCCTGTTATGTAAGATCATAATTTTCTCTAATTTGAGATGGTTGTTAATTGTGGGTAAAAACAAGGAAAGCTGAGAGAGGAGAGTGTTCCAAGTATCCGGGAGCAATTGACTCTGAGATGATGAGCCCTGAAGGTTGTCCTAGAATTTGGCAACCCAAAGGCCGTAGGTGACCCTGGCAGGTCATTTTCAGTGGCGTGGTGGTGCTGCAAACCGGGTTAACGTGATGTCTGGCATACCCACGCTCCTGCCGTTGTTCCTTTGTCTTTTTGTTGTTGTTGTTGTCTCCTTTGGTTTTCTTCCATACTAGACCACAAAATGCTGGGGTTCTTCTCAGCTTAGTCTGGGTTTTCTTCTCTTTATATATATATAGTCTGGGTTTTCTTCTCTTTATATATATATATATATATGTTTTATATCATTCTTTCCCAAAGATCTAAATCTCATTTTATGTTGCTCTTGCCCCAGATTGATATTTCCAGCCCAGGTCTCTCTCTCTGCATCCAGATTCACATATCCAACTGCTCACCAGCCATCTCCAGCTGAATATTCCCTAGACATGCCTGATTTAACCTGCTCAAAGCGGATGTCCTGATCTCCCCGCCCCGCCTGCCCTTCCCTTCCCTCAGCTGTCTCTCAGTTCACACAACCCCCATGGACCCAGCTGCTTGAGCCAGAAACCTAAACGTCACTGTAGATTCCCCTCCTTCCCTCTCCCTGATTCTAACTATAAGGAAGTTTTATTAATTCAGTCTGCAACATGGAACCGAAGTCTAGTCTCTCCTTGTCTAATACCATCCCCTTGATGTTAGCTGTATCACATTTCTTGCCTGCATTATATATTACCAAAGCCTCCCAGCTGGCCCTCCTCCATTCCTGCTCTATTTCCATTCTTTCTCTCCTCCACCCAGAAGACTGCTCTTCTAAAAAAACAAAAACAAAAACAAACAATGCCGATCATGCTACTTTTCCTGCTTTAAGTCCTTGTCTCTATTACAAAATCCAGACTCCTTCCTATAACCTAAAGGCCCTGCCTGCTCGGGCGCCTGCTATTTTCATATTGTATCTGTCCTCTCATCCTTGCTCGCCTCAGTCTAGCTTATACCGATCTTTTAGTTTCTTGAGCAATCTGCTTATGCTACTTTGGATGCCCTTCTCACCCCTCACTGCTTAGAGACCTACTTCTATCCCTTTAAATCTCAGCTAAATGTAATTTCTTTAGCAAGGCATTTCCATCTATTTCACCTAAAATCAGTTTGCCAAAGTGTTATCCCCTGCTGAGTTCTTTGTTTGGTTTGATTTTTTTTTAAAATTGATTTTTTGTTCATTTCATAGCATATATAACAATTCAGAGTCACTATATAAAACTATTTCTAAATATTTTGTGTTTGGCTGCCCAGTAGAAAGGGTCTCACAGTTGCTAAGTGCTCTCAGGTGAAAGGTGGTTCCCATGATGGCCTTGGCTCCCTTATAAAGGACCAAGAATTTGCTTCTTAGAAGAGTTCAATAGATCTTAGTAACCCAGGGGAAAAAATAACCAGAGAAAAACACCAGAATCCAAACTGACTCTTGGAATGCCAGAATAATTATTTTTGAACTTTCCCAACTGAACCCGTAAGTGATTTATTTAATAATGTTAGATCCTTTTAAAGATTCAGTCTTTTGTCATGGATTTACTGGGCGTGTTACTGAACCACATGTCTTGTGACTCCCCATTCTGATTTTTAATAACAGTGAATCGATAACGTGTGCCCATTCTTTGAAGGCTGCAGCTCAAGTGTATCTGAGAGGGTTCCCAGAGGGAGGGGAGAACAGGGACCCAGTCCTGGGATTTCAGTGGCAACTTTTGATGGACACGGTTAGGTCAGTGGTGGGGATGCTGAGCTGATATCTACACAGTGAGATGATAACAGACTTAGAGTGCATTTGGATCCCGAGTGCCCACCTCCTCTTCTGGCGTATTAGCAGAACTGGAATTTGGATGATGTAGCTTTAGGGGGATCTCTGTGTTGGGATGTCCTGGAAAACAAAACCAAAAGCAAGCCGTCCTTCCTCACGGTGGCCAAATGTTGATAATCTTCATAGGAAAGAAGAGGAAAATGTCCTTGGCGGTGCCAATCCAGGAGGAGGGGCTAGGAAGGAACTGTGGCACAATGTCCTATGCAGCTCCCGAGGCAGCAGTTCGTAGCCCTGAGAGTCATTGGCTGCAGGCTGTACCTGGGGGCAGAGCTAAGGAGTCTGATTTCCTGTGGAAGGCAGGTCCTTTGGCCCAGGGCAATTCTCTGGAGAAGGGACAGCTGTGAGGAGTTAGCAGCCAATATTCACAGTGGCTGAGGCACCCATATAGAAAAAAGGGCCCGGATGGGGCACTGACATATCCACGATAGCTCCTGTCCCTGGAGGGATTGCTCCTCAGCCATTTCCACCACCTTTCCTTCTTGTCTGCAGACCTCTCTTGGTCCCTTGGCTACTCCAGGTGGAGCTCCTTTAGGAGAAAACTTGGCCTTATCCCCTTTGTCCCTCTCATCCCCGGAGGCTGGCACCATCCTTAGCATGGAGGAGGTAAGGGTACCATTCCCTGGTTTCCTAGGTCCCAGCCTCAGTGATCCTCCTTCTCTATGCTCTCCCTGCTGCCCTCTGTTCACTTCACAGACTCAAGTCAAGGTCATTGACTAAATCATGATGTTGGAAGACTTTGAGGAGCCACATGTGAAACATGGGCAATACTCAGTAGAATTGAGAGTCTTCAGCCTTGTTTTTTGGTTATGTATGCCTTTAAAAAGTTTATTTAAAACAAATTGTATGTTAAATTTCTTCTCCCTACCTCCCAAATGGCACAGTGGAAGACAATTTGGCTGTGCCCCTGTTGGAGAGAGAAAAAAACCTAGGAGATCCTGAAGCGGAGTAATTATTTCCATCAGCAGGAACTCGGCACTGTGTGTCTGAACTGCAGAAGTTCTTGGAGAGCCTAGCTGTTTAATTCCTTTAAATGCCATTTGCATGTATTGGGTGCTGAGAGGATCACTTTGGGAATTTGCAATGAAAGAGAAGTCAATGGAGAGAAAGGAAAGAAGTGACAGAGACGCAGAAGGCTGGGGAGAGGGTGATATTTGAGAGGTTTCTATGTTTATTAGCAACTGCTTGGGAGCCTAGGAAGACGCTCAGCCGACACCTTGCACTCCCCACTAGGCTCCCGAGCCATGGAGAAGCCAGCGAGACGCAGCGTGTGTCAGGCTTTTGGGGACCCGCTGTGATCACTCGGAGTGAGCGATGGTTGCATCACAGCCTCCCCAGGTGAACATCTCTCCTTATCTGTAAGAAAAGCAACTTGGGGAACTGCATAAACTTTTCCTGGCTGCCCCTAGGGCTCTGCAGCTGCAAGGTGGTGAGTGAGTGAATGCACCCCTCAAGACAGCCAACTGGGGGCGGGGGTGTAGGGGGCCATGTGTCATTCATCTTATGTAACTGGCACTTCAGGGTAAGGAGGTAAAATGAGTCTTCCAGTAGCTTCTAGACTCCCCTCGTGTTCTTTCCCCCGTGTCAGTGTCCACAGGTGTCTTCTGTCTACACGCAATCGCTCCCTCTGAAGATTGTTTTTACGGTAGGATTTCATTTAAATGAAATTCAAATGTGGTAAGCACCTCTGTGGGCAAGGCCCTTCGCTATTGATGGGGACTCAGATTACAGTTTTATAGGGGAGACAGACATGTTAATAGATGTGGGCATGGGACATGTGGTATTAGAAAGGAAGGCACTCTGTGCAAAGGCTTGGAAGTCTAAACAACACCAGCGTTCAGGGCTGGCCAAGCAGCTTGAGAAGGAAGTCGGGGGTGTATGGACTTGGCTTGAGGTGAGGATGTGGCTGAAGAGCTTGGCAGTGATCCTGCCATAAAAGGCATTAAGATCATTCATATGAAGGGACAAGGTGCATTGAGACTTCAATGTGATGTTTCTCAATTGTAATTGTAATTGCTGGGATTGGGGATGAAAATGAATGACAACTCCCAATGGTGGGATTTTTGGAGTCTAAACACTAGTAGGGGTATTTTTTCTTGGGCAAGGAAGTTTCCTCGCTTCTACTTTAGGCTGTTTCTGAACTAGCTCTGGAATACATCCACTTTGACCAGTCACCATAGGTTTGCTGAGACACCTACCATATGCTCAGAATAATATATGTGGCTGAGAAATACCAGTATCCCAGGTCATGGAGTCAGAGCTCTACTCACTGCCAGGGCTAACTACCCACCACACCTGGCTCGGCATAAGCCGGATTTATTCTTAAGTCTCTGGTGCTGCAGTGTATCCATTGCATGTGCTCAGTAAAGGTTTGATGATTGAATGACAAGTACATACAAAGTTATTTGTGAACACAGGTTGCAGGAGAGTCATTTGCGGGTCTGACTTTAATAATTATCTTCTGGGCCAGGCCAGTGGAGCTCAGCGGTTGAGCATCGACCCAGAACCAAGAAGCCACTGGTTCAATTCCAGGTCAGGGCACATGCCTGGATTGCTGGCTCGATCTCTTGAGACAGCCAATAGATGATATTTCACTCTCATCAATGTTTCTATCTCTCTATCCCTCTCCCTTCCTCTCTCTCTAAAAAAAATCAATAAAAACATTAAAACAACAACAACAACACACACACACACACACACACACACACACACACACACACACACACACACACACACACCTATCTTCTGGAATTTGGGAGTGTGGGGGTTGACCTAGGCTGAGTAAAATCAACTGATCTTGCTTCTTCCCGGAATTGTTTTGGAATAAGCCTCTTTTCAACATCTGTAAGATAAGCGATTTGAATCAGCACTCCCATAATGTCCCTGCCAGTTCAAATGTACTAATATTTTAAGTCTATAAATAGGAATCTCTTAAGAATTCTGGCTTCAAAGACATAAAAAACTGTGAGCCCCGAGGGTTGTGGCAAGATGCCAAAGACCCCCAAAGAGTACCTGGAGCTGAGAATCCACGTCTACCTGCTTAGAAAGTGCTTGTTTTTATTCCTGGTAAAATATAGATGGAAAAACCTGCTGTCTACTCTGGGGTGCCATGGCAATTAATTAGTTAATGTTTGTGAGGTACAAAAGGAACAAAAAGTGCCGCATGTAAAAAGTCATATAAATGCTAAGTGTTATTGTTTTCCATCTGATTCTCCCCCGTTCGATTTCAGTTGCATATCGAAGTAGTCATAACAGCATCAGTTGGGGCTCCTCTGGCTAATTATGCTGCCAATAAAAGGGGAAAAATTCCCTTTTAAATTTCCATTTTAATTTCTCTCTGTCTCTGACCCCCCTTCTCTCTTTTCTCCAGTGTGCTGTTTAGAGTTGCTAACTACTCAGGGGTCAGTAAAAGTGAGCACCTTCTGTTTTTTTCTCCACACTCATTGCAGAGACCGACATTCTTCCGGTAAGTTAGCAAATGGTGCTTCAGTGCTTACCGGGCAAAAGTGATGGAGGATACACAGATCAATAGCCCAGGGGGGTCTCTGCTTCCCAGGGCTTCCTATCTGGGTGGGAAGAGCAGAGGCCCGCCCCCTCTCCTGCCACAGGTGACCACTGTTCAAGGCACAGTGTGACCACTTTGGTGAAGGCGAGGAGATGATGTTCCTGAGGCGCCATGTAATAAACTGTGGCATAATTGATACAAAGACAGATTCCTCTGTATATCAGTTATCTATTGCCATGATAATGCCATGTAACAAACCAACCTAAAACTTAGTGGCTTAAAACAATCAGTATTTAATTAGCTTAAGGGGCTGCAGGTTGATGATTCAAACCTGGCTCAGCTGGGTGTGTTCTTGTGGCTGGGGGTTAGCTGGTCATTGGCCAATGTAGGCTATCCTTGGAGGGGATGGCTGGAGGGACTTAGCTCTGCCCCACTGTCTCTAATTCTTCAGTTGGTTAGCCTGGGCATGGCATTCTTTGGACATTGCAGAGGTGCCAAAGTGCAAGGGCAGTCTTCAAGGGCTCTCAGGTAGGTGGTGGGATATAGGCTCTGCTTCTTTGACAGGAAGGATGGCAAAATCACACTGCAAAGGGTAGGATGCAGGAAGGGTTAAGAAATCGGGGCTGCTAATGCAACCAGAGTACCACAATGTGCTTCAGCCCCACACTTTCTAAATCTCTGGGGATTAGGATGTTTGCATTTTTAACCAGGATACATATTCTCATGCTCAGTGAAGTTTGAAAACAATTGAACATAAGCAAAGAGCAGCAGAATGTGAGGTTATTGGCTCCCTTTGTGGGCTTTACCCCAAATACTCCTCACTCTGCATGCTTCCCCTTTCCTCATATCCAGGAGAACCGAGTCACAGCATGTGTACTGTGACTCCTGTGGGGACGGGGTGGATAATCCATGTGGCTGGGACCTCTGTGAAGGTCTTGTGAGCTTGGCTGGCAGCCCTGGCAGGCTGGATGAGACTTCAGGAGAAGGAGAGGCAGGGGAGTGGGAAGAGCAGAAGCTCAGAGGCAGCAGAGCTAAAAGGATGTTGGAGTATAGTGTGGTCTGTGGGAGAGAAGCCTGGAAAAGTAAACCAGACCCAGCTGGGAAATGGGGAAGTCAGTGGTTAGCTTATGCATGGTCCTATTTTGGGGAAGTCTGATAATGAAATCAGTGTAGAGGATGGGAAACAAGTGCCAAGGACTAAAATAGGGCTTCTACTTCCAAAACTGGGCCTCATGTCCATGAGATCTTTCCTGCAAAACTGTTGTTGAACCAGCATGCCTTGGGGGACAGAGTCTTAAAGAAATGAAACATTGTTTTGTCCCTCACTGTTTTGTGAAGTACACTTGGTGAGACTAGTTCTTCCTGTCGTGGTAGATGAGCCAGGTGTACTGCATGACTGCTGCGGTCACTCTTGGCTCGGGCAGGGTCCTCTGGTTAGTATTTCAATGTCCATTTCCTAGGTAGGAGTCAAACTTTGAAGTTGGTTGAATGTGATGCATTTTCCATTATGCATCTTCCATTCAGCCGGCTAAAGGCTGCCGAGGACAAGAAAACCTGAGGTCAGGAAAAGAATGTCGCTGCCAGTTTCTTGCTTCCTGTGACTTCAGTGTCTACTCTCACTACCCCAGATTGTTAATGACAGTTTCCTCAGGTCTCGGATGTAGAGGGAGGAGAGGTATGGGGTGCAGGAGCATCTTACATGGCTGGTACTGGTATGGATTGGCTGGTAATCTTTCTGACTCTTCCTCTTAGGTTGAGTTCGAAGAAGTGAGAAGAAGCTGGATGGGGAAGGAGTGGGTTTCAGAGCTGGGAGTCGAACCCTTGTGCTGTGTCCTTGGCTCAGCTGCCACTTGAAGGAGAGTAGAACTTGTGCTTGTGAAATGACTCATGGCTCCAGGGTGTACAGTTTGAACCTTATTCTTTACTGTCCCCCCACAAAGTGTTCTGTTACATGGGTGGACGTGGTCAATTTCCAAGCCAGATAGCTCAACATGCTTTTCATTCAGGAAGCTTTCTTGACTTCTTATGCCAACTGAGGTGGCTGGGCTCTCTTTGGATCCCTGTGAAGAACTTCCATGATTATTTTTGTGCTTCCTGCCTCAGACTAGGAAGGCAGGTTTGGGGACCTTCTTGGTCCTTGTTGTGCATCTAGGGCCTTGTGTCCACTCTGGCACATAGTAGACCTCAGTGCCTGTTTGTAGATCTCAGTTATCATTTGTAGGTGAGCAACTAGGCCAGCTGGTCCTTCTGCTCTTGCTTTCCTCCTGGCATTGGGGCTCCAGTTTGAGCATAATTACCTGGGGCACCTCCCACACCCGGGAGACTTTCTAGCTTCTTGGGGAGGCGCCAGCATGGGTACTGGTAATTGGAGCTCTAATAGCTTTTGGCCTAAGTTAGTGGAACCTCATAGCTTCTCTGATCTGGCTCCTCTTTCTCTCTGAAACATGGAGAATGAGCTGAGTAAATGTAAAATGTACTCACCAAGACAGCTCAGTATCTAGAATTACAAGCCTTCTTGAATCCTTCCAAGTTTTGGCTAGTGTTCGTCTCTGGGCTGCTTCACCCTGATCTCAGCACCAGGCTGTGAACACCCACCTTGTACTGGGCCCTATTGCTGGAACTCTGTGCAGGGAGGGAGATGGGCTGGCTGTTGAGAGCTGAGTGAGCACCAGCAATTTCAGGCATGGAGGAGGGTCTTGGAGGCCATGGTGACTCATCTAGGACAGGCTTCATTGCCCAGGATGCCCTTTCCCTGCGCTAAGCAGAGCAGGGTGCTTTAGCTGGATCGCTGCATCTTCCCCCAGGAGGCAGCTAGCAAGGGTGGGAGGTGAGTGACATGGATGAGCTGCAGTGATCCCATAGAAATGGTAAGGAGAGACAGCTCCAAGATAAATCGTGAGATATAAGAGAATATAGATGTCACTAGACTTGTTGAGGTGAGGGTAGAAGAGGACAGAGGAGAGAGAGAGGATTAAGATGAAATGGAGGCTCAGAGATGCAGAGATATAGTTATTAAAATCTAAATAACATGCAAATAGCTTTGTGGCTTTTTCTTAAATCCGTATTTTATTTGAAACTAGCCAACTCCTGGTTTTAATTGTTTCATTGGTTATATTTGTTCTTGATGAGAAATTTTGCAAATGAGACTAAATTCCCCACTAATGATATTTCTCAGTTGCTGTGATCATATTTTTTCACTCAGGGTAGCAGGAAAGTATGTTGCTCAGAGTGGTAGTGGCTGTTGGACTTTTCAAAACCTAAGGAATTCAAGGGTAGGAGTGAATGACCTCCCACTCCTCAGAATTCCTTGAATTTTGAAATGATTGCACATGGAAATGATTGCTGCATATGTGAGAGCAATGGTTTTTCTTTTATCTAAGTCCCTTCATTCTTCCCTCCTTTCATTCATCAAACATTTATTGAACATCTATGTACTAGCTGGGATACACAGATAAACAAGAATGATATAGTCCATATCTATGTAGTATAGATACGATAAGAGCTGAGAACCTGAATTTATTCATTTACTTGTTCAGTAAACATCCATGGAGTGCCTGATATTTGATCATCTCTGTGCTAGGCATTGGGAATACAAGGGTGAATAAGACAGATATTGCTTTTGCCTTTGTGCAGAGTATAGTCTGGTGGGGAGAGATGTTAAGAAAAGAAATTCATAAAATAAAAATATAATGACATAGTTTGAAGGATGCTTAGTGATCCAGTCTGCATGGATATCTTTTTCTCCTTGGCTTCAGTTTCACGAATATGTTCCACCTTGAACTATGGAAATGCACATTTCCATAGAGTAATTATGGATGTGGGTGTGTAATAAGGAAAGTTTATATTTCCTTCTTCATCCATTCTTAGGAGGGATCAGCTTCCTGTGAGAAGCACAAAGCTCAAGTTAATGTCTTGTGTCCTTGCTATTCACTCCTCATCACCAAGAAAACCCAGGGGTCAAGTGGCGGGGGGCAGATTTAATGTGCTATTGAGATGGGGCCCTTCAAGGCTGTGTTGTGGGAAAACCAAACTGGGGGGAAGGAATTGCAGCCTCAGTTGGGGCTTGTGCCCTCAGTGGTTTTGGTGGTTTTGTTATATTCCCAGTGGCTCCAGTTCTTGCCTGGAAACCCGAGTTCAGTGCCTGCTGGGATCTTATGTCAGAAGTAGGGTAGGAAGAGACACAAACACTATTTACTTTTCATGTCTGTGGCACAGTGATCTAACCTGCACATACAAGAGGTTGACATCCACAGCTCTTCTCAAACACCCGGTAGTAACAAATGGAAGCCTCTAAGACACCATGCTCATGCCCACTCCCCATAATCCCAACACACCTTCCAAAGCAAGTTTGGAGCCTCAGAGACCTCGGGCACTTACACTTTCTGGCTCTCGGTCTCTAGACAAGCCTCTTCTCCGTTCTTCCTTTGTATACAATGCTGATCTCACAGGGTTTTATGAGCATTTAATGACATATGAACCATAAAAATTATTGTATAATCAACAAGCCATTGAACTGATGGCTGTTCTTAGTTACAGAAGTAATGGGTCCTTGGCTCTCACTTCTGAAAAAATAGAATGCTTAGGGGATTTGTGGACTTTGTCTGCCAAAGATGTCACAACAGTATCTCCCCTGGGCTTCCTCAATGTGACCCCCTACCCCACCCCAAGGAGTGTGGCTTATTGCTCCATCCCCTTGGCTCTGGGTTGACCCATGACTGCTTTGACCAGTGACTATGCAGAGTGACCCTTTGCTTTCTGCCTCTTGGAGCCAGCTGCCGTGTGAGAAGTGTGACTGTCCTGAGGCTGGCAGAGGATGTGCCCCACGGAGAGAAAGAAAGGCCAAGGAGAGAAAGATGTGCCAGATGTCACATGAAGAAGCCATGCTGGAAGGGGATTTTCCAGCCCCAGCTTCCTGACTTCCCAACCAAATTTCCGAATTCCCAACCCACTGAATCATGAAAAAAATAATGGTTAAGATGCTCAGTATCAAGGGTAGTGGGTAACCCAGCAATACAAAACCAAACAGTCCTTTATTCCCCTTCCAGGTTTCTGTGTCTCGGGGCCTTGCTGATTATGGTGAATTGGGAGCAGCACAAACTTTTCCAGTCCAGATGGTCTGGTGTGTGAATCTTGACTCAGCCACCTATTAGCTGTGCATTCAGGTAACACTTTGAACTTCAGCCTTCTTATCTATTGTTGGGCTTTATAAGACTTCCTAGGGGTATAGTGAGGCTTCAAGGAGCCAACCCAATTGGAAGTGGCTTGCAGCGTGTCTGGCCCTTAGTATATCGTCAGGCCCAAGTTGGGAATCAAAGAGCCTTAGGAGGCTCACTGGGACAGCTGCTGGTCAATCTTGCAGCCCTGGTGAGGGGAGTTCCCAGCAGTACTTGAGAGTGATACACTCTGGGACCTGCTTTCAGGATGGGCTTTTAATACAGCTCATAACTGCTGGGTACCTGCTACAGGCGCCAGCCTCTCTCTAACCTCTATGTTATCTCTTTTAATATTACTCCCTTAATACTTATTTCCATTTTGCAGATGGGGAAACTGAGACTCAGAGATGCTGATGTGGCTTGCCTAAGGACCTGTTCTAGCTATGGCGGACTTAGGGTAAGAAATCAGGTTCCTGGACACAAGTCCAATATGATTTGAGGCCATCACTTAGGATTTTCAACATCAGCACAAGGTGGAGAAGATCAGAGAGTCTTCAAAGAGGCATATAATTTTGATTTTAAAGCATTGCAACTGGTGCCTCCTTGAATGACATACAAATATTGAATTCTTTTAAAGTTGCAAACACCAGACGTTTACTCTTTCCAATTGATCGTTCATGGCAAAATAGGCTTAAGTGCATCTTATTCCTTCCGTTTCCAATTGGAGGTTCTGTTTGGAGCATGTGCGTTCCTGTGTTCTGGAAGTTTTTCTTGACAGAAGCAGAGAGGTTTTTGACAAACAACTTTAATATTCTTTGTGTCTGTGTGGCTGGCTCTAATAATCCTGCAAGCTTACAAGGTCACTGTGAAGATTAAATCTGAGTCATCGGAGGCAGATGTTGACACATCATTATTTAAATCCTGAGCTGCTGAAGGACTCTCATCCCCATGAGCTATGATTCAGTGTCCAAATGAACACCCCACATTCCACATAGCCCGCTGAGCAGGGACTCCTGACTCTGTTGGGGAAACAAGTGTGCCTTTCTCTGTGTGATGACAAAGCCCATCTTCCTGTTGCAGAAGTATAGTGTATACAGGGAGTGTGTTTCAGAAGCTCTGCTCTTTCTCTACCACTTGCTGTGAGCTTTGACTTTTCACCTGTTCTGCAGAGCCCTTCCTTTAATTGGTGCTTACACATTTATTTCTTTATGTAGTAAAATGTATTATCTTAAGTGTCTAGCTTAATACAATTTTACAAATGTATACTCCTAATAAGCATCATCCAGATCAATGGATTAGACATCTTCACCACCTTTTGCCCCTTTCCAATCAATAACCTCTCAAAGTTGTCACTATTCTGACTTCAGACACCATGGATTAGTTTTGTCTGTTCTAGAATTTCATGTAAAAGGAATCAAACAACATGTACTCTTTGGTAGCTGGCTCTTTTGCTGAGCAAAAGCATGTGAGATTTATTTGTGGTGTTGTGTGTATCGGAAATGTGTTCCTTTCATTGGTGAATAGTATTCCATTGTATTGTTATGTCACAATTTGTTTATCCATTCTTTTGTTCATGGACACCTGGGCTGATTCCAAACTTTGGCTATTATGAATACAGTTGCTATAGCTATTTTTGTATACATCTTTTTGTAGACTTACATTTTAATTTCTCTTAAGTAAATACTTAGAAATTGAATTGTTGAGTCATAGGAGAGGTATATCTTCAACTTTATCAGAAAACACCCAACTGTTTTGACACTTAATATTTTCAGTCTTTTTAAAATTTAACCTTTCTGGAGGGTGTCTTATGGTATCTCAATTTAGTTTTAAGTTGCATTTCCTAATGAATAATGATGCTGAGCACTTTTACATTTGCTTATTGACTATCCATAGATCTTTTATTTTTGTGAAATGTCTATCTAAGTATTTCACCTATCAATTTTTATTTTATTTTATTGGTAGAATGGATTAAAACATATTTCCTGGGGAATGAATTGCAGGATTCAGATAGAAAAAAGTGCTGAGTAAGAGAGAATCATCAAGGGCAGTTATGAAAACAGTGGGTACAGTTGTCACCTTCTTTCCAGTCCAACCTGTGACTGAGTGGAAGACTTTAAGGATGCCTGATTTAGAACAAAGAGATGTAAGTGGTAGGGGAAATTCTGACAATAATCTCTGAGAATTTTGTGAGTGCACACAAACACTCACACACACACACACACACACACACACACACAGCATTGTGGAAGGAAGGTGAGCTCAAAGGTTGGAAAAACTGTTCCAATCTTAAGGCCTTGGGAAATATCATGTAAAGGGGGCATAGTCACCACATACCTGCAGCTCCATAAGGGCAGACATAAAATAGAGTTTATTGGGAGAAAATTCATAAGCAGAGAAGCAGAGTGCAGGCAATCCTCTGAACTCTCCTATTCCTGCAGTTTGGGCCGGTCCAGAGGTCTGCAGCCTCATGCCAATTCCAGAAGAGAGGGGTCCTTCTATTGATAGGTTTTGGGGGAAGAGAGTATCTATGCAATTATATGGCAAGGAGAGCTTCCTGGTGTTATTAAAGAGGAGCTTAGGAGCCTGGCATTGGGTTGTAATGCACTATTCTTACATTGAAATTACTCAGTCCTGCAGACCTTGCTCTTTGTTAAACCACCAAAAATGGGTGGAAAGATGAGCTTTCAGGGTAGTAAATTTGTCTCTCACAAGCAGTTCTTTAGTATCTCTGAGCCTCTATTTCCCCAACTGTAAAATGGGAATAATAACACCTATTCTGAAGAACTGTTGTGAACATTAGAAGTAATCATGTGAAATACCAATAGTACCTAGGATCTAGTAAGAGCCCAACAAATATCAGTTTTCTTCACTTGAAGGGAAGAAAATAAAATACTTGTAACCAATGCGGAGTTTTAATGCCTCTAAAGCTCATGTGGCCTAATTTGTGGAGGTGCACATTACGAAATATCAGGTTTTCATACTGGAAAAATGTGAGTATTAAAGAAAAACACCAACAGCTTCCTTTTTATAATTCTCTTAATAAAAACTGATGATTTATTATGGGCTGCAGGTTGCCATGGAGACACGGAGGTGCTGAATATGAAGAGAGTTGAAGTAGGTATTCTAATATGGACAAGCATAGCTTATATACACTTAGAAAAAGCACCGAGCTTTAGAAACAGGCTTGAGATGTTGTAAAGAGTGTTTTATGGTATCAATAAAATTTCCTGAGTTTCTCTGTCAGACTGGCCTCTATTTTCTAGGTTACCCGCTCAATTTTATTTCTCAATCATAGCTGAGTTTATTTACTTGTTTGTTAATTCCTTCCTTCATTAGTGAATCACTATGGATAGTATCTCTTATTTTATTTTTCATTTTTCTTTTATTTTCTGGAATGTATGGTGACATTCTGAGGGCTATTCAAAGAAGTAAAGCATGTGGTCTTTCAGGGTGATTTCCTGAGAGCAGTAGCACATCTGTGGCTCTGGCTGACTTTCCCCTCTGAATTAGTTTGCATTTAATCACTGTAGTCAGTAATCTCAACAATGGGGAAGTTTAATATAAAGAATTACTAAGTATGATAAGATACCGTGCTTCCCCGAAAATAAGACAGTGTCTTATATTAATTTTTGCCCCCAAAGACACACTAGGTCTTATTTTCAGGGGATGTCTTATTTTTCCATGAAGAAGAATACGGTACACATTTATTGTTAAATGAAAATAAAGGAAATTTATTACCTGTATACGGTACGGTAGTACGGTAGTTGTCAACACAAACCAGACAAACTGTGAATCCTACAGTATCAAAAAATTTACTCATTTATTCAATGACTATCATGTCATCATCTTCTGGAACATCATCATAACAATCCAATTCCTGAATTTCCTGGTGAATTTCTTGTGACTCCATTTCTTTCAGAATCAGTGGACCAAATCTCTCATGTTTAGCAATAGCACTGTCTTTAAATGAGTACTTCTTGTCAAGGTAGCCTGCTTGCAGTGCATTTGCAATGCAACTGTCAGTGATTTTCTCCCATGAATTCTTCACCCAAGTCACAACTTCTTGCAGTTTAGGTTTCACAAAGTTTCCATGCTGATTTCTCTCCATTCTATTTTCAATGTAGTCATTAATTTCCATGCGCAAATTGTCTTTGAATGGCTTGTTTATTGCAATATCAAGAGTCTGGAGATAGGCCGTCATTCCTGCGGGAATCATCATCTGATCTATTTTTCTTTCGTGAAGAAATGTCTTCATGTCTTTAGCGCGGTGAGTGCTGGCTGCATCCCAGACTAGCAGACCTCTTTGGCTCCCTCGCATAACAAGCGGCAGCATTTAATCGACCCACTTCCTTATAACTGCTTGTGTGGCCCAGGCTTTTTCAGTTTCAAGAATAAAAATGCCCAAAACACGTTCAATCTTTTCCTTCTTGCCCTTAGAAATGATTAAAGGTGGGATTTTAGTGCCATCCAGACGAATTGCCAAAATACAGGAAACACGTGCACTTTCGTAAGCAGTGGAGGGAATGTATGCTAAGGAGGCACCCCGCTGTTCAATTGTTGTTTGAGATGATTGGCCCATAAACACTGCAGTTTCATCCATAGCAATCATGTTGGAAAGATTGTATTTAGAGAAGTCAGCATCATCAATAAAGGACTTGAATGCAAGTGCTCGCTTAATAACTTGAGTATCTTCCAACCTAAACAATGTTGTAGATCTTCTTAAAGACAGTTCACTTCATTGAAGGAAATTATCCAGCCAGTGTTGTGATGCTTTGAAGTCTTCGGGGGCTATGTCAAACTGTGGTGCCATTGCAAGGGCAAATTCTTGAATCTGAGCCCTATTCACAACCAAAGCCTTTGCTCTCCTGTCAACAACCCATTCACAGATCAGGTCTTCCAGCTGGGAAAACAATGGTTGCTGACCTGATCCACACTTGCGCTTTTTAGCATTTCCCTTGTCCACTTGTTCAATGAGGTTACCATACTCTGCTCGCCATTTTCGGACCAATCGGATACTCAACATCTTCTCTTTGCAGAAAGCAGTAAGATTTTGGCCCCAAGAGTCTTCCACGATTCCTTTCTCGTACTCCACAGAGTAGCTTTTTCTTTTTGCGCTCATTTCTACCGTAGGGGTAAAAAAAAAGGAATTGGGGTATCAAGGTGGGGGGAGGGGGATCACTCAAAATGACACAGGGGGGGTCAGAGGGGGGAATCAAAATGGCACAGGAGAATCAGAGGGGGGATTATCATTTTAGTAACCCCTTTTGATCCTCCTGTGTCATTTTGATTGCCCCCTCTGATCCTCCTGTGTCATTTTAAGTGATCCCCTCCCCCAACCCCTGTGCCACTGAACACCTTCACTAGACATCCCCCCTATCCCTTTATCAGACATTTACCCCCTGGGGCCTGCCTGGGGACTGTCACTGGGCTTGCTGGGGCCTGGATCTGGGCTGGAGCAGGGTCTGCCACTGACTGAGAACCTTCAGTCATCATGAAGGCAGCCGCGAGCATCAGGTAGTGTCACCAGAGACAGACCAGCACTCACCACCTTCGCCGCATCCCATCCGCTCTAATCCTCTTGTTCTTCTACACGCATCTGTGAAAGTCTCCTCCTCTCTCCCGCCCCGCGCTCACTGCTCACTCTGACCTCAGCTCTGCCTCCACACAGCAGTGACGTCAGGACTCCGCATAACGTCACTGGTTGCTAGATGCCAGTCGGGGAGGCCCTAGCGACCAGTTTACGGTAAATTAATTTTCATTCTGAGACAGAGCCTGGGGGCCTTATTTTCAGGGGATGCCTTATATTTCACTCAGAAGGAAACCTGTAAATAGGTCTTATTTTCGGAGGATGTATTATTTTCGGGGAAACATGGTAATATGTGCAAAGATGGAAAAAAGAACTCCAAATGTTACCCATGGAATGACAAATGTGAAAGGGGGTGTTTAGAACTCACTGAAGAGGTCTGGTTGCAGCACCCTGGATTTTGTTTGCTGGGTTGTTGGAGCCAGAGCTAGTCCACAGTAAATGGGCAAAGAGCAACAACTGTACGGGGGTGCAAGTGAGCTGAGACTGGAAGTTAGGAGTACAGAGGCAGTTGGGAGGTACCCAACTTCTGTTGGGTAGAGGCTGGGAGCATGCAGTGCCTGCAACCAGAGGGCTGCAAGAAGGTGGTCTCTGGGCCTGGGCACAGGCTGTGAGCTCACTTGGGACCTGTCTACTTCAGGCATGAATCTAGGGCAGAGTGCCACAGACAGTGCAGGTGGAACCCCTGCTTCCTTTGATGTCCATCCCGCCAGAGCCTTCTACTGACAAACCTAACATTGTGCTCACTGTAAAGGAGAAATGCTTCAAGAGTCCAGTCCACTATCACAGAGCAGGTACTGAAGGGTATCTTTGGAACTCAGAGGCAATGAATCAATAATTGGCCCAGTATCTTGGTTGTGGTTAATCTTGTAAACTCCATGGTTGGCCCTCCTAGGAGGAAGTCTTGGGATGCAACCCTGGGTTGGTAACAGTCATTCGGACCCAGTCCTTTCCTGATGAGAGGTAGTTTATATCTAGTTGGGTTACAAATCACAAGGACATGAAGTTGAGCCCAGCTCTCTTTTCACCAGCTGTATGACTTTGGACACTCTTCAGTGATATCCTTGGTAGTTCAGATACTGGTGTGTGCCCAATGGGACTCTAGGAATGACCTCTAAAGTTTCAGCTTTCCCAGTCATATCATAGGCCCAGCCACCATCTCTTAAAGCAGAGGTCAACACACTTTTTTTGGGAATGAGCAAGGTAGTAAATATTTTAAACTTTGCAGGCCCTCCGGTCTCTGCTGTGACTATCCATCTTTGTCTTTGTAGTACAGAAGCATCCATAGGCAACAAGCACATGAGTGGGCATGGCTTCTGTGTGGGGAGGTGTATCCAGTATTGAGGCTAACTGTGCTGAGACAGGTGTGTCTCCGGAGCACTCTGCCTCTTATGCTAGACTGGCCTCTCCCTTTCAGAGGAAATTTTATCTCAGGTCTTATTGACTTGTCCTACTATGGGTCTTGGTTGGAGCCCCTGAAGACATCCTGATGAATTGTCCTGTCTTTGCATCTGGAGCAGCAGGGATTGGTGTCTTGGTTGCTTCTGACCTAGAATGCCCCAGTCTTCTTATTTCATCTTGTTCTTAAGGCCCAGCTCTGCAAACCCAGGAAGTGGCAGTTTTTGCAAAGTCACTCAGAGCACAAGATGTTAGACAGCCCTTGCAGTGGCGCACTGTGGGAGCCCCATGTTATTCCCTGATAAGGAGCAGCAATGACAACACAACACCAGCAGACCATCCCAGGCTGTGCTGTTTCTTTGTTGCTATAGCTACTAAAGGCAAAAGTTGTCACTGTAGGCAAAAGATCATGTTATTGTCACCTGTGAATTTTCTCAGCCAGAGAAGATACAGCAAGTTTGTATTTATCAGATAATGAATTTAAGGAAAAGTAGGGTGTTTAATAGAGTGAAACTAATTGCCTCAGTGGTAGTGGTGGTGGGGGTGAAGCCTCCCAGACAAACATCTACCAACCTGCCTCTATCCTGGGCTGGTCTGTGATCCTGGGGTTGTTCGCCCAGCCCACCAACTCATAAGGTAGCCATTGCAGCCTAGCACTTTCCTGAGCCCTTTAAAAAAGTTCTATTTAAATTCTGGGTTAGAAGGGTTGATGCTGAGATATGTATGCCCTCCTAGAACTGCTGCCTAACCTGTTTCTTTGACAAATTCTAATTAAACGGTTTAATAAGTTGAGAAACACAACACCTCTCGGTGCTTTTCCTGTGGCTTGTCACGTCTGAAAAAGCCACATCCTGTAACTTGTGGAGACATTTTTAGGAACTGTCTTCGTGAAGTCCCGCTGGTGTTTCTCCAGAGATGTTGGTGGTGCTAACACACTCTCATTTTTATTTTTTCCTTAGTGAAAACTATTTTTAGGTAGCAAATTAATTGTAGGGAAGTTCAGGTCAAAGAGATTAGTATTTGCAGGAAATTCTGCCCTTGGCTTAGGAATGTACAACAGCCAATTAAATGGCTGAGTTGGGATTTGAACCCAAGTATTTCTGTCACCATATATTCCAGGAAATAAAAGGAAAATGAAAGACAACAACAGAACAACAATAACAACAACAACAAAAAAACAACATACAAAACCAAACCAACAACAACGAAGGTGTTTGACTTTGAGTATACGATTTGACTTGGGTTTGAGGAATGGAGGGTCATGACAGTGGTGATAGCCAGTAAATCAGAAATGTGGGCCTGGACCTTGGGTGGCAAGTGCAGAGCAGGGATTGAATTTTGGGAGTCTCCTATTTGGGGCTGCTGCTTCTTTTTTTTTTTTTTTCCCCTTAACCAACACAATTTGTTTAACTTCATTAAATGGCATTTTTAATAGGTTGCATCAGAAAAAACACTAAAGGGGAGTTAAGACAAGCTTTTTATACTGCCTTTATACTTGCTGTGTGCTTTTGGGCGAGTCACTTAACCTCTCTGACTCTGAATTTGGTGGGAGTGGTAGGCATTTAGGCTACCCCAGGCTTGTTCATGTGCAGGCATAGGGTTCCAAGACAACTAAGTAGTGGAAGCAGCCAGGTCTCAATGCCTCTTCTGTCACTTTCCATTGGTCAAAGCAAGTCACAAGGTCAGCCAGATTGGAGGAGCTGCAAAATAACATTGTGAAGAGGTGAAGAAAGAACCCAGCTGGCGCTCGGTCCCCAGTGTGGGGCTTCTAGGAGACAGCCAATCAATGATTCTCTCTCATCATTGATGTTACTATCTCTTTCTCCCTCTCCCTTCCTCTCTGAAATCAATAAAGATTTTTTTTTTTTTAAAAAGAGGTGACAAAAGAGAGAGGAGAATTATCCCAAGCAATCTACGCTGAATTAGTTTTCATTCTGGGTCTTCATGGAAAATGAGTGATAATGTGGTGGTTTGGGCGTGTGGATGGCGTTAGCCAAGAGGAGTGGAAGGTGAAAATGGTTGAGGGAGCCCTAAACAGGGAATCAAGACTTACCACCTGTGTGGCCTGGAACAAAATACTTTGTCAGAACCTCGTGGGTTTTTTTTTTTTTAATCCCAAGGTTTCCAAAGTTTATATTAAGCTGGTTCTATTCTAGGCACTGGAACCACAGATAGAAAAAAAGAGGCGATCCTTGTGAATTTCTGTAGTTTCGTGATTTTGGGAGTAAGGAATGTTAGTGTTAGCCTCTTTTGTCAACGAAGGGGGTTGTTTAAAGTGCACTGGGTCCCTGCTGGCTGTTGAGGTTGGCTTTGAGCCTGGCCCACTGGAACGATGTTTCGCTGAAGGAGCTCCGAGTAACGGTGGGAAGTCTTCCCTTGTTAGCTCAACTTGTGAACTGCTTGACCCCTTTGGAGGACATGAGTTGGTAGAGTCGTCTAGTGCTTCTTTATTCTGCTCACTTGTCCTGGTTGATTTTCAACTCTGTTTTCCATTTGTGAAAAACATATCGATGGATGACAGTAATTGGGAATTTAATTTTTTGATGTTTCTTATGGTGCTCGAGTACTCCACTGAGACTGATATACATTTTTTCAGTGTTTCCCCATTCTGTGCTAAAACTATACGTGCATTTTATTTTCTCCTTTTCTTTTAGAACAGAGCAGGCTAGCTTTGAAGTCAAGTTTCTTTCTGAGGGTGTGTGTGTAGGTTCCTTATTTTCTCCTTTTGTTTTTATTGAGAGAGAATCATTGATTGTCTGCCTCCTAAAGGCCCCACATTGGGAATTGAGCCCGCAATCCGGGCATGGGCTCCAACCGGGAATTGAACCATGACCTCCTGGTTCATGGTTAACACTCAACCACTGAGCCACACCAGCCGGTCCTGTCTCTGCTTTTAAATATTAATATTCCTCTAAGTGCAGTCCATGGATATCCTCTTCTCTCCTCTCCTCCCATGTGGGAACTTCATGCACTTCCATGGACTCATCTACCGTTGGTGGACAGATGAGTCACACATGTACGTATCAGCCCTAACATGTATCCCGGCTCAGGTCTCATGGTCATTGGTGAACTTGACTTAATTATTTTTTGCATTTCCCACAGTGACTAGCACTGTGCCCATATTAAACAGGTCTTCAGTATATATTTGTTGAGTAAAAAAAGTAATCTTTTAAATTACAGGTATAATCTGATTGCATTGTCTCAAGTTTAGAAAATAGAAGGAAAAAATCACTCATAAACTTACCACCTTGATACATTGTTCCAGTCACTTTAGTATATTCTATCGGTAGTTTCCCCACTGTTATTTTTATGTGTGGTTTGCACAGTTGTCATTGTTGCCCCAGAAGTCTACCCAGAACACACAGAGTTTCTCATCAGTGATGCAAAGGGCTGTATTTAGCCATTAATGCTGCTCACCCTGTATTTCCAGCTCTCTGTCTCTTCCTGGTAGGATTGTGCTTCCTAGTTCCCTGTGGTTAAGCAAGGACAGGTGACCAGTTCTGGCCAAAGATCAACTAATTGTTGATCCCTCAGAGCTCTGTTTCCATGGCTATTCTATCAACCTTGGTCTTTGAGTGAGATGATGACACAGAGGAGCACCCTTGATGGACATGAAGTGAGAGAGAGAAAAGCTTTATTTTAAGCCATTAAACTTTGGGGTTTACAAAGAACTTGTATGAGTATATGCATAATCCATGGACACAGACAATAGGGTGGTGAAGGCGGGGGAGGGTAGACGGGGGTGGACTAGAAGGGGTCAGTGGGGGAAGAAAAGAGGACATATGTAATACTTTCAACAATAAAGATTTAATTTTAAAAAAGGAAAAAAAATTGGTGTTTATCTGTTACTGCAGCAAACCTTAGCTCAGCCTGAGATATGGACTGCTACTTCTGGGAGCTAGAGAAAACCTGAGAGATTCTCTAGTTTAATACTACCATTTTACAGATGGAGAAATTGAGGCTCAGAGAGGGGTATGGTCTAAGTCAGCCTTGGGCAAACTTCGGCCCTCGGGCCGGATCCGGCTCTTCTATCCGGTTCTCTTGCTCTCCCCTCCGCTCCTTTACTTTGAATATATATTAGTTTACACAAACACTCCATCCATGCTTTTGTTCCAGCCCTCCGGTCCAGTTTAAGAACCCATTGTGGCCCTCGAGTCAAAAAGTTTGCCCACCCCTGGCTAAGTCATAAAGAGTCAGTATTGGCACTGGCCTGGAACCCGGGTCCACTGTCTCCTTGAACACTCTCCTCTGTTCAGTAGCATTGAGGCCAGCCTTGTATGATGCCGCCCTGCTTTTCCTCCTGCTTTGTGGCAATATTTCTGCTGCAGAGTGTGTCGGGCCAGGCTGTCCCTGGAGTCTGGGTCACCGGCCTGCTCTAATTTTATACCTTGACAGGTCATTTGAGAAAGCCCAGGAGTCCACTTTTGGAGCCCTCTGCACAATGCCACAACACAGCACCATAGCAACTAGAGGAATGTTTCTCTTTACAGATGATCGCTTTGAGTTCTATGCAACTGCATCTCCGTACAAGTGAAAGTTCAACAATTCTACTTGGGAATTATCTGATGGTGACGAAATTCTCAGATTCAAAGGTATGAGGATAATTAGGATTCTTGTTAATCATTCTGTATCCCTCTCCCGCCCCCACACCTCCCAGCAATGAGATTCATACAGATTAATTACTGCCTGCTATAAATAAACGTAGAGAAAAGCAATCTGCCTAGGAGAGGCAGAGGGTAACTGTCATTTAATATATCACAGCTTTCTGCACACCTGTTCTCCCTTCGCTGTTGCCATGGAAACCACACTTTATAAGAGAAGCTATGCATAATTAGCATGGATGGAGGTCTATATCAATCAGAATAATTTGGAAGAATACTAAAAACCCAGAGGAGCAGGCCAAACTACTTGTCTCAGTGGGAAGGAATCAGATCTCCGCTGTGTGGTAAATGAGGAAGCAGTTACAGTAGGAAATCAGCAAAATTAGCAATTCTGGGTCAGCTGAAAAACCGGGAGACAGCCCAGCTCCACTAGAGAGAAAGGAAACTTTGTCATCAAGTTTGACTTCTTTCTTTTAAGTGCTATTTAGAGTTGCACAAAGGAAATACAAAGCTAAACAAACACAAATTATTTTCGAGGTGATGGGGCTTGGAGGACAGGCTCTGCACACTGGGGGACTTCTGCAGGAAGATTGCACAGTGAGGTTGGGGCTCCCAGTCTACAGCTGTGGGAGGGGTGGGTCGCTGAGTGTGGGGTTCCTTCAGGGAACAGTGAGCAGCTTTCAATCAACGTATGGGATTTTATGAGTGGTTGGAATCACATTTATTTTTAGTGGTGGAAGGGACTTCTGAAATAATGGAGTTCAAATGCCCTAGTTTTCGAAGGAGAAATGGGGATCATGGGAAGATGTAACGTGTGGGAGGTTCCCAACCCAGCTACTGGTCAATCCTGAACTTGACTCAGCTTGCAGGTTCTCGCTGAGTACTGTTTGAGGAGGCCACTGATCGGACCACTAGTGGGCTGGCCATCCTGGTCAGAGATTCTTAAGTTCTTTTTTTTTTTTCTTCTATATTTCTCCTTGCGTTTTAGGAAAAGATGTAGCAAATCTGCCTGTTGTGACTAACATGTATACTTTGATTAGTAGCCAATATAAAGATATAACTACAAACAAAAATCCTCCAAGCTGAGATACCTTCGTATAAATGTCCTTTAGGACTCCTAAGGGTCTTAGCTCGTTGATGTAACCCAACCCTATAGAGTGGAGAGCAGATATAGTATTAGACTTATGCATAACTTCATGCTGGAATGCTACTCTATCGAATTGAGATCCAACAGCAATTGCAGTAGGGTCTGTTAAACGTGCGTGTGTCCTCACATCCTCTAAGGTATTAAGAGTGATGAAGTTTGCTGGAATGTTTACATAATGTCCATATACCTCTTTGGGTGCTGTTCCAGAACCCGTTGCTCCAAGGTAAGCTTTTTGATCCACCTGTATTAGTACATAAAGTCCTCTGGAAACTACAGGAGAAGATGTATATAATATTTGAGTATACGGGTTTAAGAAGTATGTTTGGTTTCCAACTGGAACAGGGGGATACAAGGTGTCATTCATCCATGGTAAAAAAAATTCCATTTTTGTACAAGGCCAATAAAGAATGATGTTCTTGTTTACGAGGCCAACAATATCAGTCCTGCCTATGACAGCTTGAACGAATTGTGACATATCTGTCAATGGTTGAGATAATAACGTCTTGTAGAGTAGTTCCATCATTGTGGAGAAGATTGTGAGGTTATCAAGTATTGGCTGGATTTCATCTTCCACATATTGCTGAGTTGTATCTCTTCTCCCTCTGTCCTTGCGTGCTTCTTGAGTACAGGATAGTTTGAGTTTATCATCGCTGAATGATAATTCTTCATTTACAGGAAAGGATGCATGAAGTTCTGGAATCATGATATGTGGAGGGAACTTCAGGTAAATTCCTTCAGTATTCACAGTTGAATATTCTTCAGGTTCAGGGACCGGTTCAAATAGGAGTCTTGACCCAGAAGACAAATTACAAGATCCTGATGATATGTCGTTTCATGTACAGACCGAACAGTCTTCGAAGGAGCAATATAATCGCAAAGGGTGATACATTAATGCAACCTTTACTGAAACGTCAGGGAGACACAGAACTTGCGATGATACCTTTGTGCTCCCATCTTCTAAATGTATGGGTGATCACCATTATACCACCAATCTGAACACGGTTCTTCAGGATATTGTTCCACTTGTGTACATCCTGCATGTTGTGAACGTGGTATATAAAAGAAATCACAATCCTGAAACACTCCCCATCATGTGAAGGTGTTGAGATGCTTGCACCAAATGAGTTTGGCATCTATACTGCTTGCTGTGGTGGAAGCCATTCTTACTTTACACCAAACTTTCACTTTGTCTCTTCTTGGAGGCGTTGGAGGGTTGAATTGTGCTGAGCTTGGTGTGGAGGATGTGTCACACAGGAGTGCCTCAAGCATATGTATGGTAGTAATCATCGATAGGAGAATCACCATAGAAAGGAGGAGAAGGGGGAGACGCTTGTGTGGTCGCACGCTTTGTGATACTGGTGATTGGTTGAGGTCGTAGACAGGGTGACAGGTCAACTTGGCCCTGTGGTGCGCATGTGGAAACATAAGAAGATAAGCTTAGCTGACTGATTTGCCTCTTAATATCACTTATTTCCTCATGCATACTTTTAAACTCTTTTTGAATGTCATCAAGTTTCCCCTCAAGAACTTTTGGTTGTTGCCCTGGTGCTTCGGCATATTTCCTCAGCACCTCCACTAATTGCAACAATGCGTTCTTGATGCTGCACCCTGATTCTACAGACTGTGTTTGGGCTACTGATAGCACTCCCTGAACTTGGCTCACAGTCTGCTCTAGGGCCATCTTGTCCAGAGTGAGCGACTTGTCGGAGGCTGCTAGCTCTGCTATCTTGAGTGACTCCATCTCTGTGAGCACCCCTTTGTAAGTTGTACCTTCTCTGGCCCCCTTTCTGGCCTCCATCCTCTCTACTCTGGTTTTCTCCTGGACCGACTGCCCCTTTCTCTGTTTCGCTCCTGCTCTCGTCCTCGGAGCTGGACTGGACATTATCTTGGTCACTGTCTGAAAGTCTTTCAGCAACAATCTCAAGAGCCCTAATAAGAACCCTTAAAGACATTGTGTCATGTTTTTTTTTATTAATTCTGCCTGGCTTATTTCCTTTTAAGAGCTTCCGTAAGAGCAAGCAACGCTGTCTCGAGGTTCTGAGGCATGGGGCTTTGATTGTCATCAGAGGTTGCTCCGCTGATCTCCTGATCTGTAGCCCTGAATGCAAACTTGAGGCCATCAGCGTCTGCCGAACTAAGTGTTTTCTTTTTGATTGGAGGCTGAAATACTGCGTCTTCCACTTCTCGGTCAGTTAGTGTTGAGAGTGATTCCTTAGTTGATTTATAATCACGAAATGTTCCATCAGTCCTTCTCTTCCTTGTGTTTGCAACCTTGCAAAGGTTTGGAAAGTTAACGGGAGCAAGTGCTTGGAGCCGGAGAGCTCTAAGGTAAGGAAATAATGCATCACCATGCTGTTGTCTCAAAGCCCTCTCAGCTTCTATAAAAGCCTTTATTTCACTGCCCACGCCTGCAAGCAGGGATGCCTTGGAGAGGCCCTCACTAACAAACGCTTTCATAGTTAGATAAGGTGTCATTTCTGCAAATGCGGAGATAAGTCTAATTTGAGCAATGAAAGCCTTCCCTGTAGGCCCTACAGTTTCATGGTTTTCTGCAGTAAGTAAAGCATTAAGGATAACGGTGTCTAGTCCCTTTGTAGACAACCATGAAGCAGCGTCCTTGAAATCAATGACTGGGTCAAGATCAACTGTTGGTGGCTGAACTCCTGGCCTCACTGTTGAGTACAGTGCGTTGAATCGCCTGCCCACTTGAGGCATTGGGTTCTGCTGCGGCTTTCTAATCATATGGTACATTAAAGCCAATGCCCCTTTATGATGCTGTTGGTAATGTCCGCCTTTGGCCTGATCCCTGGTGGTGCCCAGCTCTGTAGTTCACCTTGGGTATTAGGGATTCCTCTGTTGTCCTGCACATACTCATCGAAGGGTCTTCCAGGTATCTATACTAATAAAAGAGTAAGATGCAAATTGACTGTACCTTCGTGACACCCATCAGCCAATCAGGAGTGAGTATGCAAATTAACCCAACAAAGATAGCTTAATTTGCATATGCAGGTGCCTAGTGGCCGGGGGTGGGGCAGGCTGCTCTGGGCCTCTGTGCAGCGTGGGAAGGCGGAAAGGTGGCTCTGGGCCAGAGTGAAGGCAGTGCCAGCAGCCAGGGGAAGGAAGGCCCATTCTTGCACGAATCCTCGTGCATCGGGCCTCTAGTATTATGTAATTGTGGGAACACTGAAAGAAGGAACCCTGTGGCGATTGATATGCTTCCACCTGCTGTGAAGGGCAGAACGGCGTTTGGTTGCCCTAGTGCAAGGGTTGAAGCTGCTGAGAACCCTGTGGCGATTGATATGCTTCCACCTGCTGTGAAGGGCAGAACGGCGTTTGGTTGCCCTAGTGCAAGGGTTGAAGCGCTGAGAGCCATTTCTTGAGGTGGCAAGTATACGATCTTATCATCCTGGTCCCTGATCTCCAAAGTCAACGCCATTGTGTCTGATTCTTAAGTTCTTGATTACTGTGGGGATGATACTGAACACCTGGCATAAGAAGGCATTTAGACTTTGGATTTTTCAGTCTTTGACAATTTCCCTTCATGGGTAGACATACAAAGTCATTATTCACTCATTCATGCAGCAAATATTCATTAAGTAAAACAGAATAATATTAAGTTCTTTTGAGATACATGCACAAAATTGCTTGTAAACTCTAAATTTCCAGAGCTCTTACTGGATCACTGTTTATGGTAATTAATATTCATTCGTTCAACATTTATGTATAGAGTACCTACTATGAGCCAACTCTGTCCCGGGTGCTGGGATACAGCCATGAGTAAGGCATGAAGATCCTTCCCCGCACAGAACTTGCATTCTAGTGGGGAGAGACAAACCTTAAATATGGAAACAAATAAAATAATTTTATATAGTGGTAAGGTCAGTGAAGAAATAAAACAAGATAATGGGTCAGAGTTATGAGTTTGTATTTTATCCTAATTGCAAAGAGTAGTAATCGAAAGGTATTAAGCCAGGGAAGTGGGGTGATCTGAATAATCAGTACCTTTCTTTGTTCCCTCAAACAGGATTTGAGGTCATTGCTCTGGGAGATTCTTGGGTTAGCAGGGTCTGTGCCCAGAAGCTTCCATTGTCCTCAGAGCAGGCCTTGGGGACAATGATAAAGGGGCCAAAGCCCTATTTCCCTTATTTCACCTTTTCTTAGTTACTCAATCTATGCTTTATCTCATCGTGGCCCTGCAAATAATTAAAATAATAAAACTGAGAACAATAATAGCAGTGAAAAGGCAATAATAGCAAACTTTTACAAAATGAATCCTTACCATATGCCTGATATTGAGCAAATTTCTGTATGGTATTTAGCTCATTAAATCTTCAATATGTGGAAACTAGCATTATGTTGATTTTACGGACAAGAAAACTAAGGGTAGAGATTAAGTAGTTTTTTCAAGGTCAACTACTTAATTTAATGCTGGTGCTAGGATTTGAAACCAAAACCTGTCTGTGTTCAAGGTCTATGCTGTTAACTTCTATGCTAATTTGGTAAATAGTGTCAATATGTTAATAGAGGAGGCTTGAATCCTACAGCTCCCACTTAAGTGGGAAGAAGGAAGGCATAAACACATACTAGCAGTGTCTGCTACCTGCAGAGAAGATGGATATCATGTAGCTCATCTTCAGGATTAGTAAATGGAGATTCAGACATTCTCAATCACCTGACTAGGGGCTTCCAGAAGTTGGCCATTGGCCCATGTGAAGGTCATCACAGCAGAGGCTTAGGTAGGCCAACCGGGAATTGAGTGTGCCTCCATGGATGTCAAGGATGCCCTCAAGAGAGCCAGGCTGAGAGCCTGAACTGACTTCAGTCCCTGGGTGGGTTGCCTTTGATCATTAGTAGTCCCATCTAGGGGTCTTTTTGGATTCTGGGAGGGTCAGAGCATAGTGGAACCTCCTGGCACATCCCCTCTCCCCTGAAGAAGCTCATTGGTCATGGTGACAGGGCTCTCTTGCCCATGGTAGACAAAGGGCTCAGGGAACTGCTAAGGACTTTGTGTTCTGGGTGCCCAAGAGGCAATGGTTCACTGTCCAAGCATGTCCTGCCATGGGTGGGTATAGCTCCAGGCAGGGCCCTCTGCCTCCACAGGTATCATTCTCTTCTACCTATTTGTAGCTGATGTGCCCTTTTGATTGAGTCCAAGCTGGCAGATGGCTCTTCTGATGATGTGAGTGCATGATGCAAATAGAGCCTTTATGTTTGAGATAAATATGTTTAATTGGATGTGAAATCTATTCACATTGTCACAAGAAATTTCAACTTACATTTATCAATGAAAGAAAAGGAAGTGATCTTAGATTCCTAAAACATAATTTCAACTATGTAATTTTTTTGAATAATTGTAGGAAACAGTTTTACATTTTTTTTATCGCTTCTATGAATTTGTATGAACCCTTGTGCGAATAAAGATTTTTATCATTATTGACCATCAAGAAATTAAGAAGAATATTATTAAATTGCCTTGATCAGGAATTGAGTCTTGTTTATAGAAACAACCTCAGATTTCCTGTTAAAATTTATAAAGGTATTTTATTTGGAAATTTTATATGTATTCATACTTGGTATCTTCCATGACATTTTATGTTTTAATTTTCTTAAATTTACAAAATAAGTAAATGTAACAATTTTTCCTCAAGTCCCATACATATGTACCCCATCCACTAAACTTCTCACATTTACTCTAGTGCCAAATGTTTTCATTTTTTATTGGTGGCATGACATGAAACAAGAATTGTGGGTCAGTATGCTTAGGAGCTTCATGCTGGAGTAGTTATGGCTGGATTAATTAGGATGAAGGTACCAGCTCAGGGTCAAGTATACTAAGTCAACCACCAAAGAGAACAACCAGAAATCAAGATTAAATTAGGGGCAGGTAGATGGAGCTTGGGGGTGGGGAAAGGGGACTTGGCAAATAGAATTGGGAAAGGACAACAACTTGAATTCCATGGTGAAAGAGGATGCTGACGATGGGTTCTTGGCCGGGACTAGTTTAGGAGGATGGCATTCTAATACCTGGTGCACCTGGCAGAGGTAGAATCTTGGGGAGGAGAAGTGGCAGGAAAATGACCAGGGGGGATCACCACCATTGAGGAGGTGCTAGGGTGAGGCAGAACATTGACAGCACCATCACAGTTGTGTGGTGAGCAAGGACCAAATATAGTATGCAAAGAAGCAAAGCAAGGCCAAGCTCATCAGATACCATGAGTTAAGAGGAAGCTCCTGTGGTGTACCTGGTGAATAGGACAGAGCTGGTCCTGCTCTCAGGGAACTGCAGACGAGGGATGGTTGGAAGATCAAATTCTCTAGGCAACTGAAGAAGACTCTTTTCAGCCCCAGTCAGTGTGGAGGACAGAAAGATGCATCCTGGAGATCCCTGGTGTGGCTGAAATGGTTAAAGTGATTTCTTAGTCAGCTCCACATCCAGACAGCACAGGTGAGCTTCTGTGTCCAAGAGCTATGACTCACACCTGGGCTTGTGGAGAAACCAATCCAGTCCTCTTCACCTACAATCCATGCCCAAGCAGGCTTCTATCCTAGCTCTATTCAGTTGCACAGGCAGTGGGATGGTGGGTGTCCCCTCGTGGTTGGTCTATTATATAACTTAACCATCTGCATCAGTTAGTCTTTGCTGCATAACAAACAACTCCAAAACTTTTTAGCTCACAGTTTTGTGGAGGGTTGTTATTCTGACCTACTCTGATCTTCACTGGGTTTGCTTACGGTATGTGTCTGTGGTCAGTTGGTAAGTCAGCTGGGACCTGGCTGGTTCTGTGTGGTCCCACATGTCTAGCTATTGGCTGGGGGCATTGGGGTGATTGGATGGGGTGCCTTTCACTCTAGTAGGTTAGCCGGGGCTTATTCATGTAGTGGCAGGAAGCCAAGAACAGTAAGAGAACAAGCTCCATTTAGAAAGTGCTTTTCAAATCTCTGCTTGGGTCACATTTGCTTCTGTCTCATTCCCTGCACAAGAATCAGTGTATGTGAGGGACAGTAAAACCAACAGTATATGTGAAGAAATTGAGTTATTACTGAAATTACATCACCACACCATCATTTCAATTAATGTTTGCAAATAAGGATTGACTTAGGAGGCAGTTCTTACCAGGAAGGCTAGTGGAAGGGACCCAAGCAAGTGTTAGTTCCTGGTAATGCAGGTGACTTTAAAGTCTTTCCCCAAACTTCCATTCCTCTATCTTAACTGCTTTCTGATTTTTGACACTTTGGGCATTGTATTGGAGGACAGCCTGCAAATACTACTATTCTCTCCACTTCTCTGGGCTCGTTTCTTCCTTCTAGAATGTATTCTAATACTGTTCATGTTCAAAAGCCAGTCATTTCTCCAAGCAGACTTCATTCCTTCCATATTTCAGATGTATAGATGGTCTTTTTCTTTTACAGTTAATAGCATATTTCTCAAAATAATGATGGTGTGACTCAGGATGAGGCTACCGGGTAAAGAGTTTTCTCTGGAATGTTTACATGGACATTGTGCTGGGCTTGCTAATCTTAGTGTGCAGGCATAGTTTCTTTGGAAAAATGATTATCCCAGCTTGAGAACTGGAATGGATAGTTTATTATATATGCCAACTATAATGGTATTTTTATAGCAACAAAACATATCTTGAACCCAAGCATTCTTCTTTGTTCCAGAATCTTATCAATAATTATTTTGGCCAAGGTTTAGTACAAAAGATTGATTTTCTGTTTATTCCTTTGGCGTTTATATGATTGTATATTTGTACTGTTGTGCTGAATACGGTTACTTATACATATGCACATGAATAAAATATGTTTAATAAGCATGCATAAAATATATGAACTTGAAAACTGTTCCTAGGTGGACCATTATAGTCGTGGTTGAAATATCTAAGTGACTTCCTAAAGAAGTCATTAGTTCCACTCCAGTGTATTTTGTTCCTGCCTGCATAGGAGGTCACACTACACACAACAGTGACTCCTAATTTTTGTTGTTGTTCTACAAATCCCCTGAGAAGTCTGGTAACTTTTATGTACAGGACAGAACAAATTAAAAAACAACAAACTATTGGGTTAGTTCCTAGAGGGGCAGTCAGACCTTTGGATTTGATTCTTTTATTATGCTGGAAGACCTTTAAAATGAAGAAATATGGTACCCTGGTAGATTGCAAATATGCTCCCTATCAGTCCCTCTGTGTGTCTATGTCCTGCACAAAATAACTTTGTAACTCTTCTCATCAAGAGATGAAGTGTATTTCCCCACCTCTGAATCAGGGCTGACCTTGAGATTTGCTTTGCCAATAGAATTTGGTAGAAATGATTGTTGCTCGTTTTGAATGTCAGCCTTAAAAGATCTTTTGCACTCAATTCTCTTGGCATCCCATCCTTTACCAATGTTATCAAGTCCAAGCCAGCTTGATGGAGAATGAGAGGTGATCTGAAAAGAACCAAGTGAGTTGGGATTTCTTAGACAAGGCCACTAAATAGCAAGAAAACTTTCCCTAGCAGCTGACTGCAGATATCTGAGTGGACACAGTTGAGATAAGCTGACCCTGGCTTAGCTGATAGACTTTACAAAGGAAGCTATGAAAGAAACCTGGTGGCTGGATATCAGGGCTGAATAAGATGTAAGAGCTCAACTTGCCTTCTTTTTTATGAATGAAAACAGGAAGATTGGTATTGTCACTCAGAGAAATGGGTCAGATGGGAGGCCTCTAGTCTGACGAGGATGGGGGCTGATGCCTTCAGCTTGGAGTCTCTTGTCTGTGCACTGAGAACTGACCATCTTCAGGAGATCTGTCCCATGGGTGGTTGGCAGTGGAGGGTTGGGATCTAGCTGAGAGTGGGACTGGAGGTGGCTACCCAACAGTGGTCAGCAGAGGCACTTGAACTGGTACCTATATTGCCACTAGAGTCAGATTGCCAAGTGATAGTATGCAATTAAAAAGGGTAAGAACAGTGTTTATTTGCAAAACTTTCATTCACTGCTTATTACATATCAGACATGCTGAATACTTTGCATGTACTATCTTGCTAAATCTTTTTTTTTAATTATCTTGCTAAATATTCATCCAAATCACTACCATATAGTGCAGCACACCAGAAAAGAAAAAGGAATGGTTGCCGAAACCGGTTTGG
The DNA here is from genome assembly GCF_963455305.1 of Plecotus auritus. NCBI lineage: Eukaryota > Metazoa > Chordata > Mammalia > Chiroptera > Vespertilionidae > Plecotus > Plecotus auritus. Next base: position 166,410,500 of record NC_137773.1, read on the forward strand.
CTCCGTGGATAGAGCGTCGGCCTGGGGACTCAAGGGTCCCAGGTTCGATTCCGGTCAAGGGCATGTACCTTGGTTGCGGGCACATCCCCAGTGGGTGGTGTGCAGGAGGCAGCTGATCGATGTTTCTCTCTCATTGATGTTTCTAGCTCTCTATCCCTCTCCCTTCCTCTCTGTGAAATATCAATAAAATATAAAAAAAAGAAAAAAAGAAAAAGGAATGGTTGAAGATAGGGAAAGATTCAAAGTGGAGAGTCCTCATTTGGGGATGGGGTTGAGTGGTTGAGAGGACTATAACTGTGTTATTTTGGGCAAGTACACCTCTTAGAGGCTCCATTTTCTCAGCTGTAAAATAAGGATGATGATTATAATCCCTCTGCTTGTTATTATATGTTGCATGTTATTATTATTCACAACTTGAAAGACATACTCATTCGTTGTATTTGTGAATTTGCAATTTGGGCAGGGCCAGGTGGGGACAATTTGTCTCTGCTCCAGAAGGGCTGGGGCCTGTGTTGGGATGTCTTGAAGGGCTGGGGCTGGCCAGGCATCCCTTCTGCAGGAAGTCTTGGGGCCTCTCCATGTGCTCTCTCCATCATGGCAATTCAGAGTTCCAAGAGCAGGTGTTGTAGGAGACAGAGAGGAGAGGCTGCTGGTCTGTTAAGGCTGAGTTCTGGAAGCTGGCACAGCTGCACTTCTGTTATAGTCTTTTGGTCAAAGGAAAGGAGACAGACCCTACCTCTCAAAGGAGTGGCCTTCTGTAACTGCCATTTCATAGCATTGTTGAAGATTAAACAAGGGAAAGAACACAAAGGGCTTAGCATACCACCTGGACCATCTTAGTAGCTCAATAAATGGTAGCTAATGTCATTATTAGAGGTAGCATCAGAATGGTCAGAGAGATATTAGAGACTGAGTAAAGGTGCTGTGATTTAATGACTAAGAGGCCATTGGTGATTTTATAGAGACAGTGGTGGCCTTGTTTTCGTGGGTAGTGCGTGCAGGAGGTAAGCAGGGAAGGTGGTGACTCCAGGAAAGCAGCACACAGGCTTGAGAAGTTCAACTGCAGCAGGACAGAGAGAAATTGGAGAGTAGCTGTAGGTGGGCAGGGAGTGGGCAGAGGATTGCTCTCACAGGGTGGTGCCTCAGGTGCGGGGGTGGCATGAAGTGGGGAGAAAGCCTGTGTGAAGGACAGGAGGAGAGAAAGGTGTTTGCAGGAGGAGGAGGGCTGAGGCAGAGTCTGAGAGCAATCGTGTGGCTATGTGTATATTTTAAAGGCCACATTTATTCTAAGCAAGCTATTTATTTGAGATTTGCACGCAAGTGAAAACAACCCGGCTATAAATTCCTTAGAGGAGGAGGGACTTTGAGAAGGAGAAGGGTTTGCAGTCCTCATTTCAGTTTTGGTGCACTTGCAGACACCCAGGCCAGACCAAGGGCAAAGCTTAAACTGGGAGGTGGTCTGGACTGGTGGAGAGGGAAGTTTTTGGTGTCGGTGGTTGGGTATGTCAGTTGTGGATTTAACAGCAGAAGGTGACCCACAACTAGAGTGACCTGAGGCCAAGGCCACATCAAGAGTAGTTTTGGAGGCCCTGAGAATGAAAATGTTTATGGTTCTCCCCTCACCCCTATGTAATTTAATAAAATAAAAATTAAATTGTAAGATTAGTGTTTAGTAGTGAAGCAAGATTCTGTTTTCCCATGATGTTTGATACTTCCTTTGAAATAGAAATTGTAAATGGTTTTAAAAATAAAATTTTGGTGCCTTTGCTTTGTGGGAGTAAGTCTGGGCGTGGCTGGCCTAAAGGGATAGCCTGGCATGGGTGTGAGGCCCACTGTCCCCAGCGCTATTCCCCAGGAAGCCACTGGCCCTGAAATTCCTACCTTGCAGACTCAGCGTTCTGGGTCAGGATTCCTCCCAGCTCCCCAACCCCCTGGGTCAGACCCAGTCTTGCCCAGCCACCTGCTGTGCTGTTTGAATATCCTTGGGAGATTCCCCTTTTTTCCCCTGACATTGGCTTTATCAGGGCAGGGAAGTTTTTGGTTTGTTTGTTCCTAGCTGTATCCCCAAGCCTAGCCTAGTGGCTGGCATGTGGTTGGCATTGGATCACTATTGTGCCAATGTAAGAATGAAGGGAGCATCCTAAGGAAGATGGGTGCATAAGGAGAGAGCTGAGAGCAAACCCTGGGTGGCTTACACATTTGTAAATGGCTCTGTGAGGAAAGACGGAAGTAGTTCAGATAAAAGATGGCCAGTTCCTTAAAAAAACAATTTCCATGTCCAAGGGCTGAAACTTGGGGGAAAAGAGGGTTTGTGTCATGGATCCTGAGTAGGTTGTCCCCCCGCCTCCCTCACAAAAACTGACAAGTCTGTATTTCTATTTGAAATGCAGAGTGAAACTGTAGCCCTTTACACAAGTAGAATGCATTTGCTTATGCACAGGCCATATGGGACTTTGGAGTGGGTGTTCACAGCACCAAAATAAACTCCCCGGATTCGCAGCCTTGAGCAGCAGTAAGACTGGAGCAAAGTTTCTCTTTCACCTTAAACGACTTGAATTTATTTAAAACAATTAGAAACAGAGTGGGCTTTTCCCATTACAAAACCAGTGCAGGCCTATTATAGAAAATAGGGAAAGCACAGAAAAGGGAAAAATCTTGGTAAGTAAACTTTGCAGAGCGCAGGTAGCATGCTGGTTGATGGCTGCAGGGAAGGCTCTAGAGACAGTGGGAGACCAGACCCCAGGGACATTTCTGGGGCAGTCTTGAGAGGTGGGCTGTGGCGGGGCCACCTCTGTCTTTGGAAGGCTGCAGGTCCTATTTTGGGCTGGGGGTGGGGTCTGTACCATCAACCTGTCCCTGCAGCTTCATATTACAGTACTCGAGTTACTGTGACCCCCAGAAGAAGAATTGGTCTCTCTTTGGGGGAGGAGAAGCAGACTGCTGTTCTGCAAAGACCAGCTGTTTTCTCCAACACCAGTAGCTTCCGGAGGGTGTGCAGGGACCACAGAGCACAGGGAAGCTGAACTCAACCCTGAAGGCCAAGAGGGCTCATTCTTCCATCCAACAACTGGTTAGAGGGGTTCTCCTCCATTGCGAGGCCTGCACTGGGCAGACAGTGGTAAGTGAATAGCTGTGAGGCTTGCCCTCAAGGACCTTATAGTTTAGTTTATATCAGCTTAGTTTATTTGTGTCCTCAGACTTGTCTGAGATAACATGATCATAGGACTCCGGAAAAGACTGCAGTCCCACCATTTAGTCCTACCCAAACTGTTTTTTGGGAAGGGGGTTGTCATAATCTTCACTGACCTGCTCCAGATGTTTTGGGTAGGAAGGCAGCATGGAACCTCCATGGAGGAGGGTGATGGATGCAGGCCTAGCCATCCTCTCCCTGGTTGCGATGAGGGGGGTGGAGAGAGCTGGTCCCAGCAACATGGTGTTGAGGTTCAGACCCTTTTTGTCTCGTCAGTGATCCTTCCTCCACAACCCTCTGAGGCAATCAGTGTTCTGGCTGTACCTCCTCCTTTCTTCTTTCAACACTTGAATCAGGAAGCTTTGGGAGTTAACAGGAAGGAGCTAGTGACAGCTTAAGCTGGTGCCCTAGCCACAGGATTTCTATCCCAAGAAAGATCTAAGCCTTGAGTCATAAGAACACACACCTTTGCTGGCTTCTCAGATAGGGGTTAAGAGAGGAATTTTTTGGGGGAACAGCTTGTTTGTAGGAGAACCCTGGATGTACCAGTAAAAGGTAGAGCCCTGTGGAGTAAATGCTGCCGACAACATACATATTGTCTTAGAGATTCAGCCCTAAAGAGGCATTGCAGGACTCTCTGAGTTCTTTCTCCCTTTACCACACATGGCTCTGCAGAGACAGCTGTGGCTAACACAACTCCTTGGCCAGATCTCCTTACACGACTCTAATTTCAAATGGTCTGTCTCATCATCCATGCAAACCATTATTTTAGAAGCACTACCATTTTGACATCTAAATAATATGTTAGGTGTTGTCTTCATACCCAGAAGTAATTGCAAACTCCTTTGTCCATTTATGATCTAAAGAGTTTGGAGAAATCCAGCTATGGGATTTCTCGATTTGTAGCACTGTGTGGAAGCACTCTGAGCACTGGATAAGGAAGAGCCATTTGCTGTGAAGCAAAAGTTCTGTTTATTCAGAACAGCTCCAACTTACATCCTCAGAGTCAAACCCACAGGTTCTGAATTTTGTGTTGGAAAATATATCTCCATAGCTGGGAGGCGTCTAGTTTTCCGGAGGGACGAGGACTTTGTCCCTGTTTCAGGCTCCCTAGGGAAAATGAAAGGCAGTAGTGCGTCCATCCCAGAAATTGCTGTGAGTTTTCACACAGGGAAAGTGAGACGTGCCCTTTTCATCTATTACCTCTTCTATAGTCACTGCATCCCTGGCTTCTGAAGATGGAAGCTTTGGTGAGACTGCAGTGCGGCAGTGGGTTCAATTCAGACACTGACTTAGGAAATGAAATGGGACGCAGGTACCAGCCAGGTTCAGATTAAATCCTGGGGTGTCTTCCCTGGGAAGGAAGATCCCGTACTTGTCAGTTTGACGGCTCTCACTTGGGTATGGGCTCTCTCCTCGTGGTGGCGGCCCGTGCAGGCATTGGGCTGACATTCATTAATCATTTCTGACTTTGTGCTCCATTTTGGAAATTCTGTGAATCTGTCAGGACTTTGAGTATTCTCCACATCTTGTTTTAGTTTTATTTTCCTGGCAAATTTATTATGTAAGTATTTTTATAATGCAAGTTTAAGAATGTTTTAAAAATTAAAGAAATAAAAACAATACAATTGCTGTTACCAAACATTATCATCACTCTTATATGTATTCTTATAGTCACTATGTATGTATGTGGGTTTTTGTTAACTTTAAAAACACAGTTTTATGTCTATAGTACATGCAATTGTCATTTAACATTTTTATGAGACATTAAAACATAATTAGTAATTGATATTTGTTATTGACTATTCTTGAATACTAGTCATTATGTGGCAGTACTTAAATGTTCCTCTACTGAGGGTCATTCAAATTGTTTCTAGGTTATCCTATGTAATAAAAGCCTAATATGCAAATAGACCCAATTGGCGGAACTACTGATGGAACGACTGGTCGCTATGATGCACATTGACCACCAGGGGGAAGACAACACAAGAGCTGCCCCCAGCCCACAGGCCCCAGGCCTGCCTAGCCGGGTTCCAGGGGGGCCCCCCCAGATCGCCCTGCTGGTCGTCTCACAGAGGGAGGCGATTGGTGGCAGTGGGGGGTGGGGCCGGCAAATGGGCAGCTCCAGGCCGGCCAAGGTGGGGGCCAGCAGGGGCCCCCTGATGGCCTTGCGGGTCACCTCACAGATCAGCCTTGATCACTCACCAGGCCTACGGACTCTACCCGTGAACAAATTTTGTGCACCAGGCCTCTAGTCATTATTATAAAGAACATGTAGTAAATGTCTTTGTGCACATCATTTCATGACATTTAGGATGATATTTTAAAGGATATATTCCTAGAACTAAATTTTTTATATTCTATGGGTTATAGGTGCTTTACTGATGTTTTAAACATTTTTTTAAAAAGTCTATGTTTAACAATTCATAATTCCTACTGTAAAAGTTTTTTAAAGACAAAGAATCACTGTGACATAGAACTCCATGACTAAATATGTCAAGACCTTTATTGCCCATTCATCCTTGTGTTGGATAAATTCCTTCTGAAGAGAACTTTGGCCCTGTCTGCTGGTGTTCTCATGACCCAGTGCAAAGCAGAGATGGGGTCTTTCCTTAACTGGGTGGTTCTTCTTGGAAACTCCAAGCCCTCCTGCATGTCAACTGATGTCAATTCACAAACACCATTTGCCCTCCAGCTATTTGTCAGAGAATGTAACTGGAAATTCTGCTGCCCAGCTCTGGTCAAAGGTATGGTGTGAAAAATAACCTTCTGAGAATTGCTTGAAGGATATTGTCGTGGACTTGATGTTTATGTTGAAGCCCTAACTCCCAATGTGATGGTATTTTGGAGGTGGGGCCTTTGAGAGGTGATTACAATTAGATGAGGTCATGAGTAGCGTCCCCTGATGGAATTAGTGCCCTTATAAGAAGAGGAAGTGACACCAGAGCTCGCTTTCTCTCCCATGTGAGGTACAGTGAGAAGACAGGCATTTGCAAGCCAGGAAGGGGACTCTCACCAAGAACCAAATCTGCCAGCTTTTTGATCTCAGACCTCTCAGCTTTCAGACCTATAAGAAAAAAATGTCCATTGTTCAAGCCACCCATTTATGGTTTTATGTTATAGCAGCCTGAGCTGGTTAAGACAGACATGCAGGCCTTCCACTCTTTTAGGTCTCCTCCATTTTATCCTCGGATCTGGCTGGATCACCAGAGCTTGGACCAACTTGCCTGGGCCCTTCAAAATGACCTTTTCTGAATTGTGTTTGGAATGTGGCTCTGAGCCTCCTGGGAAGCGGGGATGCTCTAGGACCTGGCAGGACAGGGTGCCCTCTGTAGCTCTCCTCTGCCACCTCACACAAGGTCCCTCGCCAGGCCTCTTTGCAGGCCACAGTCCCAGGAGCAGCCTGTCTTCTTCTCAAGCAACTTGTTTATTATTGACAATATGCAGTGTTGCTTAACTAGCCAGAGTTCTTCCCAAAGTAAAATTATTAGTTTATCCTCAGTAATCAGCAGTCTGGATTACCCAACAGGCAGTTCAAATTCATGGTTAGGTGCCCTAAACATTAATTGCTATCCTTTTTCATTTCCAGTATACCCATGGAGAATTTTACTAGCAGGGAATCTAGATAAAAAGCTATTTTAATTTCAATGCAGATGTATGTTTTGTGTTTGGTCTAGTATTGCTTTTGCCTGAATTGCCTATATGGGGATGGGGGCTTCCAAAGGCCTTAATCTGGCCTGACATCATGGCCACTTAAAAAAAAATTATTGCTTTCAGAGAGGAAGGGAGAGGGAGAAAGAGATAGAAACTGCTTCTGTGAGCAGCTGGTTTCATTGGCTGATCAATGATGAGAGAGAGTCATTGATCGGCTGCCTCCTGCACACCCCCTGCTGGGGATCGAGCCCTCAACCTGGCATGTACCTCGACCAGTTATTAAACCATGACCTCCTGGTTCATAGTTTGACACTCAGCCACTGAGCTACACTGGCTGGGCCATGGCCACTTTTTTTTTTGGATTCACCTAACATCTGCCTTTATATTGTCTTAATTTTGCCATACATTGTTTATTTATGTAGTTTGTCTTGCTGAATGTAATTCACCTTCAGTAAGTTGAGTATTAGATGGGCTATAAGCATAAAAATCCATAAATAAAAATGTAATTTATTGAGTCAAAAATGTGAATGTTTTTGAGGCTGTTAATACATGCTTCCATTAACTTTCCTTTCCGTCATTACTTCTTAGAGCTGTCATCCGTTTTATCTGATACTAACATGAGCAGCCATTAGTGAGCTGGTACCAATGGGTCTACAAAACTTTTAGTAATGAAGTAAGCGGGATAGTGTTCACTTTCTTGGATGTCTCAGTGAATGTAAGAACAATTTAAACGTTTTTATCCAACTTCTTCTCCCCTCTGGTGGAGGTTGGGTTATCTGGGAAGCTAACCTTGAGATTGACTTAGTGTTAAGGAGGATTTTTAAGAAGTACTCTTAAGATCCACACCCGTGGAAGGAAAGGGGAGGAAATGGCAGGGGAGGGGAGTGGAGGGGAAGGGACTGGGCAGAGGGAGAATCTGGGCAGTGATGCCATCTCAATGAAGTCCTCGATGATGATTCCACAGGGAGCTTCGAGCTGGGATGGTCCTTCAGAGTTGTCCCAAGTTGGAGTGAGAAGGCCTAGGAGGATCAGCCAGTGGAACCAGCTGCTCACAGAGCAGGTGTGACCATGGGCAAGGCAATGGTCACAGGGGGCTGACAGCTGAGGGTGGTGTGGCAGGAGCACGTTATCAGGTTGGGAAGTGTTGTTAGTCTTATAGGGGATCTGGACATCGTACCACAACGTCCATCACACTCACATTGACAGTGGAAGCCTTTAGGCATCACCTGATTGGGGGCATTGCTAGGCCTGTGGGTGTGTCTTTGCAAGAGAATTTAGCCAGCATTTTTTTTTCTTTTCTTTTTAGCTTGCATTTCTGAATTATTTTCCCTTTCATCAGCACTTGGTACCATTGCCACCTGTGATTTAGGAAATCCGAGTCGTGGTTAGCCTTCTAATTTTATAATTACCTATACAGAATAATAACCCCATCCAGGTGTTTTGTAACACGAAACAGCAAGGGAAATTAATTTCAATTAGAAGGGGAAAAATACAAATTGAAGTGGAATTGTGGAAAGAAGAAAAGCCCAACATGCATTTCTTTAGTGTATTTCATGGAGGTAATTAAATCCCTGCCATGTGACTGAGCCATTGGCAGTGGTGCCCTTTAAAGACCAACATTTAAAAAAAATACACGACTCTGTGGCATATGGAGCTCTTCTGGCTGCCCTACATATGCCTGAAAATACAAGGGGTGGAGAGAGGAAGGCTGGTGGGAGACTCCAGGGAGATAACAGAGACATAGGGAAGCATTCTTCTTTTGTGTTTTCACACCTAAATGATTTTAGGCATGAGACCGCGCCTTGTAATAACAATTTCATGTTTGTTTCCAGCATGTTGAAGGGATATTGAGGGAACTGAAGGCAAATGGGGACCTACGGGGTTTTACTGCAGAAGAAATTATAAGGGCTATTCTTGTCCTCTCCTCTCTCCCTTGAGTGAGGAAATCATGGGCCCGGATTTCTCTCAGAGGAGATCGCTTATCCCTGGACATCAGGGGCCCTCTCTTGGGAGCTGGCAAAGCTGACAGGCAGCAAGAGAGAGACAAGTGCGGAAAGGAAAAGGGAATGGGAAAGGGAGGACCTTCTATTTTCTCAGCCAAGAACCACATCACCAAGCAGCAGCTGGGCCTTGGGCTTCTGGAAAGGGCAGTGTAGTGTGGGTCGTTTGGCCCTGCCAAATATTCCCAGTGAGCTGACCCCATTTATAGACAGACTAGTCAGGACTGCTCAGCGTGGGCCGGGCCTGCTGGAGGTGTTCTCTGAAGCAGTTAAGTCTCCGCACTGTCTCCAAAAACAATTACACAGCTTCTTCCCAAGAGAATTTTCCTGACTTTCCTATTCTGGTGTGAGACAGGAAACTGAAAATTATTCATCAGATTTATTCTTCTGGATCCACTCCAGATGTTCCATTCTAACATTCGTTCACCCATAATGAAGGGAGAGCCTCACGGGGAAAGTGGCATTCAGGGTACAAAGCACTTGGCTTCTCTAACCCCATGGTCAGTCCTCACAGCTGCCGGAGGGGCAGCTCTGCAGAGGCATACGCGTTTAAGTCATGCCTGGAAAGAGCCCATTAGTTGAAGTGTTTTGGATTGACTTGAGTTTCCTCACATTATTGAAAGGGGCAGGAAGCCCAATTATGGATCTGTATAGAGTCCTACAATTTTGATTCTTCTTCTTATTTTTTAAAAATATTTTTATTGATTTCAGAGAGAAAAAGAGAGGGTGAGAGAGATAGAAACATCAATGATGAGAGAGAATCATTGATTGGCTGCCTCATGTACACCCCCCACTGGGGATCCAGTCCGCAACCTGGGCATGTGCCCTGACCAGGAATTGAACCATGACCTCTGGTTTATAGGTCCAGGCTCAACCACTGAGCCACACCTGCCAGGTGATGCTTATTATTATTACTGAATGAGTTTATGATGATAGATTCACCTTTTTGAAGATTTTTACACTTCTGTGCACTGATCTGTGTAACGAGGCCACTGGATACCTTCAGTGCTATTAGCTCACCTGACTCCCTCCTCAAGAGAGGTTTCTATAGATGCCGCTTGCTTTATAAGTCCATGGGGTTGGCGGGAGGGGAGTGACAAAAGCATGCTTATAGTTGTTCATATGGAAAATAATACAATAATTAAAAATAAATAGTAACACAACAATAAATTTTGTGTTTGCATAATCACAACTGTAAACCTACTTTTGCCCCTCCTTGTATAGTCTCCTTAGTAAATGGTCCCCTGTGGGGAACACTGAGTTTCAGAACAGCAGAATTTTTGAGTTGATCAAACCAATTTCATAGGTGAGTACACTGTTGCCCAGAGAGGTTAAGAAACCGGCCAAAGATCACACAGGAGGCCCCTGATCTCCCAACTTTGTATTGGCTGAGGTTTGTAACCTCTTCCTCAGGACTAATTTTATAAAACCTAGAAACAACTCAACCAGAGTTTTCTGTTTTATTGGTTATTCTTTATTATTTTCTCCCTTCTTTATATCTTCTTGTTTTATTTTTCTGTCTTTAGTTGTACAATGAAGCTCATTAATTTTTAATTTTCCCCATTTCTAATATACACTTTTAAGATTATGAAATTTCCTTTACATACTACTTTACCTTCTGTAACTTTTGATATGCAATATTTTTGTCATTATTTTTTCTAAAGATTTTAGTATGTATATTATGATTGTCCTTTGACCCTAAACATACTTAAAAGTGTTTTAAAAATTTTAAATATATGGCCATTTGGGGTTATCTTTTTGTTATTGATTTCTAATTTAATTATACTATAGTCAGTGATCATGGCTTCTATGCTTTTCATTCTCTAGGATTTATAGCAAATTGCTTTGCAACCTTTTATGTGATCTATTTTTATAAATGTTTCATGCTGCTTGTAAAAAATGTGTATTCTTTAATTGTTGTGAATGGCATTTTATATAGAGCCATTAGATTAAGTATTTTAATAGTGTTCTATATCTTCACTAATTTTTTATTTGCTTAATTAGATACTGAGACGTGCACATTAAAATTTCTATTACGATTGTAGATTTGCTAATTTTTCTTTGCAATTCAGTACATGTGTGCTTCATCAATTTCGAAGCCGTGCTGTTAGGAAAAAAAAAAAAAAAAAAAAAAAAAAAGCACAGTTCAGACACTGGAGCCAGACTGCTGCCTGGGTTTGAATCACGGCCTATGTCATTGGCTAGCTCTGAATCTTGGCAAAATCATTTATTCCCCGTAATTCAGTATTCTCATCTGTAGAATGGGTTATGCCATGGGGATCATAGTGAAGATTAAGTGTATTAATACATAAAAAGCACTTAGAACAGTGTCTGACATATAGCAAGTGCTCCATAAGTGTGAGTTATTATTCTTACTGGTGAATTCCCCTTTTATCCCTAGATAATGACTCTATGTCTCTATCTCTGCCTATATTTATATCTTCATCTATAGTTATCTCTCTCTACATCTGTATTTTTTGTTTGTTTGTTTTTTTAGTCTGATATTTATGTTGCTACTGTATTTTTTTTTTTGCCTTTAGTGGGAAGGGTACACCCAGCATATCTTTTTTCATCCATGGACTTTTAACATTTATATGTCATTATGTTTCAGGTGAGTCTTTGGTAAATCATGTATGGCCAGATTTGTAAATATTTAATTTGAGAATTTCTGTTTTTCTTCAAATTAATACATTAAATCTAACTAATTTATATGATTATGAATATTTTGAAATTATATCTACCATCTTATTTTATGTTTCCTACTTACTAGGCATTTTCTCTGCTTTTTTCTTTCCTACTTTCCCTTAGGTTAATAAAATATTCTTTATTACCCTTTTTAGCTTCAACTGTTTTTTGAAATTTATTCATTCTATTTCTGTTCTTTTATTGGTTACATTTTAATTTTTTAACATGCATAGTTAATTAAAACATCTACAACAATAACATTATCCTGAATAATTCAAGGATTTTAGAACATTTTAATTTTGATCTTTCCCTTTTTCATACCCATGTTTCTTTTTTATATTTTAGTTCTACCTGTTTTAATTCCTCTAAATAAGTCATTATTATTATTAATTTTATTTTCCATTTTATACTTGCATAACATTATCCATATATTTCCCAATTCCCTGCTTACCCTGTGTCTGGAACCCCACACCTGCCTTAGGGTTCAGTTTTCTTTTTCCTGCATTATTTCCTTTAATAGATATATTTGGTATGATATGAATTTTTACTTAGCCTTTGTCTGTAAATGAATACTACCCCTCCTCTTTGAATCATATAGATTTCTAATATTTATTCTACTTCACTCATTAAAGGTATTAGTCTATTGTGTTCTTGCTTCTGTTGTCATGTTGTCACTGTTGAGAAGATAATTTATTTTTTCTTCAGGTCTCTTTTTTTTTTTTTTTTTTTTTTTTACTTTTTTCTTCTGGAGTTTCACTATACATGCCTGGGGATAGGGTTTTTAAAATGTATCAAATTTTTAAAGCTCATTATTCTTCAACTTAAGATTTATGTCTTTCATTAATTCTAGAAGAGTCTCATTTATTATCTCTGAGAATATTACTTTGCTTCAAGTCTTTTAAAAAGTTCTACTTGACATTTTCCACCTCTTTGTCTCTTATTTCTTCACCTCTTTCCTCCGATTAATTAACTTTTAAGCTATGTTTAATTTGTTGTTTATCTTGTGCAGTTAAATGTTAATTTCTTAAAGTTTATTTGCCAAAAATTTTCATGTTTTTCTGTTCTTTCCACATTATTGTATTTCTTTTTTATTTATTTATTTTAATCATCTAAGAGTCTTTTAAGATTTTTCCTTATCACAAGTTTTATTATGTCTGTTTGCTGGGTATACTGGGTCGCTGTCACAGTGAGTAGTGAGTGTGATTTGTGATTTTGGAATGTGAACTCATTTTCAGTAGAGCTTTTTCTCTTTTTCCTGTGGCAGTTTCATGGATACTGGATTGTGAAAGAGTTGCTACAAAGTGCATTTTCATTTGATTTAGCTAGGTGTCCTGGAGACTTTTTCTTACTTAGCATCTTCAAAATTTTTGTTATTGTTTATATCTATACTTGGGCATTTCCACCCCATTCCAGTTTTAAATTTGGACTCTACATCCCTGTCTGATATAAGACCATGGTCTTTTTCTTCTGGGGGAAGACTTTTTGTCCTATCCAGAGTGCCAGGTAAGGACAAGCTTTCTTACTATTTTCCTGAGCCAGTGGGTACACTTTTTTCTAGTCTTTATTTTGATGATAAGGGCTTTTCCATGGTCTGGTGTTAGGGAGTGATTTCTGTTTTGACTCAAAGCCTTATCTCCCATTCCTATTAAACTATTAAAAACATAAGATCCTCTAGGGCTATGTTTTGTCTGATATGCCCCGGGAGTGTCATAATGTTGGCACATGGTTTTATCCTGTCCTTTTGTTTTTGACTCTAAGGAATTTCTCCTTTCTTTTAATTTAAGTTATGTATTTAATTCCCCTCCTCCTTTATCTATGATTTATATGTGGTAGTACTGATTGGAGATAGAAGGGAATATGTTAGTTCAGTCTACTATGTTTCCAGAACCCAATTGCTGAGATTTATTTATTATTATGGAAATATTTAAAAAGTAATATAAAATCAGAGGGTAAATGACAGGTTAGAGAAAATAGTTACAATATACATGATATAGGATGTTAATCTTTAATAAAGAAAGATTATAAGTCAAGAAAAGATGAACCTAATAACAAAGTGCATGAATTGAATAATAAGAAGGTATGACAAACTCAACTCTTATGGTAATCAAACAAATTCAAATCATGCAATGTCTTATTTTGGCTATGATATTGAAAAAATTTAACAGCATTTATAATGTCCAGTGTTGTTTAAGATGTGGAGCATTCTTTTTTTTTTTTTAATATATTTTATTGATATTTTACAGAGAGGAAGGGAGAGGGATAGAGAGCTAGAAACATCGATGAGAGAGAAACATCTATCAGCTGCCTCCTTCACACCCCCTACTGGGGATGTGCCCGCAACCCAGGTACGTGCCCTTGACCGGAATCAAACCCGGGACCCCTCAGTCCGCAGGCCGACGCTCTATCCACTGAGCCAAACCGGTTTCGGCTAAGATGTGGAGCATTCTTAAACACTGTTGCTGGCAGATCTGAAATTAATTTTTTGGAAGAACAATATGAATGAGAGTCCTCGACAAATGTAAATAATTCTTTGTCGTTATCACTTCTAGGAATTTTTATTAATGAACTAATTGGATATGTATATAAAGATTTATGTATAGCCCTCGCTGGTTTGGCTCAGTGGCAGGGGTGGGCAAACTTTCTGACTCGAGGGCCACAATGGGTTCTTAAACTGGACCAGAGGGCCGGAACAAAAGCATGGATGGAGTGTTTGTGTGAACTAATACGAATTCAAAGTAAAGGAGCGGAGGGGAGAGCAAGAGAACCGGATAAAACAGCCGGATCCGGCCCGCGGGCCGTAGTTTGCCCACGGCTGGGAGCATTGGCCTGTGGACTGAAGGGTCCCAGGTTTGATTCGGTCAAGGGCACATGCCTGGGTTGTGAGCTGGATCCCCAGTAGGGGTGGCGGGGCGTGCAGGAGGCAGCTGACCAATGATTCTCTCTCATCATTGATGTTTCTATCTCTCTCCCTCTCCCTTCCTCTCTGAAATTAATAAAAATATATTAGGAAAAGATTTATGTATAAAGACGAAGCATCGTTAATGTTTAGTAATTGAGACAGAACAGCCTGGTATGTTCCTAGGCCTGCCTCTTCCTTCTTGAGAATCCTGTAAGCTTAAAGGGTTAAAGCTTTTTACAGTTTCCGTTTCCATCTGCAAATGAATGAGAGGAGTCTTCTTAAAAACTATTTGAGATGAGAGTTTGAATGACATCTGAAAAGTATAAAAATTTGTCTTTAAATGCTCATGAAAATTCACCTTGCCTCCAAGATTTGTGGAGGCTGTGAAAGAGGTAGAAACTTGGATGAAGTGACCCAGGGCATTGTTGTCCTGGGGTTTATTTAGATTTGCCCTACTGGGCCCAGGGGGACCAGGAGGACTCTGAGCAGAACACTGGCGCTTAAATAAAACTGCATCTACATTGCATATTCAACTTTTATTCTTTTTGAGTGGCAGTTTTCCTGGGGTCTGAGAAGACTTCCGAGAGCTTAGCTGACATAAGTGCTCCATGAAGTTGGACCCTGTAAGACTGGGTAGGACATCTGCGAGGGAGACTGGGGAAGGCTCTCCACCCATCAGGCTCATTAACTCATTGACTCCGGTGGCTCTCCCCGTAGGGGTGGTTAATTCCCTCGGTCTTGGTGGCCATGCAGAAGAATGACTGTTTGAAGGGCTGTGGGAGTCACTACTCCGAACCAGCTTTTTTTTGTTTTGTTAAAAGGTTGAAATTTCCAACTTGCAAGCATTTGTAAAAGCTGATAGAGAGCTGCCAGGCGTCCTTTAATGATTACAGGGGACTCATTTGACACGAGCACATTTACTTTTTGAATTCAAATGGGCCTTCTTAATCTGCTTACAAATGAGTGTGTTCTTAAACATTTGCCCGGCAATTTTGCGTGTTAGAACACTCTGCATAAATTATCATAAATCACAGAAGAGAAACTTGTGCTCTGCCATAGCTGAGTTAGCAACAGTTGTAGATAAATGCTACGAGGAGGCTGGTAGGCTTGGGAGGAAACCAGTAGAGAACTGCCCTCAGCCTGGAGACCCCCGTGACTGTGCGGATTTCTGGTGGGAGTAGATCGCCACAGGGATGCTGTGGGTGTGGACAGTGCTGCTAGGCCCGGGAGGACTCATGGCAGAGGCTGCCAGGGAAGAGAAGTTGACTAAGGTCCAGGACCTGCTACTGTGGCTCTTGGGTTCTCTCAGGGTAGGTTGGCCTAAGTTTTGCTCTGGACCTCACAAGGCTGTCTGGATGTCCGCTTCTGGTCACAAAGCTTCTAACACATACGGTTAGAATATATTCTCTTCTTTACCAATACACACCAGAAAGATGATTGAATTCTTATTCTAGGCAGCAGAAAGCATCAGAAATACTATCAGTAAACTGAGGAGCATTTACGAAGTATTTTTGAAGTTCTCATTTGTATTTTTCCCACGCTGAAATTGCGTCTTAGACAAAATCACATTGGTTATGCAGAATTAAGAAGTGAATACACCTACATGTTTGGCACACATGGGGTTTTTATGTCACAATCTGCTTAATCTTTTTGCATATTCCAAGGGAGGCTGACTGTAGGACTATGTGTGTATCTTTGACTTGCAGTCAAGTTATAAAAAAAAAAAAATTCTAGGTCTAGAGTTTGAAATTATAGGGATAAAAACACTTGAGAAAAAGCCAGAATAACAAACTCACAAGGAAAGAAAGTGTTAGCTTCATTTTGATTTTCTTGCAAAGTGTGTAGAGTTCCTAAGATTTAGCTCAAGAATCTCCATGTTACCTGGAGTAGGTTACGTGCTGGGGTAGGAGATGTGCAGGAGGCAGCCAATCAATGATTCTCTCTCATCATTGATGTTTCTATCTCTCTCTCCTCTGAAATCAATAAAAAAATATTTTTAAAAAGAGAATCTCTACGTTACAGTGAAAACGATAGGGACCCAAATCATTCTATTTCACATGAGGCTGAAAATTAGATTTCAAGTAAAGGTTTATACTGTTATTTGGTGACACCTTGCTTATTACAGATATAGAATTCATGATTTTAATAAATTAAAATATTTAAACATTTTCTTGGAAATTATTAATTTGAAGTACCATGCACTTCAATTTTTTTGAAGGCATTCTCTCATTTATTTATTTTACTCTCTTTAATTCCAATTTTCTAATTCTATTCCCTCTTTATTTGTAATTATTCTAAGATTTTATAGTATATCCTTTTGTCTGTCTGTTATTGTTTCTTTTTAATTTAAACCTAATTTTCTTTCATTCTTTAAATATACTTATAGGAATTACTTTGTATTTGTTGTCTGCTAAATCTAACATCAGGGGACACTCAGAGACAATTTCTCTGTTGTCTGCTTTTTTTCTTGCATATGTGTCAGACTTTTAAAATTTCTTTTTATGTCTTAAAATTTTTGTTGAAAACTTGGAATATTAGGTAATAAATTATAGCAAATCTAGATTCTGATTTTTTCCCCTTCTTAGGGTTTTTGTTTGTTTAGTAACTTTCCTATAAAATCTGTTGATGTCTTTGCTCACTTAAAAATATATAAAATGTTAAGTTTTTGAAATATTTTTTGTTTAAAAACAAACATATTTATATAGGGTGTGGCAAAAGTAGGTTTACAGTTGTTCATATAGAAAATACAATAATTAATAAGTAATACAAGAATAAACTCTGTGTTTCATGTACTCACAACTGTAAACCTACTTTTGTCACACCCTGTAGATATAGAAACATGTAGATCTAGTTGTTGTTTTTACTTTTATCTTGTTTCCTAGGATTTGTCCTTGAGTCTGAATAGCTTAGTGGCCAGTCAATAATTCCTCAGAGGTTATGTTTGTCAGTGGTTGAGCGTCAACCTTTGAACCAGGGGTCACTGCAGGTGCTTCAGCCAGTAGAACTTCCACCCAGTGCTGGATCTGTGACTTGAGAATGCATCCAAAGTTCAGGCAGTTTAAAGTCTTCCCTGGCTTTTACTTTTCACAAGGCTCTCTCTGGTCTCTCCTGCACATGCATGCCAACTGTAGATCAGCCAAGGATGAGTGGAAGGATGACCAGGTGCCTCTATAAGTGTCTCATTTCTTGTATTTCCCTCTTAAAGTTCTGGCTAGTCCCCATTGTTTGCCCCAAATAGGACCATTACCTCAGACTGTCCTAATGGCTGACCTTCCTTGTTTGCTCCCCACTGAGATTGCTACTTATTGTGCACGGAACCAGATTTTCACCGTTAGCTTCAAATGAAATCATCCCTTCTGGCAGTGAAGCTGTGGGTAATGGACAGCCTGCCCACCTGTTAGAACCAGTGTGCTAGCTGCTCTAACAGGGTAACGGGAGGTTGATGGGATCAGCCCCAGGCAAATATGCTGCAGGTTCTCACTGTTCGTATCCAAAGTCAGTAGTGCTTTATGAATAAATCTTCTCAGCTTGTTCTATGACTTTGGTTGATTTCCAGGGTCATGAAATAGCTGTCTGGGTAATATCATCCAGTATTTTAGTTGCTTTCGGAGAGGAGATTTGTGACCTCTTCCCTCTGTCATGTCAGAGGTTCCCTCTTACCCTAATTACTTTTGAATCCCTACATAGTATTTTCTTATTTGTTACACGGACAGGTCTCACTCTATGAGAAATGACTCCTGATATTTAAAATGATGCCTGGCTGGCTTGGCTCAGTGGTTGAGTGTCAACCTATGAACCAGGAGATCACGGTTCAATACCTGGATAGGGCATATGCCTGGGTTGTGGTATTGATCCCAAGTAGGGGGCATGCAGGAGGCAGCCAATCAATGATTCTCTCTCATCATTGATGTTTCTATCTATCTCTCCCACTCCTTCCTCTCTGAAATCAATAAAAACATATTTTAAAAAATGTGATGTGCCTTCTTAGGTTGAGAATTTTCCTTAAGAGAAAAAAATGACAGTGGACATCTCTTAACCAACCTCCACAAACCAATTAATGACATTAACTGATGAAGTTATGATTTAATTAAATATATAAACTAATGAACATTGAGCATGAATAAATTGTTTCCATGAAAACAAATTGCATGCTTTGAAAGGACTCAATAAATGAAAGTTGCTAAAAAAAATTGCCGTTGAATTAGGTGTGGGTGAGATGACTATAAATGATTGCAGAGAAACAAAAAAATATGGGAGGATTTTGCACTCACATTATCTCATTAATGCCCTTAAATTTTCATGTTGCTTTGAAAAAAATGGAAACTGGAAATTGTAGATGATGAGTTATGGATTTGGCTTTTTGAAGAAGGATGATGGAGAACTTTTGTCATTTTAATATTTAAAGAAAACTTTGTGGCTCCACATAAAAAGTTAGCAGAAGAATGCATGTTTCTATTTTATGTTACAATAAACTATTTTGAGTGTTATGCATCACTTTTTTATGATTCTCTGCTTTAGTTAAGTTTTTGATTAACCAAATTATTATCAGTCCTAAAGTAAAGTGGTTTCTTTACTCTTCTGTGCTTTAGGGAGATCTTAGTTAGGCTTGCTGCTGACTGCCTGCATAGGATGCTCCCACAGACTCTGCAATTGGCCTCCTGAGCTAGCTCAAGGCTCACCCTTCCATCTCCCATTCCATAGTAGAGAGAAAAAAATACAGATTTGGGTGGAGACCCTGGGTTGTCTGGAGCCATTGTGCCATGTCAAAGAACTTTCAGTGAGATGAGCAAAGAGCTTCAAGCCTTCTCCCCCGCCCCCACCTGTTTGGCAACTCTTAGTGATTCCATGAATTCTGATGCTGTGAGAGGAGTCTAAAGCTGCTCCTGGTGCCCTGTTGGGAAGGCCCGGGAGTGAGCAACTTTATACCTTAGGGAGAAATAGTTCTAGTTCCTTGTCATCATCTTCCAGGGTCAAGGTTAGATGTTGATTGAAGATTAAGAGCTGGACCAACCAAGGACCTGCATCCAGGGCTCCTGCTCTTTGAGTGCCCAAGAGGTAATTGGTCTATCGCCAGTGGTCGGCAAACTCATTAGTCAACAGAGCCAAATATCAACAGTACGATTGAAATTTCTTTTGAGAGCCGAAAACCGACTTCTGCACATGGGCCACTAAGTTTCAATTGCACTGTATGTACGCGCCCGCACGTGGTATTTTGTGGAAGAGCCACACTCAAGGGGCCAAAGAGCCGCATGTGGCTCGTGAGCCGACCACTGGTCTATCCCAACTCACTCTGGCAGTGTTTTTAGATAAGAGTTCAAGGCTGAAAACCTGTGACAATAATATTGTGCATTCACTCAGTGGTCTTCTCTGAGTCTTTCCTTGAAGCACCTGGGGTGACCTCCAAGTGATGGTGAATGAAGCACGTATTTGGATTCCATACCAAATATTTTCAGCTGTCAAGGAAACAGCTGTGAATATTCTGTCCCCTACTTTATGCATCAGAATTCATTCATCCCAAATCCCACTTTGTCAGATAATCTGAAAACACATTCATACTGAAAAGTTAGGGAAGATGGTCCTAAATCTTTGTTTTTGGATAGACAGATATTTGAAGACAGAAAGGGGTAATTTGAATGTGGGGTTTTAGGCACTGATGTTAGTTGATAGGGAGACAAAATATTAGATTGGCAGGACTTTTAGTGCTGCTTAAACCATATTACGGAGGAAGCTGCCCAGTTTGTGTAGACTGTGGACAAAGATAGATCTAGTGGCAGTGGCCACCATAAAAGGAATAAGGCTCAGAAGAAAGCGTGTAAGGTTGTAATAATTTTGAAAATCTGAGTATCTTGATAACGGGTTCAGGATTCAAAGGAAACATGTTGCATCAAAAGCATTGTGATCATTGAAATCTATATACATTAAACAACAAGCATGACACAGGCAGAATTTTAGAATCCATTGCCCGATATACAGTCTCATGGTTTAGCTGAAATAAGCTTGGTGCTTGTATTTTCTTGTTGAGTCTGAATCTAGGTCTTGAGTCCCAGACTTTTGTGCACAATGATAGTGAGTAAACCAATGAAGTTTTGAAGGAAAAGCTCACCTTAGGAAGAAAATATGGTCATTCTCCTTCCCAAAGCACTTGACTCAGGAGAACAATCTTCATAAGGATGCTGAGGTCCTGCAGGGCTTATGAATTTTGGGAAGGGTTTAAGTGTGGCATGAAATTTGTCAGAGAGCCATGGACAAGAGGCTCTGAGTTTCCTGCTGAGCACGAGAGGAAGAGACACAGTTTGACTCACTTCCTACTCTGTTTCACCTCCTGCTCCATTCTGTATCCCCCAACCCTTCCTCTGCAGGCTTTTTGCACCCTTACCAAATGAGGAAGTTGAGAAAACAGCCAGTAGAAGAGAAGAAGGTGAATGGGATTCTTTGGAATGGGGTTTCCTCCCTTTATCTCTGAAAATGAAAGACCTCTCTCAATGGAGACAATGCCATTTCCGCTCCTCTTGCCCACCCTATCTGAAACCTGCTTTGTCCCAAACAACACTCTATGGCGCTCTCTCTCTCTCTCTCTCTCTCTCTCTCTCTCTCTCTCTCTCTCTTTCTCTCTTTCTCCCTCTTGCCCCCTCCCCCTGCCATGCTGTCCCCCTTCCCCCTTCCTTTTTCTCTCAGTAGCTTCTAGCTCTCATCTAGTCCTGCTGAGAGAACATAATACCGCCTTATTTTTGACTCTGAAGTCATTTCCATGGAAACCGACCCATGGCCCAGGTATGAGCCGGTGCCTTCTCCATAGGACTGTGCAGGAGAAAATGCCTTTATTAAAGCTGAGTGTCAGCAGGTTCCCTTCTGCAGCCCTTGCCCAGAGAGAAACTTCTGCAGGAGTCAAAGGAGGGACACATGAATGAAAGGCAGGATTCCCAGCTTTCTAAAAATTTCCCCAATATAAATGAAATGCTCCTAGCTCAGTGCACACACATGCGCGCGTGCACACACTCCCCCCCCCCCCGCCCCCACACACCCCACTTCTATTTCTGAACCTTCGGCCACAGAGCACTTTTCCTTTTGAAGGGAATCAGCCTCCATACTATAGCCTGGAACAAAAGTTTGTGTTTGAAATTAGAAGTGGACTTGGCAGTTTATGGGATGCGGGTGGGGGAGAAAGGGGACAGCAGTATGACGGTGGCCATGTGGGAATAAGGAATAAATGTTAGAGCCCCCAACTCAATGATGAAAAAGAGAGATAGGAGCTGAGGGGAGGGAGAGGCCGGTCCAGGTCTGGCCGCCGCCTCTGCTCGCCCGAGGTCTCCAGGTGGGGCTGCGGCTCAGTCCTCGGCTCCAGGGCACCGTCTGTGAGGCTCTGTCGGGCCAGCGTGGGAGAGCCGTGGGTGGTGGCTGCCACATCATGTCAGCCAAGGACGAGCGTGCCAGGGAGATGCTGAGGGGCTTCAAACTTGCTGTCGGCCTTGGCTATCTTGCCTGGATATGCAAATCAGGAAGAGACCAGACACCTGGGCATGGCATAGTATTAAAGAGTTCATATGCAGACCAGACTTTTTTGTCATTTATAAAATAAAACTTCAAAAAAAGATGGAATAGGCCCCTGGTGCAGAGCTGACTGCCGGCAGTCTCCTCTACACCATGCCGCATGGACCCTCCAGCAGAGCCTGGCTGCTGCAGCAGCCACCAGCACTGGGACATGGCAGCAGCGGCCATGGCGGCCCTCCGGAGAGAGAGAACTACATAACCAGACACCTGTAGAAGAGAGACCATGGGGAGACAAAGAAACAGCCCGCATATGAAAGAAAAGCAGGCATCACCAGAAAAGGAAGTAAACAAAATGGAGTCAAGCAACCTCTCAGAGAAAGAATTCAGAGAAATGGTCATAAAGTGGCTGAAAAGAATGGAAGATAAATTTGACAATATGAGTAAGAACCAAGAGTAAATGAAGAAGAACCAAGAAGAAATGAAAAATGACATCACTGCTGTAAAGAACTCAATAGAAAGCATCAAGAGTAGACTAGAAGAAGCAGAGGACCGCATCAGTGAGCTAGAAGACAGGTAGGAAAAAATACCCAAGTAGAGCAGCTTCTAGAAAAAAAATTAAAAAGCAGGAGGAGAGCCTAAGGGAACTTTGGGACAACATGAAACAAAACAACATCTGCATAATAGGGGTTCCAGAAGGAGAGGAAACTGAGCAAGGAATAGAAAACCTGTTTGAAGAAATAATGACAGAAAACTTCCCTGATATAGGGAAGAAAAAACCCACACAAATCCAAGAAGCTCACAGAGTCCCAAGCAAAATGAACCCCAAAATACTGATGCCAAGGCACATTATAATTAAATTGGCAAACACCAACGACAAAGTAAGAATCTTAAAAGCGGCCAGAGAGAGACAGAAAGTTACCTACAAAGGAACCCCCATCAGACTAGCAACTGATTTCTCAACAGAAACTCATCAGGCCAGAAGGGAATGGAATGAAATATACAAAGTCATGCAAAGGAAGGGTCTGAATCCAAGAATACTGTACCCAGAAAGGCTATCAATCAAAATTGAAGGTGAAACCAGGAGCTTCACAGATAAAAAAGGACTAAGGGAGTTTTTACCACCAAACCAGCAATACGAGAAATGCTAAAGGGTCTGCTGTAAAAAAAAAGAAATAGGAAGCAAAGAAGGAACACAGGGGTAAAGAATACAAATGGTGACAAATAAGTACCTATCAATAATAACTTTAAATGTAAATGGATTAAATGCCCTAATCAAAAGACATAGGGTAACAGATTGGATAAGAAAACACGACCCATATATCTGCTGTCTACAAGAAACCCACCTCAGAAAAAAAGATGCACACAGACTGAGGGTGAAGGGATGGAAAAAGGTTTTTCAGGTGAATGGAACTGAAAAAAAAGCTGGGGTAGCAATACTTATATCTGACAAATTAGATCTCAAAGTGAAGGACATAAAAAGAGATAGGGAAGGCCACTTCATAATAATAAAGGGAGCAATCCAACAAGAAGAAATAACTCTGGTAAACATATATGCACCCAATACAGGAGCACCCACATACATAAAAAAACTCCTGGAGGATATCAAAGGAGAGATTGACAGCAATACAATCATAGTAGGAGACTTTAATACCCCACTATCACCATTGGACAAATCTTCTAAACAAAAATTCAGCAAAGAACCATCAATCCTAAATGACTCACTAGACCAGATGGAATTAATTGACATCTTCAGAACATTTCACCCCAAAGTCACAGAATATACATTCTTCTCAAGTGCACATGGGTTATTTTCAAAGATAGACCATATGTTGGGTTATAGGCAAAGTCTCTTCAAATTCAAGAAGATAGAAATCATATCAAGCATCTTCTCAGATCACAGTGGCATAAAACTGGAAATCAACTGCAATAAAAACAATCCAAAAAAATCAAACACATGCAGACTAAACAGCATGCTATTAAACAATGACTGGGTTACCAGAGAGATCAAGGAAAAAATAAAAAACATCATGGCAACAAATGACAATGAAAACACAACAATCCAAAATCTATGGGACACAACGAAAGCAGTCTTGAGAGGGAAGTTCATAGCTCTACAAGCCCACTGCAAAAAACAAGAAACAATGGTAATAAATTATCTAATCCTACAACTCAAAGAGTTAGAAAGAGAGCAACAAGAAAATCCCAGTGTAAGCAGAAGGAAGGAAATAATAAAGATCAGAGCAGAGATAAACGACATAGAGACCAAAGAAACAATACAAAAGATCAACAAAACCAAGAGCTGGTTCTTTGAAAAGATAAACAAGATTGATGAACCTCTAGCCAGGCTCACCAAGAAGCAAAGAGAGAGGACCCAAATACAATCAGAAATGAAAGAGGTGAAATAACAACAGACCCCACCAAAATACAAAGGATTGTTAAAAAATACTACGAACAACTCTATTCCGACAAACTGGACAACCTGGAGGAAATGGACATATTCCTAGAAAAATATAACTTTCCAAAACTCAACCAGGAAGAATCTAAACATCTCAATAGGCCAATAACTATGGAAGAAATTAAAGCAGTCATCAAAAAGCTTCCAGCAAACAAAAGCCCGTGACCAGACGGCTTCACAGGGGAGTTTTACCAAACATTCAAGGAAGAACTAAAACCTGTCTTCCTCAAACTATTCCAAAAAATTCAAGAGGAAGGAACACTTCCAAGCTCCTTCTATGAAGCCAGCATCACCCTAATACCAAAACCAGATAAAGACAACACAATGAAAGAGAATTACAGGCCAATATCCTTCATGAACATAGATGCCAAAATCCTCAACAAAATTCTAGGAAATCGGATCCAGCACTACATCAGAAAGATCATACACCATGACCAAGTAGGATTAATCCCAGGAATGAAAGGATGGTACAATATTCGCAAATCAATAAATGTGATACATCACATAAACAAATTGAGAGATAAAAATCACATAGTCATATCAATTGATGCAGAAAAAGCATTTGACAAAATCCAACACCCTTTCTTGATAAAAACTCTCAACAAGGTGGGAATAGAAGGATCATACCTCAACATAATAAAAGCTATATATGATAAACCCACAGCTAACATCATACTCAATGGGCAAAAACTAAAACCATTTCCCCTGAGAACAGGAACAAGACAGGGTGCCCACTCTCACCACTCCTGTTCGACATAGTAATGGAAGTATTAGCCATTGCAATTAGACAAGAAGAAGAAATAAAAGGCATCCAAATTGGAAAAGAAGAAGTAAAGCTGTCCTTATTCGCAGATGACATGATATTGTACATAAAAAACCCGAAAGACTCCATCAAAAAACTAACAGACTTAATAAATGAATTCAGCAATGTAGCAGGATACACAATTAACACCAAGAAATCTATGGCATTTCTATACACCAATAGTGAACTTACAGAAAGAGAGACTAAAAAAGCAATCCCATTTACCATTGCACCAAAAAAATTAAGATACGTAGGAATAAACTAAGGAGGTAAAAGACCTATACGCGGAAAACTACACGATACTGAAAAGAGATAGAGGAAGACATAAACAGATGGAAGAACATACCATGTTCATGGATTGGGAGAATCAACATCATTAAAATGTCTATACTACCCAAAACAATCTATAGATTCAATGCACTTCCCATTAAAATACCAACGGCATATTTCACACACCTAGAAAGAACTCTTCAAAAATTCATCTGGAATAAAAAAGACTCCGAATAGCCACAGCAATCCTGAGAAAAAAGAACAAAGTAGGTGGGATCTCAATACCAGATTTTAAGCTGTATTACAAAACCACTGTTCTCAAAACTGCCTGGTAATGGCACAAGAACAGACATAATAGATCAGTGGAATAGAAGAGAGAACCCAGAAATCGACCCAAATCACTATGCTCAATTAATATTTGACAAAGGAGGCATGAACATACAATGCAGTCAAGACAGTCTCTTCAATAAATGGTGTTGGGAAAATTGAACAGATACATGCAAAAAAATGAAACTAGACCACCAACTTACACCATATGCAAAAACTCAAAATGGATCAAGGACTTAAACATACGACGAGAAACCATAAAAATACTAGAGGAATCCACAGGCAGAAAAATCTCTGACATATGCCGAAGCAGTTTCTTCACTGATACTGTTCCTAGGGCAATGGAAACTAAGGAGAAAATAAACAAATGGGACTACATCAAAATAAAAAGCTTTTGCACAGCAAAGGAGACCATCAATAAAACAAAAAGAAAGCCCACTGAATGGGAAAACATATTTGCCAATGATATAAATTATAAGAGTTTAATCTCCACCATTTACAGGGAACTCATGCAGCTTAACAAAAAGAAGATAAATAACCCAATCAAAAAATGGGCAACTGATCTAAATAGACACTTTTTGAAAGAAGACAGAAGGAAGGCCAAGAGATATATGAAAACCTGCTCAAAGTCACTAATCATCAGAGAGATGCAAATCAAAACGACAATGCGGTACCATCTTACACCTGTCAGAATGGCTATTATCAACAAATCAACAAATGACAAGTGCTGGCGAGGATGCGGAGAAAAAGGAACCTTCGTGCACTGCTAGTGGGAATGCAGACTGGTGCAGCCACTGTGGAGAACAGTATGGAGTTTACTCAAAAAACTAAAAATGGAGCTCACATTTGACCCAGTGATCCCACTTCTAGGAATATATCCCAAGAAACTAGAAACAGGAATCAAAAAGGATATATGCACCCCTATGTTCATAGCAGGAAAATTCACCATAGCTAAGATTTGGAAACAGCCTAAGTGCCCATCAGCAGATGAGTGGATTAAAAACTGTGGTACATCTACACAATGGAATACTACGCTGTGGAAAAAAGAAGGAGTTCTTACCATTTGCAACAACATGGATGGAGATGGAGAGCATTATGCTAAGTGAAATAAGCCAGGCAGAGAAAGATAAATATCACATGATCTCACTCATTTGTGGAATATAATGAACAACATAAACTGATGAACAACATAAACTTGATGCATGCATATAAGCCTAATCAATGGACACAGACAACAGGGGGGTGGGGGCATGAATGGGAGGTGGGGGGTAATGGGGGAATAAGGACACACATGTAATACCTTAATCAATAAAGAAATTAAAAAAAGAAAAAAAAAGAGAGGGAGAAAGAGGGTTTCAACTGGGAAGTTCTTAAAGCAGGAGTTCAGAAAGTATCCATTATGGTGCAAGAGTGACACAATAAAAATGGTATGAAATGGCAAGGGAGCCTGATGTCTCTCTTTACTATCTCTTTTCTCTAACATTTTTCTATGGATTTCTGCGTTTGGTTCATTCCATTTTTATCTGGGTCATGGGAGTGCTAGAAAGATCCTAGTCAAATTCCTAAGGCTCTGGATCCGACCTCTGGCCTCCCTTCCACCTGAACTCTTGAATCCAGATGAAGAGAAGGCAGGGGAGGGGTCTCTTGCCCATTGCTCCTGAGAAATGTCTGCTCATTGAAAACCAACGGAACCCGGTGCAGTCTGGAGCTAGGAGGGTGTTCCGGGTTTGTACTGCAACCAGGACGAGTTAATCTTTATTAAGCAGATGTACAGAGGATCAGCCCGACTCCATAACATCTCCATGGCCATCCGCTCCCCATTTCTTTTATTGATCTGCCTGTCTAAATGGATACTTCTAAACTCAGTGGGAGTTTTCCAATTAGATAAAAGGCAATTCATGTTGCCTGCTGCCTCCGTGCTGCACTAACAGCCCCAAACTAGGAGAGCATATTCAAGACTTCTTGGCAGAACAACCCACTTTAATCAAGGCAGCCCCCTCCTGAGCTCCCTTGCCTGCAGGACATTTCTCTTAATATGCAGAGGCTTTCTTTATTGGAGGTGGAGAAAGATGGGCTGCTCCTCCAGGAGCTGGGCTTCAGGGTGAGCTGCGTAGTTAATGGAGAAGATGCATCGCCCACTTTTTGGGCTGGTGTTTTAGGAAAAGCTGTTTGGCAGTTATTTTGGGGTCAAAGACTTGAAGATTTTCAGATCTCTGCTAGAAGCATGGCCTCCTGTCCCTGGATGAGTCATAGCTTGGGTAGCACAGTGTTTTGCAGTCTCTATTCCCTGTCAGGAGGCAGAAGAAATCACAGGATGGGCACCACTGACCCAGTGGTCAATGTAAGTGGCCCAAAGTCTGGACATCAGCAGGGGCCTCCCATGGCCCACTGTGGCTTCCATGGTCCAACCATTCTTCATGAAGTTCAAGGTCTTTTTTACAAGGCAGACTCATTTCTTCTGCCTCTTAACTGGATCTATTCTGGTCTGGCTCCTCTTACACATAGGCAGGAGCAAGTTTTATAACTTTTGGTTGTACTGTGCTTTTTTCCCCCTTAAAAAGCAGCCCTCATCTGAGAAAGGGAAGCCCTTCTCTGTTACTGTCTTTCTCCTTCCTCCAGATTCCTTTCATACTGTTAGTATTACCTTACTTATTACCTAGTCACTAGTAGACTCTACCTGATAGAGTGACTGTCCTTTATTGAGTGCTCACCATGTGCCAGACACTGTGCTGGGTGGTTTACATGCAATTAACAAAGTCAGACCTCACAGTGTTACTATGAAGTGGTTGCTATCATAACCCCTTTTTTTACCAAAGAGGAAACTGAGGCCAAGCACCTTACTCAAGGGCACATATGCATTTGTATCTACATCTGTGTGATTCCAAAATTCTTAGGCTTTACCGTAAATAATAAACATAATGGTAGTGAAAATAAATTACTTGCTTTTGAAGACACTTGGCACAATCATGCTTGCCTGACATAAGGCTTAGCAACAATGCTCTTTGACTTTGAGACCTTCCCAGCTTCCCAGAATTGCCCTTTCTCATTCTTCCTAGGACAGCAGATAGTGTCTGTGCAAATAAGATTTTTGGCAGCTAGTGCAGGTAGGTCAGATCGATGAAGTCTGGTGTGATGATTACGTGCCTTCCTCCATACCTTCAACCTTGAAGCTGGGGGAGGTGGCCAGGCTCTTCTGTGGCCACCGCAGTCCTGAGCACTGGGCTGCAGATGGAGATGTTGGCACATTGTGAGCTCAGAGCAATGCTGAAGCTTAAGGTAGGGAATGTGATGGGAGATCATTGATAGTGAGTTGATGAGCCTCACACCCTTCCCTTCATTCCTGCTCCTGGCACAGTATTTGCATAATCCGGAACAGCTGTGTTGTCTAGACCCACAGAAGGGTGGGGTGTCTCCAGTAGCCCTCCTTTCCCCCTTTCCTTCCCCTTCTCACAGCACAACCCCAGAGGAGAGGCACAGCTTGGTTTCCCCTTGCTCCTGTGGCTTGGGTGGACAAAGCTAGGTCCTTCTCTGACACATGATAATCATGGTCAGTGTGAAGAGAGCCGGAGCAGTGAATATTGAATGTGTATACTGAATGTCTGGGTCTTGACCTCCCAGCAGTGGCATCTTCTCGCCCATCAGGCGTTGTCTCAGCATTATTTCGACTGTACCTGGGAGTCAAAGCCAGAGAATGATGGAGCTGTGTTGTTCAGTAGTCTTAGGCACCTGCAGCTCAGAATCTCCATGAAGCTATTGGAGCGGCTCTGGAAAGAGGCACTTGACCTCTTCTTACATCAGAAGAGAGAAGAGCCAGGGACTAACATTGGAATTAATGCCCATTCTAGCTGGAGGGGTTCCCCTCCGCTCTGGGAAACAAGGGGAAGTGTTTGATGATGCAAGAAAGCTTCTGTTCATTATCAAACCCCAGCAGGACTTTATGATAATTTTTATAACTTCTTCATTCACAACTCTGGGTGCTTTGAAGGTTAATAACTTGTGTTTATTGAAACTTCCCTTCAAGGAATTCAGAGAGCTTTGTAGACTTTAATTCAGCAGCACCACAGGACAAGGAAACAGGAAACAGGGAGAGGGTGAACAGAGAAGTTTATTCCAATTTAGGAGAATTGATGATATTAATAGCTCCAACAGGGAGTTTAAGTGAGTTTTAGAAAGTCACAAAGCCAGTTGTGAGTCATCCAGAAAGAGCTCTCCTCATGTCCAGCCCTGGCAGCCTCAGACCACCATCTGGTTCTAGTACTGTGAACTAGGGGGGAGCTGGACCTCTCTGCCTCAGTTTCCTTTTCTGTAAAATGGGACAATAAATCCTACTTCTTGTCAACTGTTGTTATATTTAATGAGATAAAGGAGTAAAAATACCAGCACAGTGCTTGGCACATGAATATTGCCTCCCCATCCCACCTTCTGCAGGGAGCCACAGAATATCTTCCTGTGACTGCAGGAATGAACTACATGTCTCTTACTCTGCTCAGCATAAGGAAGATGGGCAGGGATGCAGGGGTCTGTCTGCCCATGGGGGACTGGTGGTCATTTCTCTTTTCTGGAAACTGTGAGATCCAAAAGATATAGCCAAGTTTTGTGAGAAAACTAGCCCTCTCTCTCCAAAATCTGGAACAAAAGGAGGGCATATGCATGAATGAAAGTAAGATGGAGATCTGAAGCAATTTTATAGTTAACCAGGGGGAAGAAAATACCTCTGCTGAATTGTCTTTTGGGGGTTGAGTCGTTTGTGGAGGTTCACATTTCTCAGCTGGTTACCTTCCATTTTGCTCTCTTTGGAAAAGGAAGTGTCAGCAGAAGGTACTTGGCCTGTGTCTGGTTTGGAGCATTCCAGATTGGCATGAGATTTCCAGTTTTATTTTATTTTATTTTATTTTATTTTTTATTATTTTTTTTCTTATTCTTTTATTTTTTTAAATAAATCTTTATTCAGATTATTACAATTATTTCTCCTTTTCCCCCCCATAGCTCCCCACCACCCATTTCCCACCCCACCTTCTGCCCTTACCTCCCCCCCACTGTCCTCATCCATAGGTGTATGATTTTTGTCCAGTCTCTTCATGAACCCCCCATACCCCTTTCCCCCTGAGAATTATCAGTCCACTCCCTTTCTATGCCCCTGATTCTATTATATTCACCAGATTATTCTGTCCCTCAGGTTTTTAATTCACTTGATTTTTAGGTTCACTTGTTGATAGATATGTATTTGTTGTTCATAATTTTTCTCTTTACTTTTTTCTTCTTCCTCTTCTTTAAGAATACCTTTCAGCATTTCATATAATACTGGTTTGGTGGTGATGAGCTCCTTTAGCTTTTTCTTGTCTGTGAAACTCTTTATCTGCCCTTCAATTCTGAATGATAGCTTTGCTGGGTAGAGTAATCTTGGTTGTAGGTTCTTGCTATTCATCACATTGAAAATTTCTTGCCACTCCCATCTGGCCTGCATAGTTTCTGTTGAGAAGTCAGCTGACAGTCGTATGGGTGCTCCCTTGTAGGTAACGAACTGTTTTTCTCTTGCTGCTTTTAATATTCTCTCTTTGTCTTTTGCTCTTGGCATTTTAATTATGATGTGTCTTGGTGTGGTCCTCTTTGGATTCCTTTTGTTTGGGGTTCTGTGGGCTTCCTGGACTTGTAAGTCTATTTCTTTCACCAGGTGGGGGAAGTTTTCGGTCATTGTTTCTTCCAATAGGTTTTCAGTATCTTGCTCTCTCTCTTCTTCTGGCACCCCCATAATTCTGATGTTGGTACGGTTGAAGTTGTCCCAGAGTCTTCTTACATTATCTTCAACTTTTTGGATTTTTTTTTTTGCTTTTTGCTTTTTCGGTTGAGTGTTTTTTGCTTCTTTGTATTTCAATTCTTTGACTTGATTCTTGTGTTCCTCTATTCTGTTTCTGGGTCTCTGTATAATATTTTTTATTTCAGTCAGTGTATGTTTAATTTCTAGTTGGTCCTTTTTCATATCTTCGAGGGTCTCGTTATATTTATCGGCCTTTTCTAGGATATTCTTAAAAAGTCTTATAACCGTGGTTTTGAATTCTATATCCAGTCGTTTGTTTTCCTCCATTTCTTTCATTTGTGATCTGATTCCTTGACCCCGCATTTTCACTGATTCCCTGAGTTGGTAAGGTAGATATTTGTGCTAGGTTTCCAATATGGCCCAGTGGGTCTGCTTCCCCAGTTAACCTGAGGTGGACACTCTTGGTGCACCCCTTTGTGGACTGTGTGTACAGCCTTGTTGTAATTAAGTCTTTATTGTTGTTGGTATCACTGGGAAGAATTGACCTCCGGGTCAGTTGGCTGTAAGGATCAGCTGTGTCTATGCTGGGAGAAGCCCGGTGCTGGAGACAGCCCTATAGGATTAGACTTGCCAAATTGCAATAGCCTCTGTGCTCAGCTTGGATGGGGTGGAGCCTCAGTCTTGGCTTCCTGTCAGCCCCGCCCCTGCGCGCACATGCGCTTTCAGTCCTCCGCCTTCCCCAGCTCGAGTCTCCGCCTGAGAGTCCAGACTCCCCCCACAAGAGCGTGGGTCCCCAGGGGCTCGCCTGGAACCGGGGTTCATTGCAGTCAGAACTGGGGCACAGTGCAGTCAGGAGCCTCTGACTCCCCTCCACCAGGGAAAGCCCGCGGCAGCCTCCGCAGCCCTTGTGCGCACCGGCGCGGGCGCGCTTTCAGTCCTCCGCCTTCCCCGGCTCCCGAGTCTCCGCCCGAGAGTCCAGACTCCCCCCACAAGAGCGTGGGTCCCCAGGGGCTCGCCTGGAACTGGGGTTCACTGCAGTCAGAACTGGGGCTCAGTGCAGTCAGGAGCCTCTGACTCCCTTCCACTAGGGAAAGCCTGTGGCAACCTCCGCAGCCTTTGTGCGCACTGGCGCGCGCGCGCTTTCAGTCCTCCGCCTTCCCCAGCTCCCGAGTCTCCGCCCGAGAGTCCAGACTCCCCCCACAAGAGCATGGGTCCCCAGGGGCTCGCCTGGAACTGGGGTTCACTGTGGTCAGAACTGGGGCTCAGTGCATTCAGGAGCCTCTGACTCCCTTCCACTAGGGAAAGCCTGTGGCAACCTCTGCAGCCTTTGTGCGCACTGGCGCGCGCGCGCTTTCAGTCCTCCGCCTTCCCCGGCTCCCGAGTCTCCGCCCGAGAATCCAGACTCCCCCCGTAAGAGCGTGGGTCCCCAGGGGCTTGCCCGGAACTGGGGTTCAGTGCAGTCAGAACTGGGGTTCAGTGCGGTCGGGGGCTTCCTTCCCCCTTCCACCAGAGAAAGTCAGCCAGGCTTTCAGCCGCCCTTCCTCTCTGCGCGCACAAAGACCCTTTGCCGTACCTCCAATTCTCTGTGAGCTTTTCTCTTTCCTTCTAGTTGTAGAATTTTCACTCAGCCAGCTTTCCTGTGGTTCTGGATGGTGTCCGTTCTGTCTTTTAGTTGTAGTTTTGAAATTGTTGTGCGAGGCAGCAGTTTAGGTGTTTACCTATGCCGCCATCTTGGTTTCTCCCCGAGATTTCCAGTTTTAGAGCACGACATGGCTTGAGAGATTCTCCCCACAAAACCCACAAATAAGGATGAGTGGTATACTAGCAACCTTCCTTAGTAGCTGTGGCCTTTTAGGGTTTTAAAGTTATATGGAGAAGAGAAAAGAAAGGACTCTTACAACCAAAAGATCCTTAGGGCTTTACTGGTGGTCTGGTGACTGAACACTGTGGGGAGTCAGGACATGGCTGCTCCCACTCAGGCCCCCCATTGAACCAGACTTGGGTAAGAAAGAGTAGGAATCTTCTTCCAGTTTCTCTGTCAGTTTCCTACTAGTTTTGGGCTCTGTTCAGTCATAGGAATCTATGGAATTACTGCGAGAGGCAGAAGCTTTGATTTGCAGCCTGAGGTCTGAGGTCCGAATTGGTCCCCTCTTCCTGGGCTCATCTATCTTCAGAAACTCTAGCCCTGGAGGGCTTTGCTAGACATCTTGCCATCAATGGTAATGCTTGGATTCACCTCCTCTTGGCCTGCATCTTAGAGCAAGGGAATTTTGGACTTACCTGAATTGCATATGTTAGCCAGTGAAAAGATAAAGGCATCCATTGGTTATGCTTATATGCATGTGTACAAGTCCTTTGGTTGATCTCTTACAAGACACTGGGAGGGGGGCGCAGATAAAAGCATGTACTGGGGGGTAGGGGAGGCCGGCGGGGAGGTCAATGGGGGAAAAAAAAAAGGAGACATATGTACTACTATTTGTAATACTTAAAAAAAAAAAAAAAGATAAAGGCAAACGATGCCAAAGCAGAAGAGCCAGTGGAACATTACCAGGTGGTTCTGGTGATACAAAAATAGAGGAAGTGACTGTCATATGGGTTAACCTCAAGGCCAACTTATTACCTAAAGCAGGGGTGGGCAAACTTTTTGACTCGAGGGCCACAATGGGTTCTTAAACTGGACCGGAGGGCCGGAACAAAAGCATGGATGGAGTGTTTGTGTGAACTAATATAAATTCAAAGTAAAGGAGCGGAGGGGAGAGCAAGAGAACCCTCCACTCTTTCGGCTCCGTGGGCCGGATAGAACAGCCGAACGGGCCGGATCCGGCCGCGGGCCGTAGTTTGCCCACGGCTGAAGAGTACAGATTAGCCCCCTCAGTTTCAATGGGAGTTACCCTCAGGCAGCAAGACCATCTCGCTGATACCACATTCTTGACCTGTGCAGAAACAAAGGAAGGTGAGCCCAATTTTATTTATGATGACTAGGCCCTTTCTCTCGACTATAGACTAGAATTAATATTCAAAGTTTAGAAGAGGAAGCAGATATACTCATTGAAATTTCCCCTGCATTTCCTAGCCTCATCTTGAAGTCAGACAGATTGCTCTGTCATTTCTTGAGACACGTTCCTTTCCTTGGTGTTACCGGGAGAGTGATGAAAGCTGCCTTCCCTAGCTCTGAGCTGAGGCCTCGGAGCCAGGTTGAAAGCTTTCTTGGGAATTACCTCTGAATGTCTCAATTCCAGTAGTTTTAAATCTCAGCCATAAATGTTTTAGAAGTGTGATCTTTTTCTGCACTGGATGTATATGCTCAGTGATTTAACGACCTAGCCTATGACCTAGTGTTGCTATTGCTGTCGAATGTATAATTCTCCATTTGCAGATGGGTTTTGTCTTTCATTGTTCTCCTAGGCTTTAATTGGGGAAATGTTTCATGGAATAGCATAAAACACAGGTGTTCAGGACCCATGCAGCAATTAGGAGGGAAAGCCACGCTACCATCCAACAAAAAGAGGAGAGAGTTGAGAGGAGACTGAGTGAAGAGCAGAACTTGGCTTCTAGTTTAATAGGCATTAAGTCAGACCACATTTAGTAGAGTGAATTACAGAAGCTATGAAATCAGGGTAGGAGGGGAAGCCACATGTAGCTCAAGACCAGTTCTGAGAGGACACTGGCTAAGGTGCTAGCCAACAGGTGTGGCCAACATTGGCTGTCAGGTCTTAGGTCCAGTCTGACTGGCCATGGAGAATCACCCATCTTCTAGTCTGTCTGCAAGTACTTTGCTGGGCCCTGCAATGCAGGGACATGTGTGCTCTCCTAGTAGGTGGGGTTCTTCGGGCTTACCGAGAGGTCACTGACTTTCCAAGGGAGAGAGATTTCTAAGGCCAGACACATAAGAAAGGACTCCTCCTTCCCCTACTAGTTCTTGTTTGCTTCTCAAGGAGCTGGACACTTTTTCCCCCTGAGAAGTTACAGTATATCATTCATTCATTTATTTCTCAAACACTTTTGAAAGCCAGATACTGGAAAGAGTGCTGGGAATAGAGTAATGCACAAACACAGTCCTACTCCAAGAATTGGGTGCCCCATGGGTGTGTGGGGGGTGCAGGATGAATGTTTGTACACGTGAAGGGAAGAATTTCACTTAGATTCCATGTGTATGTATCTGTGTGCTTTCCAGGGAAGGTTTCTGCAGAGAGATAATAAGTCTCAGGGCAAGATGGAGTTCAAGGGCAGGTGGGAGGCTGGAGGTAGGGATGAAATAAAGTCAAGGTAAAGAGATTAAAGCTAATAGGCCTGGGAGAACAGAGCATGCTATCCAAGTGAGCAAAGCCTCGAGGCTTCAGAGATATCCTCTTCATGTCTGGGGGTGAAGGAGGGAACAGCAAGAGCCTGTAACACCTCGCTGTTCCATGAAAGCCTTTTCCTGGTCTGCTTGAAGGAGAGAGTTGAGTTCACTTTAGAGTTGCCAAATCTAGCAAATAAAAAAACAGGATGTCCAGTTAAATTTGAATTTCAGATGAATGGCAAATAATTTCTTGATATAGATATGTCCTATATAAATTCTAGATATATGAAAAATCAGTCACTCTTTATCTGAAATTCACATTTCCTTGGGTACCTCGTCTTCAGGCATGTCAGACCTAAAGGGATCGAGGAGACCTGAGGGATTGGAAGTCCCAGTGGTGGGCCACTTGGCAAGATGGTGCTCAGGGATTTTTCTGGGTTCTTATTGCCAATCTTGGAGCAATTTTTTTTGTTAATCCTCACCTGAGGATATTTTTCTCATAGATTTTTAGAGAGAATAAAAGGGAGGGAGGAAGGGGGGCCGGGGAGAGAGAGATACATAGATTTGTTGCCTCCTGCACCCACCATGACCAGGGCCAGGGAACAAACCTGCAACACAGACTTGGGGCCAATTCTTGAAGTGTTTTCCCATACTTGTGACAAATGTATCACATTTCTGTCAATTGCTGTATTTTCCTACCTGAATCAAGGAAGACACTTGACTCCTCTCTCTTCATCTTCCCCCACCTTTTTGACCACAGACACCTTCCTACCCTTGACCTTGCTCTCCACACTCCCTATAGGTTTCTTCCAAGCGCACCCTCTCAAAAACCACCCCACCCCGAATCATCACCCTGGCTCTTCTAGGGAACCTGATCTAATGAGAGAATTCCTTTTCTTTCTTGGACTGTGGGAGTGTTTGTGTGAGCCATTCTTCTGGAAGGGTCTGGGGTTTTGCAGGTTGTATGTTTTCTGATTGCATGATGAGTCAGGATGGATTTGAGATGCCACCGGCCTTCCAACACCCTGTCGTTAGCAATGCAAGGCTTGTCGTGGGTACAGACGGGCGGGCAGACTGGTCCTGGGGGGAGGCGAGTCATTATTTCTGCCTGAGTGCATTCTAATCATATTTTCCTCTGTCAAACCTAGCAGGACCTTCCAACTTACTGCAGAGTCTCTGCTTTCCTTCCACTCGGATCAGAAACAAATCAGCGTGATCAAGCCTGGCAGTAGATCATTTAGAGATTTTCATCTCTATCAGTAGCCAAGGGCTGGTCATATCTTTTGTATTTGTGTGTGAACATACATGTGCCTTTTGCTTTTAAGTAGTCAATGGCACTGCTTCCCATTTTGAAATGCTGGATATTTTGCCCCCTTTTAATTGAATTTATTGGGATGACATTAGTTAATAAAATTATATAAGTATTATGGGTACAATTATATAACATCATCTGTACATTGTATTGTGTGTTCACCACTCCAGGTTAAGTCTCCTTCCATCACCATTTATTCCTCCTTTACCCTCTCCTACCTCTCCCACCTCCCTTTCCTTCTGGTAATCATCATATTGTTGTCTGTCTATGAGGGTTTTTTTTTTTCTTTTGCTTAATCCCTTCACCATTTTGCCCTTTAATTTCCAATAATGATTGCAGTCATGGAGAAGGATGAATCAGCACAGAACAAAAATTCGAGGGTGACGAATCATCAGAGAATTCTTCTACCTGTGAATTCTACCCAGTATAGTGATTCAGGTATCTGTTCAGTCTTTTTAAACTTTTATTTTTAATTGGAGTATTAGATGTATAAACTAAAGTGCCTAGATATCTATAATAATAAAAGCGTAATATGCAAATTGACCGAATGGCCGAATAGGGGAAACGACTGTCTGGACAACCTTCCAACGACCTTCTGGACGAAGCCGGCTGGGGGGCGGGGGGCGGGGGGCGGAGGTGGAGTGGGGGTGGGGAGGGCTGCGAGGGCCTAGGCAGCCGGGGCTGTGAAGGCCTACTCTTGCACGAATTTCGTGCATTGGGCCTCTAGTTAAGTATAAAACTGTAGATAGTTTTACATATGAGGATGGTCATGTAGCCACTACCCAGATCAAGATGAAGACCATTTCCAATACCCTACAAGGGTCTCTTGTGCCCCTTCCCTAAGTAACCACCATACTGATCTCTATCACTGTAGATTAGTTCTGCTGTACTTTAACTTCATATGAATGGGATCATGCAATCCTTAGTATTTTTTCTATATGGCTCCTTTGACCTATTATGCTGTCAGTAAAACTCATCCATGTAGTTGTATGTTGTGGTTAGTTGCTCCTTTAAAATTTCTGTATAGTATTCCATTGTACTACAATTTATTCACTCCACTCTTAATGGATTGCTTTCAGTTTTTGGCTGCCTCATATTATCAAAACTATCTTAGTGTCTATAAAGTGCTTTATTGCTCTTCTGCCACAAGAAGCCTGCACTATAGACAGGATGGGGATTTGTATCTTTATCTTCCTTATATAGATGAAAAACTTCACAGAGAATTTCAGGGGCTCGTCTAAGGTCACACAGCCATGGAAGGACAATCTGGAGCCCAAGTTAAGGGACCTCTCCACTTAAATAAAAATCACCTTCCTGATGGCTGAGACCCTGTGGAACCTGTCTCATGTCTAAACAAGTGCAGTTTCCTCAATGGCCCTTCAGCCTAGAGGGATGCACTTGACCCCCAGATAAGCAGCAACAATTAAGACTCTTTCAAAAGGAAGCAGCTGAAGCCCCCACTCGGCAGTGTCTGGTGACTAAGCAGTTATAGCAAAAAGTATGCCTGTCAGGCATGGGCTGGGAGCAAGAACATGCTGTGTGGATGTCGCCAGCAAGGACACCTAGGCTTAGATGTTGCCATCGCATTGGTCCCTGCTCCGGGAGGTTTGGGAAAATGGGCAGGATGCAGTCCTCCCCTCCTGCCTGCTCTCAGGCAGGCCCTGGTCGGGAGAAGTGTGTTCGTATTTAGGAAGAAGGGTGAAAAGAAGGCCTCAGAACGGATGGTGCCCTGAGCATCCCTTCTGGTGATTTCTGAGCTGAGTGTCCCGAGAAGGAGCAGTTTCGTTCTGTCACTCTGTCACGTGCCTCGCAAATCACCGCATGCCCATGCTGGATTCCTGCAGGGCTCAGAGGCCCTGGCAGTCGGCTCCGCTGGTTGTTCCTGCTGCCTCTGCTCCCCCCGCCTTTTTGTTTTGTTTTGTTAATCCTCATTGGAGGATATTTTCCCCCATTGATTATTGATTTTTTTTTCTTTGAAAGAGAGTGGAAGGGAGAGAGGGAGAGAGAGAGAGAGAAACATCGATTTGAGAGAGACACATTGATTGGTTGTCTCCCACATGGGGCCCTGACTGGCTGGAGCCTGGGATCAAATCTACAATCCAGGTATGTGCCTGCCCTTGACCGGGAATCAAATCTGTGACCTTTCAGTGCGTAGGCTGACACTCTAACCCAGCCGTGGGCAAACTACGGCCCACGGGCCGTATCCGGCCTGTTTGGCTGTTCTATCCGGCCCGTGGAGCCGAAAGAGCGGAGGGTTCTCTTGCTCTCCCCTCCGCTCCTTTACTTTGAATTTATATTAGTTCACACAAACACTCCATCCATGCTTTTGTTCCGGCCCTCCGGTCCAGTTTAAGAACCCATTGTGGCCCTCGAGTCAAAAAGTTTGCCCACCCCTGCTCTAACCACTTAGCAACACCAGCCAGGGCTGCTTTCCTTTTTTCTCATTGTTTTCTTCCACCGTCTCCTCTCTCATTTTCCTGCTTATTTTTATTTTCTCTCATTATTCTTGATTTTTTTTTTTAAAGCAAGGAAGTGTCTTGGAATAATAGGATTTACAGAGTGTTTCTGGTACAAAGAAGGCCTCTGGTCTTCACAGGCTCTGTGCATGTTAGGTCTTCTCACTATATGTTTACAGACGAGCAAATGGCAGCTCAGAGGTTAAGTAGAGTGACAAACTCATCTTGGTTTTCCTAAGACGTTTCTGGTTTTGGTCCTGAAAGTCCTACATCTGGGAACCCCTTTCGCCCTGGGCAGTCGGGGTTAGTGGACACCTGACAGTACAGTGAGCTGCCTAAGGTTATGAGCCAGGAAGTTCCCGCACTGAGATTTGAACTCAGCTCTCTCTGGTTCCCATGCTGGTGCTTTTCTGGCTTTCCCATGTTGTTTTTCCTAGGTATTAGTTTGGAATGATTGAGAAGGTGCTTTGAGGGACAGGGTTGGTAGCCTAAGACATGCATGCTGGAGCTGCTTCTGAGGGGGGCTTAGCGGACACAGGAGATGATGGGGAACAACCTGGAGGTTAGCTTAATCTACAGGCAGCCTCAGATGTGCCCCACCTGCATGGTCCAGCTGATTTAGGCTGAGAAGATGGAAAAGGCCTATTTATTTAGTCACTGCAAATGAAAAGGGAGAGAATGAATCATTGCTCTTCCTAGTCTCCCAATCTTGACTTGATTTGGGAATTCTCAAGGCTTGAGAAGATAACATGGTTAGTGATGGTGAGACATAGTGACCCTTTTGGACTATGGCCGGCAAGGTGCTAGTGCTGGAAGCCAGTTCCAGCATGTCATAATTACAAGAGTTTCATCAAAAGGTTGATGGAACTTGGGGACTCAACAAGGGCTGAGTCACATATGTTATCACCTGTTGGGAATGGCTAAAGGCATTTCCCCCAAACCTGAATAGGATGATTGTTTGCTGCCAGACAGCTCAGGGCATCTTAATCTACATGTTAATGCCTCCTACTGTAGGCTATTCCCCAGTCTGACAGTGCTTCTGTACAAAACCCTACCCTTTGAAGCGTGTATCTCCACCTTGCCTTAGGACAAATTGTGTTAATAAAAAGCAAGGAGTCCTGAGACAAGGAGAACCTTTAGCTAAAGCTCCTCTGACCCCCAATGCCTTTCAAAATTATCTTTCATCTCTGGACTCTTACTTAATCTATGCACAGCCTTCTCCAGATTCCAGAACCCTTCTATATGCCGGAACAAGACCCACCGGCGTTAAATGTCATCCAACGTCCGGCATTATGCTAGATCCCCAGTGTTTGGCCAGTTTTCAAAGGGAGTTATCTGGGTTTAAATAGGTTTCAAAGTCTTTTTTTTTTTTTGCACAAGTTTGCTGACAAGGACTCCGCCCTCTTAGAGTGTGTCTCCAAACCTCTGGTTCTTACCAGAGTGAACCAGCACCCCCACAGTCCTTCCCAGCGACAATGCATCTCCATGGAGAGCTGTATTTTCTTTGACCCAACTTACTAGTATTTATATCACCTACTCAAGCAGGACTTGACCAATGACCTACATGAAAACATTCTCTACTAGATTTTACATTTGGTCTAAAATTATGTGGTTCATTTTCTATTTTAAGCCAAAGCTCGCTTATTACCCGATCCTTAGACTTTAGTGTGGCCTCAGAGATTCACAATTCTCTGCAAAGTGGAATCTGCAACCCTCCTTTCCCCTGTGACTCCCAAGGCTGATATCTGATTTTCTTTTCTGCCACCCAACCATGATTAGGTCATTCAAATGGAATTTACGGGAACACCTTCTAGACACATTTAGGCACAGAGTGAAATACGATTGAGCTAGAGCTTAAATTCATGGACAAGCGAATCAAAAGGTGTGTCATCTTTGTTTTGAGGTTACTGGCCCGTGGAAGTGGCAACATTTCCCAGGAGGGTGAAATTGTGTGGGAGGAAGGGGAAGGCCAGGAAGGGATTAATGGATTGTCATCTGGGTGCCAGGCATCAGATTTGTGTCATCTTATTTAAGCCTCACAACAAACCTTTTGAAGGACGAGACTTACACATGAGTGGCTAAGTGACTTGTGCCATGATTCACACAGCTATTAAATGGCAGAGCCAATATCTTAACCAAGTCTGACTCCAAAGCCCAGGCTTTTCCTAGAATATGATGGGGAGGAGAATGGAAAGTTTAGAACAGATTCCCAGACGATTCCTACTATTGGGGGACATTAGGAAGTATATCTATATATTTGTATGTTTGGATAAGTTTTCTATCTTTTTTAAAGTGGAGGACACTCCTTGAAGCGCATCTTAAAATACATTTTAAAAGCAAAAGACTTTAAAACACAAGGTAAATTTCCACTAAACAATGAGCTGGTTTACACAAGCAGTTTTAAATGGAGGGTGGGAAAGATAGTTAAAAATGTTCCAAACCTGTAGGTAAAAAACCAACATAGAGTAAATGAATCAGCCAGATGTGAGTGTGAATTCCGACAGCTTCTGACAAATTGAGGGGCTTAGATGAGTTCCTGAACCTCGCTCAGGCTGTTTCCTCATCTGTAAAAAGGAAACAACCCCCACTCTGCAGAGTTGGCAATTGCTCAGTGCAGTAAGCTGAATTAGTAAGATGCCAATTCTTTCCTAGAATTCCTTGCTTCTCAGAAGCAAGCCTTCTAATGCTGGTGGCGGTGTGAAGAGCCACCTGGTAGCACACCAATGTGGGGAGGGGCGAAGACGCACCAGCTCTGCTCCCCATGGAGTTTCCTATAGAAGATGATTTCCTCACGCTTCACTCATCCAACCCCTAGCTTTCTCTCTGCTCTCCTTTCTTCTGGCCATCCTTTTGGTCCATTGTACCACCTCCATCGAAGCTGAGCAGAGAAGTTGTGGGCCATAAATGGATGTGCTCACAAGGGTGTTAGACGCTCTGGTCTGCCCTACACATGGGCCCAGCAAACTCCAGTGG
Source organism: Plecotus auritus (assembly GCF_963455305.1). NCBI lineage: Eukaryota > Metazoa > Chordata > Mammalia > Chiroptera > Vespertilionidae > Plecotus > Plecotus auritus. The sequence continues at coordinate 166,453,048 of NC_137773.1, forward strand.
CCAGAGGATGCCTCAGGCAGTGTGGGCAGGAGCACGCAGGATCAGTGGGTGCTGAGGGGGTCCCTCACAGCCTGGCCCATAAATCTTGGGTGACCCCACCATTTCCCAGCTTTCCAGCTGCACTGCTACCTGAGTCATGCTAGAGTAGCCCTGTGCTACCTGTGGGTCCCTGCATACCCCAAAATTGTGTTTTGCCTTCATGCTATTGCTCATGTTAAACTTGGCCTTGGATGTCCTTCTCTCATTTCTCTGTTTAACATCTACATATTCTTCAAGATTCAGCACCACCTCCTCCAAGAAGCCTTTCATTTTTTCTTTTTTTTGTTTGGTTAAATCTCACCTGAGGATATTTTTCCCATTGATTTTTTTTTTTTTTGAGAGTGTGCAAGGGGGAAAAAGGAGAAAGGGGTAGAGAGAGAGAGAGAGAGAGAGAGAGAGAGAGAGAGAGAAACATTGATGTGAGAGAGACACATTGATTGGTTGCCTTTTGCACGTGCCCCCACTGGGGCCTGGGATTGAACCTGCAAATCCAGTACATGCCTTTAACTGGGAATCAAACCCTTGACCTTTCAGTGTGTGGGCCGACACTCTAACCACTGAGAACCCCAGCCAGGGCTCCAGAAAGCCTTTCTTGATTAACTTCTTCCCTAGCCTGATTAAATAGCCCTTTTGCAGCATTTTTCACAGATCTGCTTCCCTCACCAGACCGTGGGATCTGTGGTACATGTACCCAATCTGGTTCCTCTTTGAGTCCCTAGTGATGAGTGAGCATGTGGCCTGGTACAGAATAGGCAGGTGATGGTCTGAACGGTGCCTCTGTGGCTCATTGTTTCATACATGGTTGAGACTTGGTATTTGTGTCCTGAATGGAACAGTTGTTTCCCCAGCTTCCTCTTTTTCTTGGCAGAGGCAACAAGGGAATAAAATGGAGTCCTCACTGCCCCAGCAGACAGAGGCACTTTACTCTCCTTTCCGGAGAGATTAGAGCTGAAAGTGGTGGCCAAGGGGAGGCACAGAGCTGCAGGAGACAGAAAGCACCAGGTTAACACACATACATGTGTGCACATACACACGCACATGCAGAGATGTGGACAGACAGATCCACACAGGAAAGAGGCAGTGTGAGAGGGACTGGTCTCAGCAGAAAGTGAAAAATGGACAGACAGAGGAATATTGGAGGGGAAAGAAAAACAAAAAGATAGAAAGGGACGAATAGAAGGTGGGAGGAGGGAAAGGGGAAAATAAAGTCAAGATGTGCTAATTGGGAAACTGCGAATAAAACCTCCTGGAAAAGATTTATCGCATCTCAGAGATGGAGATTGGAGGTGCAGTTGTGAGCTGTTTTGTCTCCTTGCCCATCGCTGGCCCAAAGGCAGAGGTGGATGGTCGGGTGTTGCTGGGTGAGCCTCATGAACGGGCACACATTCACTGCCATTGTCTGGTGGCACCTCCTGGGGGAAGGGTGAGTGGTTGTGGGATTTGCTGGGCCCTGTTTAAGCCCTTTTTTTAGGGGCTCAATTCTGCAAGGAATGGAATAGAGCACCGCTGTGGCTCCCGTGTGCTTGCCCTTGGCCTTGTGTAGTTGGATTTGTGGTGTTTCATGAAAGAATGATGACTGCATGAAATTTTAAAGCTGCCTAATGCTCCTCTCAGCCCAGCTGTCTGTGAGTTTGCAAAGCAGGCAGCATGGCTCCCCAGGAAAAGGCCAGAGGACATGACTGAGTGTCAGGTCTGCTGCTGTGACGGCTAGTGCCCAGGACTATTCTTGATGGCTGTCACAGTGCCGGGGACGGGAGAGGAATGGTGGGATCATTATTTGGGTCAGAGGGCAGGTAGACTGGACTTAGGAGCTTGGCAAGATTTTGAAAAAAAGGCAAGTTCTTTGATTAAATCATTCACTACAGATTATTTTCTTCTCTACCTATGTTTGCTGGCTGTGGTGCCAGTTATCAAGCTATTATCTCTCTGTTCCAAACCTAACATTCTGCCCTGTGCTCAGTGGTGCTGGATGGGGACTCTGCAAACCACATTTCTGCTTTGCCAACCGGGTCACTGTTAAGTTTTGCCAGTAGGAGGCACAAGAGGGAGGAGGGTTGCTCCTTCCTGTTGCCTTGCTGTTCTTGTGAGCCACACCCCAGCAAAGGTCATTTGCAAACCAGCAGCTGGTTGCACTTGGTCATTTTTCCAGACGTCGCTGCACCTCCTTTAACATCCCAGCACCAGCCAGGTGGTGCCCCTCCTCACAGGTCTGGGTCCCATCTCTGAGGGGCTCTACCGCCGAACTTGGAAGTTTTAACAATTCCAGTTCTTCCCGGTGTTCTCCCAACACTAAGGGTTGTGTAAGGTGACCACCTTATCTTGGTTTTCCTGGGCCTGGAGCACTCAAAGTCCCGTTTCCCAGCAACCCACTCAGTCCCAGGCCAACCAGAGAGGTTGGTCACCTTAGGGTGAGAACTGCTCCCTGTGCTTATGACCTCAGTTACCCCATTAGTGATTTTATATCAAGATAATTCTTTATAATACAATCTCTCTGTTAAAATACTGGTGTGACTTCTGTCCTTAGACTGGAACATGATGCATCCTCTCATTGAATTGTTAGGAAGTGATGTTCAATCAGAGAGCATCCATTACTTGTGGGGAATAATCACAGTGTTCCACCAAGGAGCATTACCTGTTTTATTGCTGCATTGTGATCACTGCGGCTGTAGCAGCAGCTGCTGCTCCGGGGATAACAATACCTCACATAGGTAGAGCATCTCACAGTTCCCAAAACACACTGGTCACCTTTGCCAGCTTGTTTTTCGTAACAACTGTGGTGGAAGTACTATTATCCCCAATGGATTCAGAGGAAGAGTTACTTGACCACAGTCATAGCTAGTCACAGATTGCTGAATTTCAAACTAATTAAAAAATTCCAGATCTCCCTCTTATTGCCTCGCAGCCTTGCTTTCTTTTTTAAAAAATACATTTTTATTGATTTCAGAAAGGGAGAGGGAGAGATAGAAACACCAATGATGAGAGAGAATTATTGATTGGCTGCCTCCTGCACACCTCCCCCCACTACTGGGAATCGATCCCACAAATTGAGCATGTGTCCTAGACTGGAATTGAACATGGGACCCCTCAGTCTGCAGGCGAATGCTCCACTGAGCCAAACTGTCGAGGGCCAACCTTTCTTGAATTGAATTCAATTGCAGGCAAGCAGTAGTTGTCTTTTGCTTCCCACCCCGCCTCCCCCGCTCTGTGCCCCTAAGCTTTTGAACTTCATCTAGCTCTGCTGGATAAAATGGACCACAGGGATGGTGATGAGGAGAACGAGGCTCTGCATCCCACACATTCTGCTGGACATCTCCCTAATGATGGCATGCCTCCCATTTCCAGTGGGTTTGCATTTAAACTAAAAGCTTTCTAAATGTTGGACTTAGACCCGCTTCACTCAAAAGGTTTTTCCCAGAACACTCAATCTCATTAATGCCACAAAACAATCCATGTTAAATAGCTGGATCATTTCATATTCAGAAAACATCCCCAAACTGAATTGCTCTGTTTGGACCGTGACTGAAGTATTCCTGTAAATCAGTGGTTCTCAACCTTTCTAATGCCGCGACCCTTTAATACAGTTCCTCATGTTGTGGTGACCCCCAACCATAAAATTACTTTCGTTGCTACTTCATAACTGTAATTTTGCTACCGTTAATGAATCATAATGTAAATATCTGTGTTTTCCGATGGTCTTAGGCCAGGAGTGGGCAAACTTTTTGACTCGAGGGCCACAATGGGTTCTTAAACTGGACCGGAAGGCCGGAACAAAAGCATGGATGGAGTGTTTGTGTGAACTAATATAAATTCAAAGTAAAGGAGTGGAGGGGAGAGCAAGAGAACCGGATAGAACAGCCGGATCCGGCCCGCGGGCTGTAGTTTGCCCACGGCTGTCTTAGGCTCTACAGCAGCGGTTCTCAACTTGTGGGTCGCGACCCACAAGTTGAGAACCGCTAGCAGGGTCGCCTAAGACCATCGGAAAACAAAGATATTTACATTACGATTCATTAACAGTAGCAAAATTACAGTTATGAAGTAGCAACGAAAATAATTTCATGGTTGGGGGTCACCACAACATGAGGAACTGTATTAAAGGGTCGCGGCATTAGAAAGGTTGAGAACCACTGCTGTAAATGGTGTTGCTGCGTGGCCCTGGAGAGGTTTGCCTAGAAGATGCAGATTGGGGGAGTAGTAGGAAGGGAACTGTATGTAGACACCTGTCTGGGCACCATCCAGGGCCGCTGGGTGGTGCCATGGAGACCAGAAGCATGTGTAATGTGGTCCCTCTTCTCAGACTGCTTACAAGGCAGATTTGAGTTGGGGGAATCAGTTCTGCCTTTTGATGGGAAGAGTGGCAAGTGTATATTGGGATGGGCAGATTGCCAGCTACCATCACTGCAGACAGTTCACCCCTGCTGCACACTTATCCTTGTGCTTGAAGTGAAAAGCAAGACTCAGTTTAACTGTGCAGCTGTTGAGCTCATTCAAGCAGATGGAAGGCGACCCCTATAAGGTTTGACAGCTCAGGAGCCCATATTCCCGTTGAAAGCCATGACATTCGGCCAGAGAATTGGCCAGTCCCAGCTCCAGGAAGAGGAGGCAAAAGGTTTGCTTGGTTCTGGATAGAACATTTTATTGATCTCTGAGAAATAAGCCTGAAATGGAATGTCAGGAGGATTTGAAAACTTTTCTTTAAATTTGATGCACTTAAGTCCAAAGGTAGGTAATGAAATTTTGTTCACCAGTAAAGCTTCAATCTCCTTGATGAGCATATGCAACAAAAACTGAAAACAAAGGGCAGGAAATTACCATGGTGATGGCTCATTGTGGTGAATCTGCATATATTAGTTCACAATAACCCAAATAACACTTGGTTGGCCGAAGGGTTAAGGTACAGAAAGTAGTGTTCTGTTTAAAATGTAAAAATCACAGTCTGTTCTGATTAAACTAACATTATAAATATTAGCAAATTCAATGTTGTTTAATGGTGAATGGGAAAAGAGAATCAGAATTGGGCTTAGTCTTATCATGCAAAGTCCTGGAATGTGGTCGGTATGCTCTGTGCTCCAATGAAATTGGAAATAGAATATTGATCTTTTGGGCCCTCCCCTCTCTCTCTCAGCAGCTTTTTTTTCTTTTCTTTTTTTTTTTTACATTGTCATCCTCTTTCTAAGATGCCCAGGCATCTCCTCAGGAACTGGCACTGTGGGAGGAAGTACAGGGAAGATAGAGACAGGCTTGTTTTTAAGAAGAAATAATAGGCTGAACTTAACCATCATACCCAGGAGGCCTCAACACCTGCCAACGTGGGGCAAACAGATTCCCTCACTGAGACTTCGTTTTCTCATATGTAAATCGGGGAAGGTATGTACCTTGAACAAGATAATGGGTTGTTTGATGCCAGTGATGTTAGTTGGAGAGAAAAGGCTGGTGTGCATGAAATGATGGCAGAGTTGGGGAGATCTATGGGGATGTGCTAAACTGTGGTTTGGCCTCTTCAGTTCAGCAAAGGAGGTTCGACTTCCTGAATAAGAGACGGCTTGAGCTGGGCACAGCTGGGGCAGGAGGAGGTACTGAGAGGATACTCTTGGAAGACATCTCACGTGAGAAGGTGTGGAGGCAGAAATAGGCACACGGATGTGCAATGAGAGACAAATGATTGGCAGGAAAGAAATGGTGACTAGTGTTAGGGTTACTTCATGGAGAGCTATGAGACCCAGACAAGGAGTGGACTTAGCGAGGAGGCTTAAGCTCTGAATGCCCACAGGACATTCGATAGAGTCCCAAGTATTTTAAGTTTGTGTGATGTGCTTTACCTCCCACTCTCCACCCCCAAATTCATTTCAGTGTCCTTTTTTCTCTCTCTTTTTCCAAATTACCCTCTTGTCTTCACTCTATAGTGTGCTGTTTACTTCCAAGTGCAATTAACGGACTGGGCCAAAAAGCAAATGGAGCACATCTTGCCAACTCTACCTGCAATTGCATTACATTTGCTTAACTGTGAGTCAGATTTGGAATGACCTGGAAAGGAAAGGGCAATGGTGTTTGGGTGGCGACAGCACCATCCATTACCTTGCTGAGAGCCAGGAAGAGGAGCCAGTGGAACTATTTGAGAAAGGATGAACTGTGAAGCACACAGTGATTCAAGATGAACAATAATTCCTGAAGCCTGTGTTGTGAAGAGCAAGTGTTTAAAACACTCTCACAGCCAGTAATTCGTGTAAGTTTTAGGACAAGCCTATGAGGTCGTTACAGAAAATTGTTTTTCTTATTTTACATGTGAGGGAGCTGAAATGGAAAGAAAAAGAGGGCTTGCCTAAACTTCCATAGCAAATAAATGGTGAAGGTGGTTGGAGACTTAGGTTGTTGGCTATATCACCCATCAAACATCTGTTCTGTGTTCACTGCTCTTGACTCCCCTGCTCCCCTCACCCCTGTTCTGGTGGCAGACTGGAAGATGCTGGATTAGGGATGAAGTAGCTGGGAAACCAGTTAGAAGGCTATTTTGGTGGACCAGACATGAGATGAGGAGGGATGAGGAGATTCTAAACCTCACTTTTTCTCATGGCCTCTCTGGGCATTGTTCTCAGTCTCCCGTGCGGCTCTCTTTTGTCCACATTGACATCTCCCAGTGCTAGGCCATGGTCTCTATTCTCACTCTCCACGATCACATGGGTGATGCCTGTCATTCTCCACCCTGGCTTTTATCATCGATTCTGAATTCACATTTTCAGCCAGACTGATCTCCTTTGATCAAGATCCATTTAAAGATCTTAACTCACAAATCTTACCCTTTCTAGCATCTACTGATGCTTTTCTCTGATCATGATATGAGTGTTCTCAGCAGAAATCACGGTGAATTATTCTGTTATTCTTGGAACACGCTTATCTTGCTTCTGTGACACAACACTCCTGGTTTTCCTTCCACCTTTTGAAAGGCTCTTTCTCTTTTCCTTTGCTCATCCTCCAGTGAAAAATGATTAAATGGTCCCATCCATGACTTGTTTCCTCACTCTATACATAATCACCTTCATGCAATTCTTCAGTGACCACCTGTATGGAGGCAACTCTCATATTTACAAATATAGCTTACGTGTGTTTTTTCTGATTCTCAGGTCTACACAGTCTACCTATTAACACGCTTCTCTCCTTGGGTGGCTTTAAAAGTCCTCAAAGGTAACATACCCAAAAGTGAACTCATAATTTTTCATTTCAAACATGGTGCTCCTTTAAGGTTCCCTATCCCAATGAATGACCCTCAATAAATTTAAGTCAGAACCTCTGCAGGTCTTCCTTGACAACTCCTGTCTCATATCCCACCCCAGCCATCATCATTACTTTCCAAGTAGCTTTGAATCCACCCACTTTGCCCTATTTCTGCTGTAACCACAAGTCATAGTTGTGTCTTGTGAGATTATAAAAAATCTTCTAATTAGCTGTTCTCGTTCACTTTTGTCTCCTCCAGTGCATTTTTACATTGAACCGAAGAGACCTTTTGTCATCTTATTCTCTGCTAAAAGCCGTTCAATACTTCAAAGTACTCTTTGAGTAAGTCAAAGTTTTTCATGTTGCTCCCTGCATCTCTTGCATTCCTCTGCAGCCTCATTTTGCTCTGTTCTCTTCATTCTTTCTATCTCCTTTCCACCTCAAGATTTCTGCACACATTTCCCCTTTGCACAGAATTCGTGCCTGCTCCTCACATATTCAACTCTTCAATGTCTTTGCATATCCAGCTCAGAGGTTGCTTTCATAGACGTGTTTACTTGACTTAGCATATGTGGTCCCCTATTCATATGTCTTCACAGTTCTGGCTTTATTCCCTGTGTAGCCTTTTTCAGTTTGCAATTCTATAGTTAATGTGATTGATTAATAATGGTCCCCCACATTTAACTGTGTACTTCATGAGAGTAAGGGCTGGTGAATGCTTTTACTTATATTGGATCCTGGGACTGAGCTGAGTGCTCGATGCACAGTAGGCACTCAGCAAATGTTTGCTGAGTACTAAGTATGTAAAAATGGATATTATTCATCATCATATAAATTAATATCTCCAAAGCATACCTCAAACTGAACTCACCCATTCCCTGTGCCCTTGCCCTCAATTACCCTGGCATTCTCCATTTGAAAAAACAGTATAGCCATCTACCCAGTCACTCCACTAGAAACCTGTGTATCATTCTTGGTTCTTCTATTTCCAATCATATTTAGTCCCTAAGTCCTATAGACATTTTCTCCTTAATATCTCTTGTATGTGTGTCTTTCTTTTGAACCCCACATTGTCTGTCTTAGTAAAAGAGATTCTTTGGCTTGAAATAATTGCAATAGCTTCTAATTTGTGTTCTTCTAATTTCCTTTTCTTTTCACTGTTGGAGTCATCTTTCTAAAATACTAGTAGGCATATTTTTTTCTTTCTCAGTTTCAATGATCTCCTATTTGGGTGACAGATAAAATATAAAGCTTACAGCATTCCTTTTATGCTGATCATTGCTAACAAGTCCGAAGTCTCCTCTTCCTCTTTTCTTCTCCTTTTCTCCCTCTCTTTGTTTATAATACATTAATGCCCTTTCTATTGTCCTCAAAAGTTGCCAGGCTTGCTTGTGCCAATATGTCTTTGTTCATGTTTTTCGTTCTTCCTAGAATGACTTCCTTGTTCACCGAACAAATGTTTCCCTAGTCTTCTAGCTCAGCTCAGCTGCCCAGTATCTCCTCCTCCTTTTGGGAAGCCTATCTTGCCCTCCCCCGACTCCCGCATCCTTAGGCAGATTCATACTGCTTCTCCCATGTTCCCCGAACACCTTTTATATACCTGTTCTAAAGTAAGTTGCTATTTCTGAGTTTGGATTCCCAGTAGAGAAATGTCTATAATGCTTAGCACTGTCATGTCTGGCTGGCACTCAGTAAATTATTTTTAAATCTATGGATATATTTTCATCAAATGAAGTAATTGGTTGTCAGGCACAGGGACCCACCCACTTGGGCTAATTTATGTAACAGGATTTATGGTAAGGTCGTGAAGTCTCATGAAACCCAGCTGTAGGCAGTATTTCTAAGGCTTTCAGAATATTACAAAGTTGTCAGACAGCTGCTATCTTTATGTCTCTTTCTCTGGAGATTCATTCTCTCTTGTCTGCTCCTATCTGCATATGCTCTCCATTCTCCTCATGCATACCTGCTTTCTCTGCAAATCTCTCATCTCTGCATCTCCATAACTTTGGCTTGCGCCCCGCTTTGAGTCAGATGTCTGCCATTGACACATGCTGCAGTGCCAACATCTGACTTTCAATAGTCCCTGTGTTTCAGTTCAAATTATCTAGGACATTTATTGGTTCTTGGCCAGTCAGTGGTGTGGCTAGCTTTGAATTGGTTCTGTTCACTATTCTTGGTTCCATCCTCTGTTGTTAAGGGGGTAAAGGTCACTTGGCCTGAAGCTATTGGTTAGAGTTCAGTCTCTGAGAAGGAATGTGGGATGGGAAGGAAAATCAGTTGACTACTAACGAAGGAACAAAATCATAGTTTGGTAATTTGCTTATCAAGACTACTGCAACTGGGAGTGATGTGAAGAACTCAAGTCATGGGCAGTCAGTTCTCCAAGCTTTCAGTGGCCCAGGGATTTTGATTCTACTAACTCTAGGTCCTTCATCATCTCTAGCCTTAGTGTCTTTCAACCCAGCAAAACAGCCTCACACATAAGACATCAAATAGAAACCAACTGGTAGCTCAGCAAAGGTAAGGCTCAGCTTTTTAGGATTTATTTGAACCAGGTTTACTTGTATGAAAGTGATTCTGGGCAAATAGTGTGCTTTGTCCTGAACAAGGATTTCTGGAGAGAGTAGCTCTAACGAAAGGGACACTCCAGCTGGGCCTTCCATTCTCCAACTCTTCTCCAGGGAATTACTTTCATGGATTTGAAAGACTCACGGAGTGGTGTGGAATATAAAGACCACAAATTGGGAATCAGGTTTCTGTTTCATTTTATCAACCATGGGGATGTGATGAACAAAATTCAGACTACAGGGAACTCTATATGACAAATGACCCAATTTGTCTAACAACAACAAAATGCAAAAAAAAGAAAGAGGAGGAATTTATAGATTCTCTGTGTCTTAATAAACACCAACAATCACAGTATATGAACCTTATTTGGATCCTGATTCAAACAAAAGAAAATTGTTAAGAACAACAACAACAACTAAAGCCCCATCTACTCAACACTGGGGAAATATGAACACTGACTGTATATTTTTGATATTAAGAAGTTAATTATTATTATTGTTTTGATGTGATAATGGTTTTGTGATTATGAATTTTAAAAAATTCCTACTTTTTGAATATGAATATTGATGAATGATATACTATCTGAAATTTGTTTCAAAGTAATTTGGGAAAGGAAAGTGGGAGGGAATTTAGAGAGAACAAAATTGGCTCTCTAAATTATTATTGAAGATGGGCTTCATTACATTTTTCTTTCTGTTTCTGTATTTGTATACATTTTTCCATAGTAAATGTAAAAGGGGAGGAATGAAGGAAGACTTGGCCTGGACAGTGTCGGGTTCCCTGGTGGCAGTGTTTCTCATTTCTATAAGATGATTTTCTTGGTTGGGGGGAGGAAGTCTCAGAAGAGTGTTATTTCAGCTGAAGAGTGTTATTTCTGACCACATTTATTCTGGGAGTTATTCGCCTGTCTTCCTAGTTCTCCTTTGGGAGAGGTGGCCTAATGGGCTGATCAGATCTCTTACTCTGCCCCTCACTCACCTCTTCTGAGAAAAGCAGCCACTATCATGGAGGAAGATAATGCTTGCTCCCCTGGACATACCTGATTTTGCTGGAGAGCAGTGCCCCGCTGTTCCTCCAGCATTTATTCAGACCACTTTTCTTTTAGGTTTAGTTTATTTTTGTATTGACTTCAAGAATGTCTTCTGTTATCCCTTGTAAATAAAAACTACGTCATGCTTTTATTTTCTCCTATTGCTTCCGTTTATCCTTAATACTTTGTAGCTACTAGTTTTTAGTATATGTGCTGCTGAAGCGAGCACCAGCTACTTGTTTTTACTATCACTCTCCTTGCTTCCTCCATTCGTTTCCTTTTAATTCCACCTTACCCTGTTTGGTGGATGCATCTGGGCCTTGCCCAGATCCCATTTACCAGGGATATTGTAAACCATCCATAGTTGCTGTGAGTGTTGGCTGCTAATGGCTCACAGCTTCCAGAGAATTGCCCAGAGCCAAAGGGTAGCTGCCCTGCCAGGGAGAGAGTACACAGCCAATGGGGGGACAAAAATCCAGCACTTTGCCTGAAGGTGAGCCAATTCTGCGGTGCAACTCCCGCTCCAGAACTCCCCACGAGATCAGGCTCCCGCTGAGACCACAGCTTGCTTAGCTTCATCTCCTGCCCCATCTTGTTTCCCTCATCCCCCTTCTCATAAAAGGACTCTTTCCATAAATTGTGTGTGCTGGCTCTGCTTCAAGGGAGCTTGACTTAACATAGTCCACATGCTCTCTGACTTTAGCCTTCCACTCAAAGCATCGTCCATTTCTACTCAGCCTTTGAGAATCATGCATTTTTCTACTCCTCTCTTCCATTATTTCCCTTGATTTATTTCACTGCCACATTTGCTTTTTACCTTTTCAGAGCTTCTTGCATGCCTCAGAGTTGCTACCCCTGGAGCTATATATGTGATGCATCTTTGCTTTGTAGTTAATTGGATGAATCAGAACACGTTCTCCTTCTTTGCACCAAAGACCCGAAAAGATGCCATATGGAAGGAGAACCTCATTCCAATGAATGTTCCTACTAGAAAGGCTTCGGATTGTAAGCAGATTGAGACTCTGCCTTCATTCTCCACCATCTGTTTCCCTGTTGGAGGCAGGAAGCCTACAGGACTGAATGAAAAGATGGAGTGACCTTTCTCAAAGACTTGTTTTCAGTATAATGTCTTAGAGTCTCTCTTTCCCAGAGCTAAATAAATACTGTCTCTGGTAATAAATCTGTGCAAGCTGTGCTAATTCTCCCAGGACACCAGAGGGCCAGTGAACAAACAGAAGAAGACTATCATTTGGTGGCCTCAAAACTATAGGCAAAACTAAGCCTATTTGGCCCAACCGCCGTGGCTCAGTGGTTGAGCGTTGGCCTATGGACCAGGAGGTCACAATTTGACTCCCGGTCAGGGTACTTGCCCGGGTTGCGGGATGATCCCCAATGTGGGGTGTGCAGGGAGCAGCCGATCAATGATTCTCTCTCATCATTGATTATCTCTACCTCTTCCTTCCTCTCTGAAATCAATATATATGTATGTATATATATGTGTGTGTGTGTGTGTGTGTGTGTGTGTGTGTGTATATATATATATATATGTGTATATATATATATATATATATATATATATATATATATATAAATAACTAAGCCCATTTGGGTGATAGATATCCATACTTGTACTCAGTGTTCTGTGGTATATTAAACTGTGCCTAAAAGAAAGTTAAACAGCCTTCATTGATAATTAAAGAAATTAATAGCAACACTACTGGGATTTGTAAAATGCTATTATATAATAACTCTGGAGGTACATATAGTATGTAGCACTTACCACGCTTGTTTTATGATACAACTTCTTTTCCCTGTTTCCTTTTAGTAGAACATCTTATAAGAACAACTTATAATAATCATGCGACAATAGAGTTCAATAAATACTGTTAAGCACTATTTGTGTATATAGCAGTTTGTTATCTACTAGAGGAGATGAGATAGCATTTGCATACTAGTCAGGACTCTGTCAGTTATAAGATATTAAGACCCAATTTCAGCAGCTTAAGCAAAAAAAAAAAAAATTGAAATCCATTGATTCATGTAACAAACATGAATAAACAGATTAAAGCATGTTCTGGCTTTAGGTGTACATGATCGAGGGGTTCAGATTATATTGTTGGATTTCTTTATTTCTTGACTCTTCATTGTGAGACAAGCTTTGTTCATGTGCCAACTGTCTTAGGTTGGGTTCCCAGGAAAAAGGTGCTGGAATGGAGAGTTGCATGAGTATTTATTGGGGAGCACTTTTGGAAATCACACCTGTGAGGAAGTGAGAAAGACGAGGTTGGGCAGAGGAAGACATTGACCTCTAAAGTGGTTGAAGCTGAAGGCTCAGCTAATCCTACAGGGAGCTCTGGAAGCTTTCAGAGTTGTCCCCGAGTTGAAGCAAAGAGTCTATGCCTTTATCAGCAGATCATTTGCTATGGGCTACTCTCTGGGAGGGGGCATAACTTTGATGAAGAGTTTCCTTGTGGGAGGGAGCAAATCCAGCTCTGTGGGATTGCCAACACTTTTGACAATGGGGGAAATTAGTGTGTTGCCCTGAATAGGGTAGCTGGACAGAGCACCATGGGGTCCCCTACAGTCAACCAATGTGATCCTGCCAGCTCAAGCCTGAACTTTCTTACTTACTATTTCAGAAGGAGAGAGGCTCTCTCTTCAGGTGATGTTCTTGAAAAGGGAATTTCCTTATCCAGCCTGCAGCGTCCTACTGATCCTGTGATGGAGGAGGTGGAGATCATATAGTGCAGTGGTCGCCAACTGGTGGTCCATGAGGTCTGAAAGGTTGGCGACCGTTGATACAGTGAACAGTTCCATTGTCCATGGGAGGGGCAGTCCTTAAAAGGAATACATGCTGCACAGACACAAACGAAAACCAGTGTCAACTGTAGCCTTCAGAATCTTACTGCACCAGAGAATAAGAAAGCATATCCATAAATGATAACAGTAAAAGAGTCTATGACAGGGGTGGGCAAACTTTTTGACTCGAGGGCCACAATGGGTTCTTAAACTGGACTGGAGGGCTGGAACAAAAGCATAGATGGAGTGTTTGTGTGAACTAATATAAATTCAAAGTAAAGGAGCGGAGGGGAGAGCAAGAGAACACTCCGCTCTTTCGGCTCCGCAGGCCGGATAGAACAGCTGAACGGGCTGGATCCAGGCCGCGGGCCGTAGTTTGCCCACGGCTGGTCTATGACAAATACACCTAAAAAACATGACCTTGGGTCATCCAGTCTTATTTTATAGGGTCAGAGAAGGGAACCTTGTTTTGAATTTATATTTGCACTTACTACTAAATCTATGTTCTATGACATTTTAATTCGGAAGGTAACTCTACATTACCTTGGCTGGTCTGTTTTGATTTAAAAAAGACAAGATAAAAACTATATAAGTTGGAATAATTGTCAGCCTATTGTATATAGAAGTACTCTTCTGTGAATATTATTCTCTAATTTTATTCATTATTTATCTAAAGATTTATACTGCTTTATTAATACTGTAGTCTTCCCCTTATCAGAGAGGGATCCGTTCCAGGACTTCCAGGGGCTGCCTGAAACCACTGATGGTACCCAACCCTATATACTGTGTTTTCCTATACCTACATACCTATGATAAAGTTTAATTTATAAATTAGGCACAGTAAGACATTAACAACAATAACTAATAATAAAATAGAACAATTATAACAATATCCTGTATAATAAAGAGCTAGTATGCTAATTAGACCAAACAGCCAAACGACCTTCCGTACAACCTTCTGGACAAAGCTGGGGCTGTGAGGGCCAAGCCCCTTGCATGAATTTCATGCACCGGGCCTCTAGTATTATAATAAATGTTATGCGAATGGCTTTGGGGCCATTATTAAGTGAAATAAGGATTATTTCAACATAAGCATGGCACTACCATGAAATGCAATCTGATAACCCAGACTAGTGGTCAGGTAGTTTATACAGAGAAGGTACTTTGGACAAAGAGATTATTCATGTCTGGGCCAGACAGAGCATGATGGCTTGAGATTTCATCACACTACTCAGAACAGTATGAAATTTAAAACTTATGAATTGTTTATTTCTAGAATTTTCCACTTAATATTTATGGGCCGCAATTGACCCTGGGTAACCCTCCAACAATGGAAAGCAAAACCTTGGATAAGGGGGGACTATTGTAATGACATACTTGCTCATATTTGTTGAATATGTTATTATCTGCAAGAAACTCAAATAAGCAGTTGGTATTCACTTATCAATCTTTGGGACTACCCCAACATAAGTACAATCAGTGTCTTCACGTAATAGATAAGGGAACTGAGTTTAAATGAGGTAAAGTAAGTTTTCCAAGGTCTTTTAAATAATAAATGGATTTGACCCTTTAAAACCTGGAGCTTAACCTCCCTGCTATGTTGTCTTATTACTAAGTTGACATTTTTTATTAGATCTTTTCAAAACAAATCCTTAATCTAGTTGAAAACACAATTCCTTAATTCTTATATGGTGAATTAAAGAATTTGAAATGGAAAGATATAACAAAATTTATCCTTTGATTTATTTCATGATATATCTTTATCTGCATAGCACTCATGTCTTTAATGTTTTAACATTAAAATTGATTTTACAAATAATATAACAGCGTGAAAAATAGCAGAGGATAAAAAGTTAATCTTTAAAAGCACCATCCCTTCTACTCTGGCTGATGTTGCTAAGTGGTTAGAGCAGGGGTGGGCAAACTTTTTGACTCGAGGGCCACAATGGGTTCTTAAACTGGACCGGAGGGCTGGAACAAAAGCATGGATGGAGTGTTTGTGTGAACTAATATAAATTCAAAGTAAACATCATTACATAAAAGGGTACGGTCTTTTTTTTTTTTTATTTCAATAGTTTTATTCATTTCAAACTGTGCTCTGATACTGTGCTCTCCAGGGGCTTGTCTCCCTACATTACCACGATAACGTGTCTACGCATTCCCAGGGTGATGTCGGGGGACGCGTCCGCGGGCATTACAAGGAGCCTCTGGAAGATTGAGAGGTTGTTCCTTCTACTGAATGGGGATACAACGTTGCCATGTTAACACTGCTGCTGGTGAAGGAGCGGAGGGGAGAGCAAGAGAACCCTCCGCTCTTTCAGCTCCGCGGGCCGGATAGAAGAGCCGAAAGGGCCGGATCCGGCCCGTGGGCCGTAGTTTGCCCACGGCTGGGTTAGAGCGTTGCTCGGTGCACCGAAGGGTTGTGGGTTCGATTCCTGGCCAAGGGCACTTACCTGGGTTGCAGGTTTGATCCTCAGCCTTCGTTGATCGGGACACTTGAGGGAGGCAACCAATCAATGTGTCTCTCACATCGATGTTTTTCTGTCTCCCTCTCTTCCTCTCTTTCTAAAAGTTAATAAGTAAATGGAAAAAATATCCTCTGGTGAGGATTAACAAAAATAAAATAAAACTACTATCCCTTCAACGGTTTTTCTCTTAGGTCTGGTCCTCAGAAGATATTATTTTTACCTGTCTGTATCCATGATAGAACTATTAGGTTGAACCATGTGAAATTTTCAATATTTTATATTTTTCCTACAAAAATTTCAGTTGGTATGGTTCAACTGAATGCTTTAAAGTGTTAATTTATCACTTTGTATTAACATTTCCCATGTCACCATGTAATCTTCGTACTTTTCATTTCAATAAATGTCTAATGTTCTTTCCAGTAAAACTTTTCTTAACCATTCTTTGTCTGTTGTCCTTAGATTTTTACTATTGAAGCTAAATATCTTTAAACATAGACATTTCTCTTTCCTTTGGGTTAATTCCTTATGGTAAATTCTTAATTATGGAATTACTGGATCTAAGAAAATTAATATATTATGGTTTTTGATATTGATAGTTAAATTACTTTACAAACAGAATTTATTTAAATTGCAGTCAATAGTGAATTAATGTACTAACTTCATCAGAACCTGGTTAGCCTTGAGTATTATCATTATTTTTATAATATAATAGGTATAAATGGTACTTAATGAATATTTTAATTTGTTTTTCTTTGCTCACAGCAAGGTGGAGAATTTTTACATGTTTGTTTACTAATTTCCATTCCTTCTGCATAGATGATCAGATCATATTCTTTGCTCATTCATCTATTGGGCATCTTATTTGTACATAATTGTGCAAGTTATATAATACAGATGTTAACTCTTTGTATTTCTTTTAAAAGCATTTTAATTTCTTGTTTTTCTCTTAATTTTCATTATATTATTTTAGAAGTTACAAAGTATTTTATAGCATTAAATCTGATTTTTCCTATCAAAGCTTAGAAAGTTTTAATTCCTGCACATATTTAAACATATATAAATTTATTCTTTGCCACATTTTATAAGATTTAATGATATTTACATTTTCAGCGATGCAAAAACTTATTTTGATTTATGGTATACACTGAGGATATAAAGTAATTTTGTTTTAAATTTGCTAATCAGATATTCCCAAACATTTTTTTAAAATAAGTTTTTCTTTCCCTGTTGTTTAGAGATTTTTCTTCTAAGGGTGTAAATACCTTGAATATGACAGAGTCTATTTCTGAAACATTTATTTGGCTCCATATTTTTTATGATACCAGATGTATTTTAATAAGGAGAACATTTTAAATATTTCTCCCCTACTTTTTTATGAATAGGCTAAGTTTTTAAAATATTTTTATTGATTTCAGAAAGGAAGGGAGAGGGAGAGAGAGATAGAAACATCAATGATGAGAGAGAATCATCCATTGGCTGCCTCCTGTACACCCCCTACTGAGGATTGAGCCTGCAACCCAGGCATGTGCTCTTGACTGGAATCCAACCTGGGACCCTTCAGTCCACAGGCCGATGCTCTATCCACTAAGCCAAACTAGCTACGGCTTTATATAGGCTAATCCTATATAATAAAAGCCTAATATGCTAAGTGTCCGGTTGACCAGTCGGCCATTCAACCAATCAAAGCATAATATGCTAATGATATGCTAAGGCCACTCAATTGCTCACTGTGATGTGCACTGACCACCAGGGGGCAGACAGTTGACCAGTCAACCAGTTGCTATGACATGTACTGGGGGTAGATGCTCTGACTGGTAGGTTAGCTTGCTGCTAGGGTTTGGCTGATTGGGACTGAGCAAGATGGGCCGGACACACCCTGGCGCCATCCCGCGGTTCCTCCCCTGCTGGCCAACCTCCCTGCCCCTGATCCTGCATCAGTGGGTCCCTTGGCCTGGCCTGTGCCCTCTCGCAATCTGGGATCCCTCAGGGGATGTTGGAGAGCTATTTTTGGCCTGATCCCGCAGGCCATGCTGAGGGACCCCACTGGTGCACGAATTCATGCACTGGGCCTCTAGTTTAATATTTCACAATTTGGTCAGGTTTAAGAAGTGTATTGGTTTTCTTTTGCCTCTGTAAAATAACACCACAAACTTGGTAGCTTAACACATCATGGATTTATTATGTATAGTTCTGTGGGTTAGAAGTTCGACATTGGTCTCACTTGGTTAAAATCAAGGTGGCAACTAGGCTGTGTTCTTTTGTGGAAGCTCTTAGTGGAGAATTCATTTCCTTGCCCTTTCTTGCTTCTAGAGGCTGCCCACATTCCTTGGCTCATAGTCCCCCTTCCCATCTTTAAAGGCAACAATGTTTCATCTCTCTGTTTTTCTCTGTGAACAGAGTTAGAAAATATTCTCCAATTTTAAGGACTTATATGATTAGATCAGACTCTGGAAATTTCAGGATAATTTTCCCCGAAATGGAAAATATTCACCATTAATCACACCTGCAAAGTCTCTTTTGCCATGTAAGGTAACATACTTAAAGGTACTGGGGTTTAGGATACATACATATTTTGGAAGAGGGAATTAATTTGCCTACAATAAAAAGTATCAGAGTTTTGTTTGGGATTCTGATAAGGATATATTAAAGGATTTTGGCAGATTGGACATTCATGCAATATTTCACTTTGCTATCCATCAGTAAGGTGTAGTTCAATCTTCATGGAGATTTCCTGGTGATATTTTGAGGATTGAGTACTTTTTAAAAAAATATATATTTTATTTATTTTTTACAGAGTGGAAGGGAGAGGGATAGAGAGTTAGAAACATCTATGAGAGAGAAACATCGATCAGCTGCCTCCTGCACACCCCCTACTGGGGATGTGCCTGCAACCAAGGTACATGCCCTTGATCAGAATCGAACCTGGTACCTTTCAGTCCGCAGGCCAATGCTCTATCCACTAAGCCAAACCGGTTAGGGCAGGATTGAGTACTTTTAAAGACCTTATTTCCTTAATTGTGTTCCTTAAACTTCTGTTTTGTGTGTTGCTAATGTGACTCTTCTTTGCCTGTATTCCTCCCTACTATATTTCTGTAACAAGTTATTGCTTGATGTTCTTAATTCTTCATGAAAATTTCTTCCCTAAATCTTAATTTGTCATCCACACTACAAGGAGGAACATATGCTAGCACTTGGTGGTGCGGTGTGAATGCAGCTCCCAGGGAACCAGTCCAGCTATGCCATATTGAGAAGTCTCCATTTTCATTATTTATTTGAAAAGATACAAAAATGCTGAGCATTGAGATGACCTTCAAAGCTTAAGAGAGGTTGCTGAATACTACAGTTGATCTAATTTGCTCAATGTCCTGAGCAGAAGGACACCCAGCAGTCCAAGAGCTGCCCTGGCAAAAGGAAGTGACATATGGGCCTGGGTGGAGAGGCAGAGCTTTGCTTGGGGACCCTGCACAGCCCCTCTCTCCAAATGATTAATTTATACTTCAGCAGGTTATAGTTTGCAGTCAACTCCCTTCTAAGTTTGATATTGGTGTTGAAAGTAAGCTCGTGATGTAGAGGAACGATCATGGGAAACAGGAGGCCTGGTTCAAGCCTCTAATGAGAGCGTGGTTAAGGAGGTAATTTGAGGCATGGATTCATGCCCCGGTGCGGTCCCTCAGCCTGGCCTGCACTTTCTCACAATCTGGGACTCCTTGGGGGATGTTGGACTGACGGTTTTGGATCGATCCTTGCAGGTCAGGATCGGGCTGAAACCAGCAGTACAACATCTCTCAAGGGATGTAGTAGTGCATGAAGCGGCAGGTGGCTGGGGAGGAGCCCGAGCCCGGGCTGGGCGCTGCACCGCTCCTGCTCATCCCAGCCCTGCTGCGCCTGCTGCCACCACTGCTGCTCGGTAGCATTGCTGTGGAGGTGGGAGAGGCTCGTGCCACCGCAGTTGCGTTTGCCAGCTTTGAGCCCAGCATCTGGTGACCCTCTATCAGCTGAGTGGTGCGCCTGCTGTGGGAGTGCACTGACTACTAGGGGGCAGCTCCTGCATTGAGCTACTGCCCCCTGGTGGTCAGTGCGCATCATAGCTCTGGTTGTTCGGTTGTTTGGTCATTTGGTTATTTGGTCGCTTAGGCTTTTATATATACTGTATATAGACTAGAGGCCCGGTGCATGAAATTCGTGCATGGGTAGGGTCCCTAGGCCTGGCCGGCGATCAGGGCCGATTGGGGCCTTCCTTCCCCTGGCTGCCGGCTGCTGGTCAGGGCCTTTCTTTATTCCGTGCCACCCCCTGGTGGTCACCACACGTCATAGTGAGCAGTCGAACTCCCGGTCTGTTGAATTCCCAAGAGAACAATTTGCATATTAGCCTTTTATTATATAGGATGGAGGGTTGGACTAGATTTGTCAATCTATAAACTGATGGAGATTTTAAAGTAGGCAGAATCTATTTGCACAAGGAACAAAGCACCAATCATTTCAGATCCCACTATTTTTTTTTTATCTGGGGTAGCACGTAGAAAGCAGAAGTTCTTTTGACCCTTTTCCACTACGAATATCTTTGACTTTGTGAGCTAATTTTCATCTCAATCTATGAGCCCTTGAGAAGCTTCTGAATTCTTTAAATAGCGATGATGGACTTGATATCCCTTCTAAATGAGAAGCATATCTACCCAACAAATTTAAAAACATCTATTTGTAAAGAGATATATACCCCTGGGTTTACTGCAGCATTATTCACAGTGCCCAAGATATGGAAACAACTGAAGTGCCCTTCAATAATGATTGAATAAAGAGGATGTGGTACATATATGCAATGGAATACTACTCAGCCACAAGAAAAGATGAAATACTGCCATTTGCAAATATCATGCTAAACAAAATAAGTCAGATGGTGAAAGTCAAGAACCATATGATTTCACACATACATAGGATATAAAACAGAAAGCAACATATGAACAATCAGACAAGCAAAAAATCAAATCTTAAAGTCACAGAAAACAGTATGATAGTTACCAGAGGGAAGAAGGGGTGGAGGGTGGTAAGGGTACAGGGGGTCAAATATATGGTGATGGGAGGAGATTTGACTTTAGATGGTGAACACACAATGCTATATACAGATGATGTATTATAAAATTGTACACTTGAAACCTACATAGTTTTATTAACCAATATCACCCCAATAAATTAATTAAAAAAACCCACATTGGTTTTCTGGCATTGGACCCTCCAGTCTGTGTTCCATAGGAAGCCTTTGCTGAGTAGGCCAAGAGGAGAAAGCTTACAGGCTTGTCTTCAGGACCCAAATAAAGTCTGCATGGATTTTTTATGAAATCCTTTCTTATGGATCTTTTAATTCTCTCCTTGAACTCTGTGTATTGACATAGCTTGTTATTTTTTCTCTTCATCAGTTACTGCTTCTCTCTGTAGATCAGAGGCTCTAATGTCTGAAGGGCAGGGAGTGGCCCATGGCATGCATAGAATGGCTTGGAGAAGCCATGATCTCAGCCTTGGGGATCACAGACCTTTTCAATGAACTTGCCTTATGGCCCACCTTCTACTTTGTATCATTGTTCCCTGCGTTGAGTCTGGTGGCTGAGTCCATTCCCACATTGAGGGCTAGCAAAGCACTGGTGTTGGGGAGATCTTCCATGTGAGTCTTCCTTCCTTCTTCATGCCTGAGATTGTTTTTGTCTCCTATCAGAGGAAGCGTTCAAACTGCTGCTCGTGTCAAAAGTTGACTTCTCTGATCAAGGTTACAACTTGCTGTAGTCAAAGACATCCAGCTTGTTCCTGATGCATTTTTGGGCTCAGTAAGAAAGTGAGCCACAGCCTTCTAAGTCCCAGGAATCATGTATAGCATGGCATAGCATAACTGGCCGCTAAGGCAAAAACACATTGTAATAAGAGCCTTTATAAACCAGTCCCCATGGATATGACTTTTCTTGAAGCATGAAGCATCATGTTTGGAAATCAGACATAGCAACAGTTAATTCTAGTGTAGCATGACCGAAACAATAACTAGAAATTAATTGCAGGGAGACCAGTTAGCTCTGTGATGAAGAGAGGCCCCAGGGATAAGACAAACGAAACTGGTGTGGCATTCTCAGTATTTTCCTTTGAGGGTTTTGTGAAGAGCAAGGAAAACGTTTTTGCTGTTATTATTTAAAAATTAAAGCCATGGGAAACTGATATTTTGGACCGCAGTCTGATCAGTCACGTTGAGCTATTCAATGGGGCAAAAGTGTTGGGGAGTTATTCTAGTATTTCTAGAGAGTCCAGAAACCACAGCTGGCATGGTCACGGAGGAACCCTCGCCCTGAGAGGAGAACTCAGAACCTCAGACTTGAAGCTGGCAGGATGCCCTGGCCTGCAGCCCTGAGTGCAATGAAGACTGGGTGGAGAGAGAAACCCCCAGACCTGCACTTCCGAGCAGGGAATCCCCTGAGAGTCCCGTGGACAAGAAAAAGGAAAAATCAGTGCTGTTTTACAACCCTGGCTCTTGAAAAGAGACTACGTTCTAGCCTGTTGGAGCAGGAAGTGACCTCATTCTGAGGTCCAGAGGGTCAGAGAAAGTGGCCCAGGCTGGGCTGAGCCAGAGCCTCAGCTGCCAGGCCAGATTGGAATTCAGAGGTACCAGATGTAGCAGATGGCTGTGCCAGCAGGCTCCCTGACTTTCTCCCAAGCTGTGAACATGGGTGGGATCAAGCTTTATGCTATTTTACCTCGCTGCATTAAACTTAATGTAGGAATATGGTCCTTAATTAGTAAGGACTCCTTTAAAAAAGCATTTAAAATATTTTTATTGATTTCAGAGAGGAAGGGAGAGGGAGAGGGAGAGAGAGATAGAAACATCAATGATGAGAGAGAATCATTGATTGGCTGCCGCTTGTATGCCCCCTACAGGGAACTGAGCCCCCACTGGCTAGGGCGGGGGTCAGAGTTTAAACATAAATTTTTTTAATATATTTTATTGATTTTTTACGGAGAGGAAGGGAGAGAGAGAGTTAGAAACATCGATGAGAGAGAAACATCAATCAGCTGCCTCCTGCACACCCCCTACTGGGGATGTGCCCGCAACCAAGGTACATGCCCTTGACCGGAATCGAGCCTGGGACCCTTCAGTCCTAACCGGTTTGGCTCAGTGGATAAACATAAATTTTTTAGGGACACATAATGCAAT
Source organism: Plecotus auritus (assembly GCF_963455305.1). Taxonomy (NCBI): domain Eukaryota; kingdom Metazoa; phylum Chordata; class Mammalia; order Chiroptera; family Vespertilionidae; genus Plecotus; species Plecotus auritus. Next base: position 166,476,341 of record NC_137773.1, read on the forward strand.
CCATAACAGCATCTAAGCCTTGGTTTAGAGGATAAGGACAAGCTCAGACCAATGACTACCGTATTCACAGTCTGGAATTCAGGGATTGGGCTCGATAGTCAGCAGAATGTGAGCTCTGCCACCTATGCCCGAGTGTTAATTGGGTATATTATATAGCCTCTCTGAATCTCAGTTTCCATACCTGTGCTTGCTGGATGAAATTTCTATACTCCATAGGGTTAATGAGAGGAGTTACATGAAATCATGTAAAGCACTTTATTTCTAGGAAGTGATCCATAAATGTTAATTACTCTTATTATCCCTGTCCCCAATATATTATTATTCATCTATATATTTATTCCTGTGCAAACAGACCAAGAAACTGTCAGAGAACATAATTGACTTCTGCAGACAGAAAGCATTTGAATAACCCCTATTCGGTTGGGTGAAATTTTTTGCTCATGTTTATTTGCAAGGCTATCATCCAGGTTGCATGACTGGCCATCAGAGAGGCATCTTGAAATAAAAGTTTTCAAGGGCAGATGGAAAAAATGACACCTTGTGGAACTGATGAAACACAGAATGGATGGAGGTGGAGGGATTTAATGATGAGACACTCCCAGGAGATGGCCACCTGCATTTTGTGCTCTTTCAAAGCTGAATGCAGATAGTCACGAGAGCTCCTGGCCACGCACACTAAATGGGCAAAGAAAGGCCTCAGTGATCCTGGACCAAAGCACTCTCAGAAGGTGTGTGTGTGTGTGTGTGTGTGTGTGTGTGTGTGTGTGTGTGTGTATGTATGAAGCCTCTGCTAATAGCACACGTTGTCTGAGCTGTAAAAGAAACCATGAAGGAACAGATTCATCTTGCCATTCCACTACTTCCCATCCTTCTCTGATGCCCACCTGACATTGTTATGACATTGAGGATAACAGCGATGCTGAAGCAGCCACCATTTACTGACCAGGTGCTACTTGTCAGGTGCTGTACTGGACACTTTCATTATATCCAACCCTGACAGCAGCCCTGTGCAGTACCCCCATTCTAGGACATCTCTCTCTGTCTGGAAACTTATGATGAAACAGGCCCAGAGCTTGACTCACTCAAGTGCACAAAGCTTGTAAGTGGCAGCTCAAACACTTGTCATCTGAATCCAAAACCTGTGTTCTGCCCCCATAACTGCTTTCCCCCACCAAAACACCCCAAACTGCAGACAATAAAATGCTGCCTCCAGCATCTGTTTGGCTCTGGCCTGGAGCCATATTAACACGAGGGAGCTGTTGAGAGCATTAAAATGATAATGTACATCGTGCATCAGCAGCAGTGCACATGGTACACAAGAACTTTCTCCTCTTCCTGCCTCCCCCCTTCTCTTCCTCTTTCTCTCTCTTCTCCCCCTTCTTCCTGCAGTCAGACCCTTTAGTAAGAAGGTAGGGGAAAATGATGGGTTGACACCATATTCTTTGTCAAAAATGTCCAAAGGAACCCAAAGCATTAAAAAACACTTTTTCTTCCAAAGAAACATTTAAGATGTTGACCTTTGTATTAGAGATAAATTAGAAAATGAAAAGGAAACTCTTTCAGTCTTCCTGCAAGTTATCAAAACTATCGCGCTGTCTTCAGAGCTAAATAGCAATGAAGTAGAAGGGAAGGAACCTATCACTGATGACTTTGGAAGCAGCCACTGAAACTCTCTGAGGAGCTAGATCTTTGACCCTCTTGAGCCAGTTTGCAGGTGAAAGGAGGGAGGTGAAGAGAGGTGTTAGAATAGTAAGCACCATTTACTTACCTCACAATGGTCTCTGCCTCTGTGTTCCAACTATTAGAATAGCTCATAAAGTGGGGAGTTCATGATTTTTGTAAATCATTCTCACATTCTTTATGTTTTTCTCTATGTGTTTGCTTCACTCTCACTCAACAGAATTTTTTTCTTAGAGGAGAGGAAGGCTCAGACTGAAAATTTGACTCCCTTTCCTTTCAGACACTGAGAAACAGAGAGAGGAGGAAGAGGGAGATAGATATAGGTAGAGAGAGACCCACTAGTCTCTGAACCCTACATTCACGTTTTCTGCTAGAGAACATGATTGTTTTGGTTTTGGTCAGTTGTCCACATGGGTAAAAACAAAAGGGTGCCTGCTGAGAGGGCAATTCTGAGGAGGAGGACTTGGACAGAGAAGAAAGTGATTGGTGGAGAGAATGATTGACATCTCTTGGCCACTAAATCGCTATTTTAATAAGTGAGACCCTGCTGTAGCAATGCACTTTGCATGCCAGATACTCAGTGAAGGGGAAGCCAGAATCTACAGTCCTCCCTCCAGTTCCAGGCCCAGTCCTTGAGGGTGCCCATGTGCTGGCCTCGTGTTGAGTTCATTTGCAGCCAGCCACTTAATTCCTTTTAGTTGTCTGATGTAGACAGTTTGCCTTGGCAGCTGGTGCCTCTTGTTGGTTCTTGTACCCCCTTTAAAACAGTGGTTTGCCTGGAATGCTGACTTTGCCTATCTCTGCCAGTTGATTTCTCCCTTGAGTGCCTTGTCTTAGCAGCAGGGCACCCAGTGTGAGACTTCAGCCAAAGTCACTAAAAAATTCTGTTCTGGCCTGGTCGGCGGGCGTGGCTCAGGGGTTGAGCGGCAACCTATGAACCAGGAGGTCATGGTTTGATTCCTGGTCAGGTCACATGCCCGGGTTGCCGGCTCGATCCCCAGTGCAGGGTGTGCAGGAGGCAGCTGATCAGTGATTCTCTCTCATCATTGATGTTTTTATTTCTCCATCTTTCTTCCTCTCTGAAATCAATAAAAATATATTTTTTAGAAATCTGTTCTGGGAGCAGGGATGGGACAATAGTCTTCCCTGCCACTTCCATCCACCTCTCTCCATTTCTTTTTTTTAAAAAATATATTTTATTGATTTTTTACAGAGAGGAAGGAAGAGGGATAGAAAGTTAGAAACATCGATGAGAGAGAAACATCGATCAGCTGCCTCTTGCATGCCCCCTACTGGGGATGTGCCCGCAACCAAGGTACATGCCCTTGACCGGAATCGAACCCGGGACCCTTGAGTCTGCAGGCTGACGCTCTGTCCACTGAGCCAAACCGGCTTTGGCCACCTCTCTCCATTTCATCCCAATCTATTTTAAAGAGGGAACTAAATAATCTCAGCGGGCATCATTTCATCCCTAAAAAGTTCTCCAAGGAAAGTTTAAAGATGGGCTGTTGTTTAGAGATCATTGAAAAAGGGATGGAATTTAAACATTAAGAAGAAAGCTCTTGCCTTCAGGTAAAGCTGACATTTGCATAATAATGGGAATGGCTAGGCAGATGAACTGAGAATCTGACTGGAATCTCAAATCCTGGGGAGGGAAGATTCCTTGACCTGAAATGGCAATGGAAAATATGCTAATCAGAGGTTTGCTGCTGTCCGTCACATTCAACAGATTCTGACACAAAGAAATCGTGTTCACAAACAGGAGGTGAAACAACTTGACATTACTAGTAAACTTAATTTGGTTTGTTTTCCCACCAGCTCTTGACAGAGGTGCAGCTGTGGAAGTCTGTAAAGGGGACGAGGGGGAGAAGCACTCTCTTCTGTCAGAACTGTGTGACATTGTCACCACGGTGTTGTCATTGCCTAATTGTTATTGTGTGAGAAACAAAACGAGGGAAGGAAAGGAAATCTGAAGTACTACCCGAATCATCATTGAGAAATGATGGGAACATCTAAGAAAAAAAGGTAAAAGGAGAAGAAATAAGGACTCCAAACATGTCTTGATGGTTAAGAGAGGGGGAAATTAGTATCTGGGTAATAGAGTCAATGATTTAGAAGATACCTTAACTGGGAAATTGGATTCCCTGAGGGAGATAAGTTTGTTAGGCTGTCCCAGACTTGAGAGTGAATTCTTTTATTTTGGGGTAACAAAAGCTATTCTGGGGGAAGATGGAGGAAAATTTTAAGATGGCTCCTATGATCACCTCCCCCTAGTGTTATGTCCTATATAATTCTTTCCTTTTGAGTGTAAGCCGAACTTGTGGTTTGCTTTTAATAGAATCACTCCCATGATTATGTTGCATTATCTGGCAAAGGCAAAGGGATTTTGCAGAGGTAATTAAGGTCCCTCATCAGTTGACTGAGTTGGTCATAAGGGAGAGTATAGTGGGAGAGCCTGACCTAATTGGGTGAGCTTTCCAAAAGAGGGCTTAGTTCTTTGAAATCATAGACTCTAAGCAACAGATTCTCTTTCTCTGTTACTGACTTTGAAGAAGAAGCTGCCATGAAAGCCACATGAACTGACTTCTGTTGCTAACCCAAGGGAGTCTGTACATAGATTCTTCCCTTGTGGAGCTCCTAGGTGAAACCACTGCACTGGCCAACATCTTGATTTCAGCCTTGTGAGACCTTGATCAGAGAACCTAGCTAAGCCATGTGTAGACTCCTGACCCACAGAAATTGTAAGATAATAAAATAAGTGTTATTTAAAACCACTAAGTTTGTGGTTATTTGGTACATAGCAATAGAAAAAAAATACAGAACTTAAATAAGTGAATTGGAGCAACACTATGTGCATTATTAGCCTTTCTGGTGGGAGGATGGGGCAATGAGTATCAATACCTGGTTCACATATACATTTCTGCAGCTAAATAGATGCTCATGTAAGATGTCTTGTGTGTGGGATGAATTGCAAATTGGTGGTCCAATAGAGTGATGATTTGCCCATCTCCTGAATACTGGGCTTGTTTAGGATAGTCTATTTACTTTCCATTATGGACTCTACCTGTGTGTCCTGCCTGCACAGCCCACACAGCTGTGGGGTTAATTTGAGGGAGGGTAGATGTTGAAATTGCATCAATCTGTTGCATGGGGCACACTTTTTCACCTCCTCCTGGGCATAAGAAAGTTCTTGGGTAAATGGGAAATATCACAGCTCCCTATTTTCTCACACCAGTTCTGCCCTGAGTCTGAGTGCTGGAGGGCACTGATGAACTGGCCAATTCACCACAAAGTCCAAGATGTTAGAGTCAGCTTGGTTCTCACTATGGCTGATGTTGTTGGTTTTGCTTGTTGAACATGACCTGGTATTTGCTTCAAAAAATTATGAGACTTAAGAGACTTGCTAAATAATACACACAGGACTCAGAGTACTGAGGTCAAATGTCTCTCACTGATGGATAGTGGACCCAGACTAGTTCAAATCCCAGCAGTTAAGCTGCTTGTTGTTCTCCCAGGTTAGGTCTCAGTCTCATCCCTGAGGACACCTATCACACTTTATAGCTTGTTTATTTATTGCCTATTTTCTCTAGGCTGTGAGTTTCTTGGGGGCTGGGCTGTGTGTCTCATCTACTACTTTATTCTCACACTGTGGCTTGGTGTACTGTCAGTGCAAATTTGTTGGATGAATGAATGAATTTCAAGTGACACTCCTGTGAGTCCATGAATATGTATTGTTCAATGTCTGTGCACCTTGGGTTTTTGTAAGGTTGCTGGTTTGTGTTCAGTATGTTTTGAACCTCAGGAATACGGTCTCTTTGTGTGTTTGTGTTGATATTTCTCATCTGGCTGGACATGGCTGCTGTTTTCCTTCTGCCCACTCTCTGCTCCCCCGTCCTTCCACAGATGGCTTTACTATCCTTCTTGTAACCTACTTTTTTTGGTGACTATATCATTGGGGAACTAGAGTCTGATAATTATTTTAAAGTTCAAACCTGTTCTGCCTCTTTGATAGGAGGCACAGGGTGGTTGGCTGTTTAGCAAAGCGGGGAGCGGGAGTGGGACAGGAATGAGGGGATGCCACATTTTTATAAGTCATGAGTACTAGGAAGTTCTTTAGCTAGAGCCCTGTGGCCTTGGTGTTGCTCAGATTGGACAATTTATGTAGCATCTGCCAGCAGAAGAAGTACCATCCTCTTCTCCCCCAGTGAAGTTCCATTGTGGTGTTCAGGCATCACTCAGTGAATATACTGAAGCCTAGCTAGCATTTTCCCGGCTTGATATATTTGGGCACATCTTAGCCACATGTGGATTGAAACCTAAAGGATGTGTTCCATTGGGTATTTAAGATACGCTAGGTATATTGGTCAGAATTCTCCAGTGTACTATTAGCTATCTGGGCATCCCTTAGCCTAGTCAAGTTGACACTTGATCATCAAAACTGAAAATTAACCATCAAACTGGGTTTTTCCACAAGTCTGGATGAAAATTGAATAGCACCTTGGTTGTCCCAGGAACTAGGCCCTATGGGAGAGCAGGGGTCTCAGACACAGGCCTCCCTACCGCAGAGCATTTGATGGATGAACCATGGTGCCTGCTTAGAGGTTGGGCTGGTGGTGATGGCTGTGTATATATTTGCCTATGAATTGTGCTAGAGGAAGTGGAGGCACTGTTCCAGTGATGTGATGGTAGCCTGAGCTGCCTTTTCCCCTTTTGTATCATAATGCCACTTGTCACTTGCAATTAAACTGTCACTTCACAACTAACAAAGTCATTCTGACCAGCAAGAGACTGCTGGAGGAGTACTCTTCCCTGAGAACACCAAACAGGCCCTGAGCTGTTTGTCATCACTGCTGTCATCGTCTTGCTGTGGTTCTGATTGTTATTAATAATGATGATCACCATCATTAGGCCTGGGAAGAAAATAATGATAAAATGGCTCTAATTAGGCATTATAAATACATCATGTTCTTATCATTATGTTGTCTAGTATTAATTATAATCACTATAATCACTATAACAATTTGAACTTCTGTTTGCATTTGTCTCCTATGTGATCAAAGCATTGAAAGACAAGGGCTTGTTTATCTTCACGACCTTCCCGCAAAGGGTGTGCAGGTTTCAAATTGTGGCCCTGTGCGTTGGAGTGTGAACTGCAGGGGATGTGCTAAAGAACTCCAGAAACCAAAACCAAAATGCAGCAAAATAAACGGTGGGGAGACACATGTGAGGAGGTATGTCCGATGTTGTACAAAGTCTAGGAAGTTCAACTCCACCTTCAGTTTGAATTTTGTCTCTGCCCATGATTCCAATCGTGAGTCCAATGGGCTGTAGCCCTGCTCATCCTCCCACCTCCCCTTCACTGTGTCAGCAACTCTTCCGTCAGGGACGTGCCGCCCTTTCAAGGCCATCCCTGAGCCCAAGCCCACTCTTTTTTAAAAAAATATATATTTTTTATTGATTTCAGAGAGGAAGGGAGAGGGAGAGAGAGATAGAAACATCAAGGATGAGAAAGAATCATTGATTGGCTGCCTCCTGCACGCCCCCCTACTGGAGATCAAGCCTGCAACCTGGGCATGTGCCCTGACCAAGAATTGAACCATGACCTCTTGGTTCATAGGTTGACACTCAATCACTCAGTCACGCTGGCTGGGCCAGGCTCAACTCTTTAAATTCTTCCCACATGCAAGCATCCTGCACTATGGCCTGGACCTGGGCTCAGAGGTTCTCTTCGAGGAATCCCTAAGTTGCCTAAAGATGGCATGGTCTCTTAGCTATTCCAGAAATGAACTGCCCTCTTGTTCTGTACAATTTACACTCTTGTTTGTCTCTAGGAATAGATGTGCTGATAAAAGTAAGCTCAGTTTTGTCTCAAATATGGGAAATTCCTCATTAGTAGGGAACAAATGAATAAACTCTTGGTTGTCTTTTCAAAGCACTAATCATGAAGACGTAGCACCCTGCTCTCTGGCTTTTTAATGGCCTGGCCTCATGTACTCTCAGCAAGGCCAGCAACTTCCTAGTGTTATGACATCCAAGGATACTCCCAGGTTTGACTGAGGGTCATTCTGTGCGATTGTCCAAGCTCTTGCTTTCCCTTCAACAGTGTTCTCAGGGGCCATCTATCTGGACTACAAGGAGCCTAGATCCACTTGGAGGATAAGCACGGAGGAGAGCTGACCCCCCCGCCCCCCCCGGCCCCCTGGGAGAGAACTAAACCTCTATTGCCTGAGGCCACTGAGATTTGGGTTGCTTGTTACAGTAGCTAGTGTGTTACCCTGACTGCTATGGACACTTCCATTCCTGAGAAGTGGGATGTTGGGAGATAGAAATTCCAGTGAGAGAGGCATTCCACATTTGGTGGGACCACACTTCTGCTGTCTCTGTGTTTAGTCCTCTGTTATTCTCCTTCATAATCATCACAAACATCCTTCTAGAAGTTAGCAGCTTGCATTGACCTCCTTACATGACTCCCAGAGATGAAAAGTGGAGAATGATGTCCCAGGAGGGCCAGAGTCAGGCAGGGCACACACACTCTTCACCAACTTCTCTGCTGTGCCCCATCCCCACCATGTGCTCGCTCTTCAGCGTCTCCATAAGGTACCATTGCTCATGTACCTGATGTCTGCCTCCGGGGCTGGGCAGAGGGATGGAGGCAGGGACCCACCGAGCACAAGTGTGAGATGGCCATCACTTCAGGCTTACGAACACTCCACGGGCTTTTCTGCTGGTTGCCAGCTCTGGGCTTTGTGTGCTGGAAACATCTTGAGCAAAATGTCACGGAGAACATCTCAGCAGTGTCCTGCTGACTGAGGCCATGGGGCTGCCGGGTTTGCCATCTGCCTGCAGCCTCTCCGAGGTAATTATATCAGAGTCTCTCAGGTCCTAGTACAAGGGGGATGTCAAATGCTCTTCCCCTTTCTCTACGAAGGCAATTTCCATTTTCTCAGTTCTTGCGGAGTTGCATAGAGTTGCATATCGTTACTGTCTCCAGGTGTTAAGAGGCACAGGGACAGAAGACGGGGGAGTGTGCCCAGTGAAAGAAGGAGAGGGGCACCATGGGAGGGAGGAAAGGAGTAGGAGGTGACCTGGGGCTCCTCCACTGCTGAGCCCAGAGAGGGGCGCATATGCTGACTTTGGCATCTTTTAGTTAAAGGATAGCCTAGAAAAATTCCATTGTTATTACTGCTCAGTTTTTTGACTCTAGTGGTTTAATGTCTCCTTTCTTACTGCACTAGTCTGAAAGCATTTTCTTTGATTGCTAATTTACATCAGAAAAAGGAAATGTGTCTGATGGCCCTTGGCAGGAAAATATTTTCAAAGTTTGCTGAAAATAGAGCTTTTCACTTTTTTTCCGCTCTGCCCCTCATCCAGTTACTTTTTGTTTGGAGTGGGAGGGAAGGGGAATTTAGTTCTGAAATGAAAGATGGTTCCTGAGACTCACGTGGCAAAAGAAATGCAAGTCCTCATTGTAAGCATGTTTTAAATCCTTCAGGCCACCTTTCCTGGGATTCGAGTCTTTGGAGTCCCTGTGACTGTGGGCAGCACCCAGGGCCCTTCTGAAGAAGGAGCGGCAGCCGCATCTTCCTGGTGCTCATGAAATTTTTATAACAGAAGGCTGGTGACTAAGACCACAAGGTCCGTGGAGGGCTGGGCAGCTGTCTAGGTGTCCTTGGGTCAGGTAACAAAAGGCTAGTAGAATTAAAACGTCTGCTTTGAAACACTATTTCCATTCTTCTCACAGCAAGCGTACAAATTAGGATGGTTTTTAAACATCATTTTACAGTTGGAGACATTGAATTTTATAAAGAAAAAGATAACTTACCCAACGTTACTTAGTAAGAAGGCTGATGAACTCAGTTTTCTTGGGACTGACGGAGATCCTGGGACATGGGACGTTCAGTGTTAAAATGAAGGCAGTCCCGGGCAAAATGGGACAAGTCGACCACCATATGGGGGATTAATTTCAGTTATGAGTCTGAAGACCCAAGGACAGGATCCTTCCTCATTCCCCACAGCTGCCCTTGGTATATGTACTGTTTTAATTGGCGTTATTTAGGCTTTTATTCTTTGGCACATGGATACTAATCATCCACCAGTGAAGTAATACGGTGAATTTAAAGCTATTCAGGAGAATAAGCACACCAAATAGTAACAATACTGTTGTGTATGTTTTGCACAGTTGCCTTTGAGAGGTCGCCCGCTTAGTTCATTGCTCAAAATGAGTTTGGAAATCCTAAATCTTGAGATTTGTCATTAGACCCAATTTTTTAGGGCCATTCAAGAGACACTCTCATTATTTTGCACTTGTGTTTTTCAGTAAAATTACCTTTTAGTCATTTGCCTCTGGTTTCACCTCTCTTGCTCTTCTAGTGTTGGCCAGAAAAGACTTTCTTGCCTACCTCTCTCATATTATGTTATTATATCTTTATACCAACTTGTTTCAGTGGTTATGCATCTATAATAGTAGAAACCCTGGTTGATTCTAAGTTCAGATGGTTTTCAATGCCCACCAACATGGTTTAATGAGTAACTAGAAGAAGGAACTCGTTGAATATTGAGGACATTGCATACTAGAGTAGTGTAACATTTGATATAACATTATTCAAAATATAATGTAAAATTGGCAAGGATCCAGAATTTGGTTAATAAGTGAGAATTGTTATAGTATCATAAAAGAAACCCCAAAAGGTTTTAGAAAAGATGTTTAACAGGATGTATTAGGGTAGAATCAGGACATGTTCTTGGGCAATAGACTAGACATTGATTATTTAATTAAAAACCAAGCCTGCAGGGAATATCAATTTCTCTTTAAATTTAGTAAAAATATTACTAAGCCTATACAAGAAGTCTCAAAAAAGAAGAAGCATTAAAACCTTTTCCCCCACTAAGAACATTTGATCTTGTATCACTTTTTAGCCTTACATTTCTATAAAGCATTAGGTCAAGTATTAGTTGAACCAATTTTATTTTTTTAGGTCAGAAATCATTGAGTATTGGCAATTTTAGATGGTTCCACCTAACAGAACTTGCTGAAGGAGAAATGGAATTCATAACCAAGACAGTGAGTTATTGGAGAAACGGGGCAGAGGACCATCTAGCTCCTCTGATCCCCAATACAGTGCTTTCTCTGTTTATTTTTTTCCCTTTTGGATCCAGCTCCAGTGGCTGTCACAGAGTAGTAACTTGATAAATGTGAGTGGTAGTTTTGAAAACTGGCCACAAATATGTTGACACTCTCATATCAAGGCAGGGAGTGGGTAGGTGGGAAGAGATCAACTAATGAACTTGTATGCATGTGTGCATATATGCATAACCCAAGGACACACACAGTGGGGTGGTGAGGGCTTGGGGGCCGGGAAGGAGCAGGCTGGAAGAGGTTAATGGGGTATGAAGGGGTACCTGTGTAAAAATTTCAACAAAAGATAAAAAAAAAGAGGTATAGTCTGTGTCCTCAGCCCTGAGTTTGTCAGTCTTGTGATTATTCTGAGCAGAAGAGTATGGTGACACTACGTGAGCCCCAAGGCTACTGTCATCAAAGACAGTCTTTACCTGGTGCACCTGAAATGCTCATTGTGTGATACTCCCTTGTGCAACCCAGTCACCATACTGTGCGAAGCCCACGTCACATGGAGAGGCCACAGGTAGGGGCTTCCGCAGGTAGGTGCCCATGTGGGGCCCAGACTCCCAGTTATTCCAGCGCGGGAAGCAGACGTGTGAATGAAAGAGTCTCCCTCCAGATGTCAGCCCTCAGCCATGGACTCCTGACACCGTGGAGCAGAGTGAGCTACCCTTGCTGTGCTCTCCAATTCCTGACCCTCTGCATCCATGGGCAGAATAAAATGACTGCTCTTTTAGGCCACCAGGTTTGCCGTGGCTTGTTATTCAGCAATAGGTTATGTGAGTAGAGTGGAAAGAATGTATACTTCTTGTCTAGAAAGTTGGGGGTTCATTCTCAGTTACAAAACTGAGAATCTGAGCTGCAGCCTGCTGCTCTCCATGCCATTTGAAGCTGTGCTGGAGCATGAGACATGAGTAGAGTGGTGACACTGCCCCTAATTGGCTTGATGCTCTGAGAGGCCTGAGGAGGGTTTCTGCTGATTGTGGGAATCTCAGTCTGTAGACACTTGGGCTTGTCAGAAATGCCCCTTGAAAATGCCCCAACCCCTCTTGTTTGGGTTCTGGATGCTGCTGGATGGTCATAGGATTCCTCACATGTGTAAATCTTTCAATTTAAAAGTAACCTTAAAAATACTTTTAGAGGAGTAATGCATATTTATCATAGCATGAACTGAAAATACAGGCAAGCCAAAAGAAGAAAACAAATGACATTTATGGTCGCATTCAAGGACAAGTACTGTTAACATACCTCAAACCTTCTTTTTTGGGCAGAAATCATATCACCCAGTTGTATATAATATAATGTAATGCATGGTAATTATAATAAAATTTATAAACATATTATATTGTACATTTTAACATTTGGAATCATATGATCCATATTGTTTTTTTAACCAAACTTTTTAAAAAAATATGTTTTTATTGATTTCAGAGAGGAAGGGAGAGGGAGAGAGAGATAGAAGCCAATGATGAGAGAGAATCATTGATTGGCTGCCTCCTGCATGCCTCCCACTGGGGATTGAGCCTGCAACCCAGGGATGTGCCCTGACCGGGAACTGAACCATGACCTCCTGATTCATAGGTCAACACTCAACCACTGAGCCCCGCCAGCCGGGCTCACCAAACTTTTTAAAACCAAAATACTGTTGGCATTGTTCCAATAAAGCTCTAATATTTATTTGTACTGACTGCACAAGATTCATTGCATGATTGCACTATAATTTGTTATTTCTTTGTTGATGTATGTTTATGCTCTTTCCATATTTCTATTGTACAAGCCATGCTGTTATCATCTTCTTAAGATAGTGCCTAAATGTTTTAGGCTGGCTGTTGGTTATTATATTTCTTATCTTTTGCACATCCCAGGCACATTTTTAATAGGAAATGTTTTCCCTTATCCCTTAGGTCTGTTCTCCTCTTCCTTCAAAACACACACACACACACACACACACACACACACACACACGGGAATTCAGTGGGAGAACATGCATAAGCACACAGAGAAATTCCACAGAAGATTGCTATGGGATCTTGAGCTTAGATGCTTTCAGAGGAAGTAAGCATTTTCTTTCTCAGAACTTGTACAAGGTTGTAGCAAACATCTGCTCCTCCAAAGAAAGAAATCTTTAACGATGCTGTGGGAAGGAGCTCAGGCCAAACACGAGAGGCTTTCCTTTCCCTTCGTGTTGTAATTGTAACTATGTCCCCATGGTTTTTGCAATTAGGAAATGTCAGCCTCAATCTTATATAATAATCCTATCTAATAAAAGAGTAATATGCAAATTGACTGTACCTCCACTACATCCACAAGCCACGCCCACCAGCAATCAGGAGCAAGTATGCAAATTAACCCAACCAAGATGGCTGCAGCCATGGAGCGAACAGGAGGCTTGGGTTTCCCTGGCAATGGAGGAAGCCAAGCTTCCTGCACACCCTGGCCAGCCCAGGCCTCCGCTCAAGACTACAAAGTTTCAATTATAGAAGATAATTAAATCCCAGATACCAGGGCCTATGCTTGGGTCTCCAGGGGGCGTGGCTGGCCTGCAAACCACCACAGGCCCCTCACCCAGGCTGCCCCACGCCATCAGGGAACCCCCACCCTGATCCAGGACACTCTTCAGGGCAAAGCAGCTGGCCCCAACCTGTGCACCAGGCCTCTATCCTATCTAATAAAAGAGTAGTATGCAAATTGACCATCACTCCAACACACAAGATGGCTGCCCCCATGTGGACACAAGATGGCCACAGGGGAAGGCAGTTGGGAGGGATCAGGCCAGCAGGGGAGGGCAGTTGTGGGCAATCAGGCCAGCAGGGGAGGGCAGTTGGGAGGGAACAGGCCTGCAAGGGAGGGCAGTTTGGGGCAATCAAGCCTGCAGGGGAGGGCAGTTAGGGGTGACCAGGCCGGCAGAGGAGGGAAGTTGGGGGTGACTAGACCTGCAGGGAAGGGCAGTTGGGGGGGGGATCCAGGCCTGCAGGGGAGGGCAGTTAGGGGTGACCAGGCCTGCAGGGGAGGGCAGTTGGGGGGGGACCCAGGCCTGCAGGGGAGGGCAGTTAGGGGTGACCAGGCCTGCAGGGGAGGGCAGTTAGGGGTGACCAGGCCTGCAGGGGTGGGCAGTTAGGGGTAATCAGGCTGGCAGGGGAGCAGTTAGGCATCAATCAGGCTGGCAGGGGAGTGGTTAGGGGGTGATCAGACTGGCAAGCAGAAGCAGTTAGGGGCAATCAGGAAGGCAGACAGGTGAGCAGTTGGGAGCCAGCAGTCCTGGATTGTGTCCTGGATTAGTCCTGTCTGGTAGGATCGGGCTTAAACGGGTAGTCGGACATCCCTCGAGGAGTCCCAGATTGGAGAGGGTGCAGGCTAGGCTGAGGGACACCCCCCTCCGTACACGAATTTTGTGCACCGGGCCTCTAGTATAAAATAAAAATGGGCTGGTCAGCTAGTTAGTTTAGGTTTTCTGCAATAAAGAAATAAAATGGATATTTAAAATGGTATGCCCATGAATGAAGATACTATTCTTTTTTTTTTATTCTTTTTTTCTTTTTCATGCATTTATTTTTTGTCTCCAAGCTAAAGATCCAAAAGGATCAAAAGGATTCCTTGTTGTTTTTTTTAACTTACCATCAGTAGAGTATAGGTTTTTCTTGACATTCTTTTCTGGAGTAACCTGCAAACAATTCATAGGACAATAACAATATTGCTCAGAGGAAACACTTGGAATTTGGGATTTCAATATAATGAGATAAAAGAAGGCTGAGAGGCATTCTGTTGATATGGTCTGAACTTCTGTGACCTTTCTAGGTCTTTGGTATATTCAAGACATTAACTTTGAACTGGTTGAATGGCTGGTTTTGATAACAGGGTAAGTGTCGGGGCCCTTGAAGGTTGGGGGCAAACTTAAGTTTTGCTGTCAATCTGAGCTGAGTTAGACCCCAGTTCCATCATTTACTTGCTCTGAGACCTGGCCTGTAATTGAATCTCCTTGAACCCAAGTTTCCTATTTTGTGTGATGCAGACTGTGCAGGGTTGGCTTTGTGAGGGATGCAGGAAATAAACATAAAGCATATGATAAATACTCACAAATGTTGGTTTCCATCTTTGCTTAAGACTTCCATTTTAATGTCATAGTAATGAACTGGAGAAAATGAAATTCACTAGAATTCTATTGATAGTGAAAGATATCTCTGAAGGAAAACATTTTTATAAGAGCTTAGGGTTGCACTGGTTACCCACCCACTCATCTGCCCAAAGGAGCCAGGGTGTGTTCTAAGTGTATTTTGTGTGGTTAATGGAAAACGTTGTCTCATTGGTTGTTCCAGAGGCGTTGAGGGAGAAACCAGGACATTCTGGGAAGATGTGAGCTCTGTGAGGTAACCCATCTCCATGTGTCACCCTATGTCTTCAGGAATCCTCTCCAAATCATGAAATACTTGATTTGAGTGGTGGCTTCCTCTTGGCAACTGGTAAAGGAACTGAGCATGCTATGGAATGAAAGAGAGCAATAGGAACAGGAAGAAATGAGTTTAAAAAAATATATATATGTTTTTAATAATTTCAGAGAGGAAGGAGAGGGAGCGATAGAAACATCAGGGATGAGAGAGAATCATCCATCAGCTGCTTCCTGCACACCCCACACTGGGGATCAAGCCCATAACCTGGGCACGTGCCCTGACCTGGAATCAAATCATAACTTCCTGGTTCATAGGTCGATGCTCAACCACTGAGCCATGCTGGGTGGGTGAGGAAATGAACTATTGAGCTTGCAGATATTGCAGAAAGGGCTTTTTAAAGAGACAATGGAATTGGGGGTCAGGACAAGTTTAACGGAATCTTTCAGTGGCAGGCTGACTTCTGAGTAAGCTTTTCTCTTTAAGGTTGTGTATCACTTGTGATTAATGTTTCTACTTACATCTCTTTTGGATACTTGAGCAAGACTGATGTAGTCAAATCACTGGGAAATAAAACCTTTGAGTCTCATTCTTCTGTCTTTCAGATAGGTTAAAGAATCCTTTGGCTTGCTAGCGTTTTTATGACCTTGTAAAATATTTAGTGGTTTTCCCATAAATCCTGGTGCCCTTCTCAGAAATAATATAGCTGGTAGCATGGATAGGTCAGGGCTGAATGGAAGTGAAAATATACGCAAGAAATGTACTTGTTTGTTTGCCAGGATATAATTTCTTTCCATTCTGACCCATTTCCCCCCCTAGGCCCTAGGCTTGGGTTTATATACAAGTCTATATTATTATGCATTTTACACTTTTACACTCTACTCTGTGTTCAAGGACACAGGCTGTCAGTCAAGAGTTGGAGTTGGATTCCAAAGCTTGGGAATAGACCATCCAGGATTAGACATAGAGAACAGATTTTAAGTGGACCAACCAATAGGGAAAATACTTTAATACATATATAGATGATAAAATTCCTTGTTTCCTCTTGGATACACACACACACACACACACACACACACACACACACACACACACAGAGACACACCAAATTACAAACTATCTTGATATTAACAACTTTATTATTGGAAAGAAGGAGAATTAGCTTTATGCAAGGTCCTTCATTATATGCCTAAACATAGACCATGCATGTAATAAAGCCAAGTGCCTCTGTAAGGATTGTAGGAAAAACTTCCATTATAAATAACAATAAAATCTGTGCATTTGGAATTGTAGCTATCGATAATAAGGATATAACTAATACTGGACATAGCATGATAAATTTATGGCTTGTAATTTCAGAAAAAGCTGCTAGAATAGTAATTGGAATGACTCCTTTCAGTGAGATATTACAGGTCCTACAAATGCCAGTAAATGCCAAAGCTATTAGCCAGAGAAAATAACTTGAGAAAAAGGAAATGAATACTTTGGAATACCCATTAAAATGCCAGATACTTAAATATATATTGTTTTCTTGAATACTTGTAATAATCTTGTGATGTAAGTATTATTATTTTTACAGATAAGGACATGAGGGAAAGGCAGGTTAAGGATTTGATGAATCTCATATGGCAAGTGAATGCAAATGGTGGGTGTAGAATTCAAACCGTGTCTGTTTAGCCCCTAAATGTATTCACTTCCCATCAGTCAGGTCTCCGTAGGGTCAGTACATTTGATTCAGAAGATGGTTTGCTTCAAAGCCAAATATAGGAGGCAGAACAGCTATCCTCAAAGTCAAGAAAATGAGACTCTTCAACTTCACATTTTTTTATTTTTTTGGCAGTTGGCAAATCTCCATCTTCCATTATTTCTGTAGCCTGTTGAGAGAATAGAATATGTTCACAAGTGTAGTGAAAAGAATGGGACTTGTCAAGGTGTTTTCAGGCATAGAATGTTGAGAATGAAGATAATGAGTTGAAGATATTATTAAAGCGAGGCAGGCTGATTTCTTTAGAGTGTGAGAACAGTTGTGGGCAATCCCAGAAACGAAACTTGTCATTGCCCTATGGTTGATGAGGCTCAGGAAACTGACTCATGTTTAGAGTTGACCATTGATTTACAAAGTAAGGTTTCATTTTAATCAGCCCAAGGACAAATTTGGGTATAGGACTTTGTAACCTGAAGGTTTGTTAGTAGATTCGGAAGGAATGGAATTGAATGACCACCTGGGTATTCTCTCCAGGCCATAGATCAGACTTTATGCAATGCTAAGTGACTAGAACATTCTCATTTGCTAGATAACAATGACAACATTCTCCTACTTTAGTGCCATTTCTCCTTGACTCCATACAAATCTTACTCCTTTTGTAGATTCATTAATTTAATTGTTTAAACAAGTGCTATAAAAATATACACACTAGTCAGCTAAATTGGATTCCTACAAACTCCTGCATTATAATTTTTGAATGTGGAAAACCCAAGGCCAATCTCCTTCATTAATATAAATGCCAGATGTCACAATTATTCCAAGGTTTGATGTTAACTTTCTACAGTGCCCTATGTACCAACTACAGGCACATAAAACCTTGAATAGAGCTGATTTAGTCTAACCTGACATTCAGCAATGAAATAGAATTAGGAAAATTATTAGCTAGACAGTTAGTTAGAGCACTATCCTGATTCACCAAGGGTTATGGGTTTGATTCCTGGTCAGGGTACATGCAAGACTCAGTCAGTGAATGTATAAATAAATGGAACAATCTCTCTCTCTCTCTCTTCCCCCCCCCCCTCTCTCTCTCCTCTCCCTCTCCTCTCTTCCTAAAATTAACAAATCCAAATAAAAAAAGAAAATTATCAGCTAGATATTAAAGTGTAGGGAAAGAAAATTAATATAAGATGAATTTGGAGAAAGATTCAGGTAAATAAGAAGTAATTGAAGGAAAAATGTAGTATATAGGAAGAGACAGACATTGCATTTTATTTTAGGCAAGAGAAAGAACTAGAAGAAATATTTCTTAGGATATATTTCTGATTTATCATTTTCATTAAAGATGGCAATAATTTTAACATTTTTAAAGGTTTCTTTCAAATCATTCAAGGGTGATATGGCCTGATTGGAGTTCGGATTATCCTAGTTATGGTTTATTTCTCTTTATGTAATTGACAGATATCTAATGAGCATTTACTTTGTATGAGGTGACTACTGGGCATTATAGTAAATACATAGAATAAGATGGTGAGCCCTAGCTGGTTTGGCTCAGTGGATAGAGTGTCGGCCTGCGGACTAAAAGGTCCTAGGTTTGATTCTGGACAAAGGCACATGCTGGGGTTGCAGGCTCGATCCCCCCAGTGGCGGGGGGGGGGGGGGTGTAGGAGTCAGCCAATCAATGATTCTCTTTCATAATTGATGTTTCTCTCTATCCCTCTCTCTTCCTCTCTGAAATCAATTAAAAATATATTAAAAAATACAAATATCTTTGTAAAAAACACTACCACTTTTATTTTTATTTATTTATTTATTTATTTATATATTTTATTGATTTTTTTACAGAGAGGAAGAGAGAGGGATAGAGAGTTAGAAACATCGATGGAAGAGAGACATCGATCAGCTGCCTCTTGCACGCCCCCTACTGGGGATGTGCCCGCAACCCAGGTACATGCCCTTGACCGGAATCGAACCTGGGACCCTTGAGTTTGCAGGCCGACGCTCTATCCACTGAGCCAAACCGGTTAGGGCACTACCACTTTAAAAAAAAAAGAATAAGATGGCGAGGAGTATTTGCTTTAAATCCCATGATAAAATAGCCATTCAGGTAAGCTTTGTTTGCAGTCTAGGGCCATATAGTCCCTGTGCCCAGAGGGGACATATCCCACCATTGAGAAGAATTTTTGTAGCATCTTGGAGGTCAAGAGCTGTGTAAGGTTGCGTTAGCTCAGGTCTGGGAAGTTAATCAGTGCTGCTGACCTGTAAGAGATTAGGTGCTCCCATCAGGCATGAGTCCTTGGTAAGGTACTCGTTTCCCAAGAGGTTATTGTTCTTATTTCCAATTTGAGTGCCTGTGCAGGGTCACAACTCTGCACTTAAATGGCAGCACAGGTGTCTGTGTTCAAGTACTTTCCAGGAGCTCTTTACAGCTGTCCAAGGGTTATGAAAACCATAGCTGAGAAAAAGAAAAAAAAAACAACAACGTTCAGCATACATAGCATAAAAAATGTGCAACTCCTTCCTCCCTTTGAAATGCAAACATTTTCTTCCAGACCCAAGAGAGCTGTGAACTTGGATTGCATAATAATGGCCCACAAAGATTTGTACTTTGGGGTGAGTCATGAGCCTGTGCTGAACATTATAAGAACAGCCTTAGGAAACACCTTGTTGAGGCTGTGGAGAGAATGAGCCTGAGAATATCTTTTGTCATGTAGTGCAAAGCATGGAGAGATGTTTACATCTACTGGGCAAGATACCTAGTCAATAGTCTAGGCCAGTGGTCGGCAAACTGCGGCTCGTGAGCCACATGCGGCTCGCGAGCTGCGGTTTGCCGCTCTGTTGACTGAGTTTGCCGACCACTGGTCTAGGCTTTTTCACTGATAACATTTCCTTCTTTGGCCATTTTAGGGCTATTTATCCCTATGGTAGTCAGTATGAGCAGGAACAGAGAAAGTAATGGAAACTGAGATCTGCCACTGTTCTGAGTTGGTCACCATCAGGAGAGGGGACATAATCACACTTATAAAAAGAGACCTGTTAGAATGGGAGAACGGATAAAATGAGTTAAACGAAATTATTTCCACTTTCTAATTTTATGACTTAATTAGTCCAAATCTGTGCTTACAGTGTGGTAGCACTAGCCACATGTGGCTATTTGCACTTAAATCTAAATTAATCAAAATGAAATCAAATTAAAACTCCAGTTCTTCAGTTATACGATGAGCATTTCTGGTGCTCAATAAGTGTATGAGGCTGTTTTATCACGATGGGGAGCACAGATTTAGAACATTTCCTTCATTGTAGGACATTCTAAAATAAAGGAAATGTTCTATTGGACAACCTTGGTTTGGAGCATGACAAAGAGGGAATGACCCAAGCTATGAAGTCAGCAGTCTGTTTTCCAGAGCAATGTATTGGGATGTCTTCTATCCCCTTCTTTCCTCACCCCATTACATTATTAGTATAGCACATTATTATTACATTATCTTTGATTAAGCTGATATGAACGGATCATATTTACCCAACAATTTTAGAGTAAGGGAGATTTTCCCTATTTACATTAATAAAAGAGAAATATGCAAATTGACTGTACTTCGTGACGCCCACCAGCCAAGCAGGAGTGAGTATGCAAATTAACCCAACAAAGATGGCAGGTTAATTTGCATACACAGCCACAGAGCGGCCGGGGGCGGGATGCTTGCATCGTCGCCATGGTGACAACGCAGGCATTCCATAGAAAGGCGGCTCCGGGCCAGAGCAAAGGCAGAAAGGTGGCTCTGGCTGGAGCAAAGGTGGTCCTGGCAGCCAGGGGAAGGAAGGACCATTCTTGCACGAATCTTCGTGCATCGGGCCTCTAGTTAAATATATGGGCTCACATTGGTGTATATACATGTACTAGAGGCCCGATGCAAGAAATTTGTGCAAGAATAGGCCTTCGCAGCCACAGCTGCCTGGATCCCTCCCTTGCAGCCATGGCGGCTGCCTCTATCCCACGGCTGTAGCCCTGGCTTAGTCCCGGAAGGATGTCCAGTCTAATTAGCATATTACACTTTTATTATGATAGATACTTTGTATATATACTTTGTGCTGTGTGTGTGCATATATATATATATATATATATATATATATATATATATATATCTCCTATCTAATAAAAGAGCAATATGCAAATTAACCACCACTCCGCTACAACACAAGCCACGCCCACAATCCAATCAGGAGCGAGCATGCAAATTAACCCAACCAAGATGGCTGCGGCCACGGAGAGAGCAGGAGGGAGGCTTGGGTTTCCCCGGCAATGGAGGAAGCCAAGCTTTCCGCACACCCTGGCCGGGCCAGGCCTCCAGTCCAGGCTACAAAGTTTCAATTATAGAAGATAAATAAATCCCAGCAAAAATGGCGGCAGCCATGGAGCTGGAGAGAGCAGGAGGCTAGGGTTGCCCTGGCAATGGAGGAAGCCAAGCTTTCCACACACCCTGGCCGGCCCAGGCCTCCAGTCCAGGCTACAAAGTTTCAATTATAGAAGATAAATAAATCCCAACAGAAATGGCTGCCGCCACAGAGCGAGCAGAAGGCTTGGCTCTGCTCCAGGCTACAAAGTTTCAATTGTAGAAGATAAATAAATCCCAGATACCAGGGCCTCCGCTTGGGTCACTGCGGGGCGTGGCCAGCCTGCAAACCACCACAGGCCCCTCGCCCAGGCTGCCCCACGCCCCAAGGGAACCCCCACCCTGATCCAGGACACCCTTCAGGGCACACCAGCTGGCCCCCACCTGTGCACCAGGCCTCTATCCTGTCTAATAAAAGAGTAATATGCAGATTGACCATCACTCCAACACACAAGATGGCTGCCCCCATGTGGTCAAAGATCCTGCCCCCATGTGGACACAAGATGGCCAGCAAGGGAGGGCAGTTGGGAGGGACCAGGCCTGCAAGGGAGGGCATTTGGGGGCAATCAAGCCTGCAGGGGAGGGCACTTAGGGGTGACCAGGCCTGCAGGGGAGGGCAGGTAGGGGCAAACAGGCTGGCAGGGGAGCAGTAAGGCATCAATAAGGCTGGCAGGGGAGTAGTTAGGGGGCGATCAGGCTGGCAGGCAGAAGCGGTTAGGGGCAATCAGGAAGGCAGGCAGGCGAGCAGTTGGGAGCCAGCAGTCCTGGATTGTGAGAGGGATGTCCGACTGCCAGTTTAGGCCCAATGGGATCGGGCCTAAACGGACAGTTGGACATCCCTCGAGGGGTCCCAGATTGGAGAAGGTGTAGGCTGGGCTGAGGGACACCCCCCTGCCCCCCAGTGCATGAATTTCGTGCACCGGGCCTCTAGTGTGTGTATATATATATATATATATATATATATATATATATATATATACACACACACACACACACACACACACACACACACACACACACACATTAACATAGATTCTGTTATAAACTGGAAAAATTCTGACTGGGAGAGTAGATTGATATTAATGGTTTAGGGCAGTGGTTGGCAAACTGCGGCTCGCAAGCCATATGCGGCTCTTTGGCCCCTTGAGTGTGGATCTTCCACAAAATACCACAGTCTGGGTGAGTCTGTTTTGAAGAAGTGGCATTAGAAGAAGTTAAGTTTAAAAAATTTGGCTTTCAAAAGAAATTTCAATCGTTGTACTGTTGATATTTGGCTCTGTTGACTAATGAGTCTGCCGACCACTGGTTTAGGGAGTCTTTTGAATAATTTGTTGATTTTAAATCATGGACCTGGTACGGACAAACACTCAACTTCCTCCAAGTGGGACACAAGCCCCGCCACCACCCCAGAGCGACACCCCACCAAATCACAGCCAACACTGCCAAGACTCCATGGTGCAAAATGTGGCCCACAGCCCAGCCAGGAAACGGTTGCTGTGGGCGCCGGGTGATGACATCATGTAGCAATGCCCAGCTTCCTCTCCTTAGCAACTAGCCTCCTTGGAGTTTCTTCAGCCCAGGAATCCGACTTACTTTATAGCCAGGTGCAAACATTTTACAGTTTAGCTAAATGTTTGTGAAGCGTTTTCACCTGCCTCATCTCATTTGATCCTCACAGAAGTCGTGGAGTAGGTAGATAGGAGACTTGGTAGAATCCTATTTTCTTTCATTGGCAAGACACGAATAGTGATATTAAAATATTTCTTCTAATTAATTTCCTTTCAATGTACACAAATCCATGGACCAGGACACTAAAATATGAAAGAATAAGCTACAAGAGTAGTTGTAGCTACATTTATTGATCTATTATTAGGGACAGGTACTTTCTAAGTGTTTGCATGCCATATCTCATTTACTTCTTACCTCTGGAAGCACACATTGCTGCAGGCACTTTATAGTTGAGGAAACAGAGGTTCAGGAGGATTAATTAACATGTCCAAGATCGTTTAGCCAATAAGTGACAGAGCTATACCCTGATTCCAGTTCTTCATCTATCTTAGTGAGGGGCTGGGGAAAGATCTTCCCCCATCAGAATCTCTCTCTTTAAAAAATATTTTTTATTGATTTCAGAGAGGAAAGGAGAAGGAGAGAGAGAGAGAGAAACATTAATGATGAGACAGAGTCATTGATCGGCTGCTCCTGCATGCCCCCTACTTGGGGATCGAGCCCACAACCTGGGCATGTTCCCTGACCGGGAATTGAACCATGACCTTCTAGTTCATAGGTAGATGCTCAACCACTGAGTCATGCCAGCCGGGCTAGAATCTCACTCTTATTACAACAGTTTGTAAATGCTGGCTCAGGAATGCTGTGAAAATGTTTATGTTATGTGCAAAAATTATAGGACAGGATAGGAATAATTACTCAGATGATAACAAAGGAAGACTGGCTAAAAGCATTAAGCATTAGAGCAGGGTTATGTTTCATACATGAATACTCCTCTCTTGAGGCAGAGGACTTGGCTACAGAGGGGTTAGATGGTCTCATGATTAAAGGGATGAAAAAAGGGGGTCCATAGTGAGCTGTGGGCTGTCAGTAAGCCAGTTGAGTGAATAAACGCTACATATATCAATCTCCATGGAATGCTTTCATCCTAAAGGGCTGTGAGAAATTTTATTGTCCACTAGAGGCCCGGTGCATGAATTTGTGCACCAGTGGGGTCCCTTGGCCTGGGCTGTGGGATCGGGCCAAAACCAGCTCTCCGACATCCCCCAAAGGGTCCTGGATTGCGAGAGGGTGCAAGCCAGGCCGAGGGACCTCATCAGTGTACAATCGGGGCCGGGGAGGGACGCAGAGGTTGGCCAGCTGGGGAGGGGCCATGGGAGGGCTCCAGGGCATGTCCAGCCTGTTTCACTCAGTTCCGATTGGCTGGACCCCAGCAGCCAGCTAACCTACTGGTAAGATCATCATAGCCCCCTGGTGGTCAGTGCACATCATAGCAAGCAGTTGAGTGGCCTTAGCATATCATTAGCATATTATGCTTTGATTGGTTGAACAGCCGACCCGACGACTGGACACTTAGCATATTAGGCTTTTATTATATAGGATTAGACTTTCCATGAGATGCTCAGAAATGTCCCACTACCCACAGAAGGTTTTTCTACTCTTAAGGCAGTGGTTCTATATCAGTTGATATTTTGCCTCCCAGGGGACATTTGACAGTATTTGGAGACACCTTTGATTGATAAAACTGGAGAGGGCTACTGGCATCTAGTGAGTAGAAGTCAAGGGTGCAGCTAAGCATTTTATAATACAGAGGCCTGCTCCCCCTAAAAAAAGAATATCAGATTCAAAATGTCCCTAGTGACAATTAAATCTTACATTAAGTTAAGCCAACAGACAGCAGACTTCTTGTTCTCCAGGTCTTGAAGACAACAGTGTGTGTGAGAGAGTTAGGTTTGGCTGGAGGGAGGAGGGATAAAAACCACTAAGCTCATGGAACTTATATTGAGCTTTGAAATTCAAGCCTATACTTTTTGATTCCAAATTCAGTGATTGCCATAGTTCCACCATAGTGTTCTGTACAATTTAGTAAAAGATTTCCTTTGCAGAGAATGTTTTGTTAGAAAATAACTCAAAGTGGAGTTTAAAAATATCGACAAGAGTGTTAGTGACACTTAAAAATGAAAACTTTTCACTGGCAATGAATCAAGGTTAAAGTACCAAATCCCAACTTTGTATAATTTTTGAAAAAAAAATTACCTTTGAGAAAATGATGCAAATGTGTGAATGTCTATTTAACAGTCCCAAATACAGTTTACTTCAGTGAGTTGGTGGAAAAACTGCTCTTAGTTTTAGAACAAATATTAGTTTAAGAAGGCATGCTGTAAAGAAAACATACACTTATATAATACTAGAGACCCAGTGCATGAAAATTCGTGCACTCGCGGGGGGGTGGGGTTCCTTCAGCTGGGACTGCCCCCTCTCGCAGTCCGGGACCCATCAGGGGATGTCCACCTGTCGGCTTAGGCCCGCTCCCTGGGGGATTGGGCCTAAGTTGGCAGTCAGACATCCCTCTGGCAGCCTGGGAGCCCTCCGGGGATGTCTGACTAATGGCTTAGGCCCGCTCCCCCTAAGCCATTAGTCAGACATCCTTAGTGCTACCACGGAGGCAGGAGAGGCTACTGCTGTGCTGGCCAGTTATGAGCTGGCTTCTTGCTGAGCGGTGCTCCCCCTGTGGAAGCACACTGACCATCAGGGGGAAGCTCCTGCATTGAGCGTCTGCCCCCTGGTGGTCATTGTGCATCATAGCGACCGGTTGTTCCATGGTTAGGGTCAATTTGCATATTACCCTTTTATTATATAGGACAGGGGTAAGTTTTGCTATCCTTTCCTGATTTGCTTATAGTAAGTTTGTATCACTATTTTACCTATGTGTTTTTAGTTTTTACTTTTCAATCAATTTTATTTTCCTGATACCTCCTATGGGCTGTTCCTTGGTGATGGTAGGTGGGGGCACAGGATGCCTAGATGTATCTTTCAGGCTTCATGATCCAAGGGCTTTCTTTGTCTTTTCTGCCACAGAGAGAGACTTTTTCTGACAGTATAGCTCATCTCTGATTCATTCATTCATTCATTCATTTAGAATATAGCCTATTTTCCTCTGCCTTTCCAAGTTGAATGTAGTCCTGGAGGGCTTTTTCCTCCTGCCCTGTTGAACACAGCTCCTGTACTCTGTGGCAAACAAGAGTTATAGTTTGCTTCAGGATGAGGTCCTCATCTCAGATCCTCATCCTTTTTTGGTTAATCCTCACTCAAGGATATTTTTTCCATTGAAAGAGAGAACGGAGGAGAGAGAAAGAGAGAGAGAGAGAGAGGAAGAGAGAGAGACATCAATGCAAGAGAGACACATCAATTGGTTGCCTCCCACACACACCTTGACCAGGGCTGGGGATTGAACCTGCAACCCAGATATGTGCCCTTGCCCAGGCATCGAACCTGAGACCCTTTGGTGGGTGGGCTGATGCTCTAACACCGGCCAGGGCAAGAAGCCTATTTTTTACTGGCACCACTGCTGGGCCTTTTCACCACCGGTTTCTCCTTGTTACTTCTTATGCAGCCACAGCCTGATCTCGGCTGCTTTGAGAAACCCTTCCATGAATTCTGGAGTCCACAGGTTATACGTGTCCTGGTTTCACTGAGAATGGAATTTGTGCATTTTTGCTGTTGTAAGATTTTCATTAGAAGTACTTATACTGAAATTCTGCTCCAGTTTTAAAATATGGTGGGCACACTATTCTTCCAGAAGCACAGGTCAGGGCAGAGTGAAGCACCTGCAATTTTTAATATATACTGTTTCACCCACACATTTATGAGCAACTGTAAACATGGGGAGAAGCTACGGCAAACCTTATTCATTTATCTCCTTTATTTAGTTTTTGGTTTTGTTTGTTTTTGTTAATCCTCACTGGAGAATAGTTTTCCATTGATTTTTTTTTTTTTTTTGAGAGTAGAAAGGAAGGCAGGAAGGGAAGGGAAAGAGAGAGAGAGAGAAGCATCAATGTGAGAGAGACACATTAATTGGTTGCCCCCTGCACATACCCTGACTGGGGCCAGGGATCGAATCCAGGGATACAACCCAGGTACATGTCCCTAACAGGGAATCAAACCCAGGACCTTCTGTGCATAGGCTGATGCTCTAACCACTGAGAACACTGGCCAGAGCTGTATATACATATAAAAGCGTAAGCGACCGTTACACTGGAACGACCGGAACATCCGGTCGCTATGATGCGCACTGACTACCAGGGGGCAGATGCTGAACGCAGGATCTGCCCCAGCTCGCAGGCCCTGATTGTCAATGGGGCCTGTCGGCCAACCTCCTGGTCCCTCCCCCGAGCCAGCAGGTTCCGATTGCCTGATCAGGGCTGGGCCCCAGGCTGGGACGGGGAACCAGGTGTGGGTGGCAGTGGACGCGGCCCCTTTCCCAGGGGGGCTGAGGGTGGGCTCCCTCCTCAGGGCAGGCAGCCAACCTCCCGGGTCCCTCCCCTGTTCCTCCCCTGGCCGGCAAGCCCTGATTGGCCGGCTGCCCAACCGCCATGGTGGCCGTTGGTCCCTCCACCTGGCTGGCAGGCCCTGATCGCCTGATTGGTGCCTGCCAGCCAATCTCCCAGTCCCTCCCCCTGGCCAGCAGGTTCCAATCGCTTGATCGGGGCAGGGCCCTGGGCTGAGATGGGGAACTGGGGGTGGGTGGCGGCGGATGCGGGCAGTGAGGGAAGGAGGAGGCAAGGAGGTGGGGAACCTGATCAGCCCTGATGGCCAGCCAGGCCTAGGGAACCCACCTTTGCACGAGTTTCGTGCACCAGGCCTCTAGTTTAGTGTATAATTCTGATTTCTTTCTCTCACATCTAAGTCTGGGCATCTCTGTCAGACAACTAGGGAACCCTAATCTCTTTAAGAACAGCTATTTCGCTCAAGTTGGGCAGTCACATCAGGGACAATGAGGCAGGCGCTTAAGACAGTCTACATGGTGTGACATTTATGCATGGTTGGTTCCATACAGTTTCACACTGTCTTGCTGCTCCCACCCATTTATACACAGACAGCTGTAGAGTGCTGGGGAATAACTGTGGGCGAGAGACAGGCCTTTTTAAAACCAAAAGTCATGACATAGAGTTTGGAGAATGGCTAAGTTATTGCATAGAGAGCAGCCTTTATTTTTGGGTAACCTGGAAGCTATAAGCATTTCACGAGGGTTGATATTTTCATTCACATGACATTATACCATTCCTACCACCATCTTTGAATGTCAAGGACAAGGTTATCGATGTATTCCTTTTATTATTATCTTTCACAGTCACTTAGCTGCTTAGCAACACTCTAATACATCTTCTGGGTTATTGTCTGTCACGTTGAAGGCAGAAGTGGTTGGGGGATGAGCTGAGTCGTGATGGCAATGAATATGAAAATGATTTTTTAAAAAAACTAAAGAGCATTTTACAATATGTTAAGTTTTGTGTTGTTAGTGATACATTGATGAATAAATCATATGCTTCATACTGAAATGGAAGGCAGTAGGCTATCATTTATTAAACACCTATTGTGGGGAAAATATTGGGGTAGGCATTTTAGTTAGTCCCTTTCACAACTCTAGCGTGTGGGCATTATTAGCCCCACTTTAAAGAGGAGACATCTGGAGTTCAGAGGGAAGCGGTAGAGCCCAGATTTGGATTGATGATCTCAAAGCTCACACTCCTTCTACTGTACCACACTGATCACATTTCAGGAGCGGGAACAGGCATGAAAACAATTCTGTGACATGTGAATGATGGGCTGGGACTAGAAATGTAAGTAAGCAGCCTCAGTGGTCCTAGTTTCTGTACCTGGATTAAGGTGCCCTCTGAAGCCAGGTCCTAAGATCAGGGGTACTATTTGAAATAGTGTCTGTGTCTGGAGGCTGGAGAGTGGGTAGAAGGGAGTAGGGGTTGAAGGATTAAGCACTTTGGAGGAGCTCAATGCCAGGAGGATTAAAAACCAAACTAAACATAGACAGTTCTGAAAAGGCATTGTTTCTCACAGAAAAATATGTAAGCCAGCAGGTGTCTCACCTGTTCTTTAAGGGAAAGCTTCTGGAAGCGTGCCCTGTGCTTCTTACACCCCAGTGGCTCGTCTCCCCCTTTCTGGCGTGGCATAGGTGTGGGAAATCTGAGGGTCCTCTGTGCAGTGGTGGAGAGTTCACTTGTACTGGGCGGGGGGTTGGCTCTTTCCTGCCAACCTTCATTCTCAGGGACTCACCAAGTCCAAGTGACCTTCCCTCTGGACCCTCATGGGCTTTTGTGTTGAGTCCACTGTACCTTCTTCCTCACACGCATTTGCTTCCAGCGCCGGCTTTTTGAACTAGAAGTATGCAGGGTGCCATTTTCTATGTCACATGAAGAAAATATGGCTGTGTAATGAAAAAGTTTAGCAACACTGACATTTCTGTGTTTGTGCTGGAGTTATCTTGATATCACCGGGAATTGACGAATGCTGCCACCTGCTAGGAACATATGTGTCTGTTTGAGCAAAGGTTAATGAGTCCATTCAATACAATAATTCAGGTGTGGGCTCAAGAGCTACTTGCTACCTTCTAAAGTGACAGAGCCCTGTGTTCTGACAACTAGTTCAGTTTTGGGTAAGAAAATTGGAAGGTACCCTTTTGGGGACATAGTGAATAGAATAGTAGTTTGATTGATTATTTCACCCTGAAATATGGCTTGAGTGATGCTGCATGCATTGCAGGTATGTGTGCAGATAGTAACCCTGTGTCAAATTAGTACAGATTGTAGGGGAGCACATACCCTTTTATCTTAGTCTCTGTGCATTTGTCTTTGTGTAGCACAATGCTGTGCACAAAGATGGCAGCCATTGTGGGGTATATAGTCAATGACCTGGATTGTATTTATTGAATTTGTTGTTAAATTTGATATCATTTAATTGCACACACCTTGCATATCAATCCTCCATTCTCTGAAGGTCTTATTTAGTTAAATATGATGGCCAAGCTTTTGCACATCTTCTAAAACCTTGAGCCTTTGGGAAAAAATGTTATTTTCAGATACCTATTTATTGAGCTGTTTATGTCTTTGATTTTCAAAGAGCAGTAGCACATCATTGAAAATAGCTCTTTGGACAAACAAGACATCCTTCTCAAATCAAGAGGGTGGCTTGACCTGAAGGAGACCTTTCATCTCCGGAGAAACGAGTAGTGAAACTTGTCTCTCTTTTACTCAACTTGCCTTACTTTAAAAAGGGACTTGTTAGTTTAAAAATAGTCATCTTTTATTCCCAGTCTGTCAGGGCCTTCTGCCTTCTCTTAAAAGCCAGCATTTACTGATGTGCTTTGATTGACACCTTCCTCAGTACTAATAGGAAACAGAGAATGGGAGAATATTCCGTTTTATTGACAGGCGCTGAGACCTTGTCAGGGACAATTGCTTAGCAACCTCTATGGTGCCACAGTTGGGAAAAGGGGAAGGAAAGGACAGAATTACATTTGAAATAAAGGGAAGCCTGTGTGACAAAGGCCAGCTTTCGTAAAACACTGAGTATTTCTTTAAGCTAGTTCTTTAAGTGAACAATATAACTTGTAAAATCTGCACAAATTATCTTTTTCTTCCCTTGGGTTGTTGGATTACTGAAGAGTTGAGATAATGTTAGGTTTCTGCAAAATGTACCTGGATGTGGGGAAGTGGAAGGGAGCTGTGTTCAGGGAGAGGAGACCGGTTCCTAGCTCAGCACTCATTCTGGCTGTGGACTCTGCAGGCCACTTCTCATTCCTGCGCTTCATTGAGAAAATCAGGAAAACCACCTTTGTAGAGATAAGGTGAGGTAAATGGGGAAAGTCATCAGTGGGTTTTGAACAGATGGCTATTTCAGGAAAGTCAATCATTTAGTGGTGGGGAAGATGGATTAGAGGATGGTGGAACCAAGATCAGGAAGGCCAACGATAAGGTTAGTATGTGAGAAATTCCAACACTTGAAAAGTGGTTGTGAATAGAGAAGGAAATGGATACAAGAGAAATTTCAGATGTAAAATAGAGCATAGCAACTGGTTAAATGTGGGACATTACTAGTAAGAGATTCAGGAAAAGAAACACATTTGGGAGGAATAAGAATGAGTTCAGTTTTAGTTATACTGCTTTTGAGGGGGTTAAGGTGGTGATTTCCTCAGATGGGGTATTAAAAAAATCAGGAGTATGTGTTCACCAGGTTGGTACCTTGAAGAGTGTCCAGAAAGCTCTATCCAAATCCTAACCTTAAGAAAGCTCCTATCCAAGTCCTAACTCCTGGTACTTGTGTATGTGACCTTATTTGGAAATACCAGGCTTTTTGAAGGTGGAATGAAGTTAAGGATCTCCCGTTGAGATCATCTGGAGTTAGTGTGACTACATAAGTGTTATTAAGAGAGAGGAAAAGGAATTTTGACATACAGAGATACATGGAGAAAGACACGTGAAGACAGAGACAGAGATTGGAGCTATGCTGCCACAGGCCAAGGAATTCTAGGAGCCACCAAAAGCTGGAAGAGGCCATACAAGATTCCCCAGGGAGCCTTCAGTTGGAATGTATCCCTGCTGATGCCTTGATTTCAGACTTCTGGCCTCCTGAAGTGTGAGAATAAACTTCTGTTGTTTTAAGTAATCCAGTTTATGGTAATTTTTTTATGGTAGCTCTGGGAAGCTAATACAGTACCACTTTTGTGAGCTCAGTATATATTTTTTGAATGATGTTCTTGTTTTCTGAAGTAGGGGAGAGTAGGGATTCTGTTTAGCCTGCTGCATAATGTGGGCTATGGCATAAGCTGCTCTCCACACATATTTGTTGACCTAAACTATTGACTGAAGGATTGGATTTACTGGCTTAATATGGCAGAGTTGTGAAAGTGAATTTTCCTAATAAAGTTGGAAGCATTTATGTCTCAGAATTCATGAACTTGGGAAACCATCATATGTTTGCATATCAATAAGAATGCTCTCCATTGCAAGTATCAAAGAACCCAAGTCAACATAGCTTAAACAAAGGGAATGCATTGGCTTGTGGAACAGAAATTTCAGAAGTTCTGATTTCAGGGGAGGTTGATCACGCTGCTCAATGATGCCAAGAAGGAGCTGGTTTCTTTCTATGCTCTGTTCTCCCTTCCTTGGTATCAGCTTTATCCTAAGGTGGGATCCCCCTTGCAGCTCTAGAAAGGCAGCCAGTATGAAAGACAACTACCTGCTTACTTGTTAATATCCTTGGGAAAGACTATGTCTACCTAAACTGTCAAGCAAAAATCCGGAACATCCCTTTGATTGGACCAATCACGGCACATGTCTGTCTTTGAATCATTCACTGTGGCCATGAGTTATAATTACTCATGTAAGAAAGACTTCATAGTTGGTTTAATGGCCTCTTGGCCTAACTCCTAAGATAGGGTGATTGAGTCACATTTTAGTTTGGTAGTCCTTAGTTAATAGATTCACTAGGCCACGTTATGTTAGCCCAAGAAGGCTGAGGATAATAATTAGGATTAGATTTGTGATCAAGTGCATTGCATTGGGCCATCCTCTTTAGTTATATATTATATAATCTGGAAAGTGCTGGTTTGCAACTGACCCAAACGAAGGAGTCTCAAGATTTATTCAGACTAGCTTACCTGCAAAGCACTCTCAGCATTATTTATGGAAGAAAGCAGTTGAGTATATAGCAGTCTGATGTGACCTTACTTTTTCAAATTTATCATCTGTAACTGTGGGTCTATTGTTTAGAATTTTTATAACCTGAAAACTTACAACTCCTTTGGAGAATGTTGTCAACCTCTCTGCTGAATATACTTTTTAGCACCCCGACTTTCTTTTGTATCCTTTAATTAGTAAGTCTTGCTTGATTTGCTAATGCCAAGGTCAATATTTGTTCTTTCTCGGTGGAGCTGAGTCTATTAAAGACGTTTGCTAATTCAGCCTATAGCTAATTGGAACTGGGGGTGGCGTTAGTCCCAGCTAAACCACACAGCACTCTACAGTGTACCAGGGCTAGAATCAGTGCTGGGCGAGAAGACCACAGGGTCTACTCATTTTCATTGCCTCTTCAACTTATAATGGACATTTCACCTGCTGTCACAGAGACCATTAATGTCTTCCTTTTGCAAATGAGAAGCCTGTGAGATTTCACTCTCCTAACTTAAATTATTTATCAGTCTAATCTAGATTATTTGATTATGTAAAGAATATTTGGAGGTGTGATAAATATTACTAGAGCCAGCAAGCCATAGGAAGTGGTTTTGATTTGTGCTCCATGGAGAGTCAGGGCTTCCCTAAGACATCTCAGAGCTGAGATGGACAAGGAGGGAGGAAGCTTTGGATGCCAGCGCCACTTCACTCATGGTTGTCTTTCTGAGCTGTTTCATACATATCGTAGTTATACATGTGGGATTCCACTTAAGATCAGATGCTGCTAACATACAGGTTGAAAACCACTACTTTGGCCTAGCTCTGTGACCTTGAAGGATAAATCCCTCCCCCACTTTGGTCCTCAGTCTCCTTTACTTGCAAAATGAAAGGGCTGGACAAGAAGTTCTTGAAGTTCCCTTCTATCTCCAACAGTTTATGATTTTGTGGCTTTTTTGCCTTTGGCCAAAGTGGTACTTATTAGTTGCATGCAAACTGACTAAGTGACTAACTTGGAAGATATTAATTTAGCACAGCTTCCCCATCCTAGTGAGTTTTCAGCTGGCTAAAGCCACATGACAGTCATAAAATGCCAGCATTGCTGGTGTGGGATGGAGCTAACAGTGGGAGATTTGCTAAGTGTTTCTGTGCGATCAGTGTGAAAGCAATCACATCTCCTGAGTGAGAAAGGTCAGTGCCCTGTAGCTGCCAGACCTCACGACGCTAAGGGACATGAAGGGGACTGCCACCCGCTGAACACAAGTCAGACTAAAGAATGAATGTCCTCTGCAGTTGCAGGCTAATAGCTCCGAATGTCAAATGATATTACTTCAGGAGACTGTTAAGCCCCCTTCTCAGTGCACAGCAGTGTATAAATCCCCTCATCTCATTCATTAATCTGGGAGACTATAGAATATGTTATCAGGCGCAGAAGACATGACTGCAGTGTGGTGCTCTGTAGTATTACTGAGCATGGAAATTAAGTCCCCTTTTTTTCCTGGTCCCAGATTGCATAAAAGGGGGGATAAAATCTCATTGATCATAGTTAATTGGTGTCCTATATGAATTAATGTTAGTGACTATTTACATCGGTAAATAAAAAAGGACTATATAATGAATCACAACCCCTATAGGGTCAGGATTCTTTCTTTCTGTCTCTCACTACCCGTACTTTAAGCTCTGGAACACACACCTCCACCTGGCAGAGAGGAGACCACACTGTTAGAGTGGTTATCTCTAGCTGGTAAGGTTACAAATGATTTTTATGTTCTTTTTGTTTTCATATCTTATACATTTTCACAATGGACACATGTTATACCGAGAAAATATATGTGTGTTATTTCAAAATATATTTTCCTTTGTTCATTTTACGGTAATTCTTTCCCCCAGAACGGCCCCATCCTGCGGAAATGGAGGAAGCTACCTGAAATGCGTGTGAAATAGGTGAACTGAACCCTGCACAGGAAGCATCCGGCTTCTTCCTTTTTCAAGACTTGGAGCCACCGTGGCCTGACAGGCGGTAAGAAATGTGATAATAAAGACGATGAGCCACTCCAGGGCTGGATTTCATTTCCAGCTTAATTAAATCCAAGAAACACACCCGACCTCTAGCTTTGAAGAGCTGCTGCCAAAGCCAGGTGCCCTCATCAGCTCGGGCTCACCCCGCAGTGACTGTGGGAAGCCAGTCGGAGAGCAGGGGGTAGAGGCAGGCAGAGGCCAGTGGAGGTGAGGAGGGGAGCCAGGAAGCAATATTTCTGAAAAAGCCGTTGTGTCCAGTGGGCAGTCGCTTTGCCCTTCTGCTCAAAAGGTGAACAGGGAAGCTCACCTACAAATGTACTGAATGGAAACTCTCCCGGTGGCACCCCGCCACCTACCTGGCCCCCTCCACCAGGTCCTCAGCCAGCTCTCTGCCCCCATGTATTGTGGTAAATTGGGTACACTATGCACTTGTTGGCACAGGTCAGGACTGGCCCATCAATAAGTGAGGTGGACTGGCTCCTCCTGCATTGACAAACGCGTGGCTGCTTCCAGTCCTACTGCTACTGATGCTGCCACCCAGGGTCACTTTGCTTTGTATCCCAGACACAGGAAATCCTCTGGAAATAGACATAAAGAGGAAAATTCCTTGATTTATGGAGCCTTGTCTTAGATCTAAGAAGAGCCCAAGGCAGGGATGTGGGTACCTGGGGTTTAGGTTGGGTGTGCTCTTAGGAGAAACCAGGAGAGAGGCGGAGAGCAGGAGAGAAAAGGGACAGGATGAGCAAGGATGTGGTCTCAGGAAACTCAGCCTTGGTCTGTTCCACCGGGGGCTCTGGAGTATAAGCTACTCTATGGGGTGGTCCCCCGCTGGAGCCAAGAGGCTGAACATTGAGGCAATTCAATTCTAGCAGAGGTTTAGTTACTGAACCAGGAGGAGTGGGCCTCTGGAATCGGGACACTGGGAGCACCACTCATTAGTCAGTTGGTGCATCTGTAAAATGGGACAAAGATGCCATCTGGCTGAACTTACAGGCTGCTATGGAAAATCAAAGGAGACAATACAGGTGAAGTCCACAGTCTGTGCAGAGAAAAGGAAGACATGTTTCAGGACCAGTGATGGCCCAAAGGCAAGGGTAGTAGGCAAAATGGCTTGGAATCCCTTCCTGAAGTTCAGGTAGCACTTTCTACCCTTGCCTCATGTATGCTCAGAATTCAGTGCCTCGGGGGAAAAAAGAGAAAAAGGAAAAATCAGCGTTCTTCCCTCTTCACCAACAGACCTTAGGTAATTGTAGTGGTATAATTAGGACCCCAGCTTATACCTCCAATTTCTGAAAG
This sequence comes from Plecotus auritus, assembly GCF_963455305.1. Classification (NCBI taxonomy): domain Eukaryota; kingdom Metazoa; phylum Chordata; class Mammalia; order Chiroptera; family Vespertilionidae; genus Plecotus; species Plecotus auritus. The sequence continues at coordinate 166,512,112 of NC_137773.1, forward strand.
TTTCTCGTTTAATTTCACAAGGGCATATATACTTTACAATGTCTGACACCTGCTCAAGCAGGCAAATAATTGTTTTGACATTGTGACAGTTACAGAGAATATATTTTAAAATTGTCTGAAACCTGCCAATGGGATAATTAGAGTCTAATTCTCATTTGCCAGGGCCAAATGACTCCCCGATGGCATGCCAGCCACCTTCTCCGGGTGCTTATTGGCCGGTGGGGATTTAGTTCCACATAATTGTTCTATTCCTCACTGATGACTGATTTTTGACCTTTAATGATAATACCAATTATGTATTGAGTACATCACTTGTGGGTATCTTTGGATGGGCATTTTACTACTACTCTCATTGCTTGAAAAATAGATTTAATTTAATTTAATTTAATTTAATTTAATTTAATTTAATTTAATTGTTGGGCTATTCAGGACTTCACTTCCCTTGTGGCCCACAACTGTGGAGCTCGGGACTCCGGAGCACCTGCCATGGCACGCACTCTGTGTTGGGCTGCAATGGCTGGGCCTTTATGCCTCCCTCTCAGTCACCAGACACAGGCATCCTGAGAAGGGCATGACCTAGGGTGAAGCTGCTTTCTGTAGCTGAGGTTGACATGACGGGGCTGGAAGCTGGAGGCTTTGTGTTGATTGTACTCTCTTCATCAGATACAGTCTTCCTAAAAGGGGGACCATCGGGAATGCATCTCTATGTCTATTTAGAAAAGATTTTGCTGAGTCAGTTATTGTTAGACTAGAGGCCGGTGCACGAAATTCGTGCATGGGGGCGGGGGGGGGGGTCTCCCTCAGCCCAGCCTGTACCCTCTCCAATCTGGGACACCTCGAGGGATGTCCGACTGCCCGTTTAGGCCCGATCCTGATAAACGGGCAGTCGGACATCCCTCTTACAATCCAGGACTGCTGGCTCCCAACTGCTCGCCTGCCTGCCTTCCTGATTGCCCCTAACCGCTTCTGCCTGCCAGCCTGATCACCCCCAAACCACTTCCCTGCCAGTCTGATTGATGCCTAACTGCTCCCCTGCCAGCCTGTTTGCCCCTAACTGCCCTCCCCTGCAGGCCTGGTCCCCCCCAACTGCTCTCCCCTGCAGGCCTGGGTCCCTCCCAACTGCCTTTCCCTGCAGGCCTGGTCGCCCCCAACTTCCCTCCTCTGCCAGCTTGGTCACCCCTAACTGCCCTCCCCTGCAGGCTTGATCGCCCCCAACTGCCCTCCCTTGCAGGCCTGGTCCCTCCCAACTGCCCTCCCCTGCTGGCCATCTTGTGGTGGCCATCTTGTGTCCACATGGGGGCAGGATCTTTGACCACATGGGGGCAGCCATCTTGTGTGTTGGAGTGATGGTCAGTTTGCATATTACTCTTTTATTAGATAGGATAGAGGCCTGGTGCATGGGTGGGGGCCAGCTGGTTTGCCCTGAAGGGTGTCCTGGATCAGGGTGGGGGTTCCCTTGGGGTGTGGGGCGGCCTGGGCGAGGGGCCTGTGGTGGTTTGCAGGCCGGCCACGCCCCCTGGCGACCCAAGTGGAGGCCCTGGTATCTGGGGTTTATTTATCTTCTACAATTGAAACTTTGTAGCCTGGAGTGGAGCCAAGCCTTCTGCTTGCTCCATGGCAGCAGCCATTTTTTTGGGGGGATTTATGTATCTTCTATAATTGAAACTTTGTAGCCTTAAGCAGAGGCCTGGGCCGGCCAGGGTGTGCAGAAAGCTTGGCTTCCTCCATCACCGGGGGCAACCCTAGCCTCCTGCTCTTTCCAGCTCTGTGGCTGCCGCCATTTCTGTTTGGATTTATCTATCTTCTATCATTGAAACTTTGTAGCCTTGAGTGGAGGCCTAGGCCGGCAAGGGCTGGCAGAAAGCTTGGCTTCCTCCATTGCCGGGGAAACCCAAGCCTCCCTCCTGCTCTCTGTGGCTGTAGCCATCTTGGTTGGGTTTATTTGCATATTCACTCCTGATTGGCTGGTGGGCATGGCTTGTGGGTGTAGCAGAGTGATGGTTAATTTGCATATTACTCTTTTATTATAAAGGATGGATGCAGTGCCATCTGAAAGATGGCTAATCTATCCTGAGGAAGGGGTTAGAGAAAAATGGAGAGACTTAAATAAATTCCTGTATTTTACTTAACTGTTTTTATAGAGACAACTCTGTACAGCCATAAAATGTATTTTATGCAAAATATCTTCAAGCAAGGTGCTCTGGTAAAGACATACAAATTGTTTCTAGCAATGTCCTCAAATGAGACCCTAAAATGGCTCTTTCTTACTTCCTTTTACAAATGTACCTGTTATGGACTGAATTCAAATGTTGGAACTTTAATCCCAATGTGCCTTATTTGGAAATAGGACCTTTTAAAGGGCAACTAAGTCAAATGAGGTCAGAGGCATGGGACGTTTATATCTCTCTCATAGTTTCCAGATACAGGCTGCCCTGAGAAGGGCGTAATTTATAGGACTAGTATATTTAGAAGAAAATATAGAGATATCAGGGTTACTTATGTACAAAAAAAAAAGGCCATGTGAAGACACAGTGAGAAGGTAGCCACCTGCAAGTCAAGGAGAGAGGCCTCATGAAAAACTAACCTTAATCTTGAACAGATAACCTCCAGAACTGTAAGAAAATAAATTTAAGTCACCCAATCTGTGATAGTTATTGCAGTTCTAACAAACTAGTATAACACCCCAAGTTTTTCTGGGAGAAATTTTTGTGACTCCCTTATTTAGAGTCTATTTCAACCAAATGTGATTTCCTGATATTTCTGATCTTTATTAAGGTCCAATTTTAAAAATGTTTTAATTTTTTTATGCTGGTTATAGCATGCTCTCCACATAATATTGCCCACTCACCTCCTCCACCTTTGATTTCTTCAGAGAAGTTTATTCTTGTATTTCCAACATGTTCTTTAACTTTGTAGCTTTGCATCAGCTTAGTGGCCTATGTTCATTCCTAAATCACAACTCCTTAATCCTAGTAATCGCCGAATAACTGGAGGTAAGAATAAAGAAAATCACCTTAATTAGTGGTTGGGTTTCAATCCAACTAAATAGAGAGGTTGAATTTCTTCATTGCCATTGGGGCTCCTTTTGGAAAAGAGCAAATTGTGTAAAATTATAACCTAGTTCCTCTACATCGCAATTCTAGGCCTTGAATGTTCGATTATCTTGATTTGGCTAAATAATTTTTCACAGTGACTGTTGCCTTTGAAGTCAGATATGGTGTTGAATTTTAATAGCAAAGCATTGACCAAAAAGTTCATCAATTAACCAATTGGTTAACACAGATATTTACATTACGATTCATTAACAGTAGCAAAATGACAGTTATGAAGTAGCAACGAAAATAATTTTATGGTTGGAGGCCACCACAACATGAGGAACTGTATTAAAGGGTCCCGGCATTAGAAAGGTTGAGAACCACTGTATATAGGATGATTTGCTTAGTTATCTCCTACACTAGTCTTTTAAATCATGAGAATCCTATTTTATATTTTACTGTAATCTCAGCCTATTGTAAAAGTTCCTGGCACCTCGTAGGCATTCAAAGACTGTTGTTGATTACATAATTAAGAGAAATTGCTTTTTGATTGGAGACTAGGTGCTATAGGAAAATACAATGGAGTTAAATTATAGAACATGTGTGAGGGAGACATTTAAGGATTTCACTGTATTCAGTTGGTTGGCTGTGTGGGAATTGCTGATTAGAAAATATCTGATGTGATCTGACCCAGTGAAAATTGGGCAGGTGAATGAAATTCTATTTGGGGAAACTGGTATTCTTGAGAATTGATAGAGGCCATATCTACCATCAGCTTAAGCATTATTTTAGTTCTGTTCACAAGTGGCTATTAAAGTCTCATCCTAACTACTGCAGAACCTAATATCCTTCCAAATGCCACCATCTACAAACAGCCAAAGTATTTCTTTAGACCAAATCTCCAGGTTTCTCTCGATCTGCTGGGATGAATTTGCAATTATTATTATTATTTTATTTGGTCCATCCTTTTAAGACACAATTTTGAAAAAAATGTCAAAGCACTATTATCTGTGATCTGAATCTTTAAAATTGCTTGGTTTTAGGTGGGGTTTATGATATATGCTGGGGATTTTTTCTCCATGAAGGAGTCGGCTCAGCCACCTATTAAAAGCAAGTTTGATTTAAATATCATTATTAAAAGGCTGAATTGGTTCGGGAGATAATGAGACTCAAAACATTGTTCTGCTCAGATCCCCAGGGACAGAGCAAGGGAAGTGAGCCTGTCCAGGACCCTGGGAAGGTATCACCTTGGATGACAGGCTGGAGATAGTGAAACATCTTGGAACAGTGTTTAAATAAGGATTATTTTAAAAGATCTATGGTGTAAATCGCATTAATTGCAATCACACCCTGTCTTATAGGTGAGCTACAAAATTCACATACATTATTAGTGAAATAGGTAGGTAGCTGCAATTTTCCCCTGTTACCTAAAATCTGGTGGCATAAAGGCCCAGGGCCGAATTTTTTTTTATTTCTTTACGAGTTAGCTAGCTAAATTCAACTCCTTAGTGGTGAGAGTCCTTAAGGTTAACATTCCTTTAAACACATAGTGTTTCATTGGAGGTGGACAGCTATTCCCATTCCAGAGATGTTGAAATTCAGACTCAAAGAAGCTAATAACTGGCTCATGATCACAAAATAATGCGACTGTGATGGTCAGTTTTATGTGTTCACTTGTCTAGGCTACACGCCCCAGTTATTCTATCCAATGTAGGCATGCTATGAAGGTATTTTATACATGTGATTAACATCCATAATCCATTGACTTTAAGTAAGGGGGGTTGCTCTAGGTAAGCTGGATGGGCCTGATTCAGCTAGTTCAGTGGTCGGCAAACTCATTAGTCAACAGAGCCAAATATCAACGGTACAACGATTGAAATTTCTTTTGAGAGCTAAATTTTTTAAACTTAAACTTCTTCTAACGCCACTTCTTCAAAATAGACTCGCCCAGGCCATGGTATTTTGTGGAAGAGCCACACTCAAGGGGCCAAAGAGCCGCATGTGGCTCACGAGCCGCAGTTTGCCGACCACTGAACTAGTTGAATGGCCTTAAGAGCAAAAATGAGGCTTCCCAAGAGTAGAAATTCCACCTGTGGACTGCTGTAGCTTACACCTGATGCTTCAGCCTACCCTTATGATGGCCTGATCTGTGGACTCTGGGTATGTCCACCCTGACAGCACCCTGTTGCTGTTAGGGTGGACATTCCTGAGGTGACATTAACAGGAACAGGAAGCAAACAGCAAAGAGCAAATACCTTCTCCTTCTTCTAGACTTGTAGTCTCCCTTTGACACCCTTTGTTGGCAGATCCTAACAGAAAGTCAGATGGAAAGGGAGACATTTTATCCGTGAAGTCCAGCCTCAGAATCATAGATCAGAGAACAGAGGGTTGGGTGGTGCTTGGAGACAATAGCTTATTAATCAGTATAGATCCCACACATATGCTCCATTCCCCAGCAGCCTAAGTCTGGGAGACGCAAGAGGTCTTTCCCTCCCTCCAAGGGCTAGAATAGGCACAGGTATCTTACTGAGGCTCTCCTTTCTTCTTAGATAGCAGAAGCTATTCATTTGAATAGAGAAAATCATGGTTTTAATTACATTTCTCTTATAATTCAAAGGGTTTAAATAGAAAGAGATTTGGCAAAGAGCAAAATTATTTGGCAAGTTGTTCTAGGGTTTTTTTCCAGCGTCCCTAGATTCAGCTCTTCCTAATTCTGTGATTATGTGCTGCGATTTTCCATTTTAAGTACCAGGGATTACGAAGTTCCTCCTTTAGTGCTGGGGGTGGGTGCTCAGTGGACAGCTAGGGATGACAGGGCTGAATTGGTTCAGTTGTGTACTAAAACACAACTCACAAGGAACAAAGGGAAGAGGCCCCTGTTCTCCCAAGGGCGCCCTCTGCTGAGAGTTGCAGGTGCAGCATCTTTCTGGAGGAGCTGAAGTCTGGAGTCTTCTCTTTAGATGTCCCAGGGCTCACTGTAGAATGATTTCTTACAGACGAAACTACTCTCGTGTGGAAGTTGACTTAGGGCCAATGTACATAGTTAAGGCAAGAAATTAGCTGGCATTGAACCCAACTCAGTCACTTGCCACCTGGGTGGCCCTGAGATAGTCAATTCACTTTATCATTCACTTTAGTATTGATAACAATTTTATCTGTCCTTTTTTCCCTGACTCACTCTGAGGATCAAAAACAATGGTGACTAACTAGGAAAACATATTTCAAACAGTAAAACAAAATAAAAACATAAGAAATCATTGATGATTAGGTTTGGTCTATTTCAGTTCACTTGGTTCTTGATCCTATAAGACATACATATACTCTATAAGAAATACTTATAAGAGAGATGCATCCTTCCTAACATTTTCTTCCTGTTATAGAAAGGTTACAGTGTCTACTTTCTGGTCTTATGTTGCATATGTATTTCCATACAAATATTTGTGTTTGATATTATTATCTACAAAGCTCCCAATGTGCAAGTGAAAACAAACCCAGGAAAACTACCTCTGTGTTCCCAGAGCAGTTCCGTTTCCTGTGTTTATTATTCTCAGTTTTTCTTGGGGATAAAACGGAATAGGTGCTTTTGGAAATTTAGTTTGCATCAAGGAGTCCACTGTACTTTTCTTCTTTTCCTCTCCTCTTCCCCTTCTCCTTTCCCAATTCCTCATTATTACAGTTGGAGTAGTAGTAGCATTTGAGTGTTTACTGTATGCTGGACACTTTTAAAAGCATTTTTATTACCTATATAAAATAATCCTGCGGGTAAATATTGCTTTTATTCTCATTTAATATTAGGAAACAGGGGCATAAAGAAACCTCCCTGAGGTTATAGATAGTAAGTGATGGAGCTGGGATTTGAACCCACATAAACTAGTTACAAAGTCTGAATTTTTAGCTACTCTTTTGTGTTCACTGGAAACACTTCCTCATACATTGTATAAATCAATACATTGCCCCTCATTGGCTCCAATTAGTTCACATGGCGATATCATTTATTAAACACTTACAAAGTGCTAGATAGGGTTCTAAGCATTCTCTATGCAGTATCTTATATAATCCTCTTAATATTTTATTATTATTATCCTTATTTATTAGATGAAGAAACTGAAGTTCAGAGAATTTAAGCAAATGGCTCAATCAGGCTCTCACTTTTAATAAGTTGATATTTGAAATCAGGTCTACACGACTCAATACCCTGTGTTTTAATGTAGAAATCACATACTTCTTTGTTTACTAAGCATATGTATTCTTTCTGTTTCTCATGGAGACATCACTCAGACTTCCCCAAGCTTTAGTGTAAAGCGTATAACAATGAGAAATGCTGAAATAAAGCTAAGTGACAATTAGCAATCATGTCATATCAGCAGGGACTGAATAAAGATGCTCAGAACTGGGCTTATATTTAAGTGATGACAACACAACATTCTCGAGCTTGGGACAGCAGGCATTAGCCAAGCCATAATCTCAGCCGCTTAGGCTGGGGGTTCACACTTCTACTGCTGCATCACTGGATGGATAAAATTACAAATAGAGAGGTCAAGGGTAAACTGAGAAGCTTATTGAATTCTGGTCATGTGTACAGATGTATGATCATGGCCAGATTCAAGAGTTGTGGTCAAATCTAACATCTATATATATTTAAGTCTGTTGGTCCATCCATCCATCCATCCATCCATCCATCCATCCATCCATCCAATTACTTGTCATCTAAATAGAATTACATCTACTTACTAGTTCAATATGAATGGAAATGAAAGCTAACTTAAATTTTGTTGCTTCATAATAAAGAAATACACTAGAAATGACACAAAACATAAGTAAGCTATGCATTAATTTATAACTATGACAAACATTTACAAGTCTCAGGAGCTACAGAAAGAGCTAGGAAGGGTATACAGATGCATAAGACATGGCCCTTGTTTTTAATTCACAGTCTAGTAGAAAGTATTTACATATGCATCTCTCACCTCATGTCTTTTCTTCTCTCCACTCTAAAGACCCTCTTCTCCTTCCTTTTTCTAAAACAGACCAAGCATCCATTGCCTCAGGGCCTTCGCACTTGCAGCTCTTTCTGCCCAGAATGTTCTTTCCCAAGATAATGTGAAGGGTTGACTTCCACACTTCCTTCAGATCTCGGCCCAAATGTCACCATCTCAGTGAGGTCTTCCTTGCGTATCCACTATAGGGTAGCAGCTCCCTCTCACCCAGGAACTTTTTATCTCCCTAATTCTGAATTATTTTTCTTCCTAATTATATATATTCACTTCCTTTTTGTTTATTGTTTGCCTTCTTCTAAATGTCAATTGATGTACACGTTCCATGAAAGTAGGGGACTTTGTTTTGCTTATTACCCTATTCCCTTGTCCAGAAAAGAGTTTGACAAATAGGAGGTGCTCAATAAATATGGTTAAACGAATAATACAAAGTAGAAAAAAGATAAAGCTAAAATAGGCAAATGAATTATTTGACAGCAGTGGGAAAAGTGTGCTTATAGAGAGAATGGCTTATGAATCCTTGACTCAAAATATATTACTTTGAAAACATGAAGATCACATACGGGAAAGCTACCTGGATACCTTCCAAGACAGATATATCCAACATTTCTGGAGTCAAGGTGCTGGTTAGATATAATGAATGACCATACGATGCCTGAAAATTTTTTATTACCCCACTCCCTTTTTTTTTGGAGTCTGGGACCATCTGGAAACAAACGGGTTTGATTGACCTCATTCCCAACACTACTTGTGAAACCTGTTTCTGTTAACCAGGAACTAAAGCTTCACTAGTGGGCTTCCTGTGCTCAATTCTGTGCTCCAGTCTTTACCCTCCTGACTACTGATGGGACTCCAGAGAACACTGAGCATTTTCCTTGTTGCAAAAGCCATCACTCACTGGAGACCGAGAGCAGGGACGAACTCTCCTATCCGCTGAAATGGCTCAGTGCGATCCGAACTGCCAAGGAAGCAGGTGTTCAATTATAACTGGAACAAGTTTGAGGCAGAGAATGCCAGCTGTGCATGGACCACTGTGATCCCTTCCCTGGTAATGCTTGTGATGTCCGACAGGTAAATGAGGACTCTCAGGCAGTCAGAGAAGACCCTTTGGGGCCTCTTTTCATTCCTACATCCAGTCAGCCAACAATTATTTATTGAGCATCTGCCTTATGCAAGTCCCAGAGCTGGACCCAGTCTCGAGCCAGCCAGAGTATCTCTCTCAAGGGTTTCAAGAAGCCTTGTTTTGGAGATTGTTTTAATCAAAGAGTGTCATTCGAAGGAAGGAGAAACCCATTTAAACGAGATTCTTTAATAATTTTTATTAATTTCAGAGAGGCAGGGAGAGAGATAGGAATATCAATGATGAGAGAGGATCATTGATTAGCTGCCTCCTGCATGTCCCCTACAGGGGATTGAGCCTGCAACCCGGGCATGTGCCCTGACCGGGAATCAAACCGGGACCTCCTGGTTCATAGGTCGATGCTTAACCATTGAGCCATGCTGGCTGGGCTAAACAAGATTCTTTAAAACAGAGGAGAACAGGAGAGAAAATTTCCAGAATCCATAGGCAGGAGGTGGCAACATAGCAGCTCACTACGTATTTCTCCACAAGGTGCCATGCTTTCTGGTCACCACGTCAGCCTTCTCTTTTTCCTTGGACCTGGTTCCTCCAATGCTTAGTGCCTCCAGTCAAAAAATGCCACTTCAGACCTGACTGGGTAGAACTGTTCAGGAGCATTCAATGGAGACCCACGCACAGTCTGTGTTTCATTCCTAACTCCTGGGAGAGAATACCTGATTGGTTCAGCTTGAATCTGGGGTCCTCTTCCATCCAATCAGATATAACCAGGGGGCACTCAGCAGGGCTGTTGGGAGGCGACTCTCTCAGAAGGTAGAATGAGGATATAGGGAGAGCATGACTGGCATCTGTAGTGTAGACTCAAAGGGCTTTTCAGAGCTAGGAACCAGTGATTTTAAGTGGGACCTATGGGAGTGGAGCTTCTTTGACAGGAGCTATTAGTTACTAGGTGCACTGGTTAATAATGTGGATTTTTTTTCAATAGATGGAGTTACGCATATGTTGATATATATATGTGATTTGATATGTATGCTATTTTGTCGTATTGACAACAAGCTTCAAAACTTCATATGTCAAATTTTCTGGAGGTGTTAACATCATAGATATTTTTACCTTAAAAATGTAGAATTTTGTGCCAAAAAAAGAGCATTTGTGGGAAGTTTTAATTCATTACTTTATTTTGGAGAAAAGTGATGCTGAAAGTTATTGTATACTTCGGGAAGCTTATGATGAACATGCTCCATCTCAAGAACGCTGGTTTGAATGCTTTAAAAGTGAAGATTTCGATGTGAAAGACAAAGAACGTCCAGGTCAATTTGATCGTAAAATGACCAGAATGGGCCAGAAGACAGAGCAAAATAATTTTGCTTCATGATAGTGCACTTCAAAACCAGCTAAAGACACGTTAAAAGATCCTGCCTGGGAAGTACTAACCCACCCGCCATATTCACCAGACCTTGCTCCTTCAGATTACCACTTGTTCCAATCGATGGCACACACACTTTCTGAGCAGCACTTCAAAACATACGAAGAAGTGGAAAATTGGGTCTCTGAATGGTTTGCCTCAAAACAAGCAAAGTTCTATTGGGACAGTATCCACAAATTACCTGAAAGATGGGGGAAATGTGTAGCTAGCGATGGACATTACTTTGAATAAAGCACTTTTTATGTTTCTCTTGAAATTATCGTGTTTTGATTATAAAATCCGCATTATTAACCGGTACACCTGGTACATATAGGAAAGGGGAAATTTGGATACCAAGAAGGAAGCCTGGATGAGGGGAAGACCTGGGGCACTGCTGGTCACCACCCAAGGGCTGCAGGGTGGCAGATGTCCACTCACACTTCGAGCCGTTCAATTCTACTCTAGATAGTGACATCCTTGAGGTGGGGAGCTATGAGCTTGTTCATTGTGTTTCAACATCCAGTACAATACCTGGGACATTGCTGATGTTTAAAATGTTGTTGATTGAATGAATGAGTTAATGAAAATGCTCGAAGGCGTATCATTTTCTCTGTGAAGCTTTTCTTTTCTTTCTTTTTTTTAAAAATATATTTAATTGATTTTTTTTACAGAGAGGAAGGGAGAGGGATAGAGAGTTAGAAACATTGATCAGCTGCCTCCTGCACACCTCCTATTGCGGATGTGCCCGCAACCCAGGTACATGCCCTTGACCGGAATCGAACCTGGGACCTTTCAGTCTGCAGGCCGACACTCTATCCACTGAGCCAAACCGGTTTCGGCTCTGTGAAGCTTTTCTAATGCTTTCTCCAATAAAGTCAGAATTCCCTCTTTTGCCCTCCTCCCCCATCATGCGAACCGCATTTTAGGGTCATTGTCAGATGACAAATGAAGCCGCATTATACTAAACGAACTCTATTAAGTAGAAAGTGGGTTCTATTAAGCAAAAATAAACAAATGGGTTCTATTAAACAAAATAAACTACATCAAACTAAAAAGCTTTTGCATAGCAAAGGAAATAATCAACAAGACAAAAAGGCCACCTATAGAATGGAGAAATATTTGCAAACCATACATATGATAGGGGGCTAAAATGTAAACTATATAAAGAACTCATACAAGTCAGTAGCAAAATGAAATGATCTGTTTTAAAAATGAGCAAAGGCTATGAATAGACATTTTTTGAAGAAGCCATGACAATAGTCAGCAGGTACATGAAAAGGTCCTTAACATTACTTACGTTCAGGGAATTTCAAATCAACACCACAATAAATACCACCTTGCACCTGTTAGAATGGCCGCTATCAAAAAGACAGGAGATAATGAGTGTTGGTGAGGATGTGTAGAATAGAGAACGCTTGTGCACACTGTTGGTAGGAATGTAAATTGATATAGCCGTTATGGAGAACAGTAAGGAGGTTCTTTAAAACATTGAAAATAGAACTACCATATGATCCAGCAGTTCTTCTTGTGGGTATATATTCAAAGGAAATAAAATCAGTATCTCAAAGCCAGCCCCTGAGACTGTTCTTTGTTGAACTGTGCTCTGCTGTGTGTGTAGCTTTGCTCAACATGTAGAGTTCAAAGTGCTGGTAAGTGTAGGTTTCTCTTCTAGCCCTCAGGGGGGCTCTTACCTGTTAACTGATGGATGCAGAATATAAAGGTCTTGTTCTCTTGCTTCTGGTGGAGATAAACTCTGAGGGATATCATATTCCAGAGGTCTTCTGGGGAGTCAGGCTGAGGCCACCCTGGGTAGGTCTTTCACTGCGATGGCAGCCTCGCTTGGCTTCCTCCTCTTCCCTGTCCCGCTTTCTGCTCGACATTGCTGATCTCCTGGGGAGCATTTTCTTATTAAATTACTTGTATACGAACCCTAGTCTTGAGTTCTACTTCTGGGGAATCTTATCTAAAATGTCCTGCTCTCATTTGTACTTGACAAAACCTTGTGAAGTAAATGTTATTATCCACATTGTACAGATGAGGAAACCAAGTCTCAAGAGGTGGTAATATGTCCACAGCTAGTGATTCAAATTCAGTTCCATCTGATACCATGAACTCAATGCCATGAAAAATAATCAGCATTTAGGTAAAGCTAGCCGGTGGTCTCCTCACAAACTCAGTTGTTTTCTCAGGTCACATAGTTAGTCTTCTGCATTGAATTGAAAGGAATTAAGTCTGAGGTCTCAGGCTTGATGCAGAATTTACCAATAGCTCTACGACATTCCTGCTGCCTGTCCTAGTTTCTCCTTTAGACTGTACCTGCCTGCCCACTGCATTTATCAGCACCCTGTTTCAAGAGTCTGCTTTCTCACATGGCTCCTGTGCAAGCCAGCTCACTGGGGACAGGACTGTGTACTATTTGTTGCAAATCCCCAGAACCAATCATGGTGCTTGGCACATAAGAGGTATAAATGAACATACCTTCAATTAAAAAATTGAACAGAATCGTTTCCTTTATGAAAAGTCCATTCTGGAGAAATCAGTTAAGTCAAAATAAAGGGGTTTTTCTGTGTTCTTAAAAAAGAACTTCGCTATCTTGAGTTAATTTCTTACTCTTTAGTACCTAGATCATGGCTTATTGCAAAGACTTCAAGCTCTCTCTATTGGGAATCTTTCCTCTGGGGTTTCCTTTTCAGCAGCATCAACTAATTCTGTCAAAAGGTTTTCACTCTTATTACATTTTCAGATGCTGTACATATTTTAAGGGCCAGTGACATCAACTCTAATTCTGGGTAATTAGAATTCCTCTTCATAATATTCTGTGCAGAAATATTCCACTACCAAAATCAAGCCTAATTATGCTATTGGACACCTAGCATGAGCATTATAGAGGGTGTGATTGAACCAATTCTGGGGGTCAAATAATGGCATTATTATTACTTTTAATTGCAAATAAATATTAGTAGACTTTGTGTTTTTCTGTTGATGCTGCTAGCATATTTTCCCCGCTGTGTTTTTTATCAACCCTCCCCTCAGTGTACCAACTCAGATAATAATTCAGAGGGGTATTATGGCCCCCGGTTCCTGGAATTCTTCTTTTGAAAGGTGGACTTTGTGATTATGTAAGCACAACGCTAATAGGATAGGCAGGGGGCCCCAGCTGAGAACTGGCAGGTGCCGGACAATCTTCTCTCAGCTTGGCTCTGCTATTGCTTCTTCGGATGTGGGCTGGTGCGGCTTCTGTTATGCAGCACAATAAGATCACTGCCTGCTGTGCCCTGACACATCTTAGTTCCCAGCTGTAACTGAGAAATATGGGGACTGACTCTTGGACTCCAGCAGCTGTTAAAGTCATAACTACAGAAGGAGCTTGGATCTAGAATCAGAGTTTGTAAGGTTGGATTGAGGGACATCCATGGTAATAACTGGGTTGAGCTGAGTGCTTAGGTTTAACTCCCAAACTTTATGGAAAAAATTACTTAGGCACGTGTTTCAGTTATCCATGGCTGCATTAAGAAACCATCCCCAAACTCAGTAGTAGAAAGTATCATTACCGTCTCATGATTATGAGGGTCTATAATTTGGACAGGGCACATTGAAATTGAATATCACATATGTCTTCTGGGCTGGAATGTCATAGATAGCTTCTTCACTCACATGTCTGACTCTTGATCAAGGATGGTTCAATGGCCGGGGCCTGACTGGAATGGCTCAACTGGGATCATACATTTGGCCTTGGTTCTTGCTGCTGTTGACTACTTTCTTTCCCTCCCCGCCCCCCCCCCTCCCCCCCCAGCCCTGCTGTAGTTTCAAGGCTTCTCTCTCTCCATGAGGCCTCTCCATGTAGTCTCTTCAGCAGCGTGGTGAGAGCTTAGGGGCACCCAAGAGATCAAAAGCAAAAAATGCCAGGGCTTCTGAAGGCTTAGACTCAGAACAGGACAGAATCACTTACACTGTATTCAATATCATAGATTGGCCCAGATTCAAGGAAAGGAAACTCTACAAGGATGTGTGTATTGGAGGCATGGTCCCCCCAAATCCACTGATTTAACAGACTACCGCAGCGTGGTTTGAGGAAGGCGGGATTTACAGACATGGGACATGCAGAAATAAACAGAGGCTGCTCGGGTTTGAGAAGTGCCTTCCTTCTGTTGCCACATGAAACACGTGAATCTCAGATAAGTAATAATTTTCCAGTAAAAATATGTTCCATGCAATATGTGGGACATACGATACTAAAATTGTGTGTTGTTTTTCTGAAATTCAAACTTAATTGAGTGTTCTGAATTTTCATTCGCTAAATCTGACTATCCTAGGTGAGAGCCCTATGAACAGGGCCAGGGTTCAGGTCCTGGAGCTGTTTAATGGTCTAGTTACGCGGTGGTTGAGGACAAATGAAGACTGGGGCAAGAGAATGGAGAGGGAGAGGGCAGATTTTTGAATCTGGCAGAGAACAGTAGGGCTGAATAGGAGGCCTGAGGGTTTAAGCAGGGTACCAGAATGCTTGAGTTTAGGACAGTAGAGTCAGACAGACCAGAGACTGCTCTGAGAATCACTTTCTTTCGCCCCAGATTTTCAAGTGAGGCACACAACACACCACTTCATGGGGTTGTGGTGAGGATTAAATGTAGGGGTGCCGGGAATGCACTTGGTGCAGTGTCCGCTGCATAATAAGCACAGAGAATGAGTTAGATATAATCCCCATCAGAGTAACTATTGCAGTAATGATACTGTGTGCTGGGCATTGAAGCTGGGAAAGAGGCACAGAGGGAGCTAACATTCCCAGAACACATGCTAGGCTCTGTGCTCAGTGCTCAGTGCTTGCAACTCTTCACCTCCCGTCATCACACTAGCCTTTGCAGGGACAATAAATCACTGTTAAGGACTAGTGAATTAGTGAATGTTAATTCACTAATCAATGTGGATTAACTTGGAGGAATTTATATAAGTTTTCCTGAGTGGCAAAGCCAGGTCCATCTGACACCAGAATATTCTTTTTCCCCATAAAGAAGGGCAAGTTAATATAGTTCATTCAGGTGAACTTGAACGTAGGGGCTTCCAGTTAGTGTCCTGTTGACAGTCTTTCCCACTGACCTCTGTACTGCCTAAACTCTGAGCCTTCCCTACTCCATTGGAAGGTGGGAGAGTTAATACCCACAGTTCTTCTCCCAGAGCCTGTTGAAAGCATTCACTGCAGTAAAGGGTGTAAAGACATTTGCCATTTGTAGTGTCCCACAGAAATTAAAATTTTTTTGTAAGGCTTAGTACATTAAGTGTCAATGGAATTAAATATGTTAATCCTGTATTTTGCTAATTTGGGGCCTTGGCAGGATAGGAAATATAGCTCTCCTGAGGGTGATGAAGAAGGGGTTGGTGAGGTAGGAAGAGGGAGAAAGGTGAGACTTACAGTGTGGCGTGACATTCTCCTCTCTAACACTCTAGAACAGGGTGGGGAACATTTAGCCTGGGGGACTTATAAAGCCTGCAAAAATCATTTGGTCTGGCCCTGCCAAGGCATTAGGAGTGAGTTAAATGTTTGACCAAGTATAGCAGGCTAATTTTTAAGCTGATAATTTGTATGGCCCGTGAATGATGATCTAAATAACTAAATGGCCCTTGGCAGAAAAAAGGTTCCTGCTCTAGAACAAGATTTGGGGGTGAGGGTGGAGGTATATATTTCCCCAGGAGACTTAGAAAAGGTTGTAAGAACAAAATAGCAGAGGAGGACCAGAGCACGCCTGTGTGGGATCCCTAGCTCTCTCTCTGGCTCATCTCTTCTAGGCCTTAAAAATCATCCCTTGCCTGAGGCATAGGGAGGTCAGATCCAGTGATTGATAATAGGCTGATTTCATTGTCTGCTGAAGATTTGGAACTTATTTACAAGGCCACTATGAACCTTTAGACTTCCCCAGAGAGAAGCAGCTTAGGAAGATGTGGAAATATTGTCATTATCTATTTTATGGGCAAGCATGATGCAAACAGTGACTGACAGGTCTGGAGTGAGCTGGATCGTGCTGCTGGCTCGGCTTTTCTCTTTCTCTAATTCGCTCCAGGTCTGAATTTCTATCCCCCCAGCACACTGGACATGCAGTGGCATTCATTACTCTCACCAGCTCTGCCCACACCTGCCATATAAGGAACAAAATGGTCTATAACCACAGACTCATTCCCTGGGCAGTAAATTATGATAGCGTGACAAGAGAAGGTTCTAGTCATGACACATATTTTCCAAGTTCACTGGAGGTAACAACTTGGCTGGTGTGGTGGTAGTTTTGTGTGTGTGTGTGTTTGTGTGACGGTGGTGGAGTGAATGTGTGGGCTTCCGAAAGGCATCTTGTGAACACCACAGTAGAAGAGAGAGGTGAGAGCATTTGCTGCTCAGTAATGAGATTCAGTGTTAGGGGGCTGTTATTTTTAGCATTTAAGCTATGAAAAATCTCATTCTGTCCCTAGAGGCCTCCTCTCTGCCATTCTTTAGCACATTAGGTGAGAAATCAAGTGTCATCTTTAAAAAATGGTAACAGATTCCAAGTTCGCTTGTAAAAAATGTTCCCTCAATTCTAAGTGTTCGGTGTGCTAAGAGTCATCTTATAAATTGGAATTTTGACTTGAGATGAACAGGGATGGCACAGAAAAAGAGAGAAGATTTGAAAGTCTTGAGTTAGATAAGGAGCACTAGAAATAAAGAATTTTTTAAAAGATGGAATTTTATTCTATTTGTTATGAATAGCATAAATGCCCATTCCAAGTACGTGTATGACTTTACCTACAGATATATCTATCTATCTATATCTATATCTATCTACCTATCATCTATCTATCTATCTATCTATCTATCTATCTATCTATCATCTATCTACCTATCTATCTATCTTGCATCTCCCATATGTGTGTGCATGTGTATGTGAGTGTGTATGCGTGTATGTTTCTGATGTCCTTTTGATGTGTCCTATGAATACTTTTTTTGGTGATTTTGGTCTAAATTCTCTTCTTTGGTCATACTCATATTTTATGCTCATATTTGTGCCCATCGTATTTCTTTAGCAGAACAGGTAAACAGATTGCAGTCTTTCAGGCTCACAGGCTTTCCTACTTTGACTACATAAGCTCCAGAGACAGCAACTTGTATTGTTCTATTTTTTTTATACAGGTTTGCCATTCAATTAGTAAAATTCAGGAGACATGAATAAGAAGGTGCTCATGGCTTCTATATGGGTGATAACTTCTACATGTATATCTTCAACATCAACCTTTCCCTGAGCTTCATACTTATAAGTTCAATTGCCTACTGGCCAGATTGACCTGAATATATATGAACTGAAATTTAATATATCCCAAATCAAACTCATAATCTAATTCATGACTATTCCTGATTTAATTCTATTGCAACTTTTTGCTTTCAGTAAATTTTATCAGTTTTTTGGGTCAAAAGTCATGAAATCAGCCTTGTTTCCTGCTTTTCCTTCCCAGCCAATGTACCCAATCCATCAACAAATATTGTCAGTTATACTTTCAAAATATATTCAGAATCTGACCATTTGCCACTTCCACTGCTCTCGTGCTGATCCAATCCACCACTGTCTTTTGCCTTTATATTATTACAATAGCAATAACTGCTTCTACCCCCCTACAGTGTGCATGATCCTTTAAAACCTTGGCCAGATTGCATCACTCTTAAGTTCAAAACCCTCTGATGACTTTCGAATGAAAGCCTTTGTGAAAGTGACAAGCAGAGGGAAAGTCAGATCCTTCCACTGGCTGCAAGGCGATGTGCCTGCTTCCTGCTCCCACCACCTCCTGCTCAATCATTAGCTTCATCCACACTTATTTCCCTGCTCCCTAGAAAGGTGCATTGTTTATCTCAAGAAAAACTCGAGAAGAGGAGAAGTCAACAAGTAAAGGGTGTGTTAACAAGCCAGTTACCACCATAGGCAACTGGAGTCTAATCCCATAGGGATACTCTGGGAAACAGAACAGAACAGAGGACTCAGAGGTATCTCAACCTGTAGTGAGGGAACTGGGGTGTTTATACACCAACTTCCATCAATCATTAGTTGAGGGCTACTCTGGGAAATGTTAATTCCCTGGCATTTCCAAGACTTAAAGCCTGCTGGAAGCTTTGGAAAAAGCCCTCAGCCAAAGACATGCAGATACTGGCAGCTGGAAGTTTGCCTGCATACACCCAAAATGGCAAGTTCTGAGGATTATGGATGGGACACTTACAGTGTCTGTTCTATTTGGCTAAAGAACAACACCAAACTCAAGTGTTCCTCTGGTTCATTTTCCTGAGGTTAATTTTGACAGATCAATGTGGCTAATATGGGTAATGCTGATTAGACAAGTAATTAATCACATTCAAACAGAAAAAGATTAAGTAATACTTATGAAAATGTACCTTTTGTATGTAATGATGTATCTGGTCTTTGGTATTATATTGTAATATGGTAGAAATGGAATATAGTGGAAACCATATTGGTTAGGAAGTAAAACATGTCTTGGGAAATATGACATTTGGACTCACAGACATGTTTCAGAAGAAGAAACTGTAGAGTTTTGGTATTTTTGTAGTTGTAAGGTAGATTTCAGTAGAGAATGCTTCTGAGATTCTATTGAGAAGAGTTGAGTTGGTGAAAAAAGATGCATTGATCTTGTGACCTTCAGAACATCTTGGGGATGGTACATGCCTGACCATCTTTCCAGTGGTGGGAATGTAGACCTGCCAAGTCTGTATGAAGCCCTGCTACTTTTTAGCTCCTTCCAGCCAGATCAGCTGTGTGGAGGAAACTGGGCTGTAGGACATGGAATCCACCTTCTGGTGGATTTTGTGAGTTGGCTTGGTTTGCTCTTGTCACTGGGCTTAATGCAGTATAAATAGGAACCATTTTTTCCCCATAAACACTTTTCTTTCCCTACATCTTGGATGATACCATAGAAATATTTTATTACTTTTCAGTTATTTTGTGATATTATAAATTTCATTTATAGGACTAAAAAGTTCAATCTACTCTAACATCAAAATTTTCAACTCTCCAAAACATCTCTCTTCCAAAGTCAGACTTAAGTCATGGCATGAGGATAGGCAGGAGACAGGGAAAGGTTGTGGTCTGTTCTTTCTGTCACCTTATACCATTTCCTTCCCAACTAACTACTGTTTTTGGCTTCTTCAGAGCCAGGGGATATAGAGTGGAGGATTTATAGGAGACAGAGTCAATATTTTTGGCTTGTTGTTGCTGTTTTTTAACCTGATACTGATATATGTTTCTCTTGTGGCCGTCAGAAGTTCTCTGTCAAGGCAGGAATTCAATTGTTGGTTCTTTTGTGTATTCTCAGAAACCACCTGTGAGGACCTCTATGTCTCACAGTTTTCTGAGGCAATGGACATACCCTCTGCTGACTTCTTACAACTCCTCCTCATATCCAGCCTGCCAAGACACATCACAGAATTCTTTACTTCCTTAGGCGGTCCTCTTGGATGAAGTCTTCTCAAGCTAGCTTACGCATGGACTAAACTTCACAGGGTCCATGTGGGAACTTGGCTTCCTTGATTCCCCCAATTCTCAAAGTACAGTTTGTTTCTTTTCTGCCCTCAGATGATACTTCATATCATCTGACCTTCATATCTCCCCAGGTTCTAGGAGAAACCCATGTCAGTTTCTTATGAGAACTCTCTCACATTCCAATCTCATCACAGAGTTCTTGGGCTCTACATACATACCCTTAGCCAGGGAAGAAGTTTCTACTTGTTCCTCCTATCAGATAATACAGTCTTTAAAAATGAGTTTTTGGGACCCATTCCCCCCTTGTTTGGAGTAGAACAAGGGCTAAGAATCCCCTATAATGATTCCACCTTGAATTAACCCATTTTATTTTATGTAGGCTGGATGTCAAACATGAATTGAATGATTTTGGTCTTAGTGGTCCAGACTGCCTAGATGTATCAAGTATTGTATCGGCCATAATAGTCATTGCTACAACAACTCTGGAATCTCACTGACTTTAAATAATAGAGTTTTATTTCTTGATCATGTCATTGACCAAAGTGGGTTGGTGGTTATAGGGGAAGTTCTGCTCTGTGCAATTATTCAGTGTCTAAGCTTCTTCCACTGATGTCTTTGCTATCTTCTATGTGGAGAGTCTTATTTTGTGCCCTGGCTTCCTTTGGTAGTCTGGTAAGGCCTACAGACCCTTTCTCAGAATAATGTTTTTAAGTGAATGGAAAACAATGATAAAAATATTGTGATAGGGACTGTGACTACCTGATGTTCTATAGTGACTATCCTTGTTCCCATCTGCCTCCAAAGAGTGAGATTCTGGGTAAGTATACTCAAGGCTGGTCACAGTCATCTTTATTTGAGGAAGAGGATGGAGGAAGCCTGAGCCATCATCTTCAGCTGCATTTTTAAAGCTCTTCTAGTTTCTTGTGTACAGTTTGTTTGGGACTCCATAGGGAGGAGCTGTCAGGGCAGGATTCATCCATTCTTGTGTTGCTGTGCTGTGATTGATATCATCACTACAGCATCAATATCTTTGTTCATTGCTCTTACAGTCCGCATCCAGTCTGGTGTCTGTGGTACCTAGTAACATGATTTATGATCCTCAAGTTTGAATAATGTTTCAAGCATCCTAACACCAGACACAGACACTGGAGTGTGTTGGAGGGATCATTCTCTATCCTAGAGAATCAGTTTTCTCAACATTGTATACTAACTAGACCATTCTATCCCCATTGCTTTAAAGCAGGGGTAGAGAACATGCAGCCTGTGGGCTGTATAAGGCCCACAAAATCATTTGGTCCGGACCTGCCAAGGCATGAGGGGTGAGTTTAACCAAATATTTGAACAAATATAGCAGGCTAATTTTTAAGTTGG
This sequence comes from Plecotus auritus, assembly GCF_963455305.1. Taxonomy (NCBI): domain Eukaryota; kingdom Metazoa; phylum Chordata; class Mammalia; order Chiroptera; family Vespertilionidae; genus Plecotus; species Plecotus auritus. The sequence continues at coordinate 166,533,489 of NC_137773.1, forward strand.
TACTGTTGTATGGCCCGCAAATGATGTTATAGATACCCAAATGCCCTTGGCAGACAAAAGGTTCCCCACCCCTGCAAGAGTCGCTGTTACTATGTGCCCAAGTCACATACAAACTGGGACCTATTCTTAGGTCTCTATTTCTGTTCCACATTTGTTGTATTTACCTTTCTGCACCAGTTCATATTGTTTGTATTTCCATAGCCTTCTTCTGCATCTCAGTATCATGTAGACCAGTGGTCGGCAAACTGCGGCTCGCGAGCCACATGCGACTCTTTGGCCCCTTGAGTGTGGCTCTTCCACAAAATACCACGGCCTGGGCGAGTCTATTTTGAAGAAGTGGCGTTAGAAGAAGTTTAAGTTTAAAAAATTTGGCTCTCAAAAGAAATTTCAATCGTTGTACTGTTGATATTTGGTTTTGTTGATTAATGAGTTTGCCAACCACTGATGTAGAGTAACCCTCTCCCTGACCCATCTATCTTCTTCTGTTTCAAAATTGACTTAGCTCTTCATGGCCTTTCTTCTTCCTTTTAGCCCAAGTGCCAATTTATTACCCTGTTGTCCCAACACAATTTATTGAAAGAGATAGCTTTTAATAACTAATTTATAAGTTAACTTAATCATTAATCTACACGTCTAAGGTATAGTATTCTTATTTTTGTTCACTTTTAATGGACATTTTCTTTTCCTCTTTGACTGAAGAGTTACTTTGGAGAATGATTTTCAACAATTTCAAGTGGTTTATTTTTAGGGTTAAAATGTTCTTATTAATTTCTAATTTTCTTGCATGTTGATTAGAAAATGTGGTCTGCAAAATACTTTCTAGAACTCTAGATTGTCTTTGTGGTCTAATATATGATAGTTTTATGTGTACAGGCCATGGGCAATGGAAATCTATTCTCCATAGAATTAAAGTTTGGTAATTATTAAAACAACCTTTATTAATTATTTAACTCAAACCCTTTTATCTAGTATTGTTAACCCATAGGGACCACAGCTAGGTTTATGAATGGGCTTCAGGGTATCCATAAGTCCCCTGATACATAGGCAATATGCACACGCTTCTGAGCAAGGAGAGAGCTTTCATGGGATTCGCATAAGTATCCAAGAGTCTAACAAGGTGAACGACCACAAGGTCTTGATTTCTGTTTCATATTCCCTTACTTGGATCTATTTGATCTGTCAATAGCACTGTAACTGTGCCTTTACAATTTGGTTTTGTTTTCCTGCCTACCCTTTATTTTTAATATTGAAACAATGTTGATAGATGCATAAATGGAAATTTATAATATCACTGAATTTTATTCTTGATAATTATAAAATCATTAAAAATTCCTTTTAATATGTTTGCCTTGAATTCAGCTTTATCTGATTTTATTATCAAGATTATAGCTTTTTGTTTATTTGTATTTGTCTGATGTATTTTTTCAACTTTGAGTTTCTTGTTTAATTGGATTCTTTTTATATCCAGCTTGTTTAACATGGAATATTATCCCTTTTATGCTCGTTGCAATAACTGATATATTTGCTCCTACTTCTTTCATTTTGTTTTTATTTGGTTGTTGATGTTCCTGGTTTTCTTTTTGTTGTTTTTGTCTTTTGCTATATGGATTTACATTCCTTGTTTTTCTCTTCTTCGGTGGTTTGCATATTTTGATTGCAGTCTATTTTAAAACCATATTTTTAGTCTTCTAAAAGTTTTCTAAATATGTTCTAACACATATCTCTCTATGTGGTATAAAAACTGGTATTTTAAGTCTCTTTATATTTTAAAATAAGAATTTGAACATACTTTCACTTTCTTTGCTTTTTTTTTTCAGTCTTATATGAATTTAGCCAAATTATATTGATTGCTACCAGTAGTCTCTAATAATTTCATACTGTGACATCTCCTTTCTTGACCTCTTTATTTTGCTTGATCATTTCCATTGTTTCATGTCCATCTTCAAATAAGTTTTTTTTAAATAATCTTTATTGTTCAGATTATTACAGGTGTTCCTCTTTTTCCCCCCCATAGTTCCCCTCCACCTGATTCCCCACCCACCCCATGCCCTTACCCCCCCGCCACTGTCTTCATCCATAGGTGTAAGATTTTTGTCCAATCTCTTCCCGTACCCCTCACACCCCCTCCCCCCTGAGAATTGTCAGTCCACTCCCTTTCTATGTCCCTGATTCTATTATATTCATCAGTCCATTCTGTTCATCAGATTTTTTATTCACTTGATTTTTAGATTCACTTGTTGGTAGGTATGTATTTGTTGTCATTTTGTTGTTCAAAATTTTTATCTTTACCTTTTTCTTCTTCTTCTTCTTCTTAAAGAATACCCTTCAGCATTTCATATAATCCTGGTTTGGTGGTGATGAACTCGTTTAGCTTTTTCTTGTCTGTGAAGCTCTTTATCTGACCTTCAATTCTGAATGTTAGCTTTGCTGGGTAGAGTAATCTTGGTTGTAGGTTCTTGCTGTTCATCACTTTGAATATTTCTTGCCACTCCCTTCTGGCCTGCATAGTTTCTGTTGAGAAATCAGCTGAGAGTCGTATGGGTACTCCCTTGTAGGTAACTAACTGTTTTTCTCTTACTGCTTTCAAGATTCTCTCTTTGTCTTTTGCTCTTGGCATTTTAATTATGATGTGTCTTGGTGTGGTCCTCTTTGGATTCCTCTTGTTTGGGGTTCTCTGCGCTTCCTGGACTTGTAAGTCTATTTCTTTCACCAGGTAGGGAAAGTTTTCTGTCATTATTTCTTCTAATAGGTTTTCAATATTTTGCTCTCTCTCTTCTTCTGGCACCCCCATAATTTGGATGTTGATATGCTTAAAGTCCCAGAGGCTCCTTACACTATCTTCATATTTTTGGATTCTTTTTTCTTTTTGTTTTTCTGGTTGGGTGTTTTTTGTTTCCTCATATTTCAGATCTTTGGTTTGATTCTTGGGGTCCTTTGATCTACAGTTGAATTTCTATATATTCTTTATTTCAGACAGTGTATGCTTAATTTCTGACTGGTCCTTTTCCATTTATTTGGCATTCTCATTAAGGTCCTTGAAGGTCTCACTAAGCTCCTCAGAGGTGTCATCAAGTTTCTTGGTGGTTTTTAGAAGATTCTTGAGTAACCTTATAAATGTAGTTTTGAACTCTATGTCCAGTAGTTTGCTTTCCTCCACTTCTTTCATTCGTGACATATTTCTTTGTCTCCACATTTTGCTGCTTCCCTGTGTTGATGGAGTGGTTTTCTGTGGTAGGTGACCAGTGGTTCAGCCTATCACCTGAGGTGGACACTCTTGGTGCACCCCTTTGTGGGCTGAGTGCAAAGTCTTGGTGTAGTTAAGCCTTGATTGCTGTTGGTACACTGGGAGAAATTGACCTCCAGGCCAATTGGCTGTGAGGACCCACTGTGTCTATAATGGAATAACTGCTGTGCTGGAGACATGCTTATGGGGCAGGACTTGCTTCAGTGGGGCTTTGGTGCTCACTGAGTCTGCCTCTTGAATGTGTCACTTATGGATGTGAGTAGTTGAAATCTGGTGTCATCTCACACTGACCACTAGATACACTAGCTTCTGGATCTCCAATGGGGTGCAGGTCAGCTACTGTCTGAGGCCACTCAGCAGGAGCTACAGCAAGAACTACAGTTTTCTCCTCTTTTGTTGGGGTTCGGAGGTTCTGGAGCTGTCTGGCCAGAGCTGCAGTTTGTTAGGTTAAGCTGCGATAGGGCAGACCATTTATATGCAAAAGCTGCTGCATGGAGCTTGGCTGGGTTTGTAGATTGTGCAGGGAAGGGTCTCAGGGAGTCACTAGGCTAGGGCGGGGCCAACAGGGATGGCTGCCAGTCAGCCATCTCTGCGTCTCTGCATTTCCAAGTCCCCGCATCCCGCGCCCCAGCACAGTAAACAATGATTGCTGGGCGCACCTCTGCAAGAAAGCCACCCTCACTTTCCGACCCAATGGCAGACAGTCCAGCTTCTCCCCGTAGGAGTTTGGGTCCCCAGCGTCTCCCCAGAAACTGGAGTTCAGAGTAATTGGGAGCTTGTCTCCCTTCGGGTTGAAAAAAATAGCACACCCAGTCGCCCGCTGCCAGCCCGATTCGCATGCCTCTGTACCTCAGCTTTTCAGCGCTTGTGCACGTCTCAATGCTCTTTTCTCTTTCCTTCTAGTTGTAGAACTTCCACTCAGCCAGCTTTCCTGTAGTTCTGGGTGATAGACGTTTTGTCTTTTAGTTGTAGTTTTGAAATTGTTGTGGGAGGCAGTAGTTTAGGTGTTTACCTATGCTACCATCTTGGTTACCTCTCTTCAAATAAGTTTTTAGAGAGGATATCTTTTTAGGCTCCTCTTATCCCTGAGATAATCTTTCTTTGCCTTACCACCCCCGTGATAGCTGGGGTGAATGTGAATGCATTAGTTAGAAATTTTTTGCCTAAAAGGCCATAACAAAAACTAGTGACTTAAAACAATAATCATATTTAGCTTACAATTCTGCAGTTTGTCAATTTGGGCTGGGTTCTTCTGGGAAATTCTTCTGGCCTAGAATGGTCTCACTCATACATTGTGGTCAGCTGCTAGGTGGCTAGGGGTTGGCCTCATTGGAATTGCTTGCTCCTATGTGCCTTCTCATCCCACAGCAGGATAGCGTGGGCCTGGCAGCTGGGCAGGGTGCCAAGAGAGAGCACAGAAGCATGCAGAGCTCCTTAAGGCCTAGGTTTGGAACTTGCACAGGATGACTTCTAACATATTCTATTGACCAAAGCAAGTGACGGAGACTGTCAGCTCATGTGGAAGGGGTGGGTGGGGAAACAGACCCCACCTCATTGTGGGAGATGTTGCAGGCACACTGCAAAGGGGGGTTCATAAACAAAGGGGATGCTTGTTGCCATTATCCTATCTAATAAAAGAGCAATATGCAAATTAACCACCACTCTGCTACACCCACAAAACCACGCCCACCAGCCAGTCAGGAGTGAGTATGCAAATTAACCCAACCAAGATGGCTATGGCCATGGAGTGAGCAGGAGGCTTGGATTTCCCCGGCAATGGAGGAAGCCAAGCTTTCCACACACCCTGGTCGGCCCAGGCCTCTATTCAAGGCTACAAAGTTTCAATTATAGAAGATAAATAAATCCCAGATACCAGGGCCTCCACTTGGGTCGCTGGAGGGTGTGGCGGCCTGCAAACCACCACAGGACCCTTGCCCATGCCACCCCATGCCCCAAGGGAACTCCCACCCTGATCCAGGACACCCTTCAGGGCAAACCAGCTGGCCCCCACCCATGCACCAGGCCTCTATCCTATCAAATAAAAGAGTAATATGCAAATTGACCATCACCCCAACACACAAGATGGCTGCCCCCATATGGTCAAAGATGGCTGCCTCCATGTGGACACAAGATGGCCACCACAAGATGGCCAGCAGAGGAGGGCAGTTGGGAGGGACCAGGCCTGCAAGGGAGGGCAGTTGTGGGTGATCAGGCCAGCAGGGGAGGGCAGTTGGGAGGGACCAGGCCTGCAAGGGAGGGCAGTTGTGGGTGATCAGGCCAGCAGGGGAGGGCAGTTGGGAGGGACCAGGCCTGCAAGGGAGGGCAGTTGGGGGGGACCAGGCCTCCAGGGGAGGGCAGTTAGGGGTGACCGGGCCTGCAGGGGAGGGCAGTTAGGGGCAAACAGGCTGGCAAGGGAGCAGTTAGGCATCAATCAGGCTGGCAGGGGAGTGGTTAGGGGGTGATCAGGCTGGCAGGCAGAGGCAGTTAGGGGCAATCAGAAGGCAGGCAGACGAGCAGTTGGGAGCCAGCAGTCCTCGATTGTGAGAGGGATGTCCGACTGCCCGTTTATGCCTGATCCTACCAGGCAGTCGGACATCCCTCGAGGTGTCCCAGATTGGAGAGGGTGCAGGCTGGGCTGAGGGACAGCCGCCCTCCCCCCCAACCCTCCGTGCATGAATTTTGTGCACTGGGCCTCTAGTATATATTTGATACTTACTTGACCTTTTCCCCTCTATTTTCCAGAATTGTTCTCAGCTTCTCAGGTTTGCCCTTTATATCACAAATTTAATTTCTGTTGCATTGATTTTACTCCCTCAAGATTTATTATTGTTTTATTGAATTATCTTGAAACAAGTCCTTTTCTTGACATTTCTCTTTTTTATCACCTCATGATGATACATCTACATCTATCTCTATATCTATCTGTCTATCTATCTATCTATCTATCATCTATCTATCTATCTATCTATCTATCTATCTATCATCTATCTACCATCTATTCTCTTTTCTGATCAGGACATTTTATTTTAAACTGTCTGATTGGTTATTTCCAGGGACATTGTACAACCTTTGAGTGTTCTCCTTTCTTTGCCTCTGCTCCTGCCCATGACACTTTTGTCATGGAACTCCTACTGCCCAGATACTCAATGTACCTAAACACATATTGCCTTAGCTGCTGTTCATGTAATTTCCAGGTATTGCCCTCTTATCCTGGATATAAAATAATGGCACTTATTTATGGAACATTTGGGGAGTGGGTAGAGGAGGTGAAGTTAATATTCTGCTTTTATTACAGAATAGTTGGGAGTGGAAATAGGCATTAGAGAGGGGTTGCTCTTCAATTTTCAATTCTGTTGTTATTACTTTTTTTAGAAATAATTTTTTCTAGTTTATATCTGTTTTTTTCAGATTTGTGATAGTATGATTTTATATTTTTGCTATATTTTCACTGAGAAGATAGAAAAACATGTACTGGGATTGCTAATCAAATGTTATTTTAAGCCAGAAAACTCATTTTTTTCTAGTATTGTATCTGTCAGCTATTGCTGTGTAACAAACCACCTCCAAACTCAGTGACCTACAATAGTCATTATAATTTATTTTTGCTTGTTTGTGGTTTAGCTGAGCATCAACTAGTCTAGGCTATGTTTGGCTGGGAAACTCTGCTTTACTTGTCAGACTTAATGGGCATAGTTCATCACTGAAGATTGGGCTCAGGTCTTCTCTACATACGTTCATTTTAGAATACAGGCTGAGGTATCTGCGAAAGGTCTTTTCCTGGTAATAAAGGAAATGCAAGAGAGATCATGGGAACATGTGTTTCCTTTGAATGCTTATGTTTGTAACTGGCACACAGTTACGTGGATCCAATTTCATTGGCCAAAGCAAGTCAGCTGACTGAGTGAAAATTCAATGAACAAAGAAATCTATTCTTCTAGTGGAAAGGATGATAGAGAACATGGAATCAAGGAGGAACCAAAAAAAAAAAATAAAGCGAAAAAATCAATTCATCAAAATTATTTACTATATGCAGCTGCTATGCCATGTCATTCCCAGAGATTGTTCATATCTCCTATTTCCCCAAATACATGTACAAAGTAAGTGTCCTTCTATTTCATAATGAGGATACTGAGGTTGAGGGATTTTCAATGACTTACTCACCATCAAACACCTTCTAAAAGATTTAATTGGGATTTCAAACTAGGTCTTTCTCTCCAGAAAGTCTATGCTTTTCTGGCTCTACTTCTCCAATTAAACTTCTTCCCCAAGCCTCATGATTGCTCAGCACTCCATAGATGCATGGTGCTCATAGAAGACAATCAGAGACAGAAATTATAAGCCATCTGACATTTGAAAAACTACTCTCAACTGTTCCCTATTATAGAGGATGCACTCTTGGGAAGAATTGTGATTTTGTTAATGAAAATAAGAGTTTATGCCAAATATCAATTAAAGCCTCTGAGTAACAGTGTAACTTGGTGTTGGCTGAATCACAGGGCTTGGAAGAGTGCTGCAGAAAAGATCTCAAGAAAAACATCTCCAGCCACACCTGCTGTCGCCTAGTTAACATTTTGACATCAGCTGTACCGAGCCAGTTAGCAGAGGGGAGAACCTCAGCTTTGGAGGCATATATAATAATGAGTCAGACAGTCATTAATGTGTGAACCCCAGGCAGAGAGCTCACATTTTGTGTGAGGGAAGACTTTTTGTTCAGTCGTAAGCGCTCCCCTACCGGGTCTGGAATTGCTCTCGGCACCAAAAATGCCTGACTTCATTTTCTTTGAATTTAAAAGGACCTTCACAAACATGTTGGCTTACATAAAGGAAAACTTTTTATAAAGAAAAAGAAATTATAAAAAAAAGGTTAGCAGAATAAGAGTGAAAACCATTTCACTAAAAATGCTCCCAATGAAAATAGAGTTTAAAAATATGAGGAATACGCTATGCCCCCAGCCCACTCCCAGGTGCAGTATTGTTTTCATAAAGAAAAACAAATGAAAAAGAGCCTGATAGGTGCAGACTGCACATATTTTTACGATAGAAATGGAAATGGGGGCTTCTTTTAAAATGTTGTGACTATAATAAAACTTAAAAATTGATTCATGTTTTTAATAGCATAAAGTATTATAAGCATTCCTACAAAAGGAGAAATCAGAGTTTGGCCTTCAAATACTGGCCCTGACCGGACAGTATGGGTTCATCTGCCTCTTGCTGTCTTTTCTCAGTCTCGCTTGACCTCCTCGTTAGTTAGAACTGGGCTGTACAAATACCGAGAGTTGGTCATCTTGCCCTTGAGGAAAGGTCAGCTTTGCCACTTTCCGCTACTGGGTACAAGCAGAAACAAGCAGGGTCTCGTTTGCATATATGGGTACCTAAGTGAGGCTTTCTTGCTGTACCGGGCGGAAGACATTGTAAAAGCATTAAAAGTTGGGAAGTCAACTCCAAGATTAACAACAAACCCTAACTTTCTTTCCTACCTAGAGGATGGACTGCTAGACCTATCATTGGGGAGGGTAATCCTTACTGGAAATGACCTGGAGGAAAATAAGTTTCCAAATAAAATCATCTTTAAAAAGGTGAAACTGTCACGGGGACTCGAGACATCTCTTCTTACTTTACTTCAAATTGTGTTCTGAAGAACCCATTACATTCAAGGAAACTTTCTCCAATGACTATTCGTGTTTGTCATTGCTTTGATAGCATGATGGGATGCTGATGTCTTAGGAAGGGAAGACCCTGTCTTAATATTACATGCTTCCCTCAGAACACAGATCATATATATATTTTTTATTGTGTAGATATGCATTTCTCTCTAAGGGTTGTTTTTTTTTGTAATGGGCTGTGCCTCAGAGTGGTACATTTGATTATGGTTACTTTTTGTTTAAACATAAGCAACTCACCAGAGTAGCAATATCTGAAACTCTTCAGTAAGTTCTTCTCAAAGATGGTCATGGATGTCTATTATAAAATAGTGATGGCTTCCATCCAGACCCCAAGATTCTGTGTAGATAGTAGAAGAGAGAGCTTTGAGCTATTTTCAGTATTTAAAAGACACTTACCCATAAGACAGTTATCTAGCCGATAAATCAAGTTTCCTCATTTGAACTTTAATTTTATCAATGTCAGTGTGGTAATTTGAGTTAACATGTGCTGAAGAATAATTTATAAATACCAAATATTTGTTATTCAAAAATCCATCAGAGATGTGATTTACAGAGGAGATTAAAAATCAGTTTGAATGATGAAAAGTTTGGACTCCTGAGTTAAAGAAATAAAGATTTAATAGCAATGTTTCAGATACCAGGGGACTCCATCCCCAGTGGGGATGAAGAGAGAACAGTTATCCATAGAATGAGCACCTGCTGATTGTCTGGCTAGACACTTATACACAGTCATTCACTAGGCTGTGGGTACCTCCGTTTTGGGACTGTGTTTTATTCCAGTCTATTTCTGTTTTTTTAGTGCAGTAGTTACTTAGTTTGTGGAAGGTACTTCATAAGCACTTATGAAATGGGATGGAGGATGAGAGAACTTAACGCACCTGAAAACACATGGATGGAGCTAATATTACAATCCAGATCTGTCTTAGTAAGTTCCTTTTTCCCCCCAGTCTCACCATAAATTTGTCTCAGTGGCAGGCGCAGCATCGTCCTAGATGTCCTAAAGTCAGTCACATGAAATATTGCACAGTGTGTCTTATAGATTAACCGCCTATACATCTGCCCATCTTGGACTTATCGTTCTTCTTGATGTGGCTGTCTGCCCTGAATTGGAAAGCTTTCTGCTTGGTACAGCACCAACTATTTCTCAATATCACTCCAAACAAACAAACAAAATGTGTCAGAAATGAGTGGGCTGGGCTTTGTTTGTGAACCCTGTGACCTCGTGGGCACAGAAGCTTGTGCACAGGCTGTGCTGAGACTCGCAGAACCTGGTTTTGAGCTGGCAACCTACTGGGGAGCTGGGTATCACTCTCCCTCAGGTCGTGCCTGTGCTGCCTTTCAGGGCCTGCACACCAAGCTGGGGCTGACCCAGTTTAAAAGGCTCAAGATTGGGCACAGCAGGTTTAGATGAAAAGAAAGAAAGAAACCCGCTCACAGTGTGAACCTGGAGAAAGGACTCCTTTCTGATCTGGTTCTACCAATCAGCTCCAGAATTCCTCTGCAGGGCTGGGATGCCACAGCTCAGGGAAAAAGAAGGATAATGCTTGGGATGTATGCACACACACACACACACACACGCACACACGCACACACGCACACACGCACACACGTGTACAATACCACCACACAGGCATGCAGGGTGGGAGGGAAAGAGGTATGGTGATTAAATCTTGTGTTGGGGATGAGAGGTCTATTAGTTTAATTTTAAGAAACATTTACCAAGAGCCCACTCCCATGGAGCACTGCGTTGGGCACCCGCAGGCGCTGAGTGGAATACAAAGCCCCTAAGACAAGTCTCTGCCCACACAGTCTAGAGGGAAAAGCAAAAACGAACCAACCAAACAAAAAAACAAAGAGCACTAACCCAGGCACCAGGCTGGAGAATTTCCAAGCTCTTTCACAAACATCTCAAATAGCCCTGTTTGCAAGGCAAAGGGAGGTAAGTGTTATCTGCACCTGACCAGTGAGAAAAGATCGCAAAGCCAGCAAGTGGCAATTGCAGAATCCAGGTCACCTAACCCCCGATTCAAAGCTTCTCCTGCAATATGACACTGCCTCTTTGTAAACACTTGGTTATAATACAGCACTGTGTTAGGAGAGCACAAAGTTAAAAAAAAAAAAAAAAGATTAATTCTTCCCAGGCCAAGGGCGATGGAGGATTAGGCTTTTAAAAGAAGTAATTTTCCATAGGGAGAGGAAATACTGATTGTGTAGGCAGAAACACACAATGGGATGGGAAGCTAGGCCATGTTCCATGCAGAGCAGTGGTAAAGAGGCCGTTCTATCCAATCTAAACGTGACTAAATGATCAGATCTAGGTCCAAGCAAAAACAGCCGGAGACTCAAAATCTGTCTGCCTCCAGCTTGCCTCCTGGGTTTCTATTTCCTGTGTGAGGACCTGCCTATCTCTCAGGAAATGGATATGGGGAGTAATGACCCCTCTTCATTACCTCGAATCCTCTTCTAATCCAGTGGCTTTGTAGGCCTCAGGGTGAAAATCCTGGCAACATACTGCAGAATATGTGCGTATTGGTCATCCAAGGGATGCGTGCCTAGGATTCAGAGTGTTGTTTTATTTCACAGAATGCTTCTAACTTGCTGTGTGACTTTGAGAGCTTCATTCAGCTCCTCTAATTCTATTTCTTCATCTGTAAAATGAGGATAATCATATCAACCATGAAGGGTTGCTATGGGAATCAAATGAATTGATGTTTGTGAAGTACATAGTCAGTGCTTGACACATAGCTGACTGTAAAGAGCAGTGATTACTATTCCTATTCCACACGAGGAAGGGAAATGGGTTAATAGCTCTCAAGTGCTGACTCCCCATCTCCTCCACTCCAGCTAGATGTGGCCCCTACAAAGCAATGAGACCAGAGGCTGAATGACCTCTATTATCATAGTTAAGGGGAGGTCCTTCAAAATGTCTGCGGAGATCTCTGTTTCATGGGTTCATGGAGAAGAAGAAGAAGGAGAAATCAGGGTTTAGTATCTGACCTGGTGGAAGGAGTGGATATCAGTGTGTTTTCAAAGCAGTGGCTCTGGTTTGGGTGGTTCAGTTTGTCAGGAAGACATGGTAACAGGCTGATGATACTCAGGATGTGGCAAGGGACTGAAATATAGCACAGCTAACCAGCCAATTATGGGCAGAGCCCATTCAGCACTGGGGGGGGGGGTGCGGGGAGCAGGGACTGGGGCTGTGGCCAAGCCTAAAGAGCTGGGGCTCTAGCCCGAATGGCCAAGTGGAATAAGACATCTCTGTCCATCTCCAGGGCGAAGATGGCTCCGTGATGACTTGGATGTCCATGGCTCATCCCCGGCTCAGGAGATCTGAGGTCTTTGGCAACACAATTAAATCCATATCCCCACTGAATGGTATGGCTGAGGCTGATGGACTCAGGACTTAAGCAAGATGGGGCGGGGGGAAGTCTGGGACTGAGGAGGGCTAGAGAAGAAAGGAACTGGGCCCACTATGAAATCCCAGGAGCTGATTGCTCCTTGCCACAGACAAACACTTCACTTTCTCTGGATTTTGCTGATTCCACAGGATCATTTGTTGAAACAAACATCTGATGCGCCATCCATACTGCACTTACATTTTACAGTTATATCCGCTGACTCCTCCGCATTTTCAGGAATATTATTTTTTTTTCCTTCAGCTAGGAATGCTTTAGCATTTTGGAGAAACTGTAAAAGGCAATGGGAAAAATATGAGTCAGGAAAGCATATCCCTGTTTTACAAATGGATGATATTTTTCCTAGAGGGTAGAAATCAGGAAAAAATGGTCGGGAATTTTAAGTGTATTCAGAATTCAGTTGTGACTGTGGTTGACTTTTCTGAAGGTCAACTATATTTCTTATGGAAGAAATAAAATTTGAACTATATTTGACCCGATTATACATAGGTAATAAGGCTAGAAAACCATGATGAAGAGTGGAATGTAGTTCAAAAGATGTGATATTATAATTGTAGCAGTGGCATCATTTGTAGCTGATAATGTTGACTGGCTTACTTAGATCCCATTCCACCCCTCTTTCAGCTCACAAGAGACTAAAAAGCTAAAACTACATTTCCCAGACTCCCTTGCAGTAAGGTTTTCATGTGACCTAGATTCTGTCAGGCAGAAGGACCTGCAATAAGGTTGGTGGCAAATAAGAGCAATGTGAGGCATTAGTCATGCAGAGACAGATAGGATCTTCTGGGAAACATTGTGGCAGTGAGCTCCTCCTTTAGCATCTTGTTCTTGTTCCATAAATTCAATCTCTTTTCTTATTTCTTTGAGGTGATTGACAGTCCATATTTTATGGAAGAAGTTTTTGTCTTTTTGCAGAGATTTTACTTCCTTTGAATTGCTCCTTCCTTCCTTCCTTCCTTCCTTCCTTCCTTCCTTCCTTCCTTCCTTCCTTCCCTCCCTCCTTCCTCCCTCCTTCCCTCCCTCCCTCCCTCCCTCCCTCCCTCCCTCCCTCCCTCCCTCCCTTCCTTTGTTTTTGACAGTCTATTTTATATTAGAGCTTTTCCTAGAAGGCTGGTGATTCTTGGTTGTGTGGGGACTAAGAACTTGGAAATCATGAGCATATCAGGTGGTCTGTCTGGGGAACCTCTGATGTCTCTTTTCAGGTCCTTCCTCTTGGGTTGGGCAGAGGAAAAGGCACAGCTGTCAGTGTTCTCAGAGATGAGAGAGAAAAGAGGCCTGGCCTCTGCATTTAGTACACATCACTTTACTGACTCACTGTCATCTGTGTTGGCCCAGGAGCTTTCTGTCTAACCTTCTCAGAAAGAAACTTCCATACTTCCTCCTAGGTAGGAAGTCATCCTATAATGTGGGGTGAGCATGGGATCTGGGACACTACCTGATTTTTCATCTATCCTTGTGAATTTGTCTTGTCTCTCACCCTACTGGGGTTTTGGAAAAGAAATAAAATCAATGTTTATAATGTACCATCCTTTTTGTACAGCTGTCCATATATTTTTATATCCGATTTCCTCCATTTATGCAAGATTCATAACACTAGTAGAAATGACCTTCTACTCAATGTGTAAAATTATTACAATGTAAGCATGTTTCATATTATTACACTTTCAAAAACATTTTATTTGCTATATATTTCAGAGCATAGATGTACCTTAATTTATATACTTGAGTGGGGGAAATTATAGATATACAGGTTTTGGTGATTCCTTCTTGATCAAATTGAACACTCAGAGTTGCAGGCTTTCCTTTTCTCTAGAGTTGAATATTTATTTTGTTTTATTTGTTTCACTGTTATGATGAATATCTTTGTGCATAAAACTTTCTCATGCATTTGAATGATTTCTTCAGGCTAGATTCCCAGGAGTGGAATTACTGGATCCTGTGCTATAAACATTTTAAGGCTTTAGATTCTCACTGTCAAATTTCTTTCCAAAAGTTATGGCATATTTGCTTAACAGAGAGGAACAATGGGTCAAATATATTTGCGTACACCTTTGGGAAAGGGTGGGATGAGGTAGTCCTCACAGCTTATCTCAATGGTCAACCACACACATGTAAGTGCCCACAAAATCTTGACATTTCCTACTTTGCCCACTTGTGATGCCAGCTTATTTGGTCATTCTGATAGTAGCCAATCCCAGACCTTACCTGCTATCTGGGGTCCTGCCAATGGTGATTGGAAGGGCACTTACTGTGAGTTCTGATTGCCCCCAAAACACATAGTTAGGGATAATTCTGAGTGACAGCTCCCAGTTTTAGTAAAACTTTGAAATGTTCCAAACAGAAATCTTGTGGCAGTCCCTGCAATGGGAGGAACTCCATAGGCCTTGCCATCAAAGCTCCTGACCACAGAACCTGTGAAAATGGTGTATGTGAACAAGAAGAGAAGGGTCCCCAGTAGGACCTGGATGGTCTCTGGAACCCATCTCTCCTTGACCCAGGCAGCATTATGATGTATCTAAGTCATTTTACTTAACCAAGTAGGAACAAGGCCGAGCAGTCCTGTACAAGTTAAAGGAAAGAAAATGGGTCCACATTCCCAAAGAGGGACCACCCCATCCTTTATCATCCTGCAGTGGCCACGGGAGGAGTCACCTGAGAAATTCCCAAGACCAAGAAACAGATAGAAGGTGGGTAGGTGGGTGGGTCAGGGGGCGGGGGATTGTTGTACAAACACTTAAGCCAAAACCATGGCTTTATTATGATGTGTGTATGTGTGTGTGTGTGTGTGTGTGTGTGTGTGTGTTTGTGTGTGTGTGTGTGTGTTGGGGTGGGAGTGGGGTCAGTGTAATGTTCCAGAGCTCCTGGTTGTTACCTATGATTGTGGGGTGAAGCTGAAGGTGACAGTGAAGATGAAGGTGGTGGTGGTTGTGGTGCAGGATGCTCATGAGTGAGCTGAAGATTTGTGTGCACCTCCATTCTTAGGCTCTCAGGACCCAGTAATACAATGCTTTGCTCTTCGGAACCCCAGAAGTCTCCTAAAGGACTGATGCTTTGAGCAAATATTTGGACAAAACAAGTTCATCTCCCAGATAGGATCCTGATTACTGAATATTGCAACTGCCCTGGTAATTTTCCTTAGTATTTTATTGGTACATATGTATGAAATGTCACAAAAGGCAGCACCTGAAAGATAAATGTATTATAGGAAAGAGCTTATCTTTTAGTGTTTGAAGCACTTGAATACTAATGAATCTGTCTACTCAGGGGTTTCCATGTGTGAAATGAGAACATAATACTTAGCTCATAATATTGTTGTGAGATTAAGAAAAGTAACCCTTGTGGATACATTGGGTATAGTGTCCACCCACAGCCTATGGCCTACGGGCCAGTTCCCTTCTTTGCTCTCAGGCGACAAGTACCCTTGGTGATGGGTCCCCATCAGAGGATTTCCCTGACAACCCATGAAGGACAGAGTTCCTGGAGGGTTCCTGCTTCTGTACAACTCTAGTAATTGTTGTACCTCTTGGAATCTTCTCTTTCCTCTGCCACCACCTCCCATTTTACTAAGCAGTGGTTCTCAATGTGTGGTCCCTAAAGTAAGAACATCAGCATCACCACCCTGGCCAGTTTGGCTCAGTTGGTTGAGCATTGTCCAGTGCACTGAAAGGTCACCATTTCAATTCCTAACCAGGGCACAGTCCCTCGGTTGCAGACTCAATCACCAACCGGAGGCATGCAGGAGGCAGCACTTGATGTTTCTCTCCATCTCTTTTCCTCTCCCTCTCAAATCAATAAAACCATACATTTTTTTAAAAAAAAGAAAAGAACATCAGCATCACCTGGAAAATTAGAAAGTTAGAGATGCAACTTCTCAGGCCTCACCCAGACCTACTGAATCAGAAACTGGCGCTGGGGCTCAGTAATCTGTGTTTGAACAAGCCTTATAGGTGAGGCAGATTCAAGTTTGAAACCATCAGTCTAAGGACTCCAACTCTCATTGCTATTACCTATTTGGTCTGCTTACCTACCTTGGGGCAGAGAAATCAACTACAATCTCTACCCATGTCTCCAACAGATGCCCACACTATGTGGAAACTTGCTCTTGCCAAATGATCGAGTTGTCTTCTTCTCACCTGTGCATGGCCTAGCACACCTGTGGTGCTTAGGACCTGGCAAGGCCTCAGCCTGTGGAGGAGGAAGCCTTCCTCTGAGCTCCCCCACAGCCCTGCATCTGGATTATGAGGCATGAACTTTATTGTAGTTTTCCTCTTACTTTGTATTTTACATCCTGTCAGTCCTTGAAACGATTATGTTTTGCCAAAACGAAGAGGAAAAAATAACCCTTCAAGTGTTGCAGAACACTTTAATAGTCTTGAGTGTTTTTCCCGGATGAGAGGTTGAGAGCATATGCCAACTTTTCCCTCACGTTCCAGCTCCAAAATCTGTCACCTCTTTTGTAATTGAAGGGAAATTTTTTACCATGTCCAGCAGAACACCCCAAATTCCTGTAACTGTACTATTTAAAGTTGGGATCCTGAATATTATCATGAACAGTTTTATTTCTGTTCTATTTACATGGAAATTTTTTTTTCTATCCCTTCACTCTCATCCTGTGTATGTCTTTTGTTCTGAGGTGGGTTTCTTGTAGACAGCATATAGTTGGGTCATGTTTTCGTATCCATTCAGCTACCCTATGTCTTTTAATGGGAGCATTTAATCCATTAACATTTAAAGTTTTTATTGGAACATCCTTATTTATGTGTTCCTTCTGTGTCCAGTACTGGCACACTAAAGGTTACTCAATAAATCTCCATGGAATGGACATACTCAGTGAATATCCAACCTCTATAGAGCCTCCAGGTCTGACTGGATCAGCTGCTGGCATAATATGAATGCTATTGAATTACGACTTCCTTATGTAGGCTTGTGTTTATCTTGAAAGGAACTTTGCCGAGATGAAATTAAATTTTATAAGGTCCTTTCATAGTTGGGGGAGCCATGGCAGGGCTTTAATATTCCAGAGAGCAATTACGTTAGGCTTGATATCAAAATCATGTAAAAGATGTAACATCTTATGTAATTTTGTTGTTGTTGTTGGAGCTTATTAGGCATGATGGTGAGAGGCATCAGAATATGCTGTTTTAACAGTTGTTGGGTGTGGCCAGAATTGGAAATGACTCCTGGGTCCCAACAGAAATTGCTGGAGGTCTGCTTTTCAAACTTAGGAACTTTATACTTATTCCACCCTTTGCCCTGGAGTACTTGCCTAGGTCTTCCCAGGACTTATTTTTCTATAGCATTTGTTAAGAGCACAGACCTGAGCTAGACTTCTGGGGTTAACTGCTGCCTCCTTCTCTTCTAACTGTGTGAACTTAGGCATGCATCCAAACCCTTATCTGCCTCAGTTTCTTCAGGACTGAAAAGGAGGTAATAGTGTATTGTACCTGAACTGACTTCATGGAGTTGTTGAGAGGATCAAAATAATTCACACATGTAAAGTGCTTTGAACATTTCTTGGCATGAAGACAACCCTCAATTATTGTTCACTATTGCTATTGTAATTCAGGTTCAGTTCCAAAGTTACCCCTTCGGCAAGACCTTTCCTGACCGCCCAATCCAAAGCAGTCATTTCTGACCCAACCTAGTCTTTATCACTTCACCGTTTTATGGCCCTCATGTCATTTAGCACAACCTGGCATTATCTGACTTAAGCATGTGTTCAACTCTTTATTTCATATGTCTCGCCAACCCAAAACAGAAGCTCCATGAGATCGGGGATGGTGTCTTGGTCACTGCTGAATCCTCAGCATCTAGAATACTGCTGAGATCACAATAGTCATTCATTACAAATTTGTTGAATGGATTATAAATTTCATAGTTAGTCTACTTCTGACCCAACTCAGAGCCAATATTCTCCCACATTGTGGAAAGGCAGGGCAAGATCTGGGCCTCCTAGACCTGGTGGATGCCAGCTTTTCTCTTGTAATTCTGGAGCGCTTGGGCTGCTCTTTGGGGGAACATTTGAGTCTGATTCATTCTAGCACCTTCCAAGTCCTTCAAAGATTAAAAATATCATAAGGAGTTTATGTATATATGGAGAAGGCTTAGCTGTCCTCGTGCAAACTCAAGGAGGTTGATGCATATTGGCCACACTGCTGATCCTGCCCACTCCAATAGATGACTAGTCACTCCCGCTGTGAGGTTTTGCTAGTCCAGGTCTTGGCACAGATCATAATGATCCTTCATGTGAGGAAAAATCCCATTTCATGTTTGCCAAGCTTGGCCAAGGGTGTATAAAATTTGTGTGCCCCAGTCAGTAATTGTCAGTGTTGGGCTTCTTAATTTATACACAGACACATTTGCAAGGATACAAGCTAGTCTCTGGGTACTAGATCAAGACCCTGCTGGGGTGAAGTATTTATGACTCAAAGTTATGCTTGTCCACACAGGTTGTGTGGTGGTTTCTTTTCCAATCCTCTTGTATTAGGATGGGATAGGCTATGCTACAGGAAAAAACAATCCCCAAGTCTCAGTGCTAATGCAAGATAAGTTTATTTATTATTCTTGCAAAGTCAAGGTGATTCTCCAGAATTGCTGTTTTTAAGTGGTATCTTCAACATAAGGCCTCCTCCAGGATTATCAGCCGAGGATAGGAAGGAGACTGGAGAATTATGCAGTCTGCTTCCCTTTCATTGGCCAGAACTGGTCATGGCCTAGCTACTACAAACACTTGTGAAACACGATCCTCCACGAACTCAGGACGGGCAGGAGAAGTGGATATGGGTGAACAGTGATGATACTTCCACAACTCCCAAAAGAGAATGACTCTGTTGCACAGAAAACTGAGACTATTCATTTGTACCTATTGTCAAAGGGATATTACTCCAGCAATTAAAAAGATATTTGCTTTCTGTACCAAGACTGTAGCATAACTTGAATCTTCTCTGTCTAAAAGAGAAAAATAAACTCACATATTTAATATTTAGTGGGGGTACCTTCCTGGTAGAACAACTGCTAGACTATGACCTAATAATGCATAAAATTTGTATAGAGGAAAAAAGAAGTGTTTCAAGACCTTGGGACACGTAATCAGTGACTTAGAGACAGGAATGGTTATAAATAGTACCATTAGCATGAAATTAGAAAACCACTCAGATGTGAGAGTCTTTGAGAGAGTTGCTAACTACCCAGAAGACTTATTTCCTAACTTTTCAAGATTGGTGATGAGATATAGAGGTGAAATATTCAGATCCTTGGATAGAATTGCTCCAGTACATCCATTTCTTCAAGGAAGATCTGTGGATGCCTACCATATGCTAGGTATTGGATTAGAAGGGGTTATGTATAAAAGTAAGACATAGATCAAGCCTTCATAAAACTCATGGTCTAGTGGGGTATACTGATTATTAAAATAATAACATCTATACAACATGGGAATAGTAATATAGAGGCTTGCTCAAGGTGAAGTGATGGTGACGGAGGTCAGAAAAGGCTTCAGGCAGGAGGACACATTTATACTTAATCTGGAAGAATGGGCAAGTGATAAACCAGGTAGATAAAGGGAAAAGATCATTCCAGGCCATGGGAACACCATTTAAAGGCCTAGAGGTATAAAACAGTAAGGCATACTTGGATTGGAGAAAAAAATACTAAAAAGGAATAAAGTATGATTGAGGAATAAAGTGGAGATGTGGCTGGAGTAGCAGTCTGGGGCCAGGTCACAAGGAGTCTTATTTGTCATGTTGAGGAGTTTGGGCTTTGTACTGAGAATGATAGGATGCCTTTGAAGGGTTTTAAACTGGGAGCGACAGGCACTAATGACCCAGTTTTCTTTGGAAGCTGGCAGGAGGATGGGTTAGCGGTCCAGAGACTAGAAGCAGAAAGACTGGTGGGGAGACTGATGAGCTGGTTTAGGAGACAAATGGTGGGATTTGCATTAGGGTAGTGGTCAATAGAGCTTAAGACAGGAGCTACTGAGTCCAGCATTATTATAGAAGACAGAAAGGATGGCACATTTCACTTCTGATGCTGCTTGGCTTAGGGTCCAGGAGGGGGCACTGTGAAGGTAGGATTCATCAAGGACTATCTGAAAGGTCTACCTGCTGGCTCGTCAAATGTAGTAGATTCTCTTGGTGCCTTGCCCAGATTCCATCATGCTGGGACACCCACTCCCCAGCTGCTGAGATTGTGGGCTGCTGAAAATTCAGAGATAGACCCCTCCTTCAGAGAATTGTCTTTAATTGATGGGAGCTGCCTGGTCCTTGGAGACAGACATGCTCCATCCTGGGGAAGCCCACAGCCAATGACAGACTCATCTAGGAAGCTAAAGGTGAGGACAACTTTGCATTGTAGTTTCTCTCCAGAGCCCGCTGTGGTCAAGTCAAGCCTAGACTTTACATAACACCACGTCCTTGCTTTGCTCCTTCGTCTGCCCTCTGCCTTATCTTTCTTCCCTCCTGTTTCTCCTGAGAGCTCTCCCTTAATATACTAGGTGACCCGGTTAATAATGACAGGTTTTGTAATCAAAGAAAACATGAAAATTTCAAGAGAAACATCAGAAGTGCTTTATTCAAAGTAATGTCCATTGCTAGCTACACATTTCCCCATCTTTCAGGTAATTTGTGGATACCGTTCCAATAGAACTTTTCTTGTTTTGAGGCAGACCATTCAGAGACTTAATTTTCCACTTTTTCGTATGTTTTGAAGTGCTGCTCAGAAAGTGTGTGTGCCATCAATCGGAACAAGTAGTAATCTGAAGGAGCAAGGTCTGGTGAATACAGTGGGTGGGTTAGTACTTCCCAGGCAAGATCTTTTAACGTTTCTTTAACTGGTTTTGAAGTGTGTGATGATGTATCATCATGAAGCAAAATTACTTTGCTGTGTCTTCTGGAAAATTTTGGTCATTTCACCATCAAAGCTTGGTTCAAATTGATTATTTGTTGTCGGTAGCGATCAGTACTAACAGTTTCACCTGGTTTTAGAAGCTCATAATACACCACACCTTCCTGACCCCACCAAATGCAGAGCATTGTCTTCTTTCCGAAGCGATTTGGCCTTGCAGCCAATGTTGATGATTGACCTGGATCAACCCATGATTTTGTGTGTTTGGGATTCTCAAAATAAATCCACTTTTCATTGCCATCACAATTCGATGCAAAAAAGACTTTCTTTTGTGCTGTTGAAGCAACATTTTACTGATGACTTTTCGGTTTTCCATTTGTCTTTTGTTCAGTTGATGTGGCACCCATTTTCCTTTCCTTTAAAATCTTTCCCATTGCTTGTAAATGATTGGAAATTGTTTGCTGAGCAATGTTTAATCTTTCTGCAGGTTGTTTTTGAGTTTGACACGCATCTTCATCCAATAATGCTTGTAATTGTTGGTCTTCAAACTTTTTTGGTTGACCTGGACATTCTTTGTCTTTCACATCAAAATCATCACTTTTAAAGCATTTAAACCAGCATTCACGAGTATCTTGAGATTGAGCATGTTCACCATAAGCTTCCTGAAGTATTCAGCAGCACTTTTCTTCAAAATAAAGTAATAAATTATAACTTCCGGCAAATGCTCTTTTTTTGGCATGAAATTCGACATTTTTAAGTGTAAAAATATCTATGATGTTAACACCGTCAATAAATTTGACATATGAATTTTTGAAGCTTGCTGTCAATACAACAAAATAGCATACATATCAAATCACACATATATCAACATATGTGTAACTCCATCTATTGAAAAAAATCATCATTATTAACCGGTACACCTAGTAGCATGTGCACCAGAGTCCTGTCTCAGTCTTTGCATCAAGGAAAACCAACCTGAGGAAATGATGCAAGATTGGGAAAAGAGAATACCAAGGAGTTACCCACCTGAGGGATGAGAATTAGAAAACATAGTCTGAGAGTATAATATTTGTAGATAAATGGAACTGAGGGGAAAGACTGTCATCTTCTCATCAAGCTTATGAAAGAGAATCCAGAATCTTGTGTAGGCATTCTGCTCTTGGGGTATGTGGGACCCCCAATGTCTGTGTGGCTGACTTCCAGTCCCCTTTGATGAAAATTCCATTAGTCAAGGGGCACTGCTCAGCTATTTGCAAAGCAGATGTGGGAGGTGATGGAAAGCAGAGTGAGGGTCTAAAGTAAGTGACCCTCACTCTTGTCATCTAGTTCAGTAGGCGAAGCCTAAGCAATGAACCTGGAGTTGCTGGATCCTCATCTGAAAAGCGAAAGGTGGGACCACATAATCTTAGCTTCTCCCAGACCTTGCTTAAATGCTATTTTCTGAAATGGAATTGCAAATGCTAAAAACATCTATCTCCTTGTTTAGCCTGGGTGGATCCTAAGGCTGTGGGCTGTAGAAATAGATAAAATTGTCCTTGGCTCACTGCTCCCCCATTTCTAAGCCATCTTTACAAAGCCTTCTGCTCCCTCCTGTCCCCTTTATGCTAAAAACCACAAGTCATGTGGGTGGAAGTCATTTTTAGCGTCTGCGTCTGGGTGGAAGGCTCTGAGCCTGGTTTTCCCATTGTTCTGCTGTCTCCTGTTCACAGTGGCCCTCACCAGGCTGAGGAGTGTGCTGGCCAGGAGGAAGCCTGGGCCCACGCCAAGGGTGGCATTTGCAGTTACTCCCCTCCCACACGGAAAAAGCATCAAGTTTCTGGCATGCGGAACAATACTAAGAGGGTCTGGCTGGGATTTTTATTTTCTACTTCCCCTTCCAAAAAGCTTTGCTGCATTTTGGCATGGAGACAAAATGCAACCACCCCCTTCAGCAAACACTATAAAACCACCTCCAGACCAAACCTCCTTTGGTGCTTTAATCGAGCAGCTGTAAGGTACCAGGTCCAGGTTGATGCTGAGGGATTATATGAGGTGCTCTCGATCACCTTAGACACTGTGGTTTGTTTAGTCGTGTCGTTTTGGCTCCTGTTCTTGTGGATGAACTGGGAGGGAGTAAGGGAGAGGAAGTGCGGGGGAGAGAGAGGAGTAGTAAAAGAAAGAATAACAGAGAAGCAGAAGGAGGAGAGATTAGTCACCAGGAGATGGTGCTTCTGGGCCTTTGAGGTGGAGAGGAGGAGAGAGAAATCACTGCAAAGAATTTTGGAAGAGGAAGGTCAATCCTGCACAGTTGTATTGAGAAAAGATGGTTATGAGTGAACAAAACTGTTAAAAGACCTCTGACAGTTTGGTAGACCCAGGGTTAGAAGAATTGAGGGATGTTAGTGGTTGTGCTGAGTTTTAGACACAGGGCACACTGGCTCCTTAACCATGGACTTCCCACTACTCCTCACCTGCCCAGGTGCTGTCTAACAGACCTGGGGGCTGACTTCTGTTAAAAGGAGCAGGACATGTAATCATAACCATCTTTCTGATTCTCTGCTGAGTGCAACGGGCAAGGGGATGTTTTCGGGGAAACTACAGAAACTTAGGGCACAGGGTTCTGCCTCTGTCCCTTGCCACTTTGTAGCCTTTGGCAATTGCCTAACCTTTCTGATCCTCATTTCCCTTGTGTGTAGAATGGGAACAATAATGGGGCTGATTGGACAGTGTTGTTCATTATAGGAGGCTCCCTAGAGAATTGTTTTCTTCCCTTTCCCCAGGAAATTTCCCAGTGGGGTCCCTGGAGGACTGTGGAGTCTTTGGTTTCTTCCCTACACAGCCTGATCCCTGGGCTCCCCGGAATAAGGTCTCTCTCCAGCACTGGGTTGTAGTCTCTAGCCAGGCCCAGAAGCACCATCTCCTGGTGACTATGAAGCCCTAGTCAATCTTGGTGTAGCCATTGTGAGAGGGCCAAAGGGTATGACAAGGTTTCATGCTGACTTCAGGCCCCTGGAAGCCTTGCCCATTTAGATAATTTGGGCACTGGGCATGCTAACGACTCTTGGTGGTCAGAGCAAAGCTGGGCAGGCATTTCGACCAGGCTCTGCTCCCCCAGTGCAAGAGGACATGCGGCCCTGGACTCCTGTCCACTGGCAGTGAAATGAAGCCCGTGAAGCAGGTGCCTCCCCATGCCACCCTCAGCTGGTTTCTTTTTCAACTCTTTTCATGTCCTCTTTGGCTCGCCATCCCCCAGTTCCATTCTTCTGCCCTGACTTGGGGCTTCTTATGGTCATGAGGCAGCTTGTCCTTGGGTGACTGTCAGGCAGAGACCAGAGACTTGCACTGCCAGGCAGAGAACACAGCACCACGGTTTCCTCTATTCCGTCTAAATTGGTCAAAGCAGGGGCTCCCGACCAACATCCTCCTCGTGAAAACTGCTTTCCTAATACCATCATTTACCAAGTCCCAGCAGGGACCAGGCCCCATTTATAGGTCTTTCATTGCATCCTCACCACATCCTCCTGGTTTGGCAGGATGGACTGCTTCCATTTTCATTGCAGATACGAGGAAGCTCAGAGAAGTAGAGGACTTGCTCATAAATGGTGGAACTAGGATGGGACAGGGTCCAGTCCTCCCGACTCATAGACCCAGAGCTCCCAGGAGGAGTCCTGTGGAATGCTGGGTAGAGGGCATTTGCAGGTGAGGAATGGGGAACCTGAATCTATGCAGATCGACAGAAAAAAGCTCCCCTTACTTTCAGTAGAGGTCAGAATTGTGGGGGGTGGCCCCTTTGCCGAAGTAGAAGATCCTGGCTTGGTCATTATTACCATGGTAGTAGCGTGATGAGTATTTAACTGATAAATAATCCCCAAAGAGGAGGGCATGACAAAACCTCAGACTGAGATGACTTTGGTCTTAGGACTCTAGAAATTCAGGTTCAGTTGTTGCATCTTAGTAACTGAGGGTATGAAGGGAAGAGACAGGCTTTCCCTTTCCTAGCAAATGCACCCACCATCACCCCCCACCCCCCTCACTCACACACACACGCACACCACCCCACACCACACACCACCTGGAGCTTCAGAGAGAGCAGACTGCACTGCTGGGACAGCTGGGGAGGCCTCCTCGCCTCCTTTCCCTAACTGCTTCCAGGGGATGGGCAGGCAGACCCCTCCTGGGCATTGTATCTGTTGTCCTACAAGGAAGATCCAGATGCTTTATTTTCTGTGCTTTTCCCCTGCCCGGGCTGCTGGGTCGCTGCCAAGGCTGGAGAGGTGAAGGGTAAATTGCTTCCTTGTGCTCCCTCGGGCTACATTCTGTGCCCCGGGGCTTGGCTCAGGCCTCTCTCTAGTGCCAGTCAGTTTGCATCACAAGGATCTGCTCCCAAGCCTGTCTTCACTGTTCAGGTCAGCTCTCCTTCCTTTGTTCCCTCTGAGCACAGAACCTGCTGGTGGAGAAGCTGGGAAGAAGACATTGTGGAAAGAGTTAGAAGAGGGCTTTACCCCGACATCTTCTCCACAATTCCAGCTCTGGCCCTTCACCTGCAGGCACAGAAATCCAGACCTGCCCATGAGCCAGAACTCGGGGAATTCCTCACAGACCAGGGAGCTGGGCTAGCCAGGAATGTGTGAGTTCTGCAGTAGGAAATAGACTCTTGTAAGCCCAGAGTGCTGGAATGGGCCAGACCAGGGCATTATCTCCCTTGTGAGCAAACCTGCATTGGACACCCCAGGCACTGGCTCTCCAACTTGAGAGCATTTGAACCTCCTGGAGGCCGGGTTCAAACATAGCCGGCAGGGCCCCACTCCCAGTGTTCTGTTGAGTCAGTAAGTCTGGGGTGGGGCCTGGGAATTTGCATTTCCCTGGTGATGCGGATGCTATAGATCCAGGGATCCCTGCTTTGAAAACCACTGCCCAGGCCAATCTGGGGGTTACACAGGGAGGGGAGCATGGTTTCCGTGGTTTTTGGATGCTGTGGATCTGCAGGGATAGCTGGCATTTCATCAGGGTCATTATCACACTGCTCCCCCCCTTCTCTCACTTTCCTTTCTTTTATATGTAGAGTTGATTTGGGAGAGGGAGAGAGAGATAGAAACATCAATGCTGAGAGAAAATAACTGATAGGCTGCCTCCTGCATGCCCCCTACTGGGGACCGGGCATGTGCCTTGACTGGGAATCAAACTATGACTGCCTGGTTCATGGGCTGGCACTCAACCAGTGGGCCACACCGGCTGGGCATCACTTTCCTCTTTCTTGTAAAAATAACCGAACAGAAAGAAAAATAAATGCACAACATTGAAAATGATCCTAAACAAGAATAACTACCACCACACACACACACAAAATAAGACAAAAACTAGGTACCTGGGTACTGTAAAGTGGTTTCAGACACTGTCCTTAGTTGGAAGCAACCCCAGTTCGGGACAACAGGAACTCTGACATGGTCTAGGTGGGCTTGCGTTTGCCAGCAGGATCCCCAGCTCAAGGGCAGGAGGCAGAGCAGGTCACAATAATACTGGGAGGATCCGAGTCAGAAGGCTGGGCGCCGATGAACCACAGTCCCCACCTGTTCTCTCCTTGGCACGACTCTCTCCTAAGGCATGGCTGCCTCACCATCTGTGCTCTTAACGTGTGAAACACATTTTTTAAAATACACTATTAGTAATTAAAAATGATATTTGTCAGCTCACTGCTGCACCAGCTTCTTTCCCACAGTTGTGCTGCTGCCGGAGCTACTGTACCACCAGGGAAGCAGGCCCCGGGCAGCCAACTTTGCAGAGAGCAGAGGTTGGACAACAGTGTGGGAGGTTCCAGTCAAAGCTTGTATAGCCAGCAGTCATACCCTCACCTTGTCCTCGGAGACACGAGACCCTTCACAGGCCTAGGTTATATAGTCGAAGGTATTGATACTTCTGGAAGAGGTGGGAACCTCCCAAACCATCCATAGACATCTCCACCCTTTCTTGTACCTGCAGTACAGACCCTGTGGGTAAATGTTAATCCATCAATATGTCCACCTGAAAACACCCTAATAATGTACCAGCTAAGCATCCCTGCCTGGAAGCTGTGTACTCCAGGTTTCAGAGCTAGAATGTACCTTGTTTTTTTTTTTTTCCAGAGTCCGAATTTTGCTTCCAGTTCAGCCGCTTTGCTCCTCTGCATTGTGGAAACTCGGAAGGTTTTTCACAGCCTGGATATGACAGATTTGCTCCTGCTGAGCTGTGAATTCCTGACTGCAAGGCGGCCCCACCATCCCACCAGGAGGGGTCCAGAGGTGTCATCTGGGCTTTTTGCTCTGTTGTCACCTTTGAAATAAATTGTGACCACATTTTTGTGGCAAAAGGGAGGAGGCGAGGAGGGAGAAAAAGAGAAAGGGGGAGAGAGAACCTAATTCTAGATATATTTTCTGATTTCAGTCTCTAGAAAAATCTTCCCAGTCCATCATGTGCCCCAAACCAGGACTGTACATGGATTTTCTGCACATTTTTTGTAGCTTTCAGTTTAACTTGTGGTTTGAAGGCAGACGGACCACCAGGTGGGGCTAAAGAGAGGCTTGTTTTGGATGAGGCCCGGAACCAACTGGCTTACTTAGAAAAAAATTAGTCTTGGAACAGAGTTTACTTTTCATATCTTAAAATGGAAGTTAAGACCCAGTAAGTCTTGCAGTTCGTGTTTCTTCTGCAGAAAAGTCCATGCTTTTAGCAATGCCAAGCCCTGTCCCTGCCACCTCAACCAACTTCATGGAACTTCCTTCCTCCTTTCTAACTTCCTCAACTGCCCCTCTCTTTCTCCCTTATTCTCTCTCCCCCTCCTACCGCCCTCCCCCATTCATTTGATTTGATGATGCATTTGTCTGTTGGGTCAATCCAATTGGCCTCTTCTCTGTAAAGCACTGTTTCAGGGAGTACCATGGACAGAGCTCTGCAGACTGAATGAAAGGGCAGAGCAGCTCAGTCTCTCACATCAGAGCTCATTGCTCGCCTGAGGAGCATCATTACTTTGGAGACATTCCTCCAGCGAACTTCCAATGGAATATTTGTGTAGTGTTTCCCTGGGAGATACAAACAGTTCTCAAAATAATCTGAGGGAGTCTCATCTTGCTGACGTACTTGTGATCTGTCCTTCTCTGGGAGTTATTTGAATGTCTCCTCCCCACTTTAAAGCATCCTGGGATAGTTTTAACAGTCTTACTTTTAAATGCAAACATTTTCATGTTCAGAGTACACAGATAATAAATAAATAATGCTTTAACTTTTTAGATGAATTGGTAATTAGATTGTATAAAGAGCTTTGGAGATAAAGTGTCACCACCCATATCTGTCCAATTTCCCCAACACAGTGGTGACTTGGAACACAGATCAGGATGTCCTCTAGACAACAGGCTCTCAGTCAAGCAAGAGCTGCTTGGCCCAGGATGGGGGACGACCACTCGCCCAGCTGCGTATTAGTGATACACTGTTGGGAGTCCCATCCTCCTTGAGTCTGTTTCCTCTCTGAAAGGGGGATACTGATGCCTCCCTCAGGGCTTAAGGTGGTAAATGTGGTAAACAAGCAAACCACTTGGCACAGTGCCTGGCAGGTGATGTTTTCCTTAAGTGTTATCCTCTGTACGAGGATGCTTGGGGACACCCAGAGAGAGTCTTTCCAAAGTGTCACAGGGGATAAGGACTCTAGTAGAGCATAAGAGTGCTGGCACCAAGTCCAGCAATAGAAATAACTGACATTTGCATCCAGCTTTGGAGTTTGCAATGTACGGTACCATCACACTATTCTTTCGCGGTGCCCCCACAAGCTCCTGTGAGGATGTCAAGGCAAGTGGTACTTTTTCAATGTGAGGAATGAGAAAGTTGAGAGATTTGTTTACGTAGATCTTTTCATGCCAAGCGCATTGCTATCCTGATGCATCCCTGAAGGTACCAACAGGCACTGCTGGGTGTATAAGGAAGGAAGCCGAGGTAGATCTTAGTTCTGGAGCAAAGGAATCATTCCTCTGATAGAAAAAGTGAGGGGACCACCCCTTCCCTCATTCCTGTGGCTCAAAGAGCACGCATGCATGTGTGCGTGTACACACACACACACACACACACACACACACACACCCCTAAAGAAAACCTGACAGCTAGTTAAAATAATTTGCCAAGTACCTGCCTATAATCCATTAAAAAAGGAAGATGGCCTTTCCAAAGGCCAAGCGCCACTTTTTTGAGAAACATAATGGCAAAGTCTGCTTTAGAGACTAGTGCTATGAGGGAAAGACTTGCTGGGTTAACCCTAGCAGTGTGAAAGTAACAGGCTAGTCTGAGTGTTAAGGTACTTCAACTTTATCCCCACCCCCCCCGATTTACCCTAATGTCTTTCTTACCCTAATGTCTTCTCTTCGTATGAATTGATACTGGCAAATGCAGAAGAGAAGACTTTTATTTTGTTAAAAGGAGCTTTATTGGAGATAGGTTTCCATGACGACAGACTTTTTATATATCAAAACAATACTATCTACTTAAAAAATATCTGGAATCAAAGTCTGAGTCATTTTATATCTGGTAAATTCCTAAGCTACTCTGAGGGTAGTCAGAAGGGGTCTACTCACATCTTCAAATCAGTGGGCTCACGGGCAATTGGACTACAAATTGCTTCACCGGTGCTGTTTGTGGATCCCCTGTATGATGGAGGGCTGGGAGGCCTGGGTAGAGATCAGGCTGGAGGGGATGCTGACAGCTCCCCGCATCAAGTAACACTTCCATCTCCTTGTCCTTTCCTCCTCTCTCACTTTCCTCTTCTTCCCTTCTGATGTGGCAGGTTAATAACATGCTGGCATCTTTGCCATAGCTGGGTCCCAAACATGCTACTTGACCCAGTCACTTGGATGAGCTGATTAAAGCTATAGATTCTGGGGCCTCACCCTAGATATCCTGAACTAGGCCAGAGAATTTGCATTTATAAGCTTCTCCCCAGGTGATTCTGAGCCCAGCAGCCTGGCCCGAGGCCTGCGGACAGTATAAAGGACAGTAGTTGGGTGGCACACATTGTTTCTATGTGAATACCTTGGGTTCTTGCAATCACCCCATACCCCGATGCGGAAGCTGAGGCTCAGGGAGCTTAAGTAATTTGTTCAAGCTTAACTGTTTAATCACTCATCCATTCGTGGAGTCATTGAGAGATTTCTTCGCTCATGCTGTTAGTGTCTGTTTTTTAAGGGCCTGTGATAGGACAGGAAATACGCAGAAGAATAAAGCACAATAGCTCCCCTCACATGGCTGTAATGCAGTGGATTGCGCAGCCCATTGCTGGAACCAGGACTAAAGCCTCGTGTTCTAACTCCTGATCTTATTCTTTTAAAGAACTTTTTATTTTGAAATAATTATGGCCTCCTAAGAAGTTGTAAAAATAGTACAGAGAGTTAGTTCCTGTGCACCTATCACCCCGCTTCTCCCTAAGGTAACATCTGACAAAACGAGTGTGTTATCAGAACCAGGAAACTGGCATCGGCACAGCATAACTACCTAGACTACAGACCTTGCTCAGATTTCACCCGTTTGGGACTTTATTACAGCCCAAAGCCACCAGAGTGGACCTGTAGACCTTGATACCGCTCACAAGCACAGCGGTGTCTGACCTCCAGGATCATAGCTGCTGATCAGAAAATGCAGGAGATGCAAACTGTATTCTGGGTGCATTTGCTTTTTGCAACATAAAAACCTATGGATATCTGCTGGGCACTGTGGATGCTATGACCAGACTCCCCTTCCTGGGCCAGTATCTGTCTCCCAGCTGCTGTTAGTGTCCGTGCTGCTGGCTTATAGCTCCCCTCCTCTAGACAGTAGGCTCTCAGTCAAGCAAGAGCTGCTTGGTCCAGGATGTCCTGTACCCCTCCCCTCTTCCTGCAGCCTGCAGTCTTGCAGCCAATGGCAGTCTGGTGCAAATAAAGCCTATGCTAGGCCTCAAGGTGGGACCAGGCCTATGACACCCGTCGTGCTCCAGAGCTCCCAGGAGGATCAGGCTGAAACTCCTTTCCACCTGAGAGCATGTTCTTGCTTAGCTCCCTTCCTTGCCCCATCCTCACCCCCTACTCCCTTTCTCCTGAGAGCATCTCCTCCATAAACAATGTGCATTGAACCCCGGTGCCAGACTCCGCTACTAGGGAACTTGTGCAAAGCTCCATGCTCATTTTGCTTTCTTTCCTCATTTATTCATTTTAGAGAAGAAAAGTTCTACACTCCACACAGATTTCCTTGGAGCACCCCATTCACCCCCATAGACTTAGAAACACCCTTACTTGTACACCCACAGACAGAGAGACCCAAACACACAGCTACTCGTACACTCTCATCACCCCCCAGCTCCCCTTCTCACACACCAAAACCAGCGCCCATGGCAGATGGTGACAGGGCAACCCTCAGTAGTGGTTGGGACTTTCTATTGTGTGTATAAACAAATGACAAATCGGAGCCCAGATCAATGGTTATGAATTTCATGTCAGATCGAGTCTCATTAGTTTGGGGCCATGGCTTTAAGATAATCAATATAATGTGATTAGAAAGCAATTTTAAATGTCGCATAACATCTTAGCTAGAAACCAAAATTACTGCCTCCCTGCCTCCCCATTTACACAAAGTCAACTTTAAATTAGACCGAGTGAGCTGAATGGATTGTTTTTCCTTCAGCAGAGAAGAACAGCGATAAGGCTGCTTCTTGGCCTATCTGAACCGTGGTGGCCAGTACAAAACCATGAAGAAGGACTGTAGTCCTTAAAGAGCTACCACTGAGCACAAAACTGGGGTTCAGAAGTCTTGGGGGCTTCCCTGACCGGCCAGCTGTGAAACACTGGGTATGTTCCTTTAAAAATCTCTGACTTATTTACCCACAAAATGGAGCTAGTAATATACCCTCCCTTGCCTATCCCAGAAAACAAAGATAAAATTATTAGAGTGAAGGTGCTTTATAAGCTCACCAGGTGCTGAAGGGGGAGGTATCACTTTCACTTTTCATCACTTGAGCATCCATTTCCGTTGGTCAAGCTTCCTCCCTCCTCACCTTTGTCCCCAAACCAGCACTTGCTGCCCTTTCCTCTTCCCCCACCATCCAGCAAAGCCTAAAAAAGCCTTTTTTTTTATTTCTTTGAGGGACTCTGAGTCTCTTAGAATTCTTTTTCCTCATGAATCTGACCAAGAAGATAGAAATATGATCTAATAATGCTCTGATTTGGCTGGAATTTTACAGGTATTTTAATTACTATAGATGCTTCAAATCTGGATTTAAAAAGATGTGTCATTTTTGTTTGTTTGTTTGTTTTTTATTTTGGCTTATTCCGCAATAGGATTTTTTGTTATTTGTAACCAAGATATTGAACAAGCCCTGGTATTTTTCTATAAAATACCACCAAAGTGCTCAGCATTTCTTTTATGAAATGTCTGGAACAAAAGAACCACTCTTTTTAAAAAATATCCTTCATTCCGCTGTGATCACACAACAGCTAAGGCATTGGTAGGCATGCAAGGAAGGGGTTAGGGAGCATGTGGTGATGGGCGGAGATGTCTGGGTTTGAAGACTACCTCCTTCGGGTTCAGTTTTTCACTTTTTCTTGATTCTGAAAATATACTCTTATTTCCCTCATTCCCACTTGAAATCAGATATTAGCATCCTCCCCAAAGACTGCCTCCATATGGAGTGCAAACAACATAAAAATATAACAGTCCAGATTTTGTATGCTATAAAAGTATAGCATTTATTGACATGAAGTTAATTATATTGGAGTTCATCAGAGGAAATAAAAAGATTAAACTTCTACCCAAGACATTCCATTTTTCAAAATGCGTGCACTTTACCATAAAACTTGTTCAGGAGACATAGTCCTAGCCGCTTAGTAGCCTAAGGAACAATTCAGGGCCCGAACTTGCTGGAAATTATTGATGCCTATTTCCTGAGCTTGCCTGGTGAAGTCTCCAGGGAGTCCTGGCCGCATCTTATCCGCAAGGCTCACTCCGAAAATGCACAGACTGTTCAACTGGATTCAACCTGGACATACTGAGCTTTATAGCTTATGCAATGTTTAGGCTACAATCAGGACAGTTTTGATGCATTGGAATGTCATCTCTTCATAATTATAAAATGACAGCAGCAACAACAATTACTACATTTCCTGTTAAGAGCCAACTCAGTAACTAGCACCTCTGTCCACTGGTTTAACCAGCCTCCAGAAGCTTGACTCTCAATTCCCACGTCTAATCCCTCACTGATTGCTGTTGATTCCACTTCCATAATTCTTTTTCATTTTTAGATTTTAAAAAATATATTTTTATTGATTTTAGAGAGGAAGGGAGAGGGAGATAGAGATAGGAACATCAATGATCAGAGAGAATCATTGATCAGCCACCTCCTGCATGCCCCACACTGGGGACTGAGCCCACAACCTGGGCATGTGCCCTGACCAGGAATCAAACTGTGACCTCCTGGTTCAACACTCAACCACTGAGCCATGCCTGTTGGACCACTTCCGTAATTCTTAATAAATCTTTCGACTTATTTACATTGCTACCATCCCCATTCGAACATAAGGACCTGTCAGAGCATGCTTGAATTACCACAATCGGGTCTTCTTGAATCCATTTTTGCCTCATTACCACCCAGTCTCCTCCTTCCACTGGAGTGACCTGTAAAAGTGCACACCTGGTTTCAGGTTTAAGATGGCAGACTGATATGTCTAGCCTTCCTTTTTCCCCAAAGCCCCCTGAAGAACAAAGGAAGATTTTTAGAAAAAATAACTTAAACATAATAGTGCTAGAAGGCAAGGGCAGAAACCAACAGCGAAAGAACAAGTTTAAGGAAATCCTTGATGATAAAAGACAGCTGTGGTCGGTTTGATAGAGACAATAGAACTGGAGAAACGCCACCTGAAACACGGGAGATGTGAGCAGCCTTCTCCAAGGGAGAACACAAAAAGCTTTGAGGTCGAGGTCAGCAGATACAAAATTCTGCCCGTGGGATGATCCTCAGGGTTAGCATTTAAAAATATGAAATGGCCACAGATGAGTCCTGGGGAGTGTCCCTTTTTCTCCCACTTCCCCTCATACACAGAGCCTATGACAATGGCACAAAATCCAAGAACTAGTTTCTAAAGAAAATGTCTGATCTTAGGAAGGTATCTTCCTGTGGTTTTGGGGATCTGCTGAAAAGCTGAGCAGATCAGAAATGAGCTCAGCAGAAATTAACATTAGAAAGAGAGAAATAAGGGCATCAAGAACAAAGCAGCTCCATCCAAGAAATCATTTCAATGTAAAACCCACGGTCTCTTTACATGGCCATTGTGGAAGACCTCACCTGCAGACAGCTCCCTAGCCTGAACCCCACAGGGATGTCTGCAAGTCGCTAGTCTCCACCTCCTACATGGAGCCTTTTATATACATTTATATATAGAACAAGCAGTTAGCCAAAAAGGAATCCCTGGAAACTAAAAATATGTTCAATAAAACTGGGAAAAAGAAATCAAAGGACTGGTTTGAAAGAAATAGAAAAGTTAGGCCCTGGCCAGTGTGGCTCAGTTGATTGGGCATAGTCCTGTACACCTTTGAATGGTTGCTGGTTTGATTCCCATTCTGGGCACATGCGCAGGTCGTGGGCTTGATCATCGATGTTTCTCTCTCTCCCTCTCCCTTCCCTCTCTCTTAAAAAAATCAAAAATATTTAGGAAAAGCCAAGGTTCCCTAGCTGATTTGGCTCAGTGGATAGAGTGTTGGCCTGCAGACTGAAGGGTCCCGGGTTTGATTCTGGTCAAGGGCACATGCCCAGGCTGCGGGCTTGATCCCTAGTGGGGGGCGTGCAGGAGGCAGCCTATCAATGATTCTCTCTCATCATTGATGTTTCTATCTCTCTCTCCCCCTCCCTTCCTCTCTGAAATCAATAAAAATATATTAGAAAAAAAAAAAGAAAAGAAAAACCAAGGTTAAAGACCAAAGTTAGAAGATAAGTAGTCAAGGATATCTTCCACAGTGAAAAACGAGTCTAGTCTAAGAGATCATCCTATCAACAATAGAATGTATCTAAATTGGATTATATCCACATGTGGAAAAGTATACAGCAGTAAGAATGAGCACACTGTAACCACACACACACACACACACACTATGTGGATGAATCTCAGGATGAAGCCCGACACAAAGAGCATATGCTGTGTTAGTCTATCTCTAAATCTATCTTCTATCTATCTATCTATCATCTATCTATCTATCTATCTATCTATCTATCTATCTATCATCTATCTATCATCTATCATCTGTCTATCTATCATCTGTCTATCTATCATATATCTATCCATCCCCCAAACAGGCAAGTGTGACCCTCAGGGAGGTGGTGACAGGAGGAGGCTCTGGGTATGGGTAGCATTCTCTTTCTAGATCCAAGTTGTTCAGTTTGTGAAAATTCATCAATGTGCACTTTTGTGCACTTTTATCTGTGTATATTATAGTTTTTTAAATCCTCACCCAAGGTTATATTGAGAGAG
Source organism: Plecotus auritus (assembly GCF_963455305.1). NCBI lineage: Eukaryota > Metazoa > Chordata > Mammalia > Chiroptera > Vespertilionidae > Plecotus > Plecotus auritus. The sequence goes on from NC_137773.1 coordinate 166,569,127, forward strand.
AGAGAGAGAGAGAGAGAGAGAGAGAGAGAGAGAGAGAGAGAGAGAAAGAAAGAAAGAAAGAAAGAGAAAGAGACTGATATGACAGAGAAACATCAATTGCTTGCTTCCTGTATGTGCCCTGACTGGGGATCGAACCCACAACCTTTTGGTGTATGGGATGATGCTCCAACCAAGTGAGCCACCTGGCCAGGGCTGTGTATATTATACTTGGCTAAGGCTTATCAAAAACAGAGATAAAACGAATATAAATCTTCATGCATTCAAATTTATGAAATTATCTTTGATAGTTCTGGGTTTTGTATCATATTCAAAAAGCCCTCCCTAGTCTGAGATTACCAGTTTATTTCTCCTGGTGCTGTCTTCTAGTATATTTATACTTTAATCTTGTTGTAGTTGTTGATTAAATTGCATGCCTGTCTAGATTTCCTTTTACAAATCATCATTTTAAAAATGACTTCCCCTCTCAACAACAAATGTGTAATGATTCATTTAATCAATCTTCTATTGTTAGAAAGATAGGATGGATTCAGTTTTCACTATTTGGAAAATAAGAAAATTAGACAATTGAGCAACAAGAAGTTGAACATTCATGCATTAAGAGTTTCAGAAGGATGACAGAGATAATGGAATGGAAGAAACCAATGAAAAATAAAGGAAAGTTTCTCAGAGGTGAAGAAAGAAAATAGTTTTCAGAGTGTATTAGCCTAACACACATGAAGCAAGCTGCTAAGAAAAAAGGTCCACAGTTAGAAACAACCAAATTAAAATAAAAAACTCCAAGGATAAGAAGAAAATCCTGAAAGTTTCTACAAATAAGAAGCAGGTTACCTGAGATGCAATGAGCATCAACTTGACATCAGACTTCTCACAGTCAAGAGTAAAGAAATACTTTTTGTTGTTGTTGTTGTTGAAGGAAATAAACTTCAAATTCTGAATGTCTACAGCCCTGCTTTTGGTTAAAGATGTTTTTGAGAAATCAGGTACTCAAAATATTTACCATCCATGTAGCCAATTTGAACATAATTACTTGAGGAGTTTTCCTGAATCAGAAAAAGAAATATAAGAACGTGACTTGAGGTATATGAAATAGTGACAAGTGCAGATGGGACAATGAATGAAGACCCTAGAACACAAGGAAAATAACCAATTGGACACACATGATGCCATGAACCTTCTCTAAGCTGCAGGGCTTTGGTGACCCCTGTAGGGGTCTGTACATGCACACAATTCTCTCAGATGGCGAAGACAGTGTAGCTTCTTTATTCCCGTCACTGATCTGAAGGGTCGGCGACAGGTCCTGGATTCCATAATACATAATACAGTGTTGTCCCTTAGGGCTGTGTAGAAATTTGTGCTGTAATTCTATCAAGTTCATGTGATGATCCTACCTGTGACAAATTTGTGCCTTTTGATGTGGCACAGGATAACATAACCCTTGTTATACTGCTTGGTAATTAGGCAGTGGTGGTGGGAGACTGTCTCCAACAGTTTTCATTAAGAATGTATGATATTTCAGTTCTAGTCTGATAGGTAAACTAGGTTTCTATGGGTCCAGCTCCCAAGGAAGACGGAGCCCCCAGGCTTATGGGTTACAGGAAAGCTAGATGTCCAAAGCTGCGTGTCTAGGGCCAAGGTTCCCAAAAGGAGTTCACAGAGGAGGAATGTTAAAATTCTAGCAAGGGTCTGTGTGGGGTGGGAAGGACAATCCAGGGGAGGAAAGAAATAAAATGGGTCTGGGCCTGTCAGGTGAGTTCTAGCATCTTCTCAGGAGTTATTTGATATCCAGGGCATGTAGAGGGTCTCAGAAAGACCCTGGGTTCATGACCCCGAAGGGAAGACCTTCACGCTCTTGCCATGTCCTAGGCAGGGGTAACCCTGATGGACAAGGTGTTTCCACCCAGGGTCTTAGTGTCGGTGTGGCAGCTATGGGCTCTAACATAGAGGTTGGCTGAGGCTGGGGATGCCCTCCTTATATCCCCTTCCCCAAAAGGTGAGTGAGGGCCCCTGCAAACCTTTTGTTACAGATTCCCAGGAAGTGGAGGGAGGACAAGGCTAACGCTTATTTGACATTTCTGTTGCTTTCTCCTTTCCTTCCACCCTCCATCAGAATTGAAAAGTACAGGAAATTACTTTGTTAGCTAAATGGGGAATTTAATGAACTCACAGATATCAAAAGACAGACCTGCAATATCTTTATCTGTGTAATTAATTAGCCAATGTCCGTAAAGTGTTCTGAGCATGAAGTGCCACAGATAGCTTGTGTCATTAATTATGATTATGCATGGGAAACATAACTGAATTTCTTGACCTCCATGCTCTTAACAGCTCCTGTTTAATGGTGCATTCATTGTAGCTTTATTTTTTGATCAGCTTCAATTTTCCTTAGGAGGTGATATATTGAGATACTTATTCATGCCTTTCAAGATTTCTCTTTAGAGAATTAAATTTTGAAAATGTGTGTGCAAATATGAGTGGCAGTGAGGAGTGACTGAAGGTGTCTGAGAGGGGGAGGAGTGTGTGGCTGCACAGGAAGCTGGTGTTTACAATATGCATCTGTTAGAACTAGAGTAAATTAAAAAGGGGAGAGATTGGAAGCAGGGAAGGATCCTGCTTAGGCACGAGGTAATGAGCATTTGAACCAGAGTAGTGATTGGGAATTGAAGGGGGTATGGTGGAGAGAAAAATGTCTCACTTTAGGAATGGTTGAAGATAATGTCCTAATGGACCCTCTGGCATGCTGGGGAAAACCTGTAGGTGGCTTCACTATCCTGGGTTAAAAAAGAAAAGAACTTTGGGGAGCTGGATGTAGCCATGTAAATAGATGCAAAACTAATTTGTAAGGAGAGCACCACAAGTGTCCAACAGGTTTGAGGTGGAAATCTCTGGGGGCAAGTGTGTGGGTCTGTGGGGTGCAGCAGGTGTGCCCGGGCACTGTGTCAGCACAAGGCTGTCTAGCAATCAAGTTTGTTTGCTAGTCTATACTTCGATGCAATGTAATACTCACCCATTGTTACTATGAGGAGTCCGTGAATGCAACACACAGTGTTGTGGGAATGGTGCTTTAGGGAAGTCCTAGTGTTCTACCCCTGGGTGAGCAGCAGGCAGAGGGGCATGGACATTGAGAGAGTGCAATGAAAGTAAGGTGGAGAGTGTCTGCCATCATGGTTTCATGTGGCTATGGGAACAAGAAGCCACAGAGAATTCAGTGAAATCTTGAGCAGGGCATGGATTTCCCAGTGTGTGAAATGGGATCAAACCCATAAATTTTATGTCACTTTTGGAACCAAAGTGACCTCAGCTAATCTTTAGATATCAAGAGGAAAGAAATCCTAGAACTGGAGATCTTTTCTAAAATTGAGGATTATGTGCAGAAACTTATGCAAGACAGAAGCCCACTGCCTTTCTCCAGCTTTGCCTTTAGTGTATCCATTCATTATTTTTCTACTTTTCTAGAATAGTCATGCATATCTCAATGGGAAAAAATGTCTTTTCAGAACTTTCTGAAAATTCTTTCCTTCTAGAAACTCTCTGTTCTGCATTACTCTGGGCTTCTGATGAGATAAAGTCTAGATAACGATTCTGAAATATTTTAGACTTTTAATTAGATGAGAGCAAGAGAAACCTATCCCAGATCACTTTTGGCTTTTAATGAGATGAGACCAATAAAGGATTGACTAAGTTCATTTTCCCAAGCTCAGAGATCAAATATGTTTGTACTATCCCAGGAAATCTTCACAGATAAGAAATACAAACACATGGATAAAGTCTTCCAAATTGCTACTTTCTTTCCCTAACTTCTCTTCTTTTCTATTCTTCATGTTGTCTGTTTAAAAAAAATACATTTTTATTGATTTCAGAGAGGAAGAGAGGGAGAGAGAGACAGAAACATCAATGATGAGAGAGAACCATTGATCAACTGCCTCCTGCACGCCCCACACTGGGCATTGAGCCCACTACCAGAGCATGTGCCCCAACTGGGAATCAAACTGTGACCTCATGGTTCATAGGTCAATGTTCAACCACTGAACCATGCTGGTTGGACTTGTTGTCTCTTTTTTTATATAGCGTACTAGAGGCCCGATGCATGAAATTCGTGCAAGAGCAGGCCTTCCTTCCCCCGGCTGCCAGAACCAGCTTCCCTCTGGCACCTGGGACCCGGGCTTTCCTCGCAAACCCCGGCTTCATCCGGAAGGACAGACGGTCTAATTAGCATATTAAACTTTTATTATTATAGATGTGTGTTGGTAGGCACCATCAGAGGAGAGGGAGAGGTTGGAAATTGTGAGAGTAACTGTTTATTAGTTGTAGACCTAAGTAGCCTTTGTCACTAAATAGCTGTGTGACCCGTGGCAAGTCACCTGGTTTTTCTTCCTCTACCTAGCTCTGAAATTCTAACTATGCATTGTTTAGTTTTTTAATTGATTGCTTGTTTAGCTGTCTCTATTTATAAAATACTCAGGCTAACTGGTCATTTTATTGGCCATGACAAAAAGAGAAAAATGTACCAAATGACTTGAGTGTTGGAGTCACCTGTCTTAAGAGAGAGAAATTTCACTCCTTGTGGAAGTTACCACATACACTCAAGAATGCAAGTCATGTAAAGGATTCCAGGCAAAACTCACAATATATCTCTAAGATGTATTTCATTCCCTGAGTTTCTTTCTATTGTCATTCTAGGATGCAAACGGGTTGGAGACAGGAGCTGTCTATAATGGAATCTGAGCAGTACCTAGCCCCTGTGGATATCTATTAAATGTTAAATAACAACAGTGATCATGTCATAATGATGCCCAGCCCACTTGGGAGAGAATACCAAATAGCGGAATTTTCCCGTTACTGGCCATGTGGCCCAGGAGCATCCTGAGGTGAATTTAAAAACTTCAGTGATTCAGATCACATTTCCCATAGGAAATACATCTTCTAGCTTGGAGTAATTGTTTGGCTTATTGCTGGTTTACTGTGTGATTTGTTAGTCTTTGTGTGAATCTTCCAGTTCTGGAAGAAATATATTGTGCTTTAATGATAAATAATCTCCAAAAGAGAGGAAGAAATTCAACCAGCTCCCCTGGTCAGTGCCTTTCTCCTCTTTTTCCTCACCTGGTATTTTTCCCCAACTGCTTCAGTTGTTCTGAAGTAAATTATTACTGTATGAGCTCAATTGAAAAAGCTGCTACAGAAAACAAGCTACCACAAGCTATTAAGGAAATAACCCTATTTCAGTTTTGAGTGAAAAGGAAAGAAATTAACTCCATTCAAGATACATATACTTTTTTTTTTTCCATTGGATGAGAATCTTTTTCTATGGTGTCAATGAAAAGGAACTTGGCCTTCTTATCCTCCCTGCTTTTCTCAATCCAGCCTCCCGTCTTATTCCATAGTATCCTGGAGGAAGCAAGCTGTCAGATGTCTTGCTTAAAAGCTTTCTAATGGGGACCTTAATGATTGGTTTGGAAGGAGCCAGAGTTAGTGGGCGTGAACATGGCTTTCCTCCAAGGTCTGCAGTGCTGTGCCTAGCACAAACACCTCCCTCTTGACAAGTTCCTAAACGTTACTGGGGCATTACTGGGCTTGAGCGTACATTCCTTTATTCAGTTATGGTCTATTAAGTGCCAGATGTTTTGCAAGGTGACAAGGATATAATAAAGAAGACATAATAGCGCCCTAAAATCACCACATCTTAGAGGTCAATAAGCAATTATGGGCTCCTTCTTGATAAATATGATGTCAGTGACACACACAGGTTGGAAGTAGACTGAAGGACCACAGCCCAGAAGCACCTACCCAGCCTTAATGGGATCACAGAAGTTTCCTGGAGGAGGTGACACCTGAGTTTCTTTCAAGGACACATAGGAATTTGCCAGTTATAGAAAGGGCCAGAAAAGAGCCTATCTTGTAACAACTTATTTGCTTTGCCCATTGAAATTTAGGTAGAATTATTATAGCCCACCTTTCCATACATTGTCAAAATCCCAAAGGGGACCTTCTTGTGGCCATTTCTACTTCCCTCTGTCTACAACTAATTTTAATAGCTATCAAGCACCTAAATAAAGCTGATGCTGGATTGGGTGCTTTGTAACATCTTATTTGTCTTAACTGTACTCCTATATTTGCGATGGGGAGGCTGAAGTCACACAGCCAATCGTTCAGAGAGCTTAGTCTGTTTTCCAAATATCTAAATATGCACTATAACATGCTGCAAGTTAAAATGAAAAGAAGTCTGTATGGTCTAAGCAGAAAGAATATCCCAACCTGACCTCTACACTCTCTATCATGAAAAACATACAGCAGGCTTGTGGTATTTACCTAAATAGATAAGTAGCATTCTTATTTTTATAGTTGAACAGTATTATTTGTTGTGCTTGCTTTCTATTTTCTAGTATTGTCAGGCTCAGGAAAGTACATTTGTATAGCACATTTCCATTTCTTATGAAAAAAATCTCGATGCTTCTATATTATTTGTTAACCCCAAAAGAAACTTGAATTCCAGAACTAGTTGCGAATAGACTTTATGAAACACTGAGCTGCTTGAGGCCAAAGCAGAAAGGTGGGAACCTTCATAGTCTCCTGCTCCTATATGAATGTCATGATATATGAAACTAGATTCTAAAGTGGCTATTTAGGGTTTGCTTTCCTCTTACGGGTTTACAGAAAATCAAAGAAGTACATGAGGAAGTTCTGATCATTTTCCCTGGACTGGTCCTTAGGCAATGGACCAGTATGAAAATGTTTTTTCTTCTTCTCATACATAAGGCTAGACAACATTTCTAATTCTTCTCTGCAGTTCAGTCTGGTCATGTGACTGAACTCCAGCCAATGGACTATGAGAATGAATGATGGGCACCAAGTGCAGGTTTCGCTCATAAACCCTCCCATGCAAGTTCCTCTAGGCTCCTCACCCTTTCCAACGGCCTGGACCGGAGGTGACCTTTAGAGTGTTTCGGAAGCTGTGTGTTAAAGATCCATGATCAACTGCCTCCTTGAATTGTAACTGAACAAACAAAAGCAGAGGTTTGGCTGCCTGTCACAGTGAAAGCCAAACTTGTGAGGCAGGTGCCCTCTCTTCCCTATCCCTATAAGAACGATGAGCACGAGCAGGAAGGGAAATTGGTCTTTGAGACAGAAGTCTGCCATTCCCCCAGGTCACATGGCTCCCTGGATTAATTTATCAACCTGGTTTGTTCCCGCTGCTGGGTTTCTATGAGATTTCAGACCACCAGGGGCTGCCCTCTCTCAGTACTTATTTCACCCTTCTCTTGGAAGAGTCGTTCATTGTAGTGGCCTCATTAACTCTGACTGTTTTCAAAATTTCACTCAGAGCAGGGAAGTTTAGACTTCCTACCCTCAGAAGATGGAGCTGCTGAGTGAGAGCTGTGTTTGGGGGAGAGCAAAAATACTCCTTCTCTCACTCATGTTTATCAGTGGAAGATACTGGCAGGGACCTGCTGTCATATTTTTAAAAAATAAAGTTAAAATTTAGTGTTGAAAAGTTTTCAGATGTACTGTCAATGTTTTTAGGGGTCTTTTTAAATCTGAGGTTTGGGGACCGTTTTTCTGGATAGATTCGGGGATCTGGGCTCTGTCTACCACTGGTGCTGCGTCCAGCCATTTGCAGACAGTAAGCCAGGAAACATCTCTTGCTGGGTGAATCTAATTCTCACTTTAGTAAAATATCACAGAGCATGACCCCACAGGGAGTGCTGGTAAGCAAAGTGGTCCATGACCCTGTTACTCTAGACTTCAGGGTCTGAGAACTAGGTAAAATGCTTGCCTTCTCTGTGACTCTGCAGTCCTGTTTCCTTCTTATTCCTCCAGACAAGTGAGGGGTGAAGCTGGAAGGATGCCTGTGTGGTATGCAGTAGCCCACAGATGGTATTGTCAAGATATGCCCCTCTTCCTGTTTCTGCAGACTAACAATATGGTAGATGTGGGTAGGAATAAGAAACAGCTGAGGAGTTTGAAGGTATGTTTGATCTTATGTGTTATTGATATTTGTATTATTGCTTTTAGATCAATATTATTGATTTTATACCCATGTCACACCCAGACTGAATTGAATTGAATGTTATTTCCCTAGACAGAGAGGCATTTATTTCCTTTTACTCTGATGGGTTTCCAGTCTATGACCAGGTCACTCCAGGGAAACCACTGTACATTTCACTTCCATTCTAACAATCTACTTTTGTATTAGATAGTGTAGTTTATTTATATATAGTGCTATTCATGATAGTCAGTAACACCCACTATAATGCAGTCATATATTTAAAACTATATAAATTGGGTGTGAGATGAGCATATTATTTAGAACTTAATGTCACAGGCAAATGTGAGTGTGGGATTGAAGCGATGTGAGTTCTGGGTCAGGTGACTGGTTGGGCCAGTAGCATTGATTATTTCATTGATTGACATCATTGACTGATGCAATTGATTGGTACCCAGTTGATAATTCAGTCTTAATTGATTGAGCCAAGAGAATATTGGAACCTATGCATAACTTCCTGTTATTTTACTGTCCCCAAGCATCCCCCATAAAATTTATGTAATGAAAAAATGTTGTATATTTATATTTTGCTAAATTATCTATACTAATAATAGACAAATATGTAAATTGACCGTACCTCCATGATGCCCACAGTCAATCAGGAGTGAGTATTCAAATTAACCCAACAAAGATGGCGGGCCTCTGAGCAGCACTCGTGCAGGCGTTGAGGGGCTGGGGATGGGCGTTCCCACCCCCCGGCCGCTCCGGGCATATGCGCGCAGGCGCCAAGTGGCCGGGGTGGGGCAGGATGCCCACCCACCCTCTGTGTAGCTGGGTCAATGTGGCGGGCATCCCTGGGACCTTGCCTTCTTTGTGCCTGTGGCCAGTGTGCAAGTGCGCTGGCGCTGAGCGGCCAGGGCCACGGGGACGCCACTGGAGTGTCCGGTCCTGTCAGCCCAGCTTGGGGGTGGCTGGAGTTCGCAGTCCTTTTGGTTTGTGCAGCCCCTGGACTGGAAGTGGAAACCAAGCATGTGGGGAGTACCAGGAATTCTGGGAATCATAGTTCTGGTGGCAGATGCATTGCGGGATCTCCTAGACACTAGAGCAGTGGTCGGCAAACTCATTAGTCAACAGAGCCAAATATCAACAGTACAACGATTGAAATTTCTTTTGAGAGCCGAAAATTGACTTCTGCGCATGGGCCACGAAGTTTCAATTGCACTGTACGTGCGTGCCCGCACGTGGTATTTTGTGGAAGAGCCACACTCAAGGGGCCAAAGAGCTGTATGTGGCTCGCGAGCCACAGTTTGCTGACCACTGCACTAGAACAAAGAGAGCCTGGAGCAAGTTACTATTGCGGGTGGGGGATGGAGGGAAAGCAAAGCTGAGAGACATAAGTAAAGTCAGAGGGTCGAGGAAAAATTAAAGGGAAGATATCCTACAACTTCTAGGAAATCTCCAGCAATGGAGCAAAGAAAAAAAAGACCTCTATTATTCTGTGAGCACCAAACCAAACTGGGTTGGGGTCTCAGACAATTCACTCATATGATTGCAAAGACAGACAGAAACTCCTGGACTGGAGAGGGCTCCCCTGAGGGCTCCCAGATTGGAGAGGGTGCAGGTTGGGCTGAGGGACCAACCCCCCATGCATGAATCTTTGTGCACCGGGCCCCTAGTAATTTAGTAAAAGTACAATGATAACTCTATCACAAGAGCAGTGTTAATAAGCACTCTGAAAGTTATGGGAAAGCAAAGTTAAACACAAGTCCAAATAAACACATTGCAAAAATGAGCAAAACATTACATATACTTAATACACCATTCCTCATCTATCATATTGAGGGGGGAAATTAAATCTTGACAACACACATTTTGGAAAGACCTCCTCATATTTTCTTTGTTGAAATGCAACCTGCAATAAACCTTCTGAAGAACATTCACATTCATACATGTGTATACATGTATGTGTGTGTATTCACATACATTAATTTAAAGTTACTATTTTCTAATCTTAGAAACCCCACTTTCACAAACTATAACCTAGATTGTAAAGAATAATGAACCTCAGGAAAAGGAGTCAATGACAGAGTCACTCCAGGAAAAACTTGATGATCAAGTCAGTCTACGGGAAATAAGTCAATGGTCGACTCTAGTCAGACAGGAACAACAAGTTGATGACCAAGTCAGTCCAGGGAAAACAAGTCAATGACTACTGAGTTAGTCCAGGGGGAAAAAGTCAATGACAGAGTCAGTCAGGCAAAATAGGTCCATGATTGAGTCAACCAGAAGAAATAGTTGGTTAAAATGGCTGAACTCTACTCAGGTGAGGGAAAATAGCCTATGTGCAAATCACTCCAAGAAAGCAATTAATATTGAGATGGCAGGCAGTGACTCATCCCTTTAATCCATGAAAAACAGCTGATGAGCCAGTCACTCTCAAGAAAACAATGATTGAAGCAGTCTAGAGAAAAGAGCTGAAAACTAGTCAGTCAGGGGAAATAAGTCAAAAACGGAGTCAGCCACTGGAAATAGTTGATGGATATGGCTTAAATCTCCTCAGCTGAAGGAAAATAACCTATGAGCAAGTCACTCCAATAAAAATGATTAGTAGTGAAATGGCAGGCAGTGAGTGATCTCCTCAGCCCATGGAAAACAATTGATGATCCAGGGACTCCAAGGAAAACTATGACTAAGTCAATGTAGGGAAAAGAGTTGATGACCAACTCATCTCAGGGCACATATGGATGATGGCATTGGGCCAAGGGAAAAAGATGACTGAGTCAGGGAAGATAGTCGAAGATGAAGTCCCCCCAGGAGAAGATTTGATAATTGGTGACTATGCCAATAGATAATCAAGTCAATCTAGGAAGAACTTGATGGCAAAATGACATTAACATACCCTTAGTGAAGCGAAAACAATAAATGACTGTGTTTTTCTAAGGTAAATGGTTAAAGAGATGACAAGCAATGATTTCATCACTCCAGGGAAGACAACAGATCTGAATCACTCCACAGAACATAGAGAATGAGTCCAGGAGAAGCAGTCAATGACCAAGTCAGTTCAGGGGAAAACAGTCAATGTGCGGGTCAGTTCAGGCAGAAAAACTACTGTGGGTGTTTATTACATAGCATCCCATGATTCTTCAAATATATATCATTAGCATGTTGTTTATTATTATTTAGAAAGCAATCTGAGCACTTGTCTCCATTCAACTACAATATTCCTGACACCATCTCAAAGGCACCAATAATAGCTATATTACCTAGGAGCAGCCATAGCTATGTTACCTTCTTTTAAAGAACATTATGTGTAGCCTGGCCTGTGTAGCTCAGTGGTTAAGCATCCACCCATGAAGCAGGAGATCACCGGTTTGCTGGCTCGATCCCTAGTAAGGGGTGTGCAGGAGGCAGCCCATGGATATTTCTCATTGTTGTTTCTGTCTCTCTATATCTCTCCTTTCCTCTCTCTCTAAAATCAATAAAAAGATACTTAAAAATAATATTATGTCTAGCCCTGGCTGGGTGGCTCATTTGGTTGGAGAATTGTCCTGGACACCAAAATGTTGATGGTTTGATTCCCAGTTGGGGCACATTTAAGATAGGTGGCAACTGATTGATATTTCTTTCTCATGTTAATCTCTCTCTCTCTCTCTCTCTCTCTCTCTCTCTCTCTCTCTCTCTCTCGTTCTCTCTCTCTCCCCCCTCTCTTCTCTCTCTCTCTCTCTCTCTCTCTCTCTCTCTCTCATTTCTCTCCTTGCCTCTCTCTAAAATCAATAAAAACATGTCCTCAGATGAGGATTAAAAATATTATGTCTAAATAATTCCAACTTTCTAATCCCCATTGGCATTCTCAGATTGACTGTTCCCATTCACACACTCTCCCATTGGGGTAGCTCCCTTGATGACTGCTCTTTCAATTAGATAATCTTTCATGATCTCAACTTCAATAATTAAATGTCTTTAATGCTGTCTTGATAATTTCTAGCTGGAAAATTTTGTTGATTTTCTTTTTAAGATTAGATTGGTTTAGTCATATTTGTAAGAAATCACCATCAGGCAGTCCTTTTTTCACTATTTTTTATGTGGTTGTATGATATCTTCCCCCCCTTTCCCACTGTAGCCTGCCATGACACTAAAGGTTCCACATCTGTGATGGTGCAAGGTCATTATCTGCTCTTTTTATATCTTTATATTTTAAGGCCCAGTGACCTTGAACATTCTTCAACCATAACCTGAGCCCAGCAGGGTTAGGTGTTTCTTGTGGGCGTGTACAGATGGCTGATTGGTCTCCCTCTCTTTCCGAAAGGTTTTTGAACCAGGAGACAAATTCTCAGCTCATTAAACAAGTAACAGTGGATGGCAGCAGATTCAGAACCCAAAATAGAAAAGCATTTTGACATTGCAGCGATGTGTGCTTTCCGAGATAAACAGAATTGACATTATTTATTAATCCTGTAATTTATGGCAGCTTTACTGTTTACTGGCCAATATGGAGGCATTTAAATATTTGAATAGCGTGTAATGGTATGGACTCACTGAATATCTGTTGTGTTACATTTCCCCCCACCCCTAAATGTCTTCAGGAGGGAGGAGCTGAGATATAATGCTTAAACATGAATGAAAACTTTATTCATTATTCTGGGGCCATTGGTTTTTTATGGTTGAGGGTGGGGATGGGCCACTTTCTCCTTCTTCATCAGAATGGTTTATCAGCTCTTTCCAGGGGGCAAGGTAGAGTGATTAACTTGACCACTGCCCAAACAGATGCCTACTGAGTGTCCACTGCCTTCCTCTCCATGCTGAGTGGAATACACCATTCGTCATCTGTGTTATACTTTTTTAACTTAAGGAACATATTCTCCTCTGCCAGGGAACTCAAAAGTAGACATTATATCGAAATGTGAACTGTGAAAGTGTAGCCTATAATTTATGGTCAATGTGCTTTGAAGGTGAGAAACACCCTCTAGTCATACAACATTCCGGCAGCTTCTGTCCGTCTTTCATCCACTTTCCCTCTTGGTTTGCTAGCTGACTTGCGTAACCTGCGAAAGAGATCTGAAGAGGGAAGAAGAAATGAAGAAGCACACTGAGAAAATTCTGCATTTATGAACTTAAAACTCCAATTGACTTGCTTCCCCCAGGGCTGGAGACGAAAATGGGAGCATGGAATTGGTCCAGTTAGCCTGAAAAAAAAAATTCACTGAGAGAGACTGGTGTGGTGGAGAGATCAGTGAACAGGGAGAGAGAAGAGCTGAATGCTAATTGCCATTTTCTGAGCCCCTTAACTTTCCAGTGATTCAGTTCATACTTTGGGCACTGTTTTCTCTTGTGGATAGCTTCTACTTCTTGTTATTCTGTGGTTTTCTTTTCTACTTCTTGTAAGGCTTAGGAATGTACCAGATAGAAAATGCCCTCGGACTGTGTATTGGTTAACTTTTGCTGTGTAAAATATTATCCTGTAACTCTGTGCTTTCAAACAAAAGCTGTTTCATTTCGTGACTCATCCAGTCCTGGCATGGGCTGGCTCAGCTGATCACGGCTGGCTGTTAGGCATCTGCGGTCAGCGGGCAGGTCTGCTGGATGATGGAGAATGACCTCTCTTGCGTGTCTAGTGATTGGCAGGTTTGCAGCCAGGGTCCGGATGCTTGTCAGCTTGGGTGCTCCCGGCGTGTAAGGGTGCCCCTCCACATGACTTTTCAGCCTCCAGCAGGCTAGCTTGGACTGAATGCCACGATGGTCTCAGGGTTCCAAGTTCAGTAGGTGGGCAAGCCAGAATGCTCAAGCATTTTTCAAGCCTCTGATTATATCACATTTGCTAATGTTCCATTGGCCAAAGCAATGATACGGACAACTCAAGATTCAAAGAGAGAAGAAATTTCTTTTTTTTTTTTTTTTTAAATATATTTTATTGATTTTTTACAGAGAGGAATGGAGAGGGATAGAGAGCTAGAAACATCAATGAGAGAGAAACATCGATCAGCTGCCTCCTGCACACCCCCCACTGGGGATGTGCCCGCAACCAAGGTACATGCCCTTGACCGGAATCGAACCCGGGACCCTTTAGTCCGCAGGCTGACGCTCTATCCACTGAGCCAAACCGGTTTCGGCGAGAGAAGAAATTTCTTGATGGGAGGGAAGAAATGTATGAGCATTTTTGCACAGAGTGCATTTTGAAACACCTGAAGAAATATAGTGATAATGACAGATGACAGTTTTGAATGTTTTCTGTGTACCAGACATCACACTAATCATTGAATTTACATGATCTCATGACACTTGACCTCCTCAGTCCTACATCTTTGGTGCTTCTATTAAAAAAAAAAGTGACTGTTTAAGAACCCTGCTCTGCTTTCCACAGCAGAAGTGGTGCAGAAATGTTTCTTGTAAATAGGAATTTTGTAACTTAAATTATATTTTCAGCACTATAGGGGAGTTGGCAATTTCAAAGAACCCTGTAGAGAATCCTTTTTGAAAGTAAAGAATCCTTTCATAACACCCCAAATCACCTCCTGTCTTAGCTGCTTGGCAGGTCAAGGCAAAGGGATTTCGAAATATAGGTGATGTAGCCCTAGCTGGTTGGCGCAGTGGATAAGCGCAGGCCCTCGGACTGAAGGGTCCTGGGTTTGATTCTGGTCAAGGGCACGTACCTCGGTTGCAGGCCCTGGTCGGGGCTTGTATGGAAAGGCAACCAATTGATATGTCTCTCTCACATCAATGTTTTTCTCTGTGTGTCTCTCCCCCTCCCTTCCACTCTCTCTAAAAATCAATGGAAATATCCTAGAGTGAGGATTAACAAAACAAAACAAAATATAGATGATGTAGAAATGACTCTGATATGAAGTTGACTTGCCCCATGTTCAAATTTTACTGGCTGAGTAATCTTGGGCAAGTTACTTAATTTCCCTAAGCCCTAGTTGTTATTAAATATATTAATAGATATCTACCTCCATTGGGTTGTTGGGAGGATTACATAAAAGGGGGAAAATATGTCCTGGCTGGCATGGCTCAGTGGTTGAGCATCTACCTATGAACCAGGAGGTCACGATTTGATTCCCAGTCAGGGCACGAGCCCAGGTTGCGGGCTCAATCCTCAGTACGGGGGGTGCAGGAGGCAGCTGATCAATGATTCTCTCTCATCATTGATGTCTCTCTCTCTGTCTTCCTCTCTGAAATCAATAAATATTTTTTAAAAAGGGGGAAAAATATAAAGGGCCATATATTTTATAGAAGTTCAATAAATAAGTACAATGTATTCTTCTATGTAATCAGATGTTAGATTTTGTGTAACTGCCTATCCCATCATTTCCCACCATGGACAAGAATCTTTTGAAAGATGTCTGTTTTCCAGTATGGGAGTTAGCTTGGTTTGGTCCCTTTTGTCTGTTCTTCTAAAATCTTGCCATAAAGCTTTATAGCCACTTTCATTCCTTGATCACATTCAAGAGGGTGGGTGAGGAAATGAATTCACAGCTCTGTAGACATTACTGGGTAAAAAAAATCTGTACTAAACCAATTTAAAATAAATTAGCTGAAAATAAGGCAGGTGCTGCCTAACACAGTCTGCAGAGTTATCATTTAACCCAATCAGCAGAGAACAGGAAAACCAGTAACAAGTTGGGAAGCCATCCCAGGATGTCCGAGGGCCACCACCCACAGTTGGTCATCAGAGAGACTGCCATGGACGTTGGGCCACCAGAGGGGGGGGACCTGCAGTGTCAGCACAAAATGATGACTTGGGGTGACCAATCTCCCAGTGCTATGAGAGCATTGGAAGGAATTTATAATGGTGAATTACAAAAGCAGCTCTAATGAGCCCCAAGAGGCAATTGCATAAGAACTACAGAGAACATTGCAGACTCATATTTACTTCCTTCTCAGGATTTTATATGAGCCTGGTAATGAATGTTCTTTAACAATAGGAGCTGAGAGACCTTAGCTCTAATAGCACTCCTGAGGATACAGCCTCCTTTATTTGCAATCCTGCAAAGATCAGTTGGAGACTATTGTTAAACCTTGAAATCGCCCCCCCATTTGCATTGTGGCTTAAATTGGAAGGGAGGATCAGAGGGTAAGAATTTTTCCTTAACCTCCATCTCCATGCAGTCATGAACAGTAAATAATCAGTTCTGAATTAGGTCCCTGGAACTAATTCCAGTGTGTGTGTGTGTGTGTGTGTGTGTGTGTGTGTGTGTGTGTGTGTGTGTCGGGGGGGGCGGGGGAGGGCGGCTGGAGAGTGTTTCTCCATACCAACAAGGAATTCTCAGATGGGTATCCTAAAATTCAACTCCATTCAACTCATTTTTGACACTATTTACTCAAAGACAGCACCAGACTTCACAGGCTCAGTCTACTCCTCCCCCACTTCAGATGCCTTTGCTTCTGACCAGCTGGCTATAGATCAGAGGTTCTGAAGACCCCCTCCTCAGGTTTGGTTAATTTGCTAGAATGGTTCACAAAACTCAGAGAAACATTTTACTTACTAGATCACTGATTCATTATAAAAGGATAGAACTCAGGACCAACCAGATGGAAGAGACATAGGGCAATGTTTGGGGAAAAGGCACAGAGCTTTTCCTAGGTCTCAGTGAAAAAGTACTCAGTTGATTAATTCTCTAGTTAAACTTCGGACAGTGGCTCAGAAAATTCCTCCCTTCTTACCTCCCTCCACTTAACAAAGAAAGTGTAATATGGAACAGCCACTGTTCTAGGTGTCTGACATGTATCAGGGAGCCTAATAAGTTAGGGTGCAGGATCCACCCTGGCTCTCCCCTGAACCTACAGCCCACCAGTGTTGCTGATTATGGCTAGAAATCCAGATAGGGGGCCGTGTGGATCTCTGTGGAAAACAGTGAAGAGTCAGCCATATCCCCATGCTTGTATTTCTTGAATCAGGTGATATTCCAGGACCAGGAAGGTACAGGGAGGAATTTAGCCCTGTTTTCCTCAAGTCTTATAACATGGTTATGCTGGATTTAAATATAGGCAGTTCAAAAGGATAGGGAAAAATCATCTTTTTCATGGCAGTTTTTTAGCTTATTCCTGGTATTGGCAGACCTCATCCAGAAGATGGTCCAGCTTCAATGACTTTTTGTTGATAGAGCCACTTAAGAGTTCATTAAGATATTGATTCCTGGGCCCCATCCAGGGACTTCTGAGTCATTGTATCCAGGGAAAGGGCTTAATTTCTGCCTTCTTAATAAGAACTCTTCTGATGCACTTCTTGGCTAAAAATCTCAGGCAGGCCCATGTGGCTTATGTGCCCTATATGGAATCCTGAGAGCATCCACCCTCCATTCCTCTGGCAAGAACATCTCACGTTCTTTTGTAGAACTACTCTGCTCATCCTGTGGAGGAGAGAAGGATGCAATAATTGGTCTTAGGCCCTAAGCTGGTCCAATTGGATGCTGTCTTTCCCAGAGTGAGGTGACAATAGGAAGAATCTGTGGGAGCCCATTGCTTCTGCAGAGGTACACTGCCTGCCCAGCTGGTATTAACTTCTGCTACCTACGTCCTCAGAGCTTCACTGTTCCCAGCTTTTATCCAAGTTCAGTCCTTCAGTCATTTCCTTTGTTCTATGAAGCATCACAAATTCTTCAGATAGATTACTTTATGGCCCAAGTCAGCCAGAATTGTTCTGTTGGTGAAACCAACAGAAGCAGGGGAGGATATGAAACTTTGACATGTGGTTGGTGTTCTGGTTTTCGGTAGATATTGTGTCTAGGAAGGAAATGAAGGTCTTTCTTCTGCACAGTCCATGAAAGGGAGTCTATACTGGCCTCCACCTCTACCCCAGAGGGTGTAATGTGTTTTTTCTCTGTTGAGTTTAGGCAACTGTGCTGTGAATACTTTTCTGTGTATCTGTTTCTCCTTCTAGGCTCTGAGCACAAGAACTGTGTCTTACTCCTGTCTGTCATTCCAGGAACTAGCAAGGGGTTAGAATACTGAGAGCTACTTGTGAAATGGGAGTATACAGGGTGGGGTAAATGTAGGTTTACAGTTTTATTCACTTTTCAACACAATAATTAATAAAGAATAGTACAAGAATAAACTCTGTGTTTTTATTCTGAACATGAGCAGTGATGCAGGGGTTGGACTTTGGGACCCAACTTCATTGGGAACCCCACCTGTCTGGTTGGGGTCTATTTCTCTTCACCTTTGACCTGTCCTGTGCTTCCAAAGAAAAAACAACTATGTTTCAGCTGCCTCCAACTGGGCCATTATGCTTCCTTTTTGAAAGTGCAGGGGCCTCTCATTTGCTTAGGGATTTGTGTATTTCTTGGATGAATTTCTCATACTGAGACTGCATTTGATTTTCTGCCCCTCCTGAGTCTATTCTGTGCTAATGGCATGACAGACAAAAGAAACACATCCCTCTTTAAACTCTCCAGGACCTCATGAAATAAAAGTTTCCAATTAGCATTCTTTCCCTGGCAGCCCAACTTTGTGATTAAAGAGCTTCATTGGCTTTGGAAAGTTTTAGGATTGAAAGCCAGTGCTGACAAAGACCCAGGGGCAAGACCTTATGAATAGAGGCCAGAATGGAAAGCAGGGAAAGCAGATGGATCCAGTGAAAGGGACAGGGGAGACCACTGTTTCTGGAGAGTCAAAGGAGGACAGAAATAGCCTATCATTCGCGCGCCCACCAGTGGAGTCTGTGGCTAGTTCATTGAGGCAATGTGGCCTGAGAATCAGGAAATTCCAGGGGGCTCATCTTTGTTCTTGCTTTGTGAAATGCCACAGAATAAATCAAGGAATCTTGCTTTGTAACTCCTTCCTCTATAACAGTGGTTCTCAACCTTCCTAATGCCGCGACCCTTTAATACAGTTCCTCATGCTGTGGTGACCCCCAACCATAAAATTACTTTTGTTGCTACTTCATAACTGTAACTTTGCTACTGTTAATGAATCGTAATGTAAATATCTGTGTTTTCCGATGGTCTTAGGCGACCCACAGGTTGAGAACCACTGCTGTAGAGCCTAAGACCATCAGAAAACACAGATATTTACATTACGATTCATTAACAGTAGCAAATTACAGTTATGAAGTAGCAACAAAAGTAATTTTATGGTTGGGGGTCACCACAGCATGAGGAATTGTATTAAAGGGTTGCGGCATTAGAAAGGTTGAGAACCACTGCTCTATAAACTCATTTTGTGGCCTAGATGTATTGCTTCTAAGTTAGCCATGTAGGATACCACGGGTCAGTCTAGTCACATGGAGAGGAAGATTGTGACTGGCTAGATGTCAGGAAATAATAGGATTGTGTTCCCTGTCTACATACCTAGTTTATTTCACGCCACACTGTACTTCGCCCCTCTGCTCCATTATACTGCTGCTCTCTATTACACTGCATTTTCTTATGTCCATGCCTTCATATGTGTTGTTTTTCTTCAGCCCAGAACATCCTTCCCCCTTGACTTAGGTAGGGTTAGGATTAGGTAGGGTTCCCTAAAAACAGAGAGAATGGCAGGGATTCATATGATTTGTTAAGGGATTGGTCTCAGGAGAAGGGAAGGAAGCAGGATAAGTTAGGGGAGGGAGCTAAGCAAGAATGTGATCTCAACTGATCCTACAGAGAGCTCTGAGTATGAGTTGCACCATAGAGATTGTCTCAATTTCAGGCAAGGCCCATAGACCTCCATGTTAGTCATTGGAGAGGGCTATGCCTGTAGGTGGGGTGTGTGGCCTTCCAGGTGAGGAGGCTGCCACTGGCCAGGAGCAGGCGTCCTGAGAAGGGGACACATGTGAACCATACCTGTCAATACAGCTGCTGAGCAATGGAGGAGCACTGTCCTGGTAAAGGAGATCTTGGTGGAGCATCAACAGCATCCCTTCCACTCCCCACCCCACCCCCCCCCCTTTTTTTTTTTTACCTTTTTAAGTTCTGTTACCTGGGTCTTCAAGACCTGGTTCTGGTCACATATTCTTTGACCATTTCTTTTCTTTCTAGCAAGTTAGGTGTCCCTCGTCTGTGTCCAATAGTATCCTAGACCTACTTAATCTCCATCTCAGTTCATTGTATATTAATGGACCTCCTCTATTTGTTATTTTCTTGATGATATGAGAATGCCCTTCCAATTACTATCTATCCTCCCCATCTCAATAGGTATAACGTAATAATGTTCCATAAAATTATGTTGAGTGGATGAATAAAATCTTGGATCTTCCATTACTTTACTGCATAATTAAGGTCATATACCTAACTTTTGTGAGTCTAAATTCTCAACTGTATAAGAAGGCAATAATACCTAGTCAATGGTCTTAGTGAAGGTCAAGCCACCCAGCATTGTCTTAACCATGAGGCAGGGTATGAAAACCAGGTCTTCCTTAATCTCATTTACCTAGTGCAAGAGTTTGTGTGACAGTCCCCATCAGAAGGTGGTATACAGCCTAGATGGAAGTGTTCCTTTTGCCCAGTCCCGCAGTTGGCACCTTGGACAGTTCCAACGGAGCTTTTTCATATTGTGCTGAAATCTATCAGTAACTTTTCCCTTGCGTCTTAATTTTGCCTCCTGGAGCCACTCAGCACAAGTCTGTTCTGCATTCCATGAGGCAGTTCTTAAGGATTGATTATTGCAGGGTGTGTTACTGTCTCATCCGTTGTTCTCACCTTGTACTGACAGTTGCAGTCAAACCTTTGAAGTTCGAGTCTTGCTTTTCTGCTTCCTTCCTCAGTTGTTGCCAGCTCCCTCTGTTATCCAGATGAGATGGAGAAAGTTGGAAACTCATTTTTTGTTAACTTCCCAGGAGAATGGTCTTCAGGAAGGTCTTCTGAGGACATACACGGAATCTTGGCTCTGTTTTTCTAATTCTGCCAACTCAAAAGAGGATATTTCTGCTTAGAGGGATTTCATATTCCCCTCTTCTTCCTCAACAATGTCTTGATGATAAATGACATCATATTCATAATTAATTCTTGGCTTTTCTGGATAAAGTATGATTATATTAGGGTAATGAGGAAACACGAGGGCACCAGGGGTTAGAATACCTGGGCCTACTGCTAGTGACCATTAGTGAACTGTAGGATCTTAGGCAAATTTCTCTCTTTGTTCTGGAGGTGGCTACTGCAGCTCTCAACAAGTGAAAGGAGTAAAGACAGACAGATGTGAACAGAACAAACAAATCCAAAGGGCCTGAAGTAACAGGATTTGGTGATATTTTTGATGGGGGTGGTGAGGGAGAGGAAGTTCAAAAATGACCCTTAGACACTGTAGGAACTCTAGCATGTTGGATAGAGAGGAGGACCCTGCAAAGAAAATATAGAAACAGCCAGGGTGGTGAGAGGAAAACCAGGGGATTGTGGAATCCTGAGAGCCCAGATGATTAGAGAGGAGGGGAGCAGTCATCACCACTGCTGACATTTCAAAGTGAGGACTGAATTTGTCCTTGGACTTTAGCGACAGAGAGGTCATCTGATGCTCACAGAAGCTTTTTGAAGCTTGTAATGAGGGTGGAAGACAGAATGGAGTGAATTGAGGAGTAAGTGGGAGGGGAGCATATGGAGACTGCAAGGATAGAAATTTTCTGGAAAACTTTGGGTGTGAGGAGGAGGAGACAGGGCTGTAGCTTCAGGAAATGTGGAGTGGAAGGGAGACACGTTTAAGTTGAGGAAGACTTGAGTCTTTTTAAGTGTTTTTGGGAAAGATGTGATTGAGACTCTATAGAAGAGAGATGAACTAATTGATACGCTAAAAAGACGAGGGAAGAGATCAGGAATTCAAAAGGAGAAACTGACCTTGGCGGAGGAGGACCCTGCCTTGAATGCAACCTCAGAAATACATATGTTGCTGTGGAAACCACATGAATTCACTGGGCCAGCTGCTATTTCTCCTTCTATCACCCTACCCACAGTATCTGCTAGGTACCTTTTATCTAGACCTCAGTTCTCAGCAGCCTGAACTCTGTGTGTGTCAGATGGAAGAAGGAGACTGTCCAGGGCTTCATAGGCATCTCCTTAGTGACTGAGACTAAACTCCTATGGCCTCTGTTTACACAGTGTCAGATCAGGAGAGTTACTCATGGCCAAGTTTCCTGACTTTCTTATCTGACTTCCTAAGTTCACCTCCTGCTGACCACAGCTGACTCTTTCTCTCCCTCCCCTCAGACCACTGGACCTCTGCAGGGTGTATTATGGTCTAATTTACCCTGGTCTGGTTCAGGCTCCTCTGTGTCTAGGTCCAGAATGAGTCAGCACTCTTTAGTGTTCTTGTCCATTTTTCTTATAAATGAAGTTACTTTCCCCATTTGCCTAAAAGGAGCCCATCTGCCTCACCTGTGTTTGCTAAGTGGCTCGAGTGTCATTGAAGCTAATTTTAAGATGCATGACTAAGTTCTATATATTAACAAAATGCTGACCATATTAAAAAAAAATATGTGTCACTTCAAGAAGTCATGATAAGAAACACCAATTATCTAAGAGTTTTAGTATGCTCATATGTGTTTGTGTATAACTAGCACTCTAAAGGCCTTAAGACAGAACCACAGACCTTTTTAAAGCAGCAAGAAACTGTGAGCCAATAAACATTCTATTCCCGTGCCACCCTATACTCATCCAACCCAATGAAGATGAAATACACACTGACAGGAGCAATAAGAAAAATAATAACATTATCACTGGATCAATGTCTATTGCTGGCTTTATAAATAAAGGACTTGGCTTCCCATTGATGTTTAATTTTTGTAAATGCCTCTGGAAATTTAAGTAGCGGTAGGAAAACATTATCCTGAGATAATGTTCAATTTCTCCTAACATAAGCTCTTAAACCTTGGACGTGTGCAGTTTTCAGTCTGGGACAAAATCAGGCGAACGAATATCTTTGGATCAGACTGTGGTAGATTTATTTTAAATAGGCTGGCTTTAGTGCTACCAGTCCTGGGGACAATAGAGTAGAAGCTGGTTTGAATAAAGGAGCAGAGAAATCCTGGAAGTCTGTTTTTCCCCCTCTGTGGTTTGTTTTGAGATACCCATCAACAAAATGGGGAGACTCTCCCCTATCCATGTCACATGACTGATGCTGCAGCATGTGTCGAATTTGAAAATAGTAGGGGGCAAGTGTGGAGGCTTGGAAGGGTCCACCTGTCAGTGTAGGACACTATCATGTCCCAGCATTTGGTTACTCCTGGCTATATCTCAGCTGCTCTGGTGTTGACTCAAATCCCGGGGGCTGGATAATTGCACCTGGCTTGAATAACAAATGAACTCCTGCTAGCTCTACCCTGGGAAAACCATGAGAGTACTTTGAAGTCATGGAATCGTAGATATTAGAGCTGAAAGAAAGCTTCCTCCAGAGATCTTCTAATTTAGGATTCCTCAGTCTTCAAGCAGGTACTGCATAAATGGCCCCATTCCTCAGAAGAAATTCAGGAGATCCAGCTAATTAGAATAGAGGGCAGGTAAGTGATGTCTAAGTCTTCTGCTTAGAGCAGTGTTTCTCAGACTTGAGCTTGCACAGAATTACCAGAGGCTTATTAAACCCCAGATTGCAGTCCTCCCCGCCCCCCCGTTCCCCACCCCCTACCCCCCACCCCCCACCTACTTTCCCAGAGTTTCTGAATCTGTACATCTGGGGGTGGGGCCCAGGAATTTGCCTTTCTAACAGATTCCTAGGTCATGCTGATGCTGTTGGTCTTGGTGAGGAGACCACACGTTGAGAATCACTGGACTTCATGATTTCATGACCTAGAAGCTGGGCTTCTACGCTAACAGGTGAGTCTTTCTACAAAAGGAGGCATGAAATACCCACATTCCCGAAGGAAGGCTGTTCCTTTATGAGAGGTTCTTCAGAGTCTCTGCCTGAGCAGGAGCAAGCTGCCTTCCTCACCATGACCTCAGGTTCCAGCTACTCCAAAGGCACGAGGAGGACATGGAAAGACACCAGGATTTCTCATGAATCCCAGCCTCTGCCCTCAAATCTTTTACCTTGAGAGGAGAAGAGCTATTACCTCCCTGGGAATCTGGAATAGAAAGCCAATGTGTGAGGGCCTTTCTGATGTGGGAAAAGCTGGGTTTGCACTCGCCGACGTGAACACTCAGGGCCCAGCAGACCTGACAGTGATGAATGATGCTGGATTCCACTTACGGTCCATCAAAGCCTGCAGGGTGGAGACCTCAGGCACTGAGCCCAGGCCCTCAGGCCCTTCCTGTCAAGGCATCTGCAGGACAGGAAGACATCCGAGAAGGAGAAGCTGACAGGCAGCAAGGAGGAGAGGGGAAGGGAAAGAGGCATCAAAGTAGGCGTGGCAGCTTCAAGATTTAGGCTGAGGCAGGGATGAGGGTAAGGGGATGGATCCTGGGAGAGGGGGGAGCCGTGGGAAACAATGGAAGGATTTTCTTCTGTCCTAAGAATCCTAGACCCTTATCGGACCTCCCTTTTTCCCTGATGGGAGAATCGCATGAAAACTCCACTTGCTTCAGAATGTATCACACCCCACCTGAATCAAAAGCAGTGAGAACAATTTCTGTAGACTTGTGTTTTAAATAGATTTGCTTGCATTTGCCGTATACAAAAGTTAGAAAACAAAAACAGTGGACTTTTCAAGTCATTGTCCTGCTTCTGTCTGTTAATGTCTGGCCTGCAGGCCTTCTGGTAACCAGCTGTAGCAATGACCCCTGAAAGTATCATCTCTGCAGCCTTGCTGAGCGTTGCTCCTCCTTTTGTCTTTGTTTTGATTGCTTCCATGTCTTCCTTTTGTACTTTCTTGCTGCCTCCCTCGCCTTTTTTTCTCTACGAGGAACTCAGATTTCTGCTCCTCTATCCACCTTTCCTTCCAGTCTTTGGCTCTTAAGAGCAGACTGGGTAGGTGGTTATGAAACACAGGGTTCAGTTTCTAGAGCTTCCCCAGGCAGTTTGCATTTCAGGCAAAAGGAGCCCACCTTCACTTCTGTTTTGCTTAATGTAAATGTCCCTGCAGTGCAACGTGCGTACAGAAAAATGCGCATGTCATGTACTTGCAGCCTGATGGATTTTCAGAGCGTGAACACATGGAGTGACCAGCGCCCGGATCATGAGACAGATCATGACCCAAAAGCCCCTAGTGCGCCCTTGCAGTAATGTCCTGCCCTTAGGAATATCCACTGTCCTGACTTCTAAAGCACAGATTAATTTTGACTGTTTAATAACTTTATATAAATGGAATCATTCATATTTTATGTCTAGCTATTTTTCTCAATATGATTTTTGTGAAATTCATTTATGTTGTTACATGCTCTTGTAATTGGTTCTTTTTTATTGTGCACTGTCTCCCCCCGCCACCCGACCCAACTGCCTCTATTTAAAGAACATATCATACTTTATTCATTTTACTATTTTTTTTAACATTTATTTTTACTTATTTATTTATTGTTAATCCTCATCCAAAGACATTTTTCCCATTGATTTTTAGAGAGAGTGGAAGGGAAGGAGAGAGACAGAGACAGAGAAACATCTATTGGTTGCCTCCCGCACATGCCCTCACCAGGGCCAGGGATCGAGCTTACAACCTAGCTACGTGCCTTTGACTGGAATTGAATACAGGACTCTTCAGTCTGCAGGCCAACACTCTATCCACTGAACCAAACCAGCTAAAGCAATTTTATTATTTTTAAAATACGCTTTTATTGATTTCAGAGAGAGGAAAGGAAAGGGAGAGATAAAGACATCAATAATGAGAGAGAATCATTGATCAGCTACTTTTTGCACACCCCCTACTGGGGATCGAGCCCACAACCCGGGCTTGTGCCCTGACCAAGAATTGAACCATAACCTCCTGGTTCATGGGTTGACACTCAACCACTGAGCCACACTGGCTGGCCTTCATTTTACTATTATAGACATTTTGGTTTGTCCAATTTGAGATTATTAGGAAATTTTCTGCTAATTAACATTCTTTTACAGGCTTTTCAATGAACATACATCCTCTTTCTGTTGGATTTATACATAAGAGTGGAATTGCTCTTCCTTAGCTTGGCATTTAGTCAGACTTAGTGGATACCACTAAACTGTTTTCTGAAGTTGCTCTGCCAATTTATACTCCCACCAGGAAAGTTCATGAGTTCTAATTGCTCCACAGCCCCGCCAACATTTGATATTTTTAATTTTAGTCCTTCTGGTGGGTAAGTGTTGATAGAGGATTGTGGATTTAGTGTGCATTTCTTCAGTAACCAATTAAGTTGGGCATCTTTTATATGTTTACTGGTCAATTTAAATACCCTTTTTAGTGAAGTACCTGTTCAGTATTCTGTCCATTAAAAAATTAGATGTTCTGTTTGCTCTTACTGCTTTGTAGGAGTCCTAGGGGATATTAATTCTTTGATGGATACTCTTGAGCAATTCAGTTGTCTCCTCCCAGCCAGCGGCTTGCTGTTCTTCATTAAACCTCCTACTTTACAATGGGCAAACTCATACTTTAAATGCACTCCAATGTCACTTCTTGGATGACTTTTTCCTCATCCCCTTTCTCACAGAGTTATTGCTCCTCCTTGTCCTTCCTCAGCATCTGCCCAGCACTGTCTCCTAGCAACTGTCCCGTTAGTTACAATGACACCTTTTCTCACCTCTCCCCTTCCAGCCCGTGAGCATCTTGGGCACGGAGTATTCTTAAACAGAAACAGTGGCTGCCATTTTTGTGGCGGTTCTGGGTGTTTTGTGTGTTTGTTTCTTTGTAATTGTCTGTGTCTCAATTTTCTATGTGTATGTATTACTTTCATAATAATAACAAAACTATAGCTTACCTTGAGGAACGAAATGTACATAATGTTGTACCCTGCTCCCTGCCTCGTCACCAGCACTGTGTGTTGGATATCTGTCTTTTTCAGAGGAACTTTCCATTCAGCGTGTTAAATGATGCGCTCCTTGTTTCGTTTTCCCAGCCCAGCCCAGCCCAGGTTTCTTCATGGCCTCTGTGACAGGGGTGGGGTTGCAATACTATTGCCCAGGAGCTAAGCAGAGAGCTACTCTAACTTCTAAATTGCCTTTATACTTCTCCCACATCCAAACCATGCTTTTCTGCTCTATTGGTTTTGAGTCTTTTGTGTCCTTGGAAAATGATAATAGCTTCTCCATGGGGTATGGGAGCCAGTCACTGTTACTGGTCTTCTCATCTCTCTGTTTGAGAATGTGGGAGAAAAGAGGTGAGGCAGAGCCACGAGGGCCAAGTCAGCAAGGAGGCTGCGCCGCTGTCTGGACTCTCTGCCCTGGTTTAGGTATGGGCACAGTAGGTTGCATTTACTGGCCTTTTAGTAAGAGATAATGGGTAGCATTTTATAGACATTGCATTTAATGCTCTCTGTGTCTTAAATATAACCAGCCCATTTTAAAGGTAAGAATACTGAGGTCGAGAGAAGTAAAGTATCGCAGGCTATAAGTGGTAGAACCGGGGGTGATGTGAATCCTGGGCTAGGTGAGGCTGGAGCAGGAGAAATGAGACCAGGTCAATCCCAGTCGTTTGACTTCAGCCAGATGTGTCTCTGGGAAGACAGGCATTTCCTCTCAGGCAGGTTCCGAGTGACCTGCGCAGACTTCGGAGCAGTGGCCCCGCTGCCCTTGAAGGGTTTTCTGATAGTCCCATCATCTCGGGATCAGTTTAGCAAAATTCTGAGACTTTCCTCCTGAGGAAACCAAGATCAAGGTTTGGAGCCAACGAGACAATCATGTCCGGTGCCCACCTTCTGAAGGTCAGAGGTGGGGACCTGGCTCCCCTTAATGTCTGCTGAGTGACAAGGAAACATCTAAGATTCCCTGCCTTCCTGCTCCACTGAATACACAGAACTCAATTGAAAGGCCATAACACATTTAAGTGTCTGAAATTAAATCTGGAGCCGAAGCAGCCGCCTCTTATTACTTTTAATCAGTGCAGTGCATGAAAGCTCCTTTGGAGAAGTCATTATTTTACCTCGGAACGTGGAAAGAAGAGCTGCTTCTCTACTTCTGGTTCCTGCAAAATGGCAGGGATGGTTCCCCCCGCCTGTGCGGCAGACGTGGGGCTGTCGTCAGCACCTGCCACGGCCAGGGCCTGGGTCTGATTTAATTCTTAGGACTGCTCCTTCCGGGTTCCACTTTGCATGGCTCTCAGCTGTACTTTTCTTATGAAAGGGACGAGAAGCCGAGGGATTAGTAACTATAGTTACCATGTATCAAGCACATGCTTTATCAGTTAAGGTTTTTAGTAGCAAACAACGAAAAACTGGTTTGAGCGGGAGGGTAATTTGTGGAAGGACCTTAGGATGAGCACAGCAAGGCCGAAGGACAGAGTAGGGAAGCGGTGCAGCCAGGCGCCACGTCCAGAATCTCACTGCAGAATGGGAGGTAACGGGAACATCACAGCTGCCACCTGGGCGCAGTGCCACAGCGGAACTGCTAATGCTGAACGCCGGAAGCCATGTCTAATTTTCCCTGCAACAACAAGAAAAGGTAAATATTATTATCTTCGTTTAACAGAGGAGATGTGAAATTTAGAGATGTTAGGTGGCCTGTTCCCAAAGTTAGATAGAAACCCTCAACTCTAAGTTCAGTGAGGTGGGGACTATACTGGTTTTGTTTACCATCATAAGCTCAGAATCTAGTACAGTGCCTGGCC
Source organism: Plecotus auritus (assembly GCF_963455305.1). NCBI lineage: Eukaryota > Metazoa > Chordata > Mammalia > Chiroptera > Vespertilionidae > Plecotus > Plecotus auritus. The sequence continues at coordinate 166,597,659 of NC_137773.1, forward strand.
CATCGTAGGTACTATATATATTTATGCGATAGATACGTGGGGGAAGTGGTGGAGATGGGTATGGCTATTGTGTTTGTGTTTGTCCTACTTGAACACTGCCTATTCTCTTTTGGGCCCATATCCCATGTTTCTAGCCAAAGTGTTGGGCAAATTACTCAGGATGAGGCCGACATAATTTATATCCTCCTGGTTATGGTGATCCATCCCAAAGTTGGAAGGGGGTGAGTTTGGCCAGATGTCCCAGGATATGGAGTAAGACTGACTGCAATATGAAAGAATAAAGCCAACATTCAGAGAGAAGCGAAGACAGTATTTATAATTCAATTTTCCTGTAATTCGAAGAGTCAAAATGACATTTTATAAGCAAGTACTATTGCTCCAGTCAATAAAGGCAGGTTGAAAGTGGTGACTTGTCTCAGAAAGGGGGTTTCATTTTGGATGTCAACTCCAATGCTCCAGTAGGTGTATGAGCTTCAAGAAATGGTACAGAACTGGGTCAAAATTCATGTCTTCTTAATCCTTTTTCCTCTGTCCTTAGTGAGCACCCATGCATCTTACCTTACCTACATTTGAATGGAGTCTTTTTCTCCTCCAAACCTTTACTCGGTGAATATCTGTGAGATGTGTTTTTTAGGACAACTGTTGGCCCAAGGATGTAATGATGTTAGCGGATAGAGGAGAGTGAAAGTCAAGGTGGACAAAGCAGGTTTTATTTTTTTATTTTTAAATATATTTTAATATTTTATTGATTTTTTACAGAGAGGAAGGGAGAGGGATAGAGAGTTAGAAACATCGATGAGAGAGAAACATTGATCAGCTGTCTCCCGCACACCCCCCACTGGGGATGTACCCGCAACCAAGGTACATGCCCTTGACCGGAAACGAACCTGGGGCCTTTTAGTCCACAGACCAAGGCGACAAAGCAGGTTTTAGACTGGGCATCTGTGAGAGCCCTTCTCTTGGAAGCAGTGTTGGGCTCTTACGGTGGCCGGGGATAAAGAGCACTCATTCAGGCTAGCGCTGTGTTATCAGGGAGGGACCCAGGTCTCTTGCAAGGACACAGCCATAGCGCGGGTTCTGTCGATATTCGAATGTAATTTGGGCATTAGATATTTGCCCTGCCCAAGGTAGCTCTTGCCTCGGGCCATCTTGGCGCATTCTTGTTTGTAATTCTGGGGTTTCTTTGTTATCAGGACTTGGTACGCTCCCTTTGTTTCCGCTCCAGCACTGACAGCATGGCTTCTCCTTCATTACTTCTACGGGTCTCTGGCCCATGGATTAGCTTCTTAGGGGCTGGTACTATCCATAATTCAATCATTCCTTGAAAGGAGACCCATGTTACATGTTATGAGCCTGGTGACTTATTTGCAAGTACCCCCTAGGGCTATTTCTAGGGCTATTTCTTGCAGGGTGAAACTGGGAGGAAAAGAAAGGCATTCCAAAGCGTTACTTTTGCCTAATAAATGATTTGTTTATAATTTTACTCCAAGAAAGCCACTTGGAATAACTTATAGAGGGTAATAAGATGCTTGAGTGCAACAGGTAATTGTCATGCACCAAACTACCTCCTTTTGAATTCCTGCATGCTTTTATTATTCACATCAGACCTGTGTGTCTCTTTGCTTTGTTGGTTCGGAAATTTCACTGAAGCCAACGGAAGTGCTGCCACCAGAGTGGTAGAGAAATTAACAATCCACTTCCCCAGAGAAATTCTTAACAAGCCGGGGAAGAGAATCGGTGGAGGAGTCCCTTGGCTTCCTTGTTCTTGGAGCTGTGTTCTGTCTGGTTCTTTAAAACATCCCCAACAGCCCTGGCTGGTTTGCTCAGTGGATTGAATGTTGGCCTGCGGACTGAAGCGTCCCAGGTTTGATTCCAGTCAAGGGCACATGCCGAATTGCGGGCTCGATCCCCCAAAGGGGGTATGCAGGAGGCAGCCGATCAATGATTCTGTCTGATCATTGATGTTTCTCTCTTTTTCTCTCTCTCTCTCTCCCCCTCTCCCTTCCTCCAATAAAAATATTTACACACACACACACACACACACACACACACACACTAAATCAAAACAAAAAACCCTATCCCCAACAGCACTGCCCACCACTGCCCATAGAGGTAACCAGCACTCAGTGCACTCTGCACTGGCTTTTCTTCCTTCTCTGTCTCCCTCTCTTCATTTGCCTCTTGGGACTGCCTCTTAAATAAATTGTCTGCACCCAAGCTCTTGTCTCAAGCTTTTGTGTTCTGATACCAATTCTCTGAAACCAATTGGGTGTCCTAAAATTCAATTCAATGAAAACACTAAGTACCTGGTATTAGCGTATATCCCAGAGGTTAATGGCAAAGCCTTTCACAATGCTGTCCCATCTCAGATGCCACCTGCCCTTTTGTCCTTCCTGCTACATAAATTCAGAGATGTCATGACTCTCACAAGTTTGATAATTTGCTAGAGCAACTTACAGAACTCTCTGAAAGTGCTATATTTATTACGATTACATCTACAATAATAAAAGCATACATGCTAATTAGACCAGACAGCTGAATGACCTTCCAGACGTCATTCTGGATGAAGCGGCAGCAGCAGGGGCTGAGGTAGAGGCGGTTAGGGGTGATTAGGCAGGCAGGCAAGTGGTTAGGGGCAATCAGGCAGGCAGAGGCGGTTAGGGGCGATCAGGCAGGCAGGTGAGTGGTTAGGGGTGATGAGGCAGGCAGGCAGAGTGGTTAAGGGTGATCATGCAGGCCAGCAGTTAGGAGCCAGTGGTCCTAGATTGTGAGAGGGATGTCTGACTGCCAGTTTAGGCCTGATCCCTGTACATCCCCTGAGGGGTCCTGGATTGTGAGAGGGTGCAGACTGAGCTGAACGACCCCCCCACCCCCATGCACAAATTTTGTGCACCAGGCCTCTAGTTTTTATTATAAAGGATGCAACTCAGGGACAGCCAAATGGAAGAGGTGGATAGGGCAAGTATTAAGGGAGGCAGAGGGGGGCTGGACTCCATTCCTGTTTCATATTTTCATGCCCTCTGCTTGTGGAATCGGCATGTCACCCACCCTGTATATCAATGTGTTCGCCACCCAGGAAGCCTCACTGAGGGTTGATATCCAGAGTTTTTATTAGGGTTTAATTTTACGGACATTGATCCACTCATTGCCACATGATTGAACATAATCTCCAGCCTTCTTTCCCTCCCCAGAGGCTGAACTGTCCCAAAGTTGCCAGGTCACTGGTTCGTGTTCCTGGTGACCAGCTCCCGTCCTGAAGCTGTGTAGGACCTCAGCCAGGAATCACCTTGTTACCATAACAAGGATACTCCTATCAGTCAAAGTTCCAAGCGTTTTTAAGATTGTGCCAGGAACTGGGGACAAAGACAGGATATATTTGTTATATCATAGCTCTACTCTGGGGGGAATGCAAACTAAAACAGCTCAGCTGGCATGGCTCAGCCGTTAATCATCGATCTATGAGCCAGGAGGTCATGGTTCGATTCCTGGTCATGGCACATACCCAGGTTGTGGGCTTGATCCCCAGTGTGGGGCGTGCAGAAGGCAGCCAATCAATGATCCTCTCTCATCATAAATGTTTCTATCTCTCTCTTCCTCTTCCTTCCTCTCTGAAATCAATTAAAAAAAAATAAACTAAGACAAAAAGTTTTTACGCTCATACCCGACATCTATAAAAAGGCACTTTTTTTGACAGGTTCCAAGATTCTCCCCTGGGGTGAGGGAGAGGAATTCATAGAAGTTTGATGGGACGACATCATGGAAGGCCTCACCTTCCAGGCATGTAATGAAAACAAGTGACAATCTCTTCAATTTCCCTGAGGATGGAATAATTGAGTAAACAGATTGACCTTGAATTCCCACCAGAATCATCTGCAGAGCAGGGGAGCCTGCATGAGTCTTCCTGGAGTGCCTGGTGGACCTCTGTTGTTCTGAGCAGCAGTCATGACTGAGGCTTGGGGCCCTGCAGGCTTTCAGAGCCCTGTCTGTGTTAATCCCCATTTGTAGGGAGACTCCATTTCTATTTCATAAGACTTACAGATCTTGTGTTTTAGAACCTCTGGCTCCATGCATCTGTATACCCCATGGGGTAGGTGAGCCTTGCTGATCACTATACTTGAGGGATAGAGCTGCTGACTCAATTGTCCTTCTCCATCCACTACTGGACCCAACTTCCTACCCAACCCTCTCATCTCCAAAGCTTCCATTTCCCAGACCCAAGTGTGCTCCCACCTTTGGCTGAAGACTTTCCTGAGCACATCTTCCACCTTCCTAGAATGCCCAATCTCTGTGCCTTTGTTGTCCTCCTTGGGATGCTGGCCTCCCTGCATCATAAGGAAAGCAGCCTGCTGCTGCTCTGTCCCATCGCTGCTTGCCTTAGTAACATTGTTTTCCATAATGAGTCTTAATTGTAAGTTTTATTGACAGACTTGTGTTTTGCCACAGGAAACCATCCTGAATCAATTAAAATCAATTAATCACACCGTGATTAACTTTAATTGTGGGATCTTTCCTCCACTTGCAAATAACCGTTCACATGTTTCAATTAATATTTTTACCCCCCTTTGTTGACAAATGATCTATTTGTACTTAAAATTAATTAAATGTTAGCATGGTCCCAATTAACATTGCATTAACAGTAAAAATGCCTTGACTGTCAATACTGAGCAAAATCTGTGACTATCTACCGCTTACCCTGTGCAGCATATGTTGTTTAAACACAGAATAGATGATCTGGTGAAAATATGAGGCCACATTTAAAGCCATTGAAAATTGAAACCAAGATGGCGGCATAAGGTATACACCTGTACGTGCTGCCTCTCACAACCACATCAAAACTACAACTAAAAGACAAAACGTCTATCACCCAGAACCATGGGAAAGCTGGCTGAGAAGTTCTACAACTAGAAGGAAAGATAAAAGAGCATTGAGACGTGCACAAGTACGGAAAAGCTGAGGTACAGAGGCGCGTGAATCGGGCTGGTGGCTGGCGACTGGGTGCACTGTTTTTTTAAACCCCAAGGGAGACACAAGCTCCTGATTACTGTGAACTCCAGTTTCCGGCGAGACTCTGGGGACCCAGACTCCTATGGGGAGAAGCTGGACTGTCTGCCATCGGGTCGGAAAGTGAGGGTGGCTTTCTTGCAGAGGTGCGCGCAGCAATCATTGTTTACTGTGCTGGGGCAGGGGACACGGGGACTTGGAAACTCAGAGACACAGAGAGGGCTGACTGGCAGCCATTGCTATTTGCCATGCCCTAGCCTAGTGACTCCCTGAGAACCCACCCCGCACAATATCTACAAACCCACCCAAGCTCTGCGCAGTGGCTTTTGCATATAAAAGGCCTGCCCTATCCCAGCTTAACCTAACAAACTGCAGCTCTGGTCAGACAGTTCCAAAACCTCCAAACCCCAAGCAAAGAGGAGAAATCTGCAGATCTCGCTGTAGCTCCTGCTGAGTAGCCTCAGACAGTAGCTGACCTGCACCTCCTTGGAGATCCAGGAGCCAGTGTACCTAGTGGTCAGTGTGAGACACCAGATTTCAACTCCTCACATCCATAAATGACACATTCAAGAGGCAGACTCAGTGAGCACCAAAGCCCCACTGAAACAAGTCCTGCTCCATAAGGGTGTCTCCTGCACAGCAGTTCTTCCATTATAGACACAGTGGGTCCTCACAGCCAATTGGCCTGGAGGTCAATCCCTCCAGTGTACCAACAGCAATCAAGGCTTAACTACACCAAGACTGTGCACTTAGCCCACAAAGGGGTGCACCAAGAGTGTCCACCTCAGGTGATTGGGGAGGCTGAACCACTGGGCCCTATAGGTCACCTACCACAGAAAAACACCCCATCAACACAGGGAAGCAGCCAAAATGTGGAGACAAAGAAACATGTCACGAATGAAAGAAATGGAGGAAAGCAAACTACTGGACATAGAGTTCAAAACCACATTTATAAGGTTACTCAAGAATCTTCTAAAAACCGCCGAGAAACTTGATGAGACCTTTAAGGATCTTCATGAGAATGCCAAAAAAAATGGAAAAGGACCAGTCAGAAATTAAGCATACACTGTCTGAAATAAAGAATATACAGAAATTCAACAGTAGACCAAAGGACCCAAAGAATCAAACCAAAGATCTGAAATATGAGGAAACAAAAAACACCCAACCAGAAAAACAAAAAGAAAAAAGAATCCAAAAATATGAAGATAGTGTAAGGAGCCTCTTGGACAACTTTAAGCCTACCAACATCTGAATTATTGGGTGCCAGAAGAAGAGAGAGAGCAAAATATTGAAAACCTATTAGAAGAAATAATGACAGAAAATTTTCCCTACCTGGTGAAAGAAATAGACTTACAAGTCCAGGAAGTGCACAGAACCCCAAACAAGAGGAATCCAAAGAGGACCACACCAAGACACATCATAATTAAAATGCCAAGGGCAAAAGACAAAGAAAGAATCTTGAAAGCAGCAAGAGAAAAACAGTTAGTTACCTACAAGGGAGTACCTATACGACTGTCAGCTGATTTCTCAACAGAAACTATGCAGGCCAGAAGGGAGCAGCAAGAAATATTCAAAGTGATGAACAGCAAGTACCTACAACCAAGATTACTCTACCCAGTAAAGCTATCATTCAGAATGGAAGGTTAGATAAAGAGCTTCACAGACAAGAAAAAGCTAAAGGAGTTCATGACCATCAAGCCAGGATTATATGAAATGCTGAAGGGTATTCTTTAAGAAGAGGAAGAAGAAAAAAAAGGTAAAGATAAAAATTATGAACAACAAAATGACAACAAATACATGCCTATGAACAAGTGAATCTAAAAATCAAGTGAATAAAAAATCTGATGAACAGAATAAACTGAGGAGTATAATAAAATCAGGGGCATAGAAAGGGAGTGGACTGACAATTCTCAGGGGCGAGGGGGTGTGAGGGGTACGGGAAGAGATTGTACAAAAATCTTACACCTATGGATGAAGACATTGGCGGGGGGTAAGGGCATGGGGTGGGGTGGGGAATCAGGTGGAGGGGAGCTATGGGGGGAAAAAGAGGAACATCTGTAATAATCTGAACAATAAAGATTTATTAAAAAAAAATAAAGCCATTGAAAATCTTAGGTTTTTTTTACTCTGACTTGAGATAAGCAGGAAAAATAAAACATTGTCCACTTAGAAATAGTTGCCTTTTTAGTCTCTGTCTTGCTAAACCAAGATTTAATGTCTCTAGATTCCTATCTCTTTTTATTTTATTCGACATTTTTGTTTCTTTCATCGCTAATACTCTCTTATTCCCTTCTATCTTGACTGTTTCTCTACTCAGATGCTATTGTACTATAAATTCAAAACTGTATCTTTAATATGTTGTGCATCCTTTGTTTTTAAGACCCATCTAAGTAGGCTATGTAGGTCTGTTTCATATGCAAATGTTATTTATCCATGCCCACATGAATAAGCATTCACATTGTTTCCAAACCTTTGTTTTTATAACCAATGCTGGGATGAATATTAGTGTGCATCTGAATTTGAGTACCTGTCTGAGATACATTCCTAGGAAAGCAATAATTGGGTTGTAGGGAAAGTGCAAACTGAATTCCAGAATTGTTCATATTTTATAGAGGAGGAAACAGAGATCTGCAGAGGTTAAACAAGTTTTTTGAGGTCAAGTTTGTGGCTAGGCTTGATCTCAGATCTCAATCACGGTGAAATAGTTATTTCACAGTATGCTGCCATCTCAATTTCCCTGAGTTCCCTGGAATTTTCTAAGTACAGCTTCTCTAGTATGATAGTTTAATTGTGTTATAGCTTGGAGTTGGCCTTGTTTTGGACACCATAAGTAAACAGTAAGAAGCTAGGAAAATTCCAGGACAAGTGGAATAGGGAGACTAAGACAGTTAAACAGCAGTTTGCAGCCACCTAATAAATCCTATCCTCCCTAAACCAAAGACACTTGAGAGTAAATGGTTTGTACTTCTCTTCCCCAGCCAGAGGGTAGATAGCTTAAATCACCCTCCTCCGGGAGACAAAGAACAGAAGTCCAATTAGTGCCGTTTGCCAACCACACCCAAGGACAGACAATTAAGAGAGTAATCCTCATTTTAGTACATCAGCATAAAGCTGATGAATATTCTGTTGACTGACCCCTAAGACCTCCCCCACCACCCACACGTATCCCCTAACCTCTAAGGGACCCCATGCGACTTGCAACCAGGGGAGCAATGGGCAGTGGCAGCTCGTCCAGGGATTAGCCTGAGCCTGTCTCCAAGGCCCCCTTAAGCCCCTTTTCTCTGACTTCCCAGTGAGCAAAAGCAGCCCAGCCTAGGCTCTCCTGTTTGCTTCTCCTATGCCAGCGGTCGGCAAACTGCGGCTCACGAGCCACATGTGGCTCTTTGGCCCCTTGGGTTTTTAGCAAAGGCCAGCTTAGGAGTACCCTAATTAAGTTAATAACAATGTACTTACCTATATAGTTTAAGTATAAAACATTTGGCTCTCAAAAGAAACTTAAATTGTTGTACTGTTGATATTTGGCTCTGTTGACTAATGAGTTTGCCGACCACTGTCCTATGCCCTTCCGTGTTCCATTGCCCTAAGTATGTTTTTGCTGCAGTCTATACATTCTTGCTTGCTTTTCTAAAAAAAAAAAAAAAGAAAAAGAAAAAGTCAACATTTAATATGTATGTTGCAGCAGATGCTGAGACAAGCAGCTCTTATCAGGAGAGGCATTGGGAATTTAAAGCTAACCTGTTCTCTTCAAAAAGAACTATCTTGTTAGTGGGCAAATGCCTGTAAACCCAGTCATATATTTTAGAATAGGTGATAGAGATATAACAATTACCAGCCGGAGATATCGAAGTTCCTCTCACAGAAGGGGGCAAAATACTATTTCAGTGATCAGAACACATTAACTCCCACTTTTATCTTTACAAATAAGCTCGCCCTGAAGGGTACAGACATGTACGTCTTTGAGAGATCTAAAATAATGTAAATCCTCTAAGCTTTTAAATCGTCTTTGGAACTTTTATTTCTTTTGAGTATTTCAAGAAGGTTTGGCTGCTAGACTGCCATCCCTGGATACATTCTTGGCCCTCGCTGCTACTTCCTCTGCCTCAACTTACTGTCATTCCTGAAAAGTTAATTGAGCAACTACTGAGTCCAAGCCCTGGATTATAAAAACAATACACACTCCTGGTCCTCTAACACAAGACAGAGGGAAATCAGTGACAAACCTGAATGCTGAGCCAAGTGCTGTGGGTGACCAGTGGAGAGAGCCACAGATTCTGAGAGCCAGTGGTGGGTGGGGAGGTGATGTTTGAGCTGGACTTGAACAGATGTGTAGGAAGGAGATGGTCAGGCAGAGAAAGAAAGGAAGGTACCATAGGTATAGGAGATAGCAGCGCCCTTCTTCCTCCCCCTGCACTTACACCCCCACCCCTCCTCCTTTGCCCCCTACAGGAGCCATGTTCAGAAATAATCCAGCATTCCTGAGGGAAGAGGAACAAATGTTCTACATTGCGCCATGCTAAGCATACCCCTCCAGTACTTGTGCCTGTGAAATGCATTTCACGCCTCATCTGTTGCCTAAATGAGATGTGAAAGCAGTTTACACCTCGTTTACATTTGTGCTGTTTTACCAAACAGCACCCATACAGCTTCATCCAAAGTAAGGAAATGAGGTCAGTCACCCCTTCCTCTCCCTGGATTGAATCCACCCTGCTCTTCAGATCCTCCCCAGTCTCTGAGGCTGCCAGGCAACCAGGAATCTAAGTGTTGGGAGAGAAGGCGCTTGGAGCTGAACCGATCCTTCCCCATGGGGAAATGGCCGTTCTCTTAAGCCAGTAGTACGTTACTGTGTACAGTTTACTTAAGTGAAATGCAGAAACCATAAGTAGACAGTTGGGAGAATTTTGACTTTTGCATCTACCCGTGCAACCAAAACCCAGATCAACTTATGGAACATTTTTCTTACCCCTGAAAATGTTCTCATGTCGCTTTCAGGCAGTAGCCCCCTCCCCAAATATAACCACTCTTCTGACACTTATCACCACCATAGGTGTGTGTGCCTATTCTTATACATGAAAGCATACAGTGTGTACTCCTGGGCTCCTTTCGCTCCCATAATGTCAGTGAGATTCGTGTGTGCTGTGTATATTGGTAGCTCACTCCTTTGAATTTCTGAGTAGTACTTCATTGTGTGAATAAACCATAGTCGTTCTCCTGTTGATGGACATTTGGGTTGTGTTCTGTTTTTGTCTATTATGAATAGGGCTATGAATATTCATACATGTTTTTATGGACATACACAGTCATTTCTCTTGGGTACACCGCTAGGAGCAGAATTTTTGGGTTGTAGTATATATTTCAACTTTATTAGAAACTCCTAAATAATTCTCCAAAGCAATTTACCATTTTACATTCCTACTAACAGTGCATAAAAATTCTAGTTGCTTTTGGTGATTCAAAGTAATGAAATTATGTTGGAAATCACTGTAAAATAGCACAATTTCATTTAAGGAACATGAGATAAAAGATGAATATTGAATAGTTTGGAAGAGAATGAGAACATGGAAAGATCATTATTGCCCCCCAAATACCTCTTGAATGTCCTGATTTTGCCTGAAACTCATTATATTTAAAAATGCACAATACATTTTGTTTTCTCCAAATTATATGCTTGGAAGTTGTAAGAATAGTGAACTAGGAGTCATGTGCCAATAATGTACAAGGAGGCCATTTGCCCACTTTCACCAAATGCAGACTGATAATGTTCCCAATTTTTGCCAACTGGATAAACAAATATTTATATCTTAATTCTGCCTTTAAGTTTTTTTGTGCTTTGATAATTAATTGAGTAACATTTTATTGGTTTTTTAATATTTGTATTTTTTCTTAGTGAATTGACTTTTAATGTCCTTTGCCTATATTCTCTGGTGTTTGTCTTTTTACTGTTAATGTTTATGTTGCTTTATATGGACTATTGCTTGTCACATATGTTGCAAATATTTTTCTCATTTTGTTTCTTTCTTTTATGAAAAGTAAGTTTTATTATTGTAAAAAATGCTACTTGCTCATCATAAAACATTCAACCAATAGAGAAAAGATCACAGAAAGATGAACATTTTTACAAATTCCACTCCGCAGAGACAAAATAAGACACAAAAAAAAATCCAGAAATAATCAAGTTCTGATGAAACTCATTTCAGACATTTCTCTATGCATATACAGAGAAAACTTACTAGGTATGTAGGTCAAAGTTTAGAAGAATTGCCTAAAAATACAATAGTTGTTATTGAAATGACTATACTTACAGTAAATATTTCTTCATTACAAAATATGTTAATCCTAAAAGATTATTTATTATAAAAAAGTTCATGAGTTTGGAATAATATTTGAACTACATAATTTAACTTTAAATGGAATCTTTTGAAATCTTTGCTATAAAAGATGAACAATTAGCAAACATACTTTTTTTTCTATTTTCTCAACACTTCTAATTTCACTATTTTAACTTTGTCAAGTTTTATAACATTTACAAGTCTTTCACTATAATATCCACAGTTGTCAAGTTTTCTTCTATTTTAAAACAAATCATCAGCATTTCTTTTACCTTGCCATTTTATTCACATTTTCTTTATTTTGGTTTATTACTCTTTGTGTTCATTTTAATATTCTAGTAATTTTCTTCATAAAGAGCTCACAGGTGTTAGATTTCCTGCATTCTTGCATATATTAGAATATTTCTCAGTTGCAATTGTACTTGAAGAATCACTTGGCTGGTGTACAGTTGTTGAGCCATGCCTTACTTAACTCATAACTTTATGAATTTTACACCATTGTCCTCCCCTTAATAGTCCTTTAAATATCTGTTCTTTTTCATGCTATTTGAGTGATTACCCGAGCTTGGCAGCCAGGGACATGGCTGTGTTTTTAGTTATATATATTCAATAGTTTTCTGCTTCTAATATGACTTTAATCTCTATAATGTTTTCATTTTCTTTTCCGTTTCTATCTGTGGTTTGTCAGCTCACTTTAATGCTCCTTCTGTTATCTTACTATCTCTTTTGAAGCTCTTGGAACCTTTACTTATTTTTTTGAGGGCCTTTTTAAAAAGAAAGGCTTAAGTAATCCTTTGAGACTCTGAAGAGTCATTTGCATGAGCTCTTCTTTTCTTCCTTTATGTATGACTTCTATCTTGTTTATTTTTCTTTCCCTTTTTTGTCTTATATATGACTCTGGTCCCTTTTCATTTATGGTTCATCTTCTCATCTTTACGTGGAGTCATCTAGTTATTGTATGGGGAGGTGAGGACTGAGCCAAAGATGTCTGTGGCTTTGATGAAGAATTTGTGACTTTAACCATGCTGTAATTTAGTCTGTGCAATGCCTTACCCTGGCCTTAATTCTCCCCTTAGTTCTTGAAGGTCCATGTGGTCCAGAGTAATTCCATTTTTATCTCACTAACTCTCTGGGCCATCCTCTGGCATCCCACTTGCTTTCTTTTTGCATTATCTCTGGAAGTCTCATTTGCTTAGGAGTCTCAGAAAGCACTTTGTCCAGACTCAAAGGAAGAGAGTCAGTGTGCTGTTTCTGCACATCTAGAATTACAAGTTACTGGGGTCTAGGCAGGAACACAATGCAAATCTAAAGGTTGAGGTTTATTTCCTGGGCCGGTGACCAGTTGCAAGTGTGGGTGTTCCATCAGAGAGGCCTTAGCCAGTGTTTCAGAACTGGGTTTATAATGGAGTTCCTCAGGTCACAGGAGCTGCTGCTTAGGGTCAAGGACCCGTGGTAAGCTGCTTCTATTTAGGCTCAAACCAGCTCAGTGAGCTGACTTTTTGCTTGCACCAATCCACGTTTTATGCCTCAATAACAGCCACTTCCCACTGCACATTTGGGTTCTCCTCTTCCAAGGTCTGGTTGTGAGAGAAACTCAATACCTCCACCTTTATTTCATTTTATTTTTTTTTAAGTCCAAACCTTTGTCTTTCAAGTGTTTTATTGTTTATTCTTTGGGGCATGAGATATCTCAGAGTTAACAGAATAAGGGAGTAATGAAGTCTATGGAACTGTGAGGTCCTGGTTCCAGGCACATAACCTCTGACCTTTCTGAGATAGATTAATGTAAAGCCTTTGGCCTTATTGTAGGATAATGTATTGGGTCAGAAGCTGAGTTCTAGGCTCAAACTCTGGTTCTACCCCTTTCCAAATGTATGATTTAGTCTCTTTACTTAGCCTTGCTATTCTTTAGTTTCATCTTTGTTAAATGGATAGTATGCCAACAGTATCTGCTTTCTGGGATTATTTTAAGGATTAAACGAGCTACTGTTGTAAAGGGGGCTACGTTGTGCCTGGTACATAGCATGTGTTCAATGTGTACTTGCTATTATTAGGTCCCCTGATGTTGTTCCTAAGCACAGAAACCAGTAGCCTCATCCTCACAGCTCCCTCTCTTCTTAGAAAGGTCATCATGAAGAAGGGTCTTCATGGAGGAAAGGTCCTGGTAGAGGAATAACCTCCATAAGGGCTCTTCACAGAGGGGAACTCTTTCTATAGGAATTTAGGACCCTTCTCCTATAGGGATTCTAAACCCAGGAGGACTCTTCTTTTATAAAGACCCTTCCCCATGAGGACTCTTTCCTATGAGGACATTTCTCCATGAGGAGCTTTTCCCCTTAAGGGCCCTTTCTTCAAAAGGATCTTTCATCCATGAGGACCTTCCTTCCAGGAGAACCCTGCCCCTATTAAATTAAAACTCCACTAGGACCCTTCTGCATGAAGTCCTTGATTTAAAAGAACTATTTCTCTGTCAGAACTTTTGCTTCTCAAGAGCTCTTACACCCAGAAGTAGCCTCAGGAGACCCTCTTGGAAATTTAGCACCAAATTTTTGGAGAATTTCTCTTCTTGAAACCCTTCAGCCTGATCAATAGGTCCCTATTGTTGGCCAAATATGGCCTCTCTTGGCATTGTGCACAATTAGCCAAGGGCCTTCTCCTTAACTTGGGTATGCACCTGGCTTTTGGGAGCGAACCAGTAGTGGCAGGGAGCATGGGCCAGATCCTAGTTGTATTGGTGACCCTGACTATTTTCCTCCAGCTGAATATGCAGTGACAGGAAAATGGGGTATGCAGGTCACATGTCCATTAGCTCAGGAAGCCCTGACAGCAGACTTGCTTGTGGGACGTCACAGCAGCAGGGGCAGAGCAGGGTAAGCCTTCATCTCCAGGAAGATGCATGACATAGGGGTGAAGGTCTATGGTCCCTATTCTCAAGGAACTAAAAATCTAAAGAAATTGGAGGAGTAAATTATGGAATACAAAGTGGAATGAACAGGTACTGAATTCGACTGTTGTTTTATTCATTCATACTCAGTTAACCATATTGCTTCAAATAGGGATATTCTGAAAGAGAACGCATAGTTTCCAGAGAGAGGTATCAGCATGTATCAGTACCTGGGACATTGAAGGAGGCCAACATACATGTTTTTTGTTTGTTTGTTTGTTTGTTTGTTTGTTTCTGGGAAAGTGAAGCAGGTCCCAGTGTCAACAGTACAGAATTGGTAAAAACAAATGGTGGGAGATTAAGTCAGAGAAGCATGTTCAGTTCAAACCCTGGGAGGCTATGCTTAGAATTTTTAATGTGGTTCTATAAGCAATGAGAATCCAGAACAGGTATTTCAGAAAGAGAGTGATCCATTCACTTGGGAGAAAGAGAGATCGGCTGGTAGTATGTAGAACTGAAAAAGCGAGAGGCTGAAAGAAAGGAAATGCCTTAAGCTGCCATTGTGGGAATCCAGGAACCAAATGCTGAAGGCCTGAAGTGAAACAGCATCTAGGAAAAGATGCCGGGGGTAGGAAAAGAAGAGGCAGATATGTGTAAGCCCTCCTCAGTGGACAGAGGAATGCATGTGAGAGGAAAGTCAAAGATGACTCAAAGTTTCCAGCACAGGTGATTTGGAACGTTAAGTAACAATCTTACAAAATGAAGTCTCACATGTTTACCAAGACCATCATGGACAACTCCCTTTGATCATAGGTAATATGGAGAAGTGTTCTTAGGATGGTGGCAAGAACATTGGGCTGGGAATTAGAACATACCTGACCTACTCCTACCCCTTCCACTAACTGGTTACCCAACTGGGAATAAAACTGTTAACCTCTTTTGGCTTTGATCTCTTCACTATTAATATGTATGGCTGGCTGATCTTTTCAAGTGGGGATAGTCTGTTTTGAAGGTCTACATTTCTGCTTTCCACTGAAAATGCAAATTGGCACTTTGTTTTTTTTCTTTTGACTGTTTAATGTTCAAATAGAAGAAAGACACCTGGATGAAGCATTTTCACAGACTTTACAATTCCCTCAACGGGATCTCAGAGCCCTTAAGCTTCTCTTAAGTTCCTTTGAGGTCTTTCAGCCCAAGGACTGTCACCACATGTCCTACATCTCCTCTACACTCTCAGCAGGTGTGTGTAGGTGGAGCTCAAACTTAAAAATAACTCAAGTAAACACACACATATTTTTTGAAACTTGCTGTGCAGTTAAATTGTCAGCATTTTTGTCAGTGGTTAAACAGAACTAGAAACAAAGACAGTAGCCACTGATTACCACATTGGGCCTCCAACTCTCACCCCTAAACCAACCTCCCCAACACATAAAGCAGGATGCGATAAGAATTTTCTATATATGTAAAGCACCAAGAGGATAAAGATCTTAATATAAACCTTATGACAATGTTTACAAAGTTGAATCACATGTGAAGAAAGGAGGTGTGACATGAATGAAATGCTTAGATCAAATATATATTTCAACAAATAGTTTATGTAGCTTCAATACCTTAAATAGAAGAGCAGCTTGGGCCCGGCAAGTGTGACTCGGGTTGAACATCGACCTATGAACCAGGAGGTCACGGTTTGATCCCCAGTCAGGACACATGCCCATGTTGTGGGCTCGATCCCCAGTGTGGGGCATGCAGGAGGCAGCCAATCAATGATGCTCTCTCATCATTGATGTTTCTATCTCTCTTTTGCTCCCTCGCCCTTCCTCTCTGATATATATATATATATTTTTTAAAGAGCAGCTTGGCTTCAGAGCCAAGGCAAGACTAAGAGAAGAGTACTCAGTACTATTACCTTGGGAAAGTTAACTCTGTATTTTTGGTGTTCCCTACCAGCTGGTTCCATAGTGATTTAACTGTTGATGTCCTTGAGATGACAGGCAGAGCTCTAGAAGGAAGGGATGTGTTCCAAAGGTCTCGTATAAGAGATCATTTTGTCATGTCATATACCTGAAGAATTTTCCATTGGGTTGCTTTGGACCCCACTGAACTATGGGCATTCTGGAATGGATTGGACCTATGATAATGAACTGAATAATGGGGATTTCTCCAAACTTCTGGTCCTGATGGCCACCTAAATTCACAGGACTGATTCTTCCAGTCCTTTTACATCTTCACGGATATAATATAATAACAAAGACATTTCTATATCATGAGTATAAATCTGCAAATGGTATCATACTAAAACTTTAAGGATTTTTGGCAAGAAACAACAGAGATGAGAAGGACAAAACTGATAAGCTCCCATTCTCTCCATAGAGCAAAGTGACCTACCTAAGAAGGTAAGAATACCTCTGGCAAACAAAAGAAAACAAACAACTCAGTATCTCCCTCTTGAATCAACAGGGCCTGGAAATTAGAACTGGTTATCAGCAATTGATGTGTAGGGAACAAATTATGTTCATGTTTGTTTCCAGCCAAGGTATGCAAGGATTTGTACAGAGTGGGGATGATTCTAAGAGGGTTTCCAAGTGGACTGGGATGTGAATGATAAACTGAGGGCCAACGGGACACTAGACTTTTTTTTTTGGGGGGGGGGGTCCTCCCCTAATGGGATTCCTCTGTTTGCATCTTGGTCACTCCTGGACATGTCACAATTTAGAGTCATTGGCTTAAAACAGATTAGCAAGCCCTGCAGTGTTTACCAGAGTCACAGTCTGAATAGAAATCTCTCCCAGAAATTAAAGAATGAAAATTCAGAGTCAGATTATCTAATTTTAATTGCTTTTGAAGTTTGCCATTTATGTCAACAAGCTCCCACTGAGAGAGAATTGAACCAAATGCTTTATTTAAGAAGGCCAGGTTCCAGCATCTCATCTTTAAGGAGTTCGAGCCCTCATCATTTCTCACCGGGTTTATCTTGACACTTTCTAACTGCCTTTCTGCCCCTGGTCTCATCCTTTACTGTCCTGACGCCTCAATCTTGCCAGAATGAACTTTTCAAAAGGCAAACCCGAAACTGTTCCCCGGGGGCTGATCGTCTGATTTTAGCTGCCTTTTCTAGGTGCTTCTTGTCTTCTGCACCCTGTGGTCAAAGCAGGCGGTTTCACCTTTCAGACCTTTGAGCACGGGCTCCATTGCCCTTCCTGCCCTTGCCTGCCGGAGAAACGCACTCATTCTCCAACATTTAGCTCAGTTTCTATCTTCTTTAGACCACTTTTCAGAATATCCACAGGCAGACGTGGGATGCATCAGCTTGGATCCCACAGTGTCTTGTACGTATTTTTTATTAAAGCTCTAATCATATTTCTGTTATGGTTCATGTTTATCTCCTTCATGACTCTATGACTGTCTTCTGTTTGCCATTACATCTTCAGCACATGAATGAATGGGGAGTGGACTACAGCTTAGTTATTTTGATTCCATTAAATCAGAATATGTGCTAGTATATGTACATTGACTGGATGGAATCCCCAGAGAGATGGGGCACATTTAAGCCTTTTCCTTTTCCCCAGGGGAAATCACCATGCTTGAATCATCACTGATACCCGCCCCGCTCCTCCCCCAAAAAAGCATGGGCTTTGCCAGAATTGATGGAAGAAAGAAAATTGCAATGAGATTCTTGAATACTAAAGAGAAAGTGTTTTTAAGCACGTCTATACTTCCAATACCTACATTTTTTTAGTTAAATCACTATTTTGATTATCTATTATACTTATCAGTTCATTACAATAAGTCTACAAGGCTTTCTCAACATTTTTTGGATCATTTTGCATACTTGGAAGTATGCAATGTCACGTCTTGAAGAATGGTCCATATTTCAGTTTTTATCCTTTTATTCATTCCCTTATTCACTCAGAAACGATAAAGGCCCGTGCTTTCTGGAGAGAAATTTTAAATCTGTTCCAAAGTTTCACAAACTAGTTGATTTCTCTTATTTAGTCAAAACTAGGGTTGTATGATTATACTTTCAAAGTCCCTTTGTTCCAATCAGGGCAACTTTGTTTTTTCTTAATCCTCACCTGACAATATTTTCTTCATTGATTTTAGAGAGAGTGGAAAGGAAGGAGGAATGAGGAAAGAGAGACAGAAACATTGATGTGAGAGAGACACATCAATTGGTTGCCTCCTGCACATGCCCCGACCAGGGCTGGGGATCGAAATTGCAATCCAGGTACGTGCCCCTGACCAGGAATTGAACCTGACACCCTTCAGTGTGCAGGCCAATGTTCTAACCATGGAGCCACATTAGCCAGGGCCGTCATTTCAGGGCAACTTTTGTGATTAAAGTCATCTAGGGACATGTGAATACACAGTAGAACTTTCAATTTAACATTATGGCATATGGGGAGCCAAAATGGCAATTTTCCTAGTATTTTCTCTCCCCTCCTCCTCATTATCATCATGAATTATGCTTGGACTGTGCAGCATTGTCCACCAGTCTGCTGCAAAAGGAGAAAACAATTGTCATTTATTTCAAAGATGCTTATACTTAATAGAGGAAATGCTGACACATTTTAATCAAGGGAATGAGAAAATCAGAGATACATTACTGGAAAGATGATCTGGCTGTGATGTTCAGACAGAATCGTGTGAGGCTTGGAGTCTGCTGGTGCCTCCTGGCGAATGTTCTGCTCTGGCCTGGCCCACGGGCCATCACCGCGGCATCCTCTCTGCTCTCTCCATTTCTCCTCTTGAATGTGTCAGATTAAACGAATGACTAGACATTTCCCCCAACACGCCACACTCTCTCAGCCTGGTGTAGACTTTTCTGCACTGGGCTATAATATGGTTCAGATTTATCTCACCCTTCACCCCTTGGGGGAGCCTTCCCTGACTCCCCCAGCCTGGACAATGCCCCCTTCCTAGGGTCAGTTACTTCCCTCTGTTATACTGTCTCATAGACATCTCTTGTTTGCCCTTTTCCTTCTGGAACTCTAACCCAAGGGATGGCAGAAAACTCACTCATGAGGTCTTTCCTTCATGGCCTGTCTCAGTGCCCCGCTCATAGTAGGTTCCACGAGGGAACTAAGGAATGAATGAATGCTATGAGAATAGACGTAAAAAGACTAGAGAGGTAGCCGGTCTTTGGAGACTATGGGAAAGTATGGATCAGAGGATGTGTTTGACTTTTCAGGAGTGAAGTTGCAATAGCAACCCCTGACTGGGTGCCATGAGCAATGAAAAAGGAGCATCAAAAGTGATAGAAGTTTTTGGCCTGCTTCAGAAGATTTTATGTGTCAGGAGTGGATATATGGGGGTGGGAGGGACATTTTTAAGGTAGAAAAATGGTTTATGTAAGTCAATTTTAATGAACTATATAGTTCTGTAACCATTTAAGATAGCTTTGACTATGTTCTGCCATCAGAAGTTTTTTCTGTTGAGCCCAAATTTTCAATATGTAACTTAAACCCAGTTTGATACAAAATTTTCTTTATTTCTTATTTTACACTCTTAAATCAGTTTGCTTTAAAGGAGAAATAAATATTTGAAAAGAGTAAACAGCTGAAAAATTAAAATATGAATAATTTACATGCTGACTCTCAGATATTTTGTTGATTGCTAAATTATGTGTTCATTGAATGCTGACTGTGTTTAAATATCTCCTTTAGTGTTGCTAAGGGAAGCATGCTTTCTTACCTGACTTGTGTGTATAGATTTTGTTTTATTTATATTGTTCTCAATTTACTTTGTATTTTTTGAAAGAAAAATAACTTTTTTATAAACATATAAATGTTCATTATTTAAAATTAAAAAATACAGTAAAATGGGCCATGCAAAGAAGAAAAAAATTATCTGAAATCCTACTAGCCAGAAACAACTGTTTTTAATATTTGGTCAATACAACATCAGATATCCCTTTATTACTATACATACAGGTAGAAGGAGAGATAGATAGAGAACAAAGATGGGTTTCATGTAACACATGCTATTTTTACTGAAAGGCTTAAACATAATTTTTCTTTAATTTAGCAGAGATGAATCTGCAGTGAAATGAAAAGAACCAAGGACCTCATAATTCTCATAGTTGTTTAGACTAAGTTTTACATTTAAGTGGATTTAAATCTAACTAGCAGCCCTTGTTTCCTGGCTTCTCCTTTCCTGTTGTACAAATTTTGATGAATTTTTTTGGCTAGCAAATTTCACCCTCTAGTAGTTTTTGCAAGAAAGGCCCGCAAGTGCTGGACATTCTAAGTTATCGCATACTAGAGAATGTCTGTTTGCTGCTTTTATACTTTCTACCTGGAGGAATATTTGTGGAGTATTTTCTCTCAGCACATCTAGGTAATAAATACACAGTTTAAGAAATCCAGCCTCTCAAAAGTCTCTCATGTCCACTTTCTACCCTCTCCAACACCATCCTGTATTTTAACCTCTAACACCATAGATTAATTTTATCAGATTGCAAACTTTACGTAAGCGGGATTACACGATATGTAATCTTTTGTTTCAACTTTTTTCACTCAGCGATACTTAAGTGATTTTCATCTGTGCTGCTGTGTAAGTTGTTTGTTTATTCCTAGAGGCTTGATGCACGAAATTAGTGCAAGAGTAGGCCTCTGCAGCCCCGACTGCCTCGGCCGGCCCTTGCAACTCTGGCATAGTTCGGAAGGTCATCCAGAAGGTCGTTCCGCTGTTTGGCTGTTCGGTCGATTTGCATATTATGCTTTTATTATTATAGATTATTACTGCATATATTTTGTTGTATGACTATATTACAATTTTATTAACTTTCCATTTAATAACCTTTGGGGTGTTTCCAGTTTTGGGTTGTTGTGAATGATGCTGTTAAGAACATTCTAGTCCATGTCTTTTAGGGAACGTGTTTAGACATTTCTTTTGTGTACTTTCCTGAGAGTGAAATTGCTGGGTCACAGAGTAGGTAGGTGAGCAACTTGAGTGGAGATCACGAGACAGTTTTCCAAAGTGGTTGCACCAGTTTACAGTCCCAACAGCAGCATGAGAGGTCCCGTTCTTCCATGTTGTCATGCTCATTTGGTCACTGTTCTCTTTTTCATTTTAGCGATTCTGGTGAGTGGGTTTTCTACCAATTTTATCCATTTCATTCTAGTCTGTTTTCTGGATTTCTAAGGGCTTATTTGTGTCCCCTTCAGTGTAAAACCTTTTTTCTGGGCCTCAGTTCTTTCATCTAAGTATACTATCCTGAATGTTAAAATTGTGGCAAACATGTTTCTAATCTGCATATTTCTCCATTCTCTAGACAACTAAAATTCTCTTCATAGGCTTCTCAAATAGTTTTTGTATGTGATTAAGTATCATGATCCTAATTTCCTTCCAAGGAAATGAAACCTATATTTTCTAATTTCTTTCTTGAGTCAACTCAGGATAGATAGCAAGCAACACTATAAATTGACAGAGTGCTGGCATTTTGTTGAATATTCTAGAAACACCGATCACCCAGTGTCTTTAAGAGAACTTGAAGGGCACTGCTTTCTTTGACTCATATTTGACCTAAAAAAATTGCTGCGAAGAGCAGAGTGTCAGTGTTGGAATTTAAATCCACACTGTTAGGAATGCCTCTTATTTTCTTTCTATGCTCTTATAGAATTTAGCACTTGGATTTCTGGAATACCGAGGTGCATAGGGTTGTGTGCTGTATTATTTTATACCTTGTTAACCTTCACTGAGGAGCTGTGTAACAAAATACAGCTAAGCTGTAGAGAGGTCCCATTCGAGGCTCCAAAGAGCTGTGTAATGGTTAGCCCACAGCTCCTTCTCAAACAAGAAGACTGCCTCACAAAGGCTAGCAATCAATCTGTTCCTTGGCCCACCCTGGAGCTCTGGGTTGCACAGTGTTGGGAGATGGCTGCTTGATAGTTCGTGGGCTGAAAAGGGCTCTGGTATTGATCTTTTTCTGTTACTTTCTGAGCTCAATCATTGCTGACACTGCTGCTGATCATAGCAACAAAGAGGAACCTGCCAAGTTTTGGGTTTGCCTATTTTGTTTTTAGCAAAGTTTATGTAGGGATCTCATCCATGGCTGAAACAAGGAGTATTAGCGAGTGTAGAGACACTTCATTTATGAAGTTTCCTTTTAGAGGTAATTCTGATGGATGAGCTTTAACAATGCAGAGAGTCCAGGTCATAGATAATCACCATCTTGTTCTCTGTATGAAAAAAAAAAGTCATATCATGCAACATCAGAGAGGAGGTAAAACTTTCCTGTAACCAGTCACGTTACTTGAATTCTAGTTACACTTTTACTTGATTGACCTACCCTATCTTTGCTGACTGAGCCAAGATGGAGAAAGGGGATTCATGAAGGAATTGATGGGTTTAGTAGATGCATTCATTGGTAGCATCTTTGTTGAAGAGACATTAAGGATGAAGTATTTGAGTCTCCTATCTCATGCAGGAACTTTCCCCTTAAAGCATCTGTGCTAAATGCCCATATGACAATTTCTTACCAATGTTAGAGACCTGAACCGGCAGTTTTTCTTGAAACCCCTTGGAGATGGGGCTGTGGGGGGCCTTGGCCTCATTCGCCTGGCACTCAAACCAGCTGCAGCTGGCAGGCTGGGTGGGGAAATGGCCATGCACATTTCATATGTAGGCCAAGCTTTATCACGCAATGTGTGTGTGCCACAGGGGGATCTTGGAAAATGAACCTGGTGTTTCAAAGCTGGGATAAGGCTGTATTTCAGGACTGTTCAGGGGCTGGCATTCGAGAAAGCAAGGAGGGCTTTGTCTAGCTTGAATGGGCTCTTTGTGATTTCAAAAGAGGGATGAGAACACCAACACTGGTAGCAAATGAGGCTTTGTGCGAAGCACTCGGCAATCTTACCTTCTGCACTTTTGATGTGTGGAGTTGCTGCTCGTGACCTCACTAAGAAAAACACAAAAGAGCGTGTTTGGCTACTTCCCTGAAAAACACAATCCCCTCTTCCTCCAGGGCCCATTAACCAGGCTGCATCAGGGAACATACTCTGACTTTCCAATTTTTCCTAGTTTGTGAATGTGGGTTTGGAGGGGCGGGGGTGGTGGTGGCGGTGGAGTAAAAATCTGCTGAAGGAGAAAGTAATGTATCTAAACCTCGTTAATGGGTTGGCTTTATTGTGCTTTGATGAGACCTGCATGGAACACCTGTGCCTCATTCAGTCTTTGTTTATCATATTTCTTGGTTTTTATGTTTACCACATTGCGTATGTGATAAAACAATTAAGAAGGAAAGATTGGTATGTAAAGTAGTTCTTGATAGAGTATGTCTGGGCCTTTTGGAACTGGGCCATAGCAGGAGGATAACACTGCCAATAGCATAATGCAGTGAGATGGACAAGCGCCAACATGGGTCCTTTCCGAGGCTGTCGGGCCACCTGCCAACAAGGTCACAGTGGACTCTGTGAGAGCAACCGCCCTCAGGAGGCCACAGGTGTGTGAGGAAGGCTCTTTACTCAGGATGCTTCCCTCCCCAGATGTCCATTGACATCTGAAATGTAGTTAAGCATTTTTCCCCCTGATCCCTATGACTATAGGCTGATTGAACAGGTGAGCTCCATTTGCAGAGCATAAAAAGTGGAGGAGGGGATGATGCCTAAGAAATAGAAATGCTTCCCAGTGAGGGCAGTGCATTAAACTCTCTTTCAAAAGCCTGTGTGACTATCCCAGGGCTGCGTTAAAATAGTTCTTCCTTTAAAAGAGACATACTTTTATACCTT
Source organism: Plecotus auritus (assembly GCF_963455305.1). Classification (NCBI taxonomy): domain Eukaryota; kingdom Metazoa; phylum Chordata; class Mammalia; order Chiroptera; family Vespertilionidae; genus Plecotus; species Plecotus auritus. Next base: position 166,621,598 of record NC_137773.1, read on the forward strand.
GCTGGAGGGAAAACACTCATATAGTTCTTCTGGATCTATCTGTGAATAAATGCATGGAGCAGGTGTGTTCTGGCTCCTAGTTTCTCTACTCTCAGGGTAACTGGTCTTCCTCTGCAGGAAAGAGAGAGATTTCCACCTGGAATACTGAATTTCAAAAGAACATGTTTCTGTAACAACTTTTAGAAAGCCCAGATTTTACAACGTTGTGTGTTTTTTTTTTTTCCAAGGTGTGATCTTTGCCACTCTTTCTAAAACAGAATATTGGTCCAGCCCCATTACTAGGATCTGGCAGATGGCCAAGACCTTGAGGACGGCCCTTTTGGGTCCCTGCCTCAGATGAATTAGGCAGCTCATTGGAACAGCTGAGGGCAGTACTGGGAAGGGGAGGGTGATACAGGGTTATAGGGTGCAGGTAGTCCAGAGCGGTAGCCAGCATAAGCCTCTAGCTGTGAAGAAATTGTTCTGAGAGCCTGAAAGGAGCTGATAGAAATATCACAACACTGTTACAGATTTGATTATTCAGACTCAGGCAAGCCAGATTGTTTATTTGGGTATTATCACCAGAGACCTATATGCATAAGGATATAAGGCAAAATTCTGCAGCTCCCTGGAAGTGTCATTAAGTCTGATTTCAACCCTTTATTTAAATGAGCTTTGCCTGTCCTTCTGAATCTGGAGCTTATCTCCCAGTACTGCCCATATGCCTCTCCTGCAGCGAGAGTGTGACAGTTCACCATATTTGATAGGTTCTGGCTACAGCTGTTATGCTGGACTGCAACTCTTTGTAGCATGGAGAAGCTAATGAACATGCCCCACGAGATATAGTGTGGTTTTTTGGTCTTTGTTGGTATGTTGTGGTCACCTTTCAGTATCTTTGGTTTCAGACTGCACACATGTCACATGCATATACATGTATACAAACGAATGCAAACTTGCACAATTGCATACATACATACATGTCTGCATGGGCATTTGCTCACACAAAAACTTGAGTGTGCTTTTCCCATTCTGATTTTAATTGGCATTTTCCACACTTTAAAATTGTCTTGCAGGATAATAAAGGAGAAAGACATTTAGGGAGCATTAAACCTACCTGCCAATGTCAAATGTGAAAAACTTCTAGAATAACATGAAATCCAACTATATAAGTTCCCCCATAAACAAATGAAAGAATAACGCTTAATAGTGAAGGAATGGATATATATGCAATTTTAAACAAAAGGAAACCAGATTGATATTAGAAGTAAATGATATGAAAAATTAAATGTATGAAAGAGAGTAGTCTAAATTGCTATTGGTAAAATCCAAATGAAACTATAACAATCACAAAACTTTAGGTGATGAATTACATAGATGTACAAAATAAAAAAGAGAAAAATGGAAAACTCAAAGAAATAGTATGAAACATATTTTAATTATTAAGTAGGTAACAGAATAAAGAGAGATCAATAATAGGATTGATGGACTTTATTTAATGGCTGTATTTTGAATCGTGTACTATCCAACGAAGAAGTGAATGAAAATATAAGTAGAAATTAATGCATATGAATATGAGAAATAAGCGAAAAATACTAGAGTTTCTGTTCTTTTCATTTTGCTTCTTTTTTCTTTTTCTCTTTATACCTCCCCTTTTTTTTAAAGATCAAGACCAATAAAACAAGCTCTTATAAAGGTGATCATGGAAATAAAAATAGCCATATACTTCAGGAATGATAAAAAAAAGACGTAAATAGCTATTAGTATACGCTTATATACATATATCAGAAAATGTAGAATTCCATGTCAATACATGCCAATACAGATGAAAATATGAATTAATGACTTTTAGGGACAATATAAAAAAACTACTGTTATAGAAGAAATAGTGAAAAACTGAATAAAACCTAAAAGAAATTATGAAAAATGTCTAAAAAATAACCCCTAGAAGCCTGTCAGGCCCATATAGGTTTAGGCATTAGTTCTTTCTAACAATTTTAGAACACAAACTCATCATGCCACTGGAAATATTTGAGCAAAAAGGTAAGTTTCTCCTTTTTTTCCCTTCTGACTAGCATAACTGTAGAGAACTACAGACCAATCTCTCTTAGAAATAACCATGCAAATTTCTAAACACATGATGGCTGCATGAAATCAAGTATATTAAAGAAATTATGTGCTGTGAATAAGTAGATTTTATTCCAGGAATTTAATGATGATATAATAATAAAAACATATATTATGATAATCCATTATGTTAGTATTCCTGATTTAAAGTAAATTATAGTAAAATGGGACTAGAAGAATAGTTCCTGCATATAATAAAATATATCTGACCAAAAAAACATGTGCATCACACTTAAATGCAAACACTAGAGCCATTATCATTATAAGTCAAGATTGTTCTCCCAGCTATACCATAATTGACCCAATATATAATAAAGAAAGTACTTTAAATCAGTTAGATAAAGTACAAATATTTGTTAATATTATTGGGAAAACCCACTATTTGAAAAATACTCAAGGAAACAAAGTCTTTTATAAGCATAACTCTTAGGTGGACAAAGGATGTAAAGGTGAAAAAAGCAAACTGTGAACATACATAGACAATATAAGCACATATTTATGTTAGTTTGGAGTAAACAGGACTTTATGATAGAAATCATAAAGGAAAATTTGAAAGTAAATAAATAAATTTACCTTAGATTAAATTAAAAGAAAACTGGGTAAATATGTTTGAACAAATATGACAGGTAGAAGATTAATATTTTTAATTTATAAAGAACTCTTGCAAATCAATAAACAGATAAATATCCTTAAAGAAAGCAGGCAGTCTACAGAAAAAAAAAAAAACACAAGTTGTTGGGAGACAGAAAAACAACAACAATGACCTATCATTAACCTCATCAATTAAGCAACAATTGGTTTTAGAAAAGTTGACTTAGTCAATGAAAGAGAATTCACTCAAGGCAGTAGAGAGACAGGTGACTCAGATGCAGAGTTGGAATAGCACTGTTGCACTTGAGTTGAAACACTTCCCTACCACTTGTGTCTGCTAATCTCAGTCTGCTTCTCAGTACTCAATGCCAACATTTATAAATTAACAGGAGTGGCCTTTACATGATTCCTGGTTGAAGTAAATGCAAAAACCAGGCCCATCTGAAACTTACAGAAGCATATATAAGCATTGTATCCTTTTTTTCCCTGTATTTATCTGTATCTGGCATGTACCATATTTATCTTTTTTTCTAATTATATTTTTTCTCTCTGTTAAGAAGGCATGGGTCAGTGGGGGTGAGGAGTGGGGGGAGAGAGAGAGAATAAATTATGTCCAAAGACAGTGCAGTAATTAAAACTTATGTAAGTTTAAGTCTATATTTTTATAAAGAATATTTAAACCCAAAATATATAACATAATAAAATTAATAACACTTGATTTAACAAGTGGTGAAGGTCATTTGTTGGCCAGTGTATTAGTTATCCAGTTAATCGATGCTTACTCTCACACAAGGTGAACCCTAAAATCTCAATGGCATAGCAAGATTGAATGTGAATGTTATTTTTTGCTCATATCACAGCTAGTTATAGTCATGTTATTTGGAATATATGGCCTCCAAGGTTGCCATAGCAAGGGAAGAAAGCAAGTTGGAGGGTTACTTTGGACTTTTGAAGGGCTGACATCATTTTTTGCCCACATTCCTTTGGTGAGAATTTCACCATAGAGCCCAACCTAACTGCAAAGGAGACTGGGAAATGTAGAGAAGCCCATGAAGATCTGATGAGCACCACTGGTCTCTGCCTTTGATAGAGTATGAGTAGGACCAAGTTCTCCAGGATGACACAGTTGCAGCGTGAAAGTTTTAGAACCATCTTCAGAGTTTTTCCCATTGTAATAATGCCTTTGCAATAACACCATCATCTGGCAGTTGGTTGGAGAGTGTTGAACTTGCTCCTTCATTTTCATAAAAAGTTGTCAATCAATAATAATAATAATAATAATAATAATAATAATAATAATTGCCAGAGTAGATCTGCAGTATAGACTAGAGAATAATAATAATAAAAAAGTCTGCTCTTCAATTCTTACCCATAGGTTAATTGAAATAAGGAACATTTGCAAGTGAATATATGAGAGTTCTTGGAAATTTTGTTACTCTTGGATCAAGCAGGACAAGTTTACAAGCTCTGTAGATCTTCTATATTATTCCCCCACCGGTGCCTTCATCACCTCTCTCCCTACCCCTCCAGACTGCTTTCAAAGGATCACACCTACTGGAACCATCACTGCATTTGCAATTGGGTTACTAGGCACAATATCTCTCAGTGGTCCATCTATGAGCCTCCCAGTAAGAAATGTTTTTTTATATGAGTTTTTTAAAAGCTTGACTTATTTTTTAAAATGCCAGATATTATTTATTCATTTATTTTACTTATTTATTTTTGTGTGTGATTTCTCTTTGGCTCTGACCACCGGAAGCTCAAATTGTTGGTTCCACAAGCACAACTAGGATAATTAAGGGCTACAAGTATGTATTGTACCATTCTCTCTCCCATGCTGATCTTTCATTTAGATTTCGATTTTTGAGTCCTGAATTTTTATTTCTATTTCAGTAATATAATACTGTGTGTTTTAAAGTCACCTTAAATCCCATGTGCTAAGTTTTCCCTGGGAAATCAGCCAGTCCAGAAACTTCCAGGAATGATTATTGGAAAGGCTCTTTTGACACAGAAAGTTGGGGCACATTTGGTTGCAAAGCCAAACTTTACGGAAAAATATCAATTTCTTGGGTGTTCTCATGTGCTTATATTTTTTTAAAGAGCAGGCCTGGAAGATAGGATGTTTATGGGAAGAAAAGAGAAATGTGACAGCCAATTTAATAAGGGACAAAAATAAATTATAGTCTTCTTAGGATTCACAAAGGGTTTTTGTGTTCTATTCTAGAGGGAGTGTTTTATACCTCATTTATGTATTGCTTCACTAATGGGTGGGGAAATGAAGTACTTTGACTAGACGGTTAATATCTATAAAAATAATACTCATGAGTGAAAAAGAAAGGATTTGCCCATTTCTCGGAATATAGAATATTATAGATAGAGCTGTATTAGATTATAGTCTGTGACCTGGTTTCCATGACAACAACGTTCATTATCTTACTTCAGTCTTTCCTGAGTTACCCAATTTAACTGCCCTATCCCTTTTATCACACCTCCCCCTCATTAAACACTTACCAGATCCTTTTCTGTTGCTATGCAGGCAGTATAATAGCTTTCACAGCTGCTTGCTGAATGAAATGGCAAAACACACACACACACACTTTGGGAGTGTGTGTGGGGAGAGGAATTTCAGCAGTATTTCAGGATCAAGGGATGCAAGTGGCAGGTATGTGTTCTATATATATACACACACAGTGCAACCCCCCGGCACCTTTTGCACAGAAATGTGCCCTGTGTGTCGATTTGATGGAGTCTGGGATCCCCTGACAGTGTGACAGGCTATTAATCACATGTGACCAAAATAGCACACAAAGGAGGGCAATCCTGTGTTTTTCCTTCTCTGGGCGGGGATGGGTGATGTGTTGAAACTCCTTGTCTTTGCACGCTTTCTGGTTCTTTTTTTAGTCTTTGTCTTCATGTCATCCTTCATCCTTATTGGAGGACTTCTCATTTAAAACTGCCAAGTAGGTGTGCTGTCTTGGGCGGGGGAGGTCATGGGGACCAAGTCCGTGGTGTAGGGATAACATGAAAAAAAAAAAAAATAGATGCGTGTTTCACATTGACTTGTTTCCTCTTAAGACACATTGGGGAATCATATGGCTTCATGATTATTATCTTTAAGACTTTGTCTTACTTAAGAGGAGAATATATTGAATATTTAAGATTTAAAACATTTTTATGGCCAAGTCATGCTGATAGTTAATACTTATCTTTGTATGATTTAAAGATATGTCATATTGGCATTTTTATGTTTTCACATGTTCTATTTTAAGATGAGGTAATGACATGCTCTTCTGTTGGAAATTTCTATTATGAGATAATGAGACCCCAGGATCAGAATCTGCTGTCAAATGACTTACTGTGGTCAGGAATGGCTTGGGTATGTGATATGTTCAGTCTTTTACCCATGAAGGGAGATGGCCAACATAGTTGGACTTGACTTCATGGTTCCTCAAGCCCAAGGACATAAGATTATGTTAGCTTCTAGTCATGAGGTGGGGTACAGATACCACTGAGGTTGAAATGGGGTCTGTGATAAGGAGGATATGGGAGGGGAGCAAGATCAAAGCCAGGAGAGCAGAGTTCAATCATATTCTTAAGCAGGAGTCAGCAGACATTTTTTATGAAGGGCCAGATGGGCTTTGCAGTGTCTGTTACAATGATTTCATCTCTGCCACTGTGGCACAAAAGCAGTCAGGTAATATATAAATGAATGGACATGGCTGTGTTCCAATAAAATTATATTTATAAATACTAGGTAGTTGGCCCTATTTGACCCACAGGACATAGTTTGCTGATCTCTATTTTTGAGACTGGTACAAGGCAGATAGTATAGTTACTAAGATGTGGGGTCAAACAAGAAGGGTCGGTTGATCAACAAATCTAGCAATAGGAAAAATGAGAAATAATGGTAAAAATTTGCAATTCAGTGATATTCAATGTATGCCGGTCACTCTTCAAAGTGTTTTACATGCATTAGCTCACTGCATCTCATTGTTGTTATAAAACAACAATCCTGTGAGATAAGTACTATCTTATTGGCTAAGAAACATGGAGGTTAGGTAATGTTCCCAAGATTGCACAGACCATGAGTGGCAGGACTGGGATTCAAATCCAGGTTCTGAAATTCAAGTCAAGTTTGAAAACCCGTGTTCTAAACCACTGTGGTTTGTTACTCTGCATTGTGGAGCTGGCAAGGGAGAGTGGTCAGGAGGAATTCTAGGGATGCAGCTCATATGCCTGCAGTAAAATTTACATTGTCTCAGAGTGTGAGCAAGGCTGCATTTGAAAGGCCAGACGGGATGAACAGGCTGTCCATGGGCTACCCCTAGTATCAGGCTGTGGTTGGATGGGCCTGACAAAAGACAGAGGCTGACAGATCATCTCCACTATGACATTAACTTTCTTTATATGTGAAGTGCATCATACATGTAAAACAGTGTCTATAACATATACAATATGGTATAAGGAATAATAAACACCCTTGAACCTACTATCCCACTTAGAAACAGATCATAATCAAGACCATAGAAGCCCCACTAAGCCTGCCCCCCATTCCATTCTATTCCCGTCTCTGTCTAAAATAGCCCATTATTAAAAAAAATAAAAATAAATAAAATAGCCCATTATTCTACATTTAAATAAACATTTACCTTGGTTTCCTTTATAATTTTATACTATATGTATGCAATCTAAACAGTATGTTATTTAGTTTTGGCTTTTGCGTGAATGGAGTGATACTTGATTTTTTTTTTTCCCTTTCAGCAACAAACTTACCAAGTTCATATATTTTGCAAAGTCTAGTTGTAATTCATTCATTTCCATTGCTCTCTAAAAGTCCATGGTATGAATATAATCCATTTTATTTATTCATCCTGTTCATGGCCATTAGGTTTGCTTTAAATTTTAGTCTGCTAAGGGCGATGCTACTATTAACATTTTTACATGTGTTTCATATTATGGAGCATAAATGCAAGAATTTCTTTAGAAAATATTTTTATGAGTGGAGTTTCTTTTATAATTTTTAATTATAGTTGACATACAATAGTATATTAGTTTCAGGTATACAACACAGTGATTCAACATTTATACACCCTAAGAAGTGATCTCCACAACCAGTCTAGTAATTATAATATGATTGTCTATATTCCCTATGCTGTGCGTTACATTCCCATGACTTATTTTATGAGTGGAATTTCTTGCTCATAGATGGTGAACACATTTAACTCTTAAGAGGTGATGATAAATTATTTTTCAAAGCGTTGTTTAATTTACATGTCTACCAGCAGTGTCTGAGAGCTGGGAGGCTCTACATCCTTGCTAACCCTTCATGTTGCCGGGCTCGAGCAGCTCATTGTGGTTTTAACTTGCATTTCTGTGATAACACTTGGTGCTTTTTTCAGGTTTTAATATTATTGCCTTCAGATTTTCCTAATGACTTTGGATGAACATCAAAGAGACCTTTGCATGGCTGATGGGAAAACCTCACTCTGAGCGCCTTATTTATCTTTCTTAAGCTGGCAGCGTTGGTGAATAAGCAGCCACTGGAGCACAGAAGTGGTGGTCACGTTTGTGTCTCCACATCAGTGGAAATTCCATGAATGTTTCTGCATTGTGGGGGCAGAGGAACTCAGGCGTATTCCTATCCCATGCCTACCACAAACTAGTAGAGGGAACTTTTAGACACAGTTATTCCACTTCTAGGAACTTCAGTTGCCTCAATAGTAAAATGAGCAGCATGGTACCTCTCTATGTCAGATGTGGCCTGTTTATTTTAAGTTCTTCATTGTTTTGGGGGTAGGGAGGCTGAAAGGCTGAAAACTACATTTTATAGTCTCCTTTGGTCAAAAGGGTTCTGGCTTGGGTCCTGCCAATGCAAGACATTCACGCAGACTTGGAAGGCAGAGAGGAAGAGAAGCATTTCCTTCCCTGTGATTGGGGTGCATAGTCATGCCAACAGATAGGGACAGACTGTTTGCAGGGGCTTCCTGGTGAACTTCTGGGAACCCTCACCTCTGTGTGGCATGCAGGTGAAAGTATTGGCTGAGATTTCCTGTGATCCAAGAGTTTTCTGATTTCTTCAAAGCTAACAGGGATTCTCACTGGCCTTCACTTCCCTGCCCTGTCTTTAATAAACTCTGTATTAACTCCCTTTCTGCTAAAATACCTAGAGAGGTTTCTCTTCTCCTGACTGAAGCCTGACTGATAGGTACTACCTTGCACTACTTAACTACTTCAGGCCGTTGTGAGGATTAAATGGAATAATTCATGTAGGGCATCTAGTGTAAACCTGGTGCCTAGTGGGCGCTCTATAAACACCCACTTCCCCCACCTTTTTAAAGAAAAAGAATCATCTCCCATTTTGAAATATTGAAATGGATATGGATGGAGAATGTTGAAGGATCTTGCTTCCCACATTTGGTTAGGAGACCTTAGTTGGACCTGTACATAAAATTTATTTCCATGACATCGGGCCCGGGCTCTAACACAGCTGCTGCACCACTGCCAAATCTGTGGTGAGACTCCCACACGTCTGCAGGCCAGCTTTGTGTACCACTGGCCAGGTTCAGCCTCCACCAGGTGTGTTAAAAAGCCAGCATCTCTCCCTCGCTGTGACGGTGACTTTCTTTATGGTGTTTACTCTGAATCTCATTAAAACATCCCTACCCAGAGTTATCCCTGGATCAAGTCCCTGCTAATCCCTGCCAGGAAATTTTCTAAACACTTTTTTAAGTTAATTCAATGAATAGCAACCACCTCCTCCCTCCACTCTGTGGAAGAGTCATCTGGAAGGCAATCGGCACAGCTCTGGCCTTCTGTTCATTTCCCCATGGGCCTCCAGGAAGCTTGAGATAAACCACACTGGTTAACAGTCAGCAGTGCCCACAGGCCTGAGCTCATTTCCAAAGGCTCATTTGCCTCTGCGTTTTGGCATTTCCAGAGTCCTTCATGAACAACCTCTGAAAAGTGAGGCTGCAAATCACATTCTGTCTGACTTCGGAGTTCTTAATCTTTTTACTGTAAGAAGAAATATTCTGCTGAGAGAAGATGTCATCCTCTCTCTTTCTCTGTAACATCTAACCGGCTTCTATCCCCTCACCCTCTTCCCAGGCTAAGGTATTCGAACGAAGGCAAGCATGCCTTTGTTGTCCTCATGTTGCTCCTTCCTGAGCCTTCTCCCCCCTTAGGGGTCCACTTCTCTACACTTCAGAGACTCAGTGTTCCTCAGTGAAAGTAGGTGACTGTGTCCCCTCTCCAAAGGGAATCTGTATCTGCACTTCAAGGCCTGTGCCCCCTGGTGTGGAAAGTTCTGTGTATTCAACACACATAGAAGGCCTTTTGTATAATTGGCACCATGATCAGCTGTGGGGACGGAAGTCTGGTAGGAAAGACATCTCCGTGCAGTGCCAGCTTGGCTGTGGGAGCTCAGGCTTGAGGATAGTCCTGGGTATCAGGGCATGGGCTTGATGGGAGATTGAGGCAAAGCTAGGCAGGGAGTCCACACTGAAGGTGAGGAGCAGTGGGGTGTCTGTCACCCTCCAGGTTGCTGCAACAACGTATGAGATAGTCACGAAGACTTTCAAATGTGGGGTGACTTTGTCTGAGAGCCCAGCTGCAGAACTGCCTCCTCCTGAGGGAGTAAGGGGTGTGCTCTTTGGAAATACGCAGGGACATTAGGAGGAGAGGGGCGCACACAGGGAGGCTATGAGAGGTAAAGCTGGGAATAAGTGGGTAAGGAGTAATTTGTGGCAAATTGCTTAGCTCCAGAACAAGGCTGGCTCCTCTTAGGTGCAACACCGTAGCAACAGAGGGGCCCAGTGGCCAGAGGCCTGTTGGTGTGTCCATCTGTTATAGTAAAGCATACTTCTGGGCTTCCCAGGTGGCTCCTGACTCCCGGGACTGTAGCACCAGGCAGATGTGCTGGAGTTGTGTGTGCTGGGCCTGGAGGGGATGAGATGATTCACCTGCTACCTACTGAACACCTGCTTCGTCCTAGAGCTGCCCTGGAGACATGACAGGATACCTGCTGCAGGCCACTAGGAGAGACAGAATAGTCAAGGCACAGGGGAGGGAGCCATCCTTTCCTCTGGCACTGGTGGAGAAGCATGCCCGGGCCAAGAGCATCTATCAGGAGAGACAGAACTGTCAGGTGCTGGAGACCTGGTTGGGAGGCATTAGAATCGGAAAGCTTTTGTAGTTTGGGTCCCCTACCAGCACAGCCTGAAACAGGGGTTTAGGTAAGCAGTTTATTTGGGCAGTGAACTCAGGGAGCACAGTAATGGGGTGGGGAAGTGAGACAGGCATGTGTGGGGAGGCCCAATAAAGGGCCCATTGATCGGCAGATCCCTGCTGTGGACAGTGGAGTGCAGTCCTGATGGGGACCTCATGAGAGGCTATAGAGAGCACACCCCAGATTCTGTCCCATTGAGGGTGAGGAAGCTGGGGTGTTTGTCCAGCAGTTCCTGTCACATCTCAGTATTGAGAGCAGCTCTTGGGACATTGACTCCCGGGTCCTTCTGACCCATCCTGAGCCCACGCTGAGCACACTCCCAGGACCAGAGAGAGGCATATATGGGGCCCTGACAGATGACCTCCGAGGTGGGCTGGGAGGACATACATGGGGGCCTGATACTTTCTGCTATAGGAACCAATAGAAGGACTAGGGGCGGGGGGTCATTAATGTTCCTTGACTCAGGGGGGTCAGCCATGGAATGCTGTGCACTCTAGGCCTCATTTCACTTTTCCACTTGTGTTTGCTATCTTTGCTAGAAGGAGAAGGGGTCAGATTATCTAAGCGTCCCCTTCCCATACTTTCCTACTGTGGGCATGTTATGCTACAATAAAGCAAAACAAAAAAATGTGTATAGTTTGGTTAGTGTCAACTGGGTATGTGTACATGTACATGTTCATATGCATAAATGTATTTGGGTGTGCATGTGTCTCTATATCTTATGTATCTAAATCGGTATGAATTATGAGATTTCTCAGTAACATAGTACTAACCAAGAGGGAGGAGGTTTATTATGTTAACATGCACTAGGGACCTGCTCTTTTACTTGGTAATCCTATGCCGAGTGTATTTCAGTTCAGTACAAGCAAAAGCAATAATACCTGCTATGTCTTCTGTATTTTTTCTCTGGAGTTTGGTGTTTATTGCTTAGTGCTTTGGGAATACCTACTTTCCAGGGTATTTACAAGGGAACCTAGTTAGACAATTTTTGATTTTAGAGTCATCTCATTTCCTGGCAAAATACCTCCATCTTTTCCTGCTATATTTTAAGACAGGAATTAAGAGTGGTCATTTTTTTTTTTTTTAATACCAGAGAGAATATTAGAATTATATTAAAGAAAGTGGAATACATTTGGCCTTGCCTTTCAAATCCCTTTGTGGTTTTCCTCATTTGTAAAGTGGGAATGATGCTGTCTATTTCAAAGGGCGATTGTCAATATGTAATGAGATAATGGATCTGAGACGACTCCTAGACTCCAGTGTCAGTCTGGCTTCAAGGAAAGACTGAGCGGCCTCCTGTTTCCAGGAACCTGCAGGAACTTTGTCCAGGGGGTTGTGTCAGAGCTGGGGGTAAAGGCAATAAACATCTTTACTCCAACCAACTCGGAGCCTAAGGACACCCCTGTGCAAAGAAAGAGTGCCTTGCAAGCAATCTAAATCCATCAATTGTGCGACCAAAAACTCCACTAGACAAAGGGAGAAAGAACTGCGCGTGACAGGGTGGTAGTGCTAACCATATGTTTGGAAGCTGCCCTGTCAGATGCCATTCTTGTCGCTTTATGAGCAGCATTTCACTTCATCTGCATGCTATGTTCCTAGAAACACTGGCTTTAGAGAGCAACTTGCCCAGTGGTGGCGGAATAGGCATTTGCGGCCAGGTCTGTCTGATGCTGAAGCCCAGCCTCTTTCTCCTGCATGGCGCTACACTGGGGCTGCAACAGGGGGAAGAAGCCTGCACTGCTCCTTAAAGCAGCCTGTACTGTTTTGTCATGAGAGCAGGAGACACAGGAGGCCTTGCTTACTGGCTGTGGGTCATGAGCCCCTGATTCATATATCTGGGGTGCAGACTTCTCCTGAGGTCTGATAAGGACTTCAGGGTTAAACATGCCTTTACCATAGCCCTGAAATTTCCCTCCAAACCTCAGAATTAGGTCTCTCTCACTTCTCCAGTCCCCCCTCCATGCATTCCCCATGCACGCTATGCTCTGCACATGCCAAATTTGGTGCAGTCTCTAAACTTGTCATGTTATTTCATGTGTCTGTGTTTCTGCTTGAAAATACCCTGCTTATCTTCCTCGTTATCGTGCTTTTTCTCCCTTTTTAGATCCATAGCAATGATCTCCTTTTCCATGAAACATTCCTGGACCTACCTAAGCAGTATTTACTATTTCCTCCATTGGGCCACTGCTAATCCTATACCATAAATCAACCATGTCCTTAACTCATTGCATTGCCATTATTTATTTATTTAACTGTGGCGAGACTGTTAATTCTCAGCCAATATCTGTGTGCTCCTCTAGGTTTCCCAGCCTCCCTTGCACTTAGATTGGGGCCATGGCCAATGGATCTGGGCAGACGTGATGTGTATCACTTCTGGACCTGGCACTTGAAATCATCCCACATGATCCTCTATCCATCCTTTGACCTTGAAGATCATGTAGCTCGGATTTTGTCACTACAGGCTGAAGGAAAGCCACTCAAGACGTATTTGGGTATGATGTGAGCATAAAAAGACATTTTCATTTTATAAGCCACTGAAATGTTGGGGTCCATTGGGGAAGCTGGCATTCATTACCTTGATTTCGATAGTATGTTTTTCCTGTTACTGGTGAGTTTTTATGGGTAGGAACATTTTTCTATTTACCTTGGTATTCTTAACACCTGGTGAAGGTGGTGTAGTGTATCTGAGAAGCCCAAATGAGGGCATTTCATATGAAGCCAGTTCTTCTGCAGCTACAGTCTCCAAGTCTCAGTGACACATTCTCATCTTGGCTGGCAAAGGGGTAATATGATCCTTATGTACCTGCTGCTTTATCAGCCCAGGTAGGTCCTTTTAAAGTCTGCCACTCAGGGGTTGGCTGCCAGCTTGAATCTGTGTTTTCTGCTTCAGTTTTCCTCCCTCTTCTTAGAAGCGTTTCTGCCGTGGAAAGATATTGGCAGAGCAATTGGATTTTGTGTTCAAAGTTAAAATGTAATTATTTCCGCTTCACATTCCTTCATTAACTCCATCACTCTGGTTCTGAGAAGGAGAAAGGGACTGGTCTATCTTCCCCCCTGAGGGACATGGTCTGACAGCAAGCCTAACAACAGGCTTAGAGTACAATGTTTGTGGCTGACTCTAATGAGCTCGGGGATGGAGGGGGCCTGGGCTGTGTCTGGATGTTCTCACTCATTACAAATATCATAATCAGCTCTGATCCCATTTTTTGTGTAAGCCTTGAGAACTTCTCTAAAGATTCTAATTTCCTAGGACAGTGGCCAAAGGTATAACAGGGATTGGGGAGAGAAACGAGAGTCATGTCAACTTTTTTATAAATGTTATTTCTTTTCATCCCATAGACCAGTGGTCGGCAAACTCATTAGTCAACAGAGCCAAATATCAACAGTACAACAATTGAAATTTCTTTTGAGAGCCGAAAACCGACTTCTGTGCACGGGCCACGAAGTTTCAATCGCACTGTATGTGCGCGCCTGCACTGCATGTGGTATTTTGTGGAAGGGCCACACTCAAGGGACCAAAGAGCCGCGTGTGGCTCGTGAGCCGCGGTTTGCCAACCACTGCCATAGACTGATGGGAGGCAGCTCATGCCCATTTATCAGACGAGGTAAAGAAATTCAGACTGGCTTGTTAAAAATATGTAAAATCGCACAGTTGGCACACATCACAAGCTGTCTGGTTCCCATGTCCCTGTTCCTTCTTTTTTACCACACTGTGATCTCACTCCTAGTTTCTTTACTGAGCCCCATTTAACTGCAGAGTATCCCAGGGCTTCATGTCCTACCAGCAGGGGCTGGCTCACATTACTTGATTTCTCTGACCTTCATTTCTGCCCTCACAGAAGGATGCTCCTAGGATTGAAGGGAAAAGCCGGGCCAAAGAGAGAGAGCACTTTATCTATCTCCCCTTCCCCGTGCTCTCTCACTGCAGTGGGTTATGGTCACCCTGGGGAGCTTCTGTTGCTGCTCTGGTTGGAGGGTGAAAACTGGAAGCTGCTGTATATTTTCCTCCCACTAGGACTAGAACTAGGACTAAAAAAAAGTTATCTCAAGTCAACTAGAGCCCCTGGTCATGAAGAGCCACACTGATTGATCATCCAGGAGGGACCGGGTCCTTCCCAGAAGAGAGTCCTTACCTCTTCTGCTTGGAATGGAGAGTCTGAGTCTCAGAGTTGGATCTAGGGAGAGCGGCTGAGGCTTCTTGAAGGTCCTGAGTCATTACCATGAAGAGTTATGTTGGATCTTGCAGCCGTAAAGAACCCAGGTGAAGGAAAAGGAGATGATGAGACCCTAACACAGAAGGAGTGGTCTTATATCTCTAGACAGTTCCTCTCTGGCTTTCTGTCCACCAGATTTTGTGATTTTCCTATGGTCAACATTCCTACTTGACATGGTAGTGAAGTGAAAGAATGGATGTTAGAATCAGGAAGACTTGATTTCCCATCCCAGATCAGTCACTCCGTAGCTTACTTTCTGTGTATATTAAGTTATTCACTTCACTACTTGTGGTCTCAGGTTCTCTCATGAGTATGTAACCAGGACATAATAACCATGATGCTTGGGATGTGATAAAATGCAACTATTCTTTCTCCTCCTCCTTCTCCTCCTCCTACTCTGTCTCCTTCTCTATCTTCTTCTTCTTCTTTTTTTTTTTTTTAAGCTTAATGCTTGCTCCATCCTCCTCTAAGCTCACAGGCTTTTTACCTAGCAGATAAAAATCAAGCACTTAGCTAAGGTCTCGGCAGCCATGACATGGCCTCAAGGCAACCAGCCATCTGCAGAATGTCTAGAAAGACAAATGTCTACCATCCTCTTTCTTTCTGGCCTCTAACTTATTGGCAGAGAAATTTTAAGTAGATTTTTTAAAAAAGAATCACCATATTGCAGAAACAGATTGAAGAAAGATGGATTTGGGAGAATAATATTTGCTGGAGGAGAGAATCCAGGTCCCAAAAGGGAAGTCGTGGCTGATGCTACAACTCGGACAGCCTCCTTGCTGAGTAAAATGAAAGCTTGCTAACTATACAGAGCCACATACTAACAATATTTATTGAGCAATTGCTTTGTGTTGGCTTTATATGAATTGTTTTATTCAACTTTTAACAAACATATGAGTTAGTAACTATAATTATTTCACTTTTATAAGTGGGGAAATATGGGTCATCTTCCTAAGGCTGTATAGCTAAGTGCTAGAGTCAGAATTTCGAATTGTGGTCAGTAGGACTCCAACTTTAAGGAAAACCTTACAATGAGAACAAAAATTATTGTTCAGTAAAATTCACCAACCCTGTGTTAAGGATTGAATTGTGTCCCTTCCACCAAATTCATATTTTGACACTCTAACCAACAATGGAATGTATTAGGAGATAGGATCTTTAAAGAGATAATTAAGATCAGATAAATTCATAAGGGTCCGGCCCTAATCCAATATGACTGGTGCCCTTATAAGAAGAGGAGACATCAGGAGTGTGCACACACTGTGGAAAGGTGGTGAGAGGACACAGGGAACCACCCACTCCTTTGTATTTTGTTATGGCAATCCTAGCAAAGTCATATATCCCACCACCTTTATAGGTGAAGTGTACTTTGCCATTCCTTGACTTTGAGTTTAGTCATATGATTTACTTTGGTTGATGGAATCTTAGCAGACCTGATGTGAGTAGAGGCTTAAAAAACATTTGGGTGCTTTGGTTTAATCTCTTGTGCCTGTGTTACAGCCATGTGAAGGATGTGCTCCATCTATAGTCCAAAGAGGATGAGAGACAGATTCCTTAAATTTAGAATCAGACCCTGGAGTAATAGCTTAAACTAAATTAGTTTTCTTTTCTTGTTTACCAATTGGAAGGGGTCTTGTGGAGAAGAGCAGATCAGTTATTATCTGAATGAAGAAATGACATTTTCTTTGTACATAGAAGAGTAACGTAGATAGATTCTCTAACCTGCCCCAGTTACAGTCCAATGTGATGAAGTCTGAAGTGATGGTAAGTAAGCTCCAGGGTGCTGGGGAAGCTACAGAGGCCATCTCTGACTCAGAATAAAGAAGGGCAGGGCCAGCGGGGCTCCTAAAATTAATTACTCATAGTAAGCTGAAGCTTAGAGGGCCCATAGCAGGTTCCCAGATAAGGTACCATGCAAAGGAGGATTTGAGAGGGGGATAAATGGTATGTGCAAGGCCCGCGGTAGGGGAGACACTTGCAGTTCCTCTAGCTCAGTGGTCGGCAAACTGCGGCTTGCGAGCCACATGCGGCTCTTTGGCCCCTTGAGTGTGGCTCTTCCACAAAATACCACGTGCGGGCGCGCACGTACAGTGTGATTGAAACTTCATGGCCCATGCGCAGAAGTCGGTTTTCGGCTCTCAAAAGAAATTTCAGTAGTTGTACTGTTGATATTTGGCTCTGTTGACTAATGAGTTTGCCGACCACTGCTCTAGCTGATCTGTGTAGGCTTACTTTGGAGCCTCCTCTTAGCCAGGGCTCTCCAGGGTGTAGAGGACTTTGGCAATCTGGGAGCAGGGAAGGTGGGCATGCTGTGCCGGCTGAAGGAGGGACTCCGGATCTCTTCTCCTTTCTCCTCTCCTTCCAACAGATTGTGTGAATTCTCCCGAGGTTTTGCTTTTCTTATAAGAAATGGTGGGAGTGTGGGGCAGAGGTGGGCTTAGAATATGGCAGTACACAAGGCACTTCACACACGTTATTTCATTTGATCCTCATTACAGCCTTCTCATGTTGGTGTTATTATTTCTAACTTATCCGCACATCCTATTGGCTCTTATTTATATTCAGGATACGACCCCAACCAAACCACTTCTTACTACCTCCATCACTTCCCCATTTGCCTCTTGGGCCAAGCCACAACTCTCTCGTACTTGGACTATTTTAAGAGTCTTTCAGCTGGCCTCCCTACTTCCACACAATGATCAGCGTGATCCATAATGTACATTGAAGTCTGATTATATGTCGCTCATCTGCACAAAGCTATCCAATGGCTCCCCACATGATTCCCAATAAACCCACAGTCCTTAACGATGGTCTATGAGGTCTTCTACGATCTGGCCACTTTTCTACTTCCCGATCTCATCTCCCACCTCTCCCCATTCTATCCACCCCAGTCACCCTGACCTCCTTAAGGTTCCTTCTCACTGTCCTTAAACACCACAAGCACAGTGGAGTCTCAGATCTTTTGCATACATTTCCTCTTCATCAAATATTCTTTCCACAGATATCTGTGTGGCTTCCACCCTCCCTTCCTTTAGGTCCTTTTAAATGGAAGCCTGACCAATATCACCCCACTTCCATCATGCTTTGCTCTTTTTATCTTGTTGTGTTTTGTTTTTTTTTCTTCACAGATCCTAGCATTGGACATAGTCTGTCTTTTGTTTATTCTCCCTCTAAAATGTGTGCTCTATAAAGGCAGGGACTATATGTTTTGGTGCTATTTATTTTGTCTTCAATGCCTAGAACATTGCCTGGCTCACAGAGGCACTTAATGAATATTTGCTGAATGTGATTCAGAGAGATTAAGCAACTTGCCCTGGGTTACCCAGCTAGTAAGTAATAAAACAAGAATACAAGTCTTATTGGTACTGAGGACCATCCCCTTCCTAATCCATTTTCTTAGGCCCTTGCCTATTGCCCAGATACCAGGACGAATGGGACTGGCATATAGGTCCTTACAACTCTGATTTCTTTAGAGCAGCCGTGGGCAAACTACGGCCCGCGGGCCGGATCCGGCTGTTCTATCCGGTTCTCTTGCTCTCCCCTCCGCTCCTTTACTTTGAATTTATATTAGTTCACACAAACACTCCATCCATGCTTTTGTTCCAGCCCTCCGGTCCAGTTTAAGAACCCATTGTGGCCCTCGAGTCAAAAAGTTTGCCCACCCCTGCTTTAGAGTAATGCTCAGTGAAGAAACATGAGGGTTAATGAAAAATTCTCTCCTTTTGATTATCCTGGAATGAAAAACCTCAGCTGCCTCTCTGTTAAAAAAAAAAAAAAAAAGTCACAAGGGCTTTCAATTTCCTTGTCCATGTTTCTGTGTGTTCAAGAATCCTTAATTAAATTTTATATTACTTGATATTTATCCTATAAAAAAGAAAGAAATCAATGAACTCACATGGCTACTACGGTCTTGGCTCTGATTGGAAAAGCAGAGAGAAAGCTGCTTGTGACAGACATGGACACAGCCAGTGGACACTGTATCCTCAGGGGTATTGCAAACATGACACTCCTTCTGGCCCTCTGCTCAGGTAGGCTGAGCATGTCAGCAGGGCACTTTCCTGGGTTCATTCCCATCCTTGCTTTCTGGCTTACACTCATATGACCCCATCCTCTTGGGCTTACCCACTGTCAAGAGAAGCTCTAGTGGGCAGACATTGTCAGTGCCTTCCTTGTGTGCACTGGATCTGTCCATTTGGCAGGCACTAGAAGTAATGTTTCCGTGGGACAGGGATGATAGAAAGCCCAGAACGGGGTAAAGAGTGACGGCAGTGCCAGGGACAGTGGTGGCAGGAGCGAGGTGTGCTCACAGCCTTTTGTTTTGTGTACTGGGATTGTGTCCCATGAAACGGTTATGGGATTGGGTATACTAGTATCCGGCACCTTCAATTCTGCAGGGTTTATCTGAGAAATGCTTTGATGACTTCCTGCTGACTCTAGAGATCAACACACTTTTCCCCTCCCAACTGTGTGGGAGCACAGGAGAGACCTTGTGAAAAGCCCCGACTCAATTGTAGGTCAGAGAATTGAACTTCTTGATTTGTCTTTAAGAAAATACCCATGCCATTTTCTAGGACAAGTGCAAGAAAAGTGGTGGCTGAGGCTCCTAGCATAGGGGGAAATTGCTCGTCATTTGAAGTCAAAACAGTTTCTTGCTGTGGATCTGAGCAAATTTTTATATTTCTCTGAACATTTTTTCCCCCAACCTGTAAAATCAGTTTTGAAGATAAAATGTTTCCTCCTTCTCTCCCTCCCTCCCTCCCTCCCTCCCTCCCTCCCTCCCTCCCTCCCTCCCTCCCTCCCTCCCCCCCCCCTCCCTCCCTCCCTCCCTCCCTCCCTCCCTCCCTCCCCCCCTCCCTCCCTCCCTCCCCCCCTCTCTTTCTTCTTTCCTGTTATTCAATACAATTATTGAGCTGCTGTGCTAGGCACTGGACAAACATAGATAAACAAAATCATTTGTGACTGCTAAGATCCTAGTGCAAGAAACAATGACAGCACAGTACATATATGCAGGAATAGGTGTCTATCTTAGTTGCAGCAGCACCAAAGAGAAAGTGCTAATCTCTTGTGAAGGAATAGAGAACATGAAATCTAAGCAACAGTTTGCAAAAGAAATTGCATGTGAAGTGGACCAGTTGGGGCCACAGTGCGGATGAAGGAAAGTGAGTCAATACCACACCTCATGTACAAAAGCTACAAAAGGACGCACATGATTTGGTTGACTTGTTGAGTTAGAGGCATCTGTGAAAGCACCAGGTCCTCCTGACAATGGACACCCCGAGCCAGATCAGCAGAGCCTGAATGGTCAAGACTGGAGGCCATGTTTGGGGACCCTTGGCAGGGCACTCGATGAAAAGATCTCACTGTGAAGAGGACTGGAACAGAACCCTGTGGAACACCAAACCTTGTGTGTTGAGAAAGAGACATCTACCAGCAAGGCCTGGCAAGGAGAGTGATGGGGGAGAAGCTGGGTAGAGTCACATTGCTGAGGGCACAACAGAATGTGTCAGGGAGGACTGACTGGCTGAGCTGCAAATGCTGCAGGGAGGTCAAGGCCAGTGAAAATCAAGACTGCCTATGGAATTTAGTGATTAAGTGGTTAATGGTGAGGGAGGGAGCCAGGTGACAGTAAATTAAGGTGTGTGAAAAGGCTTTGACAACTGAAGAGCCATGGAAATGAAGTGTCAGTTCCTGATGGAGGCAGGAATCAGCCACCTTAGGCTGATCAATTCAGAATGTGCAGTGAGACTGACGTGAAATTCACCACTCCAGACTCACAGCTTCTCCTTCGTATCCCGTGGAGAACAGAACATCAGCATTTTAAATAGACACCCCTGTCCTCGTAATGAATGCTTTTGAACACTTTTCCATCCTTATCTCAAAATTAGCTTCTTGTTGGCTCCAGAAGATTGCCTGAAATGTGTCACCTAGGAGCAAAAATAAAATTGGGGGCATAAGAAAGAATGAGAGTGAAACAGCAAATTATGGGGTCGTTGCTATGTTGGAATAAATAATCCTGGAGACTGGATAGCAGTGCTGAGTTATAGAATTTATTCTCCGAAGAAAGCAGCTTTAATCTTGGAGTCTGTTTTGGCCCCAGTAGGAAAGGGGCTTCCCTTCTAGTGGAACGAAATAGATTTTCCAATAGTTTTGTCCGGTAAAAAAGAAAAGGAAAATAACAAAATATATTAAGTAGTTTGGCTGCTTAAGGAAACCATATCTAGAGGCCACGTGAGCTTTCAGTAATTCAGTGTAGCTATCATGGTCTCCTGCAGGTGGCCCATGGTTGTGTGCAGACAGCTGGGGTGAGGTCAGGGGACTCTGAATCCATTTGATTTATAACAGCTTCTTATGATATTAACTGAGCTCCATGCAACTGTCTAGAGAGAAGTCTGTCATAATGACCATGCACTTGGCCATGACAAGCTTGAAATCCTGAATCTGGGCTTAAAAGTACCTGGCACATTCCTACCTTGGCACCTACAGTTTCCTCTGCTTGGTTTGCTGGTCCCCAGATGTCCACATGGCGGTTGCCCTCATCATTCTTAGGCCTTTATCCAAGCATTACCTTCTTAGTGAAGCCTTCTCCAACAATCCAGTTTAAAATGACACCTGCATCCATCCACCATCTCCTCTCTCCTCTTCCTGCTTTATTTTTTATTTATAGCCCTTATTACCTTATCATATATATTTTCTATTTTACTAGAATGTTAGTTGCTCAAAGCAATGCTTTTGGTCTGTTTCAATCACTATCATAGCCCCAGTGTCTAGCAGAGTGCTTGGCACATAATAGGCGCTCAGTGATGTTTTCCAAATGAGTGAAGACATTGGCTTTGGCGGCCTGCCACCTCCCCAGATCCAGAGAGGGATTGTCAGCCTCTAGAAAAGTACGTCCCTCATAAAAATCACCAGCAAGTTACCACGCAGCCTCCTTCGTTCACTAGGCTCTGTGATGCCTGCCTCTTCATTCAAAGCACGAACAGCATTGCTCGAGTTTGCCAGGAGCTTCCAGGGTGTGCACTCTGGGTTTTCTCTCTGCCATCATATAAACTCGTCCTCCTTTCAATGCCTGGGAGGTCATAGGCTGGAGGGCTATAGATGTGGAGAACATCAGAGCAAGAAGGAGCCTGCATGGTCCATTAGTCCAGTCTGCATTTCTGTAGATGGAGAAGTTAGAACTCGGGTTCACGTGCCATCCACGTGATCCTCACCAACAGTGCGGGTCTGGTATCAGGATTCCAGCTAAGGATTGAAAAAGAGATGGACGGAAATGTTAAATTCCTTTCCCGAGGCTGCTCAGTTACTGAGTGTGACTGTCAGGCTGGGGACCCACGTTTATTTTGATTCTAAACTCATGCCCCTCTGACTGGATTCTGTGTGAGCTGCAATTTGTGGAGGAAGGCCGTACACTGACTGGGCCCTGCACGTGATGGTGGGAGAGTGGGTGTGTGGCCACTTCCTTCTCTGCTGTTAGTTACCCTGTATTTCTGAAAGATGGTTTCTTCCTTTCCTCCTTTACAGCAGAAAAGTGTTCCTCTCACCTGTTGAGTGGCCAGTCCTCTAGCATTTTGCTTTCTCTCTTTGCTCCTTCTGCATCTGCTCTTCCTCTCCCTTGGCCTTCGCTACTAACTCTTCCACATGCTTGGTTTTATGTATGCCTCATACTGCAAAGGAACACACCGTCCTGTGTCCTACGTTCCCCTGTTTCTACATTCTCCTGCTCCTCCTTCTTTAAGAGCGGGCTTCCTGAACGAGTCCTCTGCACTTACCCTCTTCCCTTGCCCTCCCAAGCCACCGTGGTTCTGCCCTTTCCTATCTCATAGTTGTTCCTGCCCTGTGTACCCCTTTGCCCCCATCCCCTGGTACCACCATTTCATCAATTACTTATATTCCTTTGAGGACTTTAGGTGCCTCAAGATGCCTCATGTAAGAGGAATCATGCAGTATGTGTCCTGTGAAGGACTTATATCACTTAGCATTCTGTCTTCCAGATTTACCCACGTTATCACAAATGGTGGGATTTTCTTCTTTAAGGCTGAATTATAGTCCTTTGTATGATCTAATGTTAAGTGTTCTTACACTGAAAAAAAAAGAAAGGAAGGAAGAAAAGAAAGGAAGGAAGAAAGAACATAACAACAAATAGACACTTTAGAAGAAAGAAAGAAAGAAAGAAAGAAAGAAAGAAAGAAAGAAAGAAAGAAAGAACCTAACAACCAATAGACACTTTGGAGGAAACTCTTGGAGACAATGGATATGGTTATTACTGGGATTGTGGTGATGGTAACACAAGTGTATGCATATGTTCAAACTCACCACATTGCATACATCAATTATGTGCAGTCTTTGTGTACCAATTATATTGCAACAAAGCTGGGGAAGGAATAACATACCTATTATGAAATCATTTTCCTTCTTTCTAAAGTACATTCTTTAGCAGTTCTTTTAGCAAAGGTCTGTTGGAAACTAACTCAGGTTTTATTTGTTTGAAACTGTCTTTATTTTGCCCTTATTCTTTAAATATTGCCTGGATGCTTATAAAATTCCCAGCTGACAGCTATTCTCTTCGAACACTTCAACTGTGTTCCATTGTTGCTGCTGGGAGTCATCTGTCAGTCTAAGTGCCATGTCACTGGAGGTGAGCTCCTTTTCTTTGGGCCCCTTCACAGTCTTTGCCTGTTACTTGGTGTTTGATAGATTCATCATATTGTACCTCAGTGTGAGGTTCTTTTAATTATCCTTCTCAGATTAGAAGTGAGAGAACTCATGCCTTTCATCAGTTCTGGGAAATTTTGTGCCATTATCTTTTCAAATATTATATATTTACAAACCATTACCTACTTTAAAAATTCTCATTAGGCATGTCCTTAGATCTCATTGCTCTATTTCCTATGTCTCTTAACCTCTGATTCATATGTTTTATCTTTGGGCTATATATTTATTATTACTATTAATTACATTTTATGCATTCACCTTCTAGTTGAATGAATCTCTGTTCGTTCTGAAACTATTTTCAGTTCAATATTTTTTGCTCCAACTGTGTCTAATCTGTTATTTAGCCTACATTTTGAGTTTTAATTTTCATTTATTTTATTTTTTATTTCTATAAATTCTCTTTGAATCTTTCTTTCAAATAAACCTGCTCACTTTTGAGACTTATAATCTTAATCACTTATGTCTTAAAATGTAATACATATATAGTTTCTAGATTCTAATTCTGATAATTATAAAATCCGAAGACATTGTGCTTTACTTTCCTCATCTGGAGAATGGGAAGAAAAATAATTCCTACTCAGTAGTTTGTTTTGAGGATTAAATGATCAAATATATGCACAGTTCTTAGAAGAGTATCTAGCATGGAGTGTAACCTATACAAGTGTTAGCTGTTGTCACTAGTATTATTGCTGCTATTTGTAGAACTGATTTTGTTCTTTGTTGACTTCTTCTAAATGGTTTGTTTTTCTTGTGTGTTAAGTTATTTATTATTAGAAGCTCATGTTCCTTGGAACATTAACAGTGGACATTCCTTAAGGCTTGTGTTTATATAAGGTGCTTTCTTCCAGAGAGGACATGCATTGGCTTTTTTCAAGCCATGAGCCTACTACTGATCCCAACGATTTTAAATTAAATTCTTGCCTTAGCTGTTTTCTTGCCACAATGTGTAAATTCCAGCCCCAAATTTGCCTGCAGGTTGGATTGTGGTTACTAATTCTCAGGGGAGACTTGTTTCCCCTTCACCCAGAGATAAGACTAAGATAGACAGACTTTCTTAATATCATTCTTTGAAGGGTAGTTTCTTTGCTGCTTTGCCTGGTGAGGTTTTCACTCGTTAGGGTCCCAGAATTCTATGGTGTCCCTGATTGTAGGTCCCACATTCCGCATCTTCAGGGAGAAAAGGATGACCTTGGGTTGTTCACTAGCTTATTTGCTTTTGTGAATTAATTTAAAAAAAATCCTCACCCAAGGATATGTTTGTATTGATTTTTTAGAGACAGGAAGAGAGAGAGAGAAAGAGAGAGAGAGAGAGAAAGAGAAACATTGATGTGATAGAAACATCCATCAGTTGCCTCCCGTTCTCGCCCTGACCCCTGACAGGGGATCAAACCACAGCGTTTTGGTGTACAAAATGACTCTCCAACTTACTGAGTCACCTGGCCAGGGTGTGCGTTCGGTTTTTTCCTCTGTTCAGTTTTTTACTAACTTTCCTTTCATCTCAGCTCCTGTCTGGAAAATGTATTTTAGATACTTTATCCAATATTTATAGATGTTTTGAACTTTGAGATTTTTTCCTCTATAATGGGCTAGATAGTCACTGTCGCAGCATAAAAGCAGCCATAGACAATTCATAAACAAGTGGGTATGCTGGTATTTCCAGTAAACCTTATTTATGAAAGTAAGTGATAGACTGGATTTGACCCCTGAGTTTTAGTTTTCAACCCCTGTTCCATAATAGCTGACAATAGAAGACACTAGAAGAATCTGAAATTGTTGCCTCTCGCATTCCTGGCAGTCATAGCAACAGAAGATACCAATGTGTTGCCTGATTGATTCTTTCCTTTCTATTTGGAGCTTAAAGTCTTACAGGAGAAAATCCTATAGGGACTCTCACGGAGACAGCCCACGGGGAGAAACATGCATGGGGGGTTGGGCACAAGTTGGAGTCAGGAGGTTGGGAAACTTGAATTGTTTATTTGCCTTCCAGGGTTGTTCTGTCGCAGGGGTCCTCAAACTACGGCCCGCGGGCCACATGCGGCCCGCCGAGGACATTTATCCGGCCCGCCGGGTGCCGCTGCCTGTCCTGCTTAGCAGCCGACTCGTCCCGGGCCCGCAGTGCGCATAGGAATTTGTTCATAGTTTTGTTTTTTAAACTATAGTCCGGCCCTCCAACGGTCTGAGGGACAGTGAACTGGCCCCCTGTTTAAAAAGTTTGAGGACCCCTGTCTCCGGCCTGGTGCTTGTAATGAATCCTGCTGGATCACAGATTCACGAAAATCCCCAAGTTTCTTCTGTCCTCCCCATTGTTCCTCGCTGTCTGCACAACCTCCAAACCTGCATGTCCTCCCTCTTCCCCTCTGTTTAGTGGTGTAGAGGTCAGGATAGTGGCTCTTTCCTTTTTCTTAAACCAACTTAGGTCCCCATCATGAAGTCTATGCTTTTGACTGACTCCCTGGGCCTAAACTGTAATGTTATTTGTCACATGAGCTGGAAAGGAGGCAGAAATGGAGAGAGAGATGTATTTTATAATTTCCTGAAATCTGAGTACTAAAACACCACTTTTCCAACCAACGAAGCTTCAGTATAATTTTTGGAAACAAAAAGCTTTGTGGTGAGCTGGCTGTGCAGTCTTACTGGTTGGAGAGAATTCAAGCATATTTTCATGGCGCAGGTGCTGGAAGCTGTGGCAGGCAGGAGTCCAGGCTGAGGATACAGGTGCAAACAAAGATTTTCACCGAGGCCCCAGCTCTAAGTGTAGTTGCCCCAAAGCTGGGCTTGCCATTCCCTTATTGGAAGCAACCTGCAAAGCTGGCATTTCTACAGACATCTTTGTTAGTGGTGAGTTGGGGGCCCTGTTGGCTCATAGGTTAACCTTACTAATTAATAGAAGGGACAGAGGCCTCAGAAACAGACAGATTTCCCCTATATTTCATTAGGGTGACTTTGAAAAGCTTGCAGGCAAATGGCACCTTTCACTTTAAAAAATCTAAACCACGCCTTTTTAACTATTCTTAAAATTGGAGCTTGAGATGTCCACGGTGGCAAGGAATAGACAATTTTGGCTTTTAGAAACTTGTCCTTGGGAAGTCTGGAGGAGAAGAAAGATAACTCTTCACTTTTTAAAAAAAGTATTTTTATTGATTTCAGAGAGGAAGGGAGAGAGAGAGGGAGAGAGAAACATCAGTGATGAGAGGGAGTCATTGATTGGCTGTCTCCTGCATGCCCCCTACTGGGGATCGAGCTGGCAACCCAGGCATGTACCCTGACTGGGAATAGAACCTCAACTTCTTGGTTCATGGGTCCACGCTCAACTAGTGAACCACACTGGCCTGAGGGGGCGGGGGTGGGGGGTGGGAGACAGCACTTTTAAGTGCATCATTCTAATGCTTCACTCCTTCGTGCCTCGTTTTCCCCTCCTTTATACTTATTTTGAAAGCTTGTCTCCCTCTTCCTCCAGTGCAAACCCACGCCATCTCCGAGTCTGTTTTGGAAGAACAGACTGGGAGACATCTGCCTCTTGCCTTATTTTTTCAAATTCCTCTGAATGATGGAGCCAAGTCTCCGCACCAGAGCGCCCGCTCCCTGAACAAACCAAATGGCGGCTGCTGGCAGCGTATTGACAGCTTGTTAATAGAGGGATCCTTGACAGTGTGACAACCTGTGTGGGCCGCCTCGGGAAGCCAAATCCACCCCCACCCAAACCCCAGTCATTAACAGGTGGGAGAAACAGCAACTCACTGCTGCGGAGGGGGAAATACTCAACCGAATGCATTATGTGGATTAGAAAGTCCTCCGATGTTGTGATCTCGTCCCTAGTGCTTGTTAGCAGGCTCTGCTGGGGAGTGCGTTGACTCTGGGGTCAGATGAGCCTGGATTTGAATCTAAGTTTGGCCACCTGCCAGCTGTGTGTCTGGGGGAAGTCCCCACACCGAATCTCATTTGTGAACAGTCCCCTGGTCCCATGCTATTTGCGAAAACACGGTCATAGATGTCACTTGTCGGCGGTCAGTTGTTAAAAATCTCTTCTTATGATGCTGGGCTTGCCAAGTGCTTCTCGTAGTCCTGTCAAGTTTTGACTTTCACATTGTGAGGCTTTGTTTTCTCAGCGCCTTCAGTTTGAAATAACTGCGCCTGCTTGGTGAATTGGGCCTTTTGTCATTAGAAAGTGATCCCCTTTATTTCTTTCCTTTTTTAAAGTATTGTTTTAAGAGAGAGAGAGAGAGAGAGAGAGAGAGAGAGAGAGAGAGAGAGAGATGAGGAGATGAGGGAACCATCAATCGGTTGCCTTTCATATGTTTCCTGACTAGGGATCAACCCCACACACAACCCAGGTATGTGCCCTGACTGGGAATCAAACCAGCAACCTTTCGGTGCACAGGACAGCACTTCAACTAACTGAGCCACTTTGATCAGGCCGATCCCCTTTATTTTGAATCATTCTTTTTATCTTAAAATAATTTTTTGTGGTGCTATTTTATGTGCTGGTAGCTAAGTATCTCTCTATATTGGCCACATTACATTTAATTTACAATATTTCTGGGCCCTCGTGTTTCTCTGGAACTAGGGGTGAGGGATGAGGGGTGCAGAGAAAGCGCAGGCTCAGGTGGCTGCTGTTTGGATAAGGCATACAAAGTGCTTGGACTGACCTCCTAGAGACCGTTGTTCCCTGAGCTCCTTGAAGCCCCAAATACATACATTCTCTGAAAGAAACCCTCTTGTTGCCTGTACATGGTGGCCCCACTCACATCAGGCTCCAAACATTTCCTTCTCAGCTCTCACCTACACTAAAAAGATGTAGGAAAAATCTCTTAAAACTTATAGCTGTAGCTCTTGGTATATTGCTAAGGGTTAAACTTTATTTAGGAAACATTTAAGATTATTTAAAATACAGGGTGGGCAAAAGTTGGTTTATAGTCGTATGTGAAACACAGATTTTATTCTTGCATTATTATTGATAACTAGAGGCCCGTTGCAGGAAGATTCCTGCAAGAATAGGGCTTCCTGGGCTGTCTCTACCGCCCCACCTGCTTACCTCCTGTCTCAGCCGCCCCACTTGCTTCGCTTCCTTCTGCAGCACTTGGCTTCCTTCTGCGCTGTCTTCAGTCTTCACTCTGCACCTGGATATGCAAATTAATCTCCCTCTTGGTTGGGTTAATTGGCATACTCACTCCTGATTGGCAGGTGGGCGTGGCTTGTGGGCATAGTGGAGGTACGGTCAATTTGCATGTTTCTCTTTTATTTGATAGGATTGTATTAAGAACAACTGTAAACCTACTTTTGCCTACCCCTGTATTGATTTCCAAGCTGTCTTGGGTCTCGGATCCCTTTGTGAATGTGGTGAAAGCTATGGACTCCTCAAGAAAAAAAAAGCACAAACAATTCAAACAATTTCAGCCTATCCTATAAACTGCCTAAAGTTCTAAAGGCTCCAGGTTAAGGGACCCTTTGTTATTTAAATATGCATATTATAAAAATGAAGGGATAAAAGACAGGATGCAAAATTTAAGTAAATGCAAATTTATTTGTCAGAATGGCAGACTGTATAGCCATGGCCGAAAGTTTGCTGCCTATTCTGGTGGGTCTCAGGTGGAATCAGATTTACCAGGGAGACCATGCCCTGAGTGAGCACTGCCTGCATGCATGGGAAACCCAAGCTGAGAACTAAGTGAACAGGCCTAGGACCAGTGAACCTTGTGACCCTGACTCAGGCACCCAGGAAATATCCTCCAAGGCAGGGCTCCATAATCAAGTGCATGCCCCAGGCTCCCACTGAAGAAAATCCCAATTGAAGATAAGCTGAGGAGAAACTATCACAGAACACTAAGAAACACCACCACGACAGATGGTCAGCAGGTGCAAGAAATGGACCCATCGGTACCTGAGAAAGTAGAAATCATAAAGTCAGCTGACAAAGTACCTTAATATATTGTTTTTCAATGTTGAAAAAATGATAGAATCCCTAAAAATGGAGATAATGAAAGAGGACAGACAAATTTGAGAGAGGAAAAAAAAAAAAAGCTAGTTTTAGAAATGAAAAATATTGCCATGGGTGAGAAGAAACCTTTGATGACTGTTTGAACAGTAGCCCAGCCATGAGGGAAGAGTGGATAAATGGAACGGAAGAATTCCCAGAGGAAGCACCCAGAATACAGCAGAGAGGGGTAAAGAGTTGGAAACTGTGAAAGAGAAGTTGAAGAATGGAGGAGAGAATGTGACATCTCAACCTAGACACACTGGAATGAAAGGGCAACATTCGTGCATAAAGACAAAGTTCTGAAAGTTACCAGGCAGAAAAAGCTGATTACTTAAAGAAGTCACTGTCAGACAAAAGACAGACTGTCATCATCAATAATACATGCCAGGAAAAAAAAAAGAAGAAAAAACTATCTCTAAGACTGAGGCAAAATTCTGCACGTATATTTGTAAATGATGCAAAAAAGAAAGAAAAGAAAAAGAAGCGCCAAACCCCAAAACACAAAACCAACACCCGCAGGAAATGCGATCAAGTGTTGAGTTTATTCTGGTTGGTAAAATTAAAAGTGACTGTTATTTTTATCTTAATATTTCGGAGTTATTCGCATTTCCTACAATAAACATGATTTACAAATGTAATTATATAAATATTAAAAAACAATAATCTGTGCGGAAAGGATAGGAAGACCAAGTCTGTGTCTGTTCAAATTAAGCCCATTCTTTAAGGATGAGCTTCAGTGACGCTTTATCCTGGAGGCTTTCCTGCTGTTCCTCTAACTGCAGGACAGACTCATCCATTAGGCACTGGGTGCACAGTGCCCAGGGCCATGACAGTATTTTAATTTTCAATGCTTTAAAGTCACAAGGAAAAGCAGGATATAATAGTGAATATATAACAATGACTACAGCCTGGATTATATTTTATATTTGTTTTTATACCAAGGCTGTGGTAAAATATAATTTTTTATATTTATATATCTGTATATATTTTTTAATGGAGAGGGACCCATGAAGGCAAAAGTGTCCAGAGCCCAGGGAAGTCTTAAAGCAACCCTGAACCTCTGACTTCCTGTCTTAATTTTGGTTTCCTCTGAGGCAGAGCCTGAGACAAGTCTGTGCAGGCAGTTTATATGGGACACGATCATAGCAAGCTGATGTGAAGGAGCCGAGAGAAAGAGATGGAGGGAGAAAACTCCAGTGAAAGCATGTGTTCTCAAGGTCATTGTGGGCAATAGGGTTTAGTTTTTCCAGGACTTCCATTACTAAAGATAAAAATGTCTTCCCCAGCCTGGCCTGTGTGGCTCAGTGGTTGAGTGTCGACCTATGAACCAGAATGTCATGGTTTGATTTCCGGTCAGGGCACACCAGGGTTGTGGGCTTGATCTCCAGTAGGGAGCATGCAGGAGGCAGTTGATTAATGATTCTCTCTCATCATTGATATTTCTATCTCTCTCTCCCTCTCCCTTCCTCTCTAAAATCAATAAAAATATATATTTAAGAAATGTCTTCCCTAACTGAAGGATGGGTGGTCAAAGTATTTATTTTTGAGCATTGCCCCCAGAGGTTGTTCCCTCCTTTCCATGGGGCTTGTATAAATGTTGGGTGATTCCCGGCACTGGAGCAGAAAACATAAAGTGCTTGCTCAAGGTGAGATGCTGAAACTTAGGTGGCCAAGGCAATGTGATTCAAAACACCAAAAGTGTCTGCTACAGTTGCCCTGGAATCAACCTCATATTATCTCCATACTCCCATACTATTTCATTTGTACATCTCTAAGGGTTACATTCAACCATGCCTCATGCATTCCGTAGTTCCTTTTGTATTTGAAATATAAATTCCTTGAGGTCCTGAGCCGTGCTCATGGCACAGAACCTCACACACACAGAGTCCTGGACTAGGATTTAGGAGAACTGAATTCCAGTCCTCACTCTGCAACTAACATGCTGTATGATGCTGGACAACCCCTCAGTCTCCTTGGATCTCATATCGGTATCTATTAAATAAGGAGCAGGTACAAGATCTGCTCCAAGGGCCACTCTGGATCTGTTTATCCCCATCCATGCAACTCCATTCAGCATTAAAAAGCTCCAACTATATTCTAGGCCCAGGGCTAGTAGCTGGGATTATAGAGGTAAATGCAGCATGATCTTGCCATGCAGGATTAAGTGTTTCTTCAAGGAGAGAGACAAATGAAGATTATAGCACAGAGGTCTGAGGACACACAGTGGGGTTTGCACCCAAACCTGGATGTGTCAGGAAGAACTCTTGCCAAGATGACAGCTGAGGTGATTCTTAAAGGACGAATGAGAAGTGATGGGAAGGACAATATGGGGAAGATACTTCATACAGAGCCATTCCAGGGAAAGGAGGCATCTTTCTCTAGGCTGAGGACAGAAAAGCAATGTTCCCTAGGCTCTCTGACTTTTGGGCCATGCTAGTCCCATATTTCATTTTGCCTTTGTGAGGGCAATTGTTTGATACTGTCACATAAAAGTTTTAATGTGTGCGCTAGCCCCAAGATTAGGAAAGAATCAGCTATATGGACAAACTACAGCTTCCAAGGTGGGAGACAAGACCCATTTTTCTCTGTTTGCTGGGAAAGGAGAATCACCTTCACTTTATTTTATATTTATTATTAAGCAGCACTGTGGAAATGGATTTTTAAAAAACGCAGTCATAGACTAATGGAGAGGAGAGGATATATTAGCCACCAGACAGGTCTTCAGTCAATTTATATACATTCAATCAGCCCAGTGTTCCTCTCTTTGATAGTAATGAGTACATTTCTTTCCAGAAGTCAAAGTGCCTGTTATTTTCTCCCTATTTATGGTGATCAGGTATTTGTGTTACTCCAGGTAAAATACCCTGGAAATGGCTTGTAGAAATAGCCCTTCATGCTAAGTGCACCGTGGGAAGGACACATTATAGACACTCCAATCTTCTGGATGTAACTGCTGACATTTCCCCCTTCCTGTTCGACATCAGTATGAGATCACCCCATAATTTTACCTCATGGAGTCATTTGCTGCTTTAGGAAGAAATGCTCTTTGCTGATAAACATCCCACTCCACATAAATGTCATGCTGAAAAGATTTCTCTTTTTGGAGAAATGGCCAACAGCCCATAATTTCAATAACTTGCTTCATTACAGAAGAGGCACAAATGACAAAACTTGCCAAAGCAGTGGCTGGAACAGTCTTCCCGTTTCCCTGGGGGAGGAAACGCAGGAGAATGCTGGAGGGAGCCTTTATTACTTGTAGAGAGGCCTGTTTCTTAGAAAGTTTGATTTAGAATCTGAAATTGGGTGTTGAATGCAGGTATGGTCATGGATGCATTGCTGCTGATATCAGTTCTGGACGTGTAGTAAGTGACTATTCAAAACTGAATCTGGCCGCCATTTTTCAATTGTACTGTGAACTTCTTTTAAAATCCTCACCCGAGGATTTGTTTATTGATTTCAGAGAGAGGAGGGGGAGGGGGGGAGAGAAAAAGAGAGAGAGAGAGAGAGAGAGAATATGATTGGTTACCCCTTATGCACCCCTCCTGGGAATCGAACCCACGACCTAGGTATGTGCCCTGACTAGGAATTGAAGGCACAACCTTTTGGGGTAGGAGACAATGCTCCAACCAACTGAGCCACCTGGCCAGGGCTCTACTGTAGGCTTTTTAGTCTTAATACAGGCTGACTTCACCACCTTATAATGTAGGGAAACAAGGAAGGAGAAGATATATTTATTGAGTCTCTATGAAGTACACTGGTTATTTTATTAGTTCTCTTACCAATGACTGGACTAAGTACTTTATCTGTGCTATCAATTCAATTAACAGACATTAATGAAAAACATGGAATGAGTCATTTACTGTGAGGATTACAAAATCCTATCATGTAATCTTCACCATAATATTAAGAAGTTAGGCATTCATTATCCAAAGTATGTAGGGGAGCAAATGAAGTTCAGAGCATTTAAATCAATTGCCAAAGGTTACACAACTTGTAAAGGACAAACCTGGGGTCTGACCCTGAACAGTGTAGTCACCCAGTAAATGCTTATAAAATTGAACTTTTATGGAAGCACTCATTGAGGATGGACCAAGGACAGAGGGAGTTTTTATCCTCTGAATCTAAATTATTATAACTAAAATGTAAAAACACCACAAGAAAAATTTTGTGTATTCTGTCTATTGCTATATTCTTAGCATGTAGAATAAGGCCTGATACATACTAGATTCTCAATAAATATTTGTTGAGTGAATACATGTAAAACAATTAGAAGAAGAGCTGGCACAATTTTATTCCTTGGAGTTTATCCCCCCATTTTTTTCTAATACTATAACCTAATATTAATAGAAGATTATTAATTACAGAAATATCAATAGCTTGTCTGAAAAAGCTAAAGACTGGAAACATATAAACAAATATTTCTATATGTATTTACACATTATGGTTCATCATACAATAGAATATTATGCAGTCAATAAAAAATAAAGCAACTTGAAATGTACAGATATAGGGTGACAGCCAACATGTATTGTGAAAAATAAGGTGCAGAAAAAAGGAAGATGCAGTGCATGTAGTATGTTATCATTTGTGGAAGAATCTACACACATATTTGTAACTATATATATATATATATATATATATATATATATGTAAATATGTATATACACACACACATACACACTGAGTGGCCAGATTATTATGATCTCTGAATGCATAATAATCTGGCCACTCAGTGTGTGTGTGTGTGTGTGTGTGTGTGTGTGTGTGTGTGTGTGTATTAGAGGCCCGGTGCATGAATTTGTGCATGGGTGGGGGTCCAGCCAGCCTGGCCAGGGGGAGGGGACATGGGCGGTTGGCCGGCCTGCCTGCTGGTCAAACTCCTGGTCGAGGGGACAATTTGCATATTAGCCTTTTATTATATAGGATATACACTGAGTGGCCAGATTATTATGCATTCAGAGATCATAATAATCTGGCCACTCAGTGTATATATATCCACTATTGATGGTAGGATTCACAGGAATTTGGCATCTGGTTGTCTGGACTTAGATGTGGCAAGGAGACTAAAGGCATACAAACACATTTGATTTTTGCTCCAAGTACAAGACAAGTATATCCTATTTAGAAACTAATCAAACAACTCACAATTTATAAAAGAAACACTTGACATTAACCAAGAGTTGGCTACCTAGGGGCAGATAAGAGGGTCGGTGTATTTTCAATGGTCTAAGAGAGCCATAGGGCATCTTGCTGGAAGTACAAGTGTGAGCATAGGGTGGATGAGAGAGTGACATTTTTCTGCACAAGGGGATACACTAAGCCTTTACCTGGCAAATTTCTTGTGAATTGACCTCCAAAGATTGATTATAGCTCAGCCTTCCACTCCTCTGGCTCGGAAAATTAGATTGAATACCATTATTAATTTTGATTATCAGACCTGAATTCTCTGTAAGCTCACTTAGCAGGCAGACAGCCTCTAACCTTTCATAAATAATGCCCTCAAATTTGGCCTTCTAAGAAGATGGAGGGTACTAAGGGTAGACCAAAAGTGCCTACTGTGTGCCAGGACTCCTGCTGGATAGTTGATTGTACATCCATTAGTGAATTATCTTACCACCTCTTGGAGTGGGCATCATTCTCTCCATTTAAATAGGGAACAGGCTTAGGTGGTTAAATGACTTGTCCATGGACTCACAGGACAGGAACCATCAACTATACCTGAGCTCATGGATGATTAATATTTTGTTTGAAGGGGAAACACTAAGAAGGGGAAAGATATTGGCCTGCCAAAAATGTTCCTGACTACACAGAAAAAGGTGCTTTCCTTCAGTAGAACATCTTCCCTTGATTCCTCGCATTCCAGAAGAGGACCATGTTGGTTGTGAAGTGAGATCTATCAGTGTAGTGACACTTAAGGGTGCTGAAGGACTGCATTCCAGGCCCTTCCACATGACCACAAAATCACAACAATTATGTGGAGGAGAGGAGCAACCTTAGATATCATCTCAACATGGGCAGGTCTCTCACTCATTTTATAGATGAGGACACTGAGACACATGGAGGGGAAGAGAGCTACTCAGACAGAAGGGTACAGTGCAAATTAGGGCCACATTCTAGGTGTTTGGATGCTTATTCTAGGATCTTTTTTTTTTCTTTTCTTCCAGTTCTTCCTAAAGCTGAATTCTAACAAAACTTTCAGAGGCTGTATTACTCTTGGGTCTAGTCTTACATACCCTGAAATAGTCCCTTTGTTTATTCTGGATCCCCTCCTTATTGAGTTCCTATGTTCTTCATTGGTGACTAAGCCTATAAGTGTGAAAGAGATCTATCAATTTTCATAAATAAAATTTTAGCTACTAATTTTTATAAATAGTATAACCCAGCTCTCTTCAGAGTACATTGGAAGTGTCTGCTTAGAAAGTATTGAGTGTTTTATTTGCTTTGGCCTATCTAGGCTTCTATGTTCTGTGCCAGGCATGACAGTTAGATACTCATTCTGGTGTAACTGATTGAGTAATGATCTGGCATCCATTTAAAAGACCTGCAAAGAATCCAGAAATAATGTCACATTGGTATATGGCTTACCAGTAATATATTGAACATGAACATGAGAACTGTAAATTGGGGAGTGGAATTGCTTCTGGGGTAGGCAGAGTTCTAAGATGACCCACAAGGGTCCCACTTCTTCGTGTATGTTCCAGACATAGTCCCATTCCTTTGATTGTGAGCAGGACCTGTGAATATTATGGATGTCACTCCCATTGTGATGTTATATTATACTAGAGATCCAGTGCACGGATTCGTGCAGCACCAGTGGGGTCCCTTGGTCTGGCCTGTGGGGATTGGGCTGAAACCAGTTCTCCGGCATCACCCGAGGGGTTCTGGATTGCAAGAGGGCACAGGCCAGGCTGAGGGACCCCACCAGTGCATGAATCATCGGGCCTCCAGTATGCATATAAGACCTTTGGTTAATCTCTTCCTGGCCTCCCCCTCCCCCCATCCCTCTGAGATTCATCAGTCTGTTCCATGTTTCCATGCCTGTGGTTTCTGCTCCTGCATTGAGCATCTGCCCCCTGGTGGTCAGTGCGCATCATAGCTACTGGTTGGATGGCCAAACAGTTGGCTGGTCGGCCAGTTGCTTAGGCTTTTATATATATCTATAGATATAGATAGATATAGATATAGATATAGATATAGATATAGATATAGATATAGATATAGATAGTCAAGGTGAAGGGATTTTACAGATATAATTAAGGTCTCTAATTAATTTGACCTTGAGTTAATCAAGGGAAGATTATCTGGGTAGGTCTGGCCTAATCAGATGAGCCCTTTCAAAAAGGGGTTAAGCATCTTCTGAAGTTAGATTCTTTTGCTAGCTTTGCGTTGTTCAGTTTCAAGTAAACAAATTCTGCCAATAATTGTGTGATTTTTGAAAGATGCTGAGCTCCGATGAGACCCAGCCAACACTTTGTTTCTGGCCTTGTGAGATCCTGAGTAGAGGAGTCAGTTAATCAGTGCCCTTCAGAAATTGTGGGGTAATAAATGAGTTTTAAGCTGCTAAATTTGTAATTTGTTACACAGCCCAGGAAACTAATAAAGCTGTGTTCATGAAAGGAATCTAGACCCTACCTTGTATGGTTAACAAGTTGTTCTGCACATAATTTCTCCAATTTTTTCTTCCTCTACTTAAACTTGCGTATATTTTTTTATGTGACAATATTCAAGGACAAGAATTTATATAACTCCAGGTGCTTTTGTATAATATATTTTTAAATTACTTAATTTCTTTATGCTTCCCTTTATTCTTTTGTGAAGCAGGAGTCACTGTGGTAGGTAGGTCACGTGGCTCATTAGGAGGAAGTCAGGCTGGTGAGAAGCTTTTACAAACAGAACTATAATCTATGGGGCTTATTGGATTTATAAGCAGCTATGGTAGATTGGAAAGATGACTAGATCTGCAGTCCAGCAACATTTACATTCTTATGCTACTATTTTCAGAGTGTTGTGACCTTAGGTAAACCATTAACTTTTCTGACACTCATCTGTAGGGTGAGGAATAATAATATGCTGGTGTGGGAACTAAATAAGCTACTGTATATGATTCATTCTGTCACCTTCATTTTGCTTTAATATTGTCTAGGTCAGTTCCTTCCTTATAGACTTTGTAGTGTCCTCACCCTCTTTATCACTTGGATTCTTCTAGTAACACTGGGAGGAAGCTCTGTAAATGGGATTTTATTGGGAATTGGGAAACTTTCAGGTGACAAAGACAAGGAAAAGTTTCTATTTCTTTTCAGAGTAAAATGTCATCCTATTCTGTTTCAGTGAAGATTAAAGGAATTTGAATAAAATGTCAGTTTCCTTCTGAACTAATTTGGGAATTATAATGACATGCACAATCTTGAACACATGAATATTTATAATAAAAAATGAAATTGTTCTTTTTTCAGATTGTGAAAATTCCCAGGGGTGTCCAGACCAGAAGAGCTATTCATTTTATGAAAAATTCTAAAATACAGAAGACAAATACATACACACACACACACACACACACACACACACACACACACATTTGCAATGGATGGTTAGTTAAACACTGTTAGATGGATAGTGTCTCTTCCATCCTTTCCACACTGCTCACTATCAGAGGACATAGATGGAAAGAGTTTTGAGGACAAGTCCTGGCTACTCACTCCCTCATCCTCCTTACCACCCTGCTTCAGATCAACCATGTAGCTCACACATTTTGTTTTCCAGACATAGTAAACCTGTTCAGAGTTTAATATAGTGGGACAGTGAATATTAATTAAGGAAGATAGAGTGTGATGTGTACATGGGGAGTTAGCCTTCAGTTAGTAATTACTATAGCAATGTTATAGATGAATAAACTGAAACCAAGAGGGGTTTGCATGCCTGTTCTTGGTGACATGTTAGAGGACTGCTTCTCTTAATTAAGATTTTTATTATTTATTTTTAAATGTTTTTCCATTTTTTTCCTTTTTATTGAATTTAGTGGGGGTGACACTGGTTAACAAAATTATACAAGTTTCTGTTGCACAATTCCATATCACATCACCTGTACACCGTATTATGTGTTCACCACCTCAAGTCCAGTCTCAATCCATTACCATTTATCCCTCCTATACCTTTTTCCAAGTCCCCCACCCCGCCCTCTGGCAATTACCACACTGTTGTCCATGCCCATGATTGTTTTCTCTCTTTTTTAGCTCTGTCCCGCCTCCTCCCTACCCTAACCCCACAGCTGTCAGCCTGCTCTCGATTTATTTTGTTAGTTCATTTTTTAATTAGTCTTTTCAGTATATTTTCTCATACTTAGCACCAGTAGAGACCCACATTGTTGTGCAAGGAGAAATGGACAGACTGCAGATGTGAAGTGTGAACTGTGTGGTCTTGGATTAGGCTCCAATTTCCGGGTCCTCATTGTTGCTCAGACAGTTCTGCAACTGCACTTGATGACTTTTCACGAGATTCTTCTTGATCTACATTCTGTGGCTGTGATTCCTCTCTCCTTCATGCTCCAGTTTCCCAAACATTATGAAGCTGCTGTGGTTCATTTCTCAGGGTCCAACAGAGGCAATCATTTTGGGGAGGAAAGCCAAGGCTGTGTCAGCTAGAAACTTCTACCCTAAATACAGCCAAGTCCTCACTTAATGTCATTGATAGGTTCTGTGACTTTAAGTGAAATGACTTTATATAACAACACCAATTTTACTAGAGGGTAACTGATATAAACAAGAGTTAAGTTCCTACAGCATCTCATCAACATTATAACAAAATTACAATGAACAAAGCAACTTTATTGAAGGATCTGCTGTAATCGGCTCTGCTTTCCACTCAGATCCAGAGAAGCAATGACTTCTGCTTTGCCTTAGTAAAATGGGGACACTGCTATGTTGACCTGTTCTAGGTTATTGAGCTTAATTGAGATATACCTTTTTGTTTGAAAAGGTAGAGAGAGCTCATAGCCAAGCAGCTCTGTGATTTCTTCTTCTTCCAGAAGAAGGGCTTCCTTTTCTTTCTTGCTTCCTGTAACAGTGCCATGATCAACTTTGCTGGGCACCACCCACATCCATTATTGCAGTGGCAGTGCCTTAATTGAACTGACATCTTAGAATTATTTCTTTAAAATTCATTGTTTAATTCAGTAAATTTAGTATTAATTAACGCAAACTGCCCTGGTGTGTTGGTCCCCCATTTGTCACTCTCTCAGCTCATGGAGAAGTACAGGAAATAATAGATCCATTTCATCTTACAGGACTGATTTTACTTTACAATTCAGATTTGCTAGTGTAGCAAGAATGGGAATTAAAAGTGGCTTAGCATTTTTTAATGCGCATGAATTTGGAAAATAGAAAGAGAGGAGGAAGAATAGGAAGTGGAGGAGGGGAGGAAGAGAAGAGGAGGAGAGAAGGAGGACTTGGAGAGACTGGTTGCCTGATTCCACTGATCAGTGGAGCAGCTTTGGTGCTGGGGGAAGCACCAGGAGTCAAAACTGGAATACACAACTGTCAGTCAGGGACTCTAAGGGCAACCTCAGATAGTCATATACTTTAAAAGGCTTGTTCAATTTGTAGAACATTCCAAATGAGATTTCTCTGTGTGTGCATGTGTACATAAACACAGTTAACTATTTTAAGCCTCATAGGGAAATGATCTGTAAAGTTAAAAATAATCAAATAATGTTTTAACAAAGAATTATCATACATCTTAATATAATACACTTTTTTTTATGAATTAGGCTATGCTGGAAATGTGGATATTGAGTCTTAGTGGTTAGACATGGATTTAGGATGAGTTTTCCCAGAAGACTCTGAGTTCAGAATTCAAGAGCAAGTAGCTTATTAGAGAGGTGATTAAAAGAAGCAGCACCCACAGGTGAGACATGAAAATGAAGATAGCCAAAAATGTGTTACCATATGGGCAACTGGGACTCAGCCCTGCTGGGGAGCTCTTGGAGAAGGTACAGAACAGAACTCTGAGTATTTGTGGTGGGAAGAAACTGGGTATTTATCTTCTAGATCCTATCTGTTATTACTGAAGGCTGTTCCTAGGGCATTAACCCCCTGGCGCTTCTGTAGGTGGGCCAAAAGAATGCCTTTGGGCAGAGAGGAGCAAGTGCTTGCTTTAGGTTGAAAAAGATGTGTTCTTAAAGATGAGTGTGAAAGGGATATAGGTGGAGCAGTGATAGCATCTGTTATGTTTAATAATTCATGTGTAGTCAGGCTCAACTATTTCCTAAGGTTAGAATTGGGAGCTTTCAGATC
Source organism: Plecotus auritus (assembly GCF_963455305.1). Taxonomy (NCBI): domain Eukaryota; kingdom Metazoa; phylum Chordata; class Mammalia; order Chiroptera; family Vespertilionidae; genus Plecotus; species Plecotus auritus. The sequence continues at coordinate 166,662,704 of NC_137773.1, forward strand.
TGGGGACATATTGCTTTGGGGTCATGATTACCATGAGGGGTACAAGTGCTCCTCATACTTTAACACTTCTCAGCCAAGTTATCTGTGAGGTGATTTTCTACCCAGCTCCCCTTTGCTGGGTCCATACACCCATCTGTGGCTCCTGTGAGTGTTGGCTGCTAATGGCTTACAACTGCCCCCTTCTCTAGAAGATTGCGCTTGGCTGATGGGAAGCCACCTGGCCCGAGGAAGTTAAACCTTTGAAGGCAAAACCACAGCCAATGACAGAAAACGCTGACTAAGCCTTGTACAGCATCTGAGAGGATTGCTTGTTCCATCTGTAACAGCAATCATTCATTTATACCCTACGTGGTATTGGCGCTCCATCTGTGCCTCTGGGCCTCAGACACCACAGTATTTGGCCACTCAAAAAAATGCCTAGAATAGTTTCATAAGCCTTAAGAAAACCACCAGGTACCTAGCAGAGTAGGCAGGTGGATGAAATTCATGTGTTTGTATTGGGGCCCAGAGTGGGTAATGTTAATGTATTCCAAGCCAGGGGCAGATGGTAGTGAACATCTTTTTACATGAGGAAGATCTTATTCCCATTTTAGAGATAAAGGAAACTGAAGCCTAGTTACTTAATTAATTTGTACAAGCTCACACAACTTGTCAATTGGTAGATTTGGGATATGAATCAGACACAAGGGTCATGTTTTCTGTACCATACTACACTATCTGAAAGATACCACAGATCCTATTTGACTAGAACTTGAAGTAAGGGAAATAATTGTGGGCAGCTATAGCACCCCTATTTCCAAGGGTCCTAAAATATTAAGAGTCAATGGCCCTATACCCGTGGTCAGCAAACTGCGGCTCGAGAGCCACATGCGGCTCTTTGGCCCCTTGAGTGTGTCTCTTCCACAAAATACCATGGCCTGGGCGAGTCTATTTTGAAGAAGTGGCATTAGAAGAAGTTTAAGTTTAAAAAATATGGCTCTCAAAAGAAATTTCAATTGTTGTACTGTTGATATCTGGCTCTGTTGACTAATGAGTTTGTCGACCACTGCCCTATACAATGAAACATCGGAGGTGGGCTCTGGTTTCCAGATCTATTGATCATATGATCTCTAGATCACATGATGACTCCTCTGACTTGGTAATTCTTTGATTGGCAGGCCTGACTGACATATGTCAATGGAGGGTCCCTGGGACTCCTTGCTCATAGAGACTGATCACCTTGATTCTCATGCTGAGTTTAGTTAAATCATCTTTTCTTTATAACTTGAAAAGGCCTCAGAGTGTCTTGGGGTCAGTATAATGCCCCAACAATCAATATAGTATCGAGGCCCTTTACCATAGGGCCTTCTGAGTACACATTGTAGGCAATGAACAAGGTCTCCCCTGAGGCTCCCATGTTTCTGGACCAGGAGGGCTCTAACAACATGGGACTGCAGATTGTTTCAAAAAATGATTGTTTGCTCTGTACTTTTTTACCTGACTTGCATTTAAATTCTACAAGCATTCGCTGAACACCACGCAAGTGCCAGGCACCACACTAGGCCCTGGAGAGACTACAAAGATAAAGAGGTGTTGTCTTGCCTTCAGGTTTGTAGAGAAGCCTAACAAATAAACAACCAAGTATTACACGTGGCAGAAAGAATTAAGGGCTAATCGGTCATTCCTGTACCCAGCTGTGGGATCCCAGAAAGTGGTTAATTCTGACTGCAGGGGATTTGGCAATGACATTGAAGGATGAATACAATGTTGATAGACAAGGAAAAGGGCTAGATCTACTTACCATGGCAGGCAACAGAAAAGAGGTGCTTGCCAGCAGTTTTTTTAACTGTTTTCCTACAGTAGAGCTACATATGTAAGCTAGTGTGCATAGATGTTTTCTGTGGAGGAAAGATTCACATGGGAAATAAATATCTCACACCCTGCAGAACTCTAGCTATGGATGGATTATTATATTTATCACAAGTTTCCCATGAGTTCGTCTTAAAGGGCCAGTCTACTACTGGCACGACAGAAAAAGCCATGATAATATGATTGTACTAACATTTCTGATCATCTGCATAACTTATCATGAGGCAATTATCTGGACTGAATATGTCCTGATGTAATTTGGTTGTTAGGCAGCTCAAATAGATTGCCGGTGTTTGACTGTTCTAGTTTAACAGACCCAGGCTGTGTTCATGTTGAGCAGAGAAATAATTTTTTTCCCATTAAAATGATTTACAAAAACTGTCACTCTGCACTTCTGCAGGTTCATTTTAAAGGGATTTGGTAGGATTCTGTTTGTTAGCAGGAAAGGAAGAGAACAATATTGCCCTAGTTTTCACTGCAGAGAGTAATGGGAAGTGACAGCCTAGAGTCAGGCTGAAAAAGTGACAGACAGCAAGAATAGTTCAGTGGTAAATGAGGACGAGAATGATGTTTATTGAACACCTGCTATGTTCCAGACACAAGCCTAAGCATGTTTAAGGTATTGTTTCCTTAATTCTGTAAAGATAAAATGGAATTATGCATGTGAAAGTGCTTCATAATATGCTCTACAAATGCTGGGCATAATTAGTATTTTCCTTTATAGTAAAGTCTCATAAGATTCATTTGACACCATTCTCTGCTTTTTGTTACCAGATATTCATTTATGCTGAAGCAGCAGAAAGTCAGTTTTCTCTTACTCTTCTCATCTAAGTGGGGAAAGGTGATGGGAGAAGCAGATGAATGAATGGGTTCAGGGGACAAGGAAGAAGTGTTCTGGAAGGGTCTTTGTTTAGATTCTTGTTTTCAATTCCTCTTTTGACTTTGACCACAGGAGCTGCTGGTGCACAGTCAATGGTGCTGTCAGAGGTGAGCAGTCACTGTTTCTATGTCATATGGTCTCATCCAGGGCCAGAGTGGAAGTGATAGTGGGGATTGACTTGCCCCTCCTGGATAAGGAAATGACCTCCAGCTCCCCTACTCACCCTGTTTCATTCTGCTTCAGATTCTTTTCAGTGAAGTTGAAGGCCATGTCCTTTCAATTTTGAAGAAGTTGTGATCAAACATTTGCAAGTTCATTAGACATTCCAGCCCTATTAGGCCTCAGCAGTGTCTAGACATAACAGTTCAGCTGGTTGAGAGATGGTCAATGGAAACAGACCACACATTGCAGAGCTTAAAGGACCTGATAATCAAGTTTCTGCCCTGAGACCAGAAACAATTGAGTTACTTTCCTAACAGGGAGCAAATGGCTGACACTGTACCATTTTAAAATTCCTACAGTCGTAACATACCCCAGAGCCAGTCTTTCTTTTACCACCTTCTTCCACAAAACAAAGGCTAAAGAAGGATTAATTAGGGTTGAACTTTGAGAATGAAGGCACAAAGAAGCTGGAAGAACCAGAGGCAAATCTAATTTTCCTTGACTTTTTAAAAATCAGCTTCTTTCACTATGTGTCTTGAATAGAAGTCTTCATTGGCTTCCACAGTTTAGAGTCAAGTGTAAATTCCTAAGTACAGCATTAAGTTGCTTCATCAAATGCCCCTACCAAGCCTCCCAGCCTCATCTCTTTCTTTCAATAATTGCTTCCGAGTACCTTGCACCGTAGCCAAATTATATTTGTCCAGATTCCCAGCAGGCCCCATGGCTTCTCTCTTCCATGCTTTGGTTTTAATATTCTCAGTGCTTGTGATACCTTCTATTTCTTCTTGGTACACCCAAATTCCACTCCTCTTTCTAGTTCTCTCTCAACTGCTACCCATCCAGGGAGCCTTTTCAGCTTCCTGCTCTCTTATTCCCATCCCCATCCCAGTAGTGATGGCCTTCCTTTTTGAAATATGTTTACTCAAAGTACTTCACCTGCTTTATGGCAAACTGTGCATTATATAGTATTGGATTCTTATTGATGTATACATCATTATCTCCTTATAGGCAACATTTTTAATACCCATGCATCTTTCAAGACCAGTCTCAGCAAGGCTTTTCACAATCCTCCTTACTTGATCTGAGTTAGATCTTATGATCATTTTGGATCCTGCATGATACTATATTATAATCTCACTGAAGATTCATGCAAGAATGGGCCTTCCTTCCCCTGGTTGCCGGCACTGCCTTTTCTCTCAGGACGGGAGCCGCCTTTCCGTCTTCCCACGCTGCCCAGAGTCCCAGAGCGGCTGGGGCAGTGTGGAACTCCTGCTGCAAGCGTCCCGCCCCACTCTTGGCCGCTTGGTGCCAGCATATGCAAATTAAACCGCCATCTTTGTTGGGTTAATTTGCATACTCACTCATGATTGGCTGGTGGGCGTTGTGAAGGTGTGGTCAATTTGCATCTTACTCTTTTATTAGTGTAGATTAGTGTAGATGACTGAGGCATAGTTGAGAAGTAGAGAGCAAATGCCTTTGAGTCAGACTGGGGCATAAGTCCCAGTTCTTCCATATTCCACTTCAGTGATGTTGGATCAATTATCTAACCCTTTGAAACCTCAGTTTCTGCTCTTCATATGAAGACAGTTACACTTGGCATGCTTAGTTATTGCAGTGGTTTGAATTGTGGCCCCATATGAAAGATGTTTCCATATCCTTATATCTAGAATCTGTGAATGTTATCTGGTTTGGGAAAAAAAGGTTGTTGTAAATGTAACTGAGTTCAGGATTTTGAGATAAGGAGATCATCCTGGAATATTCAGGTATGATCTTTATCCAATGAAGTAGTCTTATAGGAAACCCACAGAAGAGAGTCAGACACTGAGAAGAGGCAATGAGAAGATTGAGGCAAAGACTGGAGTGATGTGGCCACAAGCCCAGGAAGCCAGCAACCATTACAAGCTAAAACAAACATGGAACAGAGTCTCCCCTAGGGGCTTGGGAGTGACTGAGACCCTGTTCACACCTTGATTTTGGACTTCTTGCATTCATAACTGAGAGATAAATTTCTGTCATTTTAAACCACCTACTTTGTGGTAATCTGTTATGGAAGCACTAGAAAACCAATACAGTTTTTATTATGTTACCATGCTACCTGTTTGTCCCATGACCTGGGAGCTTCTCAAGGGCAGGGACTCTTCCTTCACTCTCCCCAAACTGCCCACTCCTAGGGCTAACTCAGGGGTTGGGGCAGTAATTCATGGGTTATAAATTTCACAGAGCATATTTTATAATTAGTCCTCCAAAGACCTTGTGGAATTGAGATTGTTGTCACTAAAAAGGAAGAAAACTTCTTTTAACAAAAGAATTAAGGAAAGTTGTGAAGGTATGGTCAATTTGCATCTTACTCTTTTATTAGTGTAGATGACTGAGGCATGGTTGAGAAGTAGAGAGCAAATGCCTTAGGGGAAGAAACTCTCTGCACTTTAAGAATTTATGCTCCAAAGTATTTTTCTTTTTTCCATTTATTATCAGTCCCAAAGAGTCAGGACAGTCTTAATGTATAATTTAGATCAGATGCAATGGAATTTCATTTTCCTTTAGTCATCAATTAGCATTTATCAGATGCCTACTCTATACAGAGGCTTATGAGGCTTTAGGCTCTCATAGTGTCCACATTTCCATATATTGACGATCTCTAATTCCTATGACAATCTCTCATGCAGAGAACATCCACATTATTCCAGGGAGACCCCAACCCCCTTTATTGGGAGAGGGTCCCTGTCCACGGTGCTGAATGTACCTGTGTGTTACAAGGATCACAACCAGCATTATAACTGTACAAAATATACATGCACAGCAGCAGGAATATAGGTCATTATAGTAAAATATTTTTAATGTAAAAAAAGATTTCTAAATTATTCAAACATCTGTTCATTCATCTTTCACCCAAATATGTATTGATCCAGTTCTTTGTATCAGGTAGTCTCCCCGGTGCTAGAGAAAATGAACCCTGTGGTGAAAGGGCCTCAGTCTGAGAGGGGCAGACAAACACACACATAATAGAGAAAGACTGATGTCACAACAGACAGATTTGGGTTACCAGGGACAATGGGGTCATAGCCAAGGAAGCATAAAAGTATGGGGCTGTGTTTTGTTTTCATTCGTTTGTTCACTTCTTTACTAATTCATTCCTTCATTCATCATCAACTGCCTTGTACAGTCGTAAGCTTTCATGAGGTGATTTTATGGGTGATTAAGCCCTGGAAGCAAGATGTCCTTTTTCATGGAGTACTCTCTGTAGAAGTTGGGTGTTTGACATCGATGATATCTCATTCCATTATAGTTGTAAGATTCTAGATTTCCATGATATAAAATGAAAGAAATAGGGAGAATAGGGCAAAAGAAGGAGAGGGAATTAACATGAATGATGAAACACTAGACTCATCATACTATTTCATCTAATTGTCCCAGAAATTCTGTGGAGGCTGGGAATAGTGTTTCATTGTACCAGTAAGGTATAAGATCCTAAGAAACATTAAATTGCTTTCTCAAGGTCAGTAGCCAACAAATGGAGGGTTTGGGATTCCAACAGTGTCTATCTGAACTAGAAACCTGGAGATACCCTCAAACCTCCCCATATAATCAGACTGAGGATGCATGTTTAATACTGTGTTACAGGTGAGGATGAGGTATAGTGAGGTCATTCTCATACCTCAATTACTAACCTGCTTTGGTTTGTGTACAGGATAATGTCTCGGTGAGGTGTGATGTACTGAGGCCACTGTAGATGCTGCCAAATGACTCAAATGTCCGTAAATACTAGCAATCAAAGGGCTTGAGGGGGAGGACTGACTGTTGTTAGCTTTTTCTCTGAGAGAGGACCTGGTATCAATCTTCAGGTAGCACTGGGTTCAGTGACAGCTGTCCGAAGTTGTAACTCTTTTTGGTTTTTACTGAAATAACTCATCATGATGTTCTATTTGTTACTTGTCAAGGAAATCAATATAGTCTAGACTTGTTACCTTGCCAAGATCTGTATCAGACAATTTATGGTCAAAGGCAAATTTAGCAACAGAGGAGGAGTGGCCGAACTGATAAACGGATCTGGATCTCCCTGTAAAACATTGAGGCTTCAGAGCCTTCCTCTAATGGTGGGGGCAGGGCTGCAGTGCTCTGAGCAAAACTAAGGAAGGAAGGATATTTACAATGAGAAGGGTATTATAAAAGGAAAAGGAAGGTTTTCTGTAAAATAGGGACAATCCTATTTGCTTGGCAGTGTTGTTGTGAGTGTGCAATGAGGTACTTAATATTATACAGTGTCTAGCATAGTGCCTAGCATAAAGCAGATAGTGAATGAGAGCGAGCCATTGTAGCAGGTGGATAGGAAGGAAGAAAAAGACCATGAGTAAAAATAACTTCAACAGCTCTGGAAATCTATAATGCCAGGACTATAAAGAAGAAGATTGTTAACATGAAGGAAAGAAACAGTACATTTCATGTCCTTGGGTCATTAAGTTGTTTCATTCATTCAAACATTTATCAAGCAGCAAACACTGCACTAGGTGCTGGGGAAATGAAAACAAATAAGAAATGGAGTTGCCCTGCAGGTCTTTAGCATGCAGTTGAGGAGACAGATGTAAACACAATTGTATTGGAGTTTGACAGATGCCAAAATAGAGATGGGAAAGGCACAGGGGTGCTGTTGTATACTCCACCAACACAAGGTGCACAAGTCTGTTTGCTTTGTGTCCATCACAGGAACAGATACATGGAGAACCCTCAAAAACATCAGCCGAAGGAGTAAATATTGAATGAAAGGGTGAGGAAACCATCTGGGGTGGTGAGGGAAGGCTTTGTTGAGACAGAAATGTTTAAGCTGAGGTATTTGATGTTTGAAGATTGAGTAGGAATCTTTGGGACAGAAAAGGGTGTGTGTGTGTGTGTGTGTGTGTGTGTGTGTGTGTGTGTGTGTTGAGAAGGGGGTAAGGGGAAAAAGAGATGCCAAATCAGTGGAGAAACTGTGTGAAAGATACAGGAGCCTGAAACAGCAGTGGCCACTTGAGAATAGGAATCTTGGGTGTGGCTTGAGCCTGGGAAGCACTGGAAGATAAGGCTGAAATGGCAGACAGTAGTAGACTGAAATATGAGTCAATTCTACTAATTCATTCTTTCCTTCCCTTAAAAGGTATTTACTGAGTGCTAGGGACTATTATAAGCTTTGGAGATATAATTTTGACCCAACCAAACAAAAATCCCTCACCTCATCATGGAGTGTGCATTCTCATGGGAAGAGACGGACAATAAAACAAGCATTCAAAATAATATATGCTCAATTATAGTTAGTAATATGGAGAAAAGTAAATGCCAGAAGGGAAGTAATATGGAGGGCTGGAGAGAAGGTGTGTGGAAGAATGCGAGTGGGTCCTAGTGGGTGCATACCCTGCAGTTCTTTGTTTAGGATTTGAACTTGCAAAGCCAGGTTACATTTCTTCCTAGACAATAACATTACTTGAACTGTGGCTTCCATGTGAAGATTGATGCCTAGAGTTCATTATTGCATTGCTAACTTTGCAGGATTCTCTGGACCTCTTTAGCCACCCCACATCTAATATCATAGGCAGTTAGTTATGCCTATTTTTTTTTTTAAAAAAAGAATAGATTCATTACTAATTATGACTTATAAAAACTGTTATTTATGCCATGGGATTAGATTTAAATACACATAAACAATGCTACTAAATCTCTTATATCAAGTTAATTTAACACTGATTTTTCTTATCACTTAAAAAAGTGAGTAGTGTTTCTTCAGTTTCCTGCTTCAGGCACTGGAAAGCCTTGGTTGCAGTCTCCATAGTCTTCTGGTGATGGGCTTAAGGGGGTGCAATAGCTCCAAACTCCTTGCTTGCTGTGATTGTCCTGGCATTAAATCCTTATCTGAGGAAAGGAGTGAACTATCTGGATTACTTCTTTTTAATTAATCACCTTAAAGCCTTTTGGGTCGAAGTAGATATAAATAAATGAAAGAGTCTCCTAATTAGGATTGGGATCTGCTCTGTTCTCTGGTGTACGGTGAGAGGTTTCAGGTTATTGAATGAAAATAGAAGTTGCATTTTATTAGGCAGAGTGTGAATCAAGCTATTCGCTCATTTCCATAATTACAGGTAGTGATGTTGAGTGGCACAAAATCAACTGTGCGTGTCCTTGAAAGGGCCTTTCAAGCCGCACTACTTTGCATTGTTCTTCAGCCCCCTCCTCCCCCATCCTACAGGAGTGGACTCCTCTGTCCTCTCAATATCCTAACAAGAATGGGACAGTGAATGCTGAGACACGTTGGGGTTCTTCACTTGCCTCCCACCTCATGCCTGTCCATCATCCCTGTCTTCTCTGTTTTTCAAGCCTTTATTCACTGGTTCTTTCCCCTCAGCTTGGGAATGTGCTCAAACTTATCTCATATTAAAGAAAAGAAGAGAAAAGCGAAAGAAAAGAGGACAGAAAAGGAAGAAAAGGAACCCTTTACCACCATCTCCTATCTTTCTCCTCCCTTCCACAATAAAACCTCTTGGAAGAATTGTCTATATGTACCTTATCTCCTTCACCTTTCTTTCTTCGTTGCTCCCATCCCACTACAATGTGCTTCAGCAACATTCCTCCCACTGTAATTCTACCAGGATAGCTCCTGGTACAGATACCGGTGACCTCTCAGTTTCTTAAGGCAATGGGCCATTGCTATTTTATTTCTTGTTGGCATTTGACACTGCTGACAAGGTGCCTTTTCGTTTGCACCCCCTCCCCCCCTGCCCCGTCCCCGTCCCCACTCTCTTCTCCTGCCACCTTCCCAGTCACTTCTTCTCCTATGGTTTCCTTTCATCATTGGTCTTATTCTCACTGTACCTGCTCATACACACCCTTGACTTTAATTACTTTAAAGCCAACTGTTTTGCCAATAATGATTAGATCCATATCCATAGTCCAAATTTGTTTTCTCATCCAAGATTCACTTACTTAATTGCTTACTGATTATCTCCACAGTGGTCCTTGCTTCATTCAGCAACCCTGTGGCTGTGTTCACAATGGAATTATTCCCCTTATATCCACAGTCGCAGCTTCCAGATTTTGCAAAGCAACATATAGTCTGGGCTGGAGAAATCTCCAATCCAGCCTTCTGTCTCCTCCAGAAATGTTCAAGGTGTTCCTTGGTTTGAATGGCTCATCTGCTTGCCAGAGGGGCCAGGAGTCCCTGGAACTTCACTGTCCATGTTGACCCCGTGGCTTCTTGTGGCAGAGACTGCCTAGCTTTTCACCAAATCCATTTATATTTTTTATTTTTGGGGACCTAGTTAGACCACATTTACCAACCTACTGTGCAGTAACTGAATGGAATGTGATGCAAGTAATTTGCAGACCTGACCCATAAAAACCTCCTTTGAGATTTTTTTCATTTTTTTTCTTTGAATCCCTCTGGCTAAATGGTCAGGACTCAGAAGCCCTAGGGGAAGATTGAGACAAATTAATTGCATGGTGCAGTGCCTGTTCCTCTGTTACGACTCTGGCTAAACTTTTTCATAATCTATCTATATAAAAGCCTACTATGCAAGTGTCCCCTCGGGTGTTTGACTGACCAGGAGTTCGATTGCTCGCTATGATGTGCGCTGACCACCAGGAGCAGCGTGGAATGAAGGAAGGCCCCGGCCGGCAGCTGGCAGCCGGGGAAGGGAGGCCATGGCTGGCAGCTGGCAGCTGCTAGGGACCATATCCTTGCACAAATTTTGTACACTGGGCCTCTAGTATATATAAAAGCCTAAGTGACTGTCCGACCATTCGACTGTCCGACCATTTGACCAGTAGCTATGATGCACATTGACCACCAGGGGGCAGATGCTCAGAGCATAGGCATGGAAACATGGAACAGACTGATGAATCTCAGAGGGAAGGGAGAGGGGAGAGGGTGGGAAGAGATTAACCAAAGATCTTATATGCATGCTAGAAGCCCAGTGCAGGGATTCGTGCACTGGTGGGGTCCCTCTGCCTGGCCTGCGGGGACCGGGCTGAAACTGGAAGTCCGACATCCCCTGAGGGGTCCCATATTGCGAGAGGGTGCAGGCCAGGCCGAGGGACCCCACTGACACACAAATCTGTGCACCAGGCCTCTAGTATGCATATAAAATATTTGGTTAATCTCTTCCCGCCCTCCCTTTTCCCCCTTCCCTCTGAGATTCATCAGTCTGTTCCATGTTTCCATGCCTGTGCGTTGAGCGCCTGCCCCCTGGTGGTCAGTGCGCATCATAGCTACTGGTCGAACAGTCGCTTAGGCTTTTATATATAGATAGATAGAAGTTAGCTTATCTTAACTTGGTATACTTCTATTTTCTAACAGTTAACAATTATATAGCACTTAATATGCCCAATCACTTTATCTTTATTAATTTATTTAATAGTCTAAAAAGCTAGCTATGTATGAATTATTAAAGCTTTTCTTTAAAAGGGAGGAAACTGAGGCCAGGGAGGTTAAGTAATTTGATTATGATTATACAGCTGATAATCAGCAGAGCTGGGATTTGAACCTATAGGGTCTGCCTTCAGAGTACATGCTCTTACCCACACACACAGATTCAAAAAAGGTATGTGGAAGCCAGAATAAAGGCTCCCCAACATAGTCTATATTTGAAGCACCAGAACCTAGGAATATGTTACTTTATATGACAAAAATGGCTCTAAAACGTGATTACGTTAAGGATCTTCAGATGGGGAGACTCTCTTGGATCGGCTTGATATAATCATAAGGGTCCTTAAAAGTGGAAGAGGGAGGAGGAAGAGAAGGTCAGAGTGATGCAATGTGCGAAGGACTCAACCCTCTGTTTCTGGCTTTGAAGATGGGTGGGGACCATGAGCCAGAGGATGTAGGCAGCCTCTAGAAGCAGAAAAGGGCAAGGAAGCAGGTTCTCCCCAGAGCTTCCAGGAGCAATGTAGCCCTACTGATGTCTTGATTTAGCCTTTGAAACCAGTGTCAGGCTTCTGATCTACAGAACTGTAAAGTAATAGATTGTGTTGTTTTAAGCCACTAAGTTTGTGGTCATTTGTTACAGCAGCCATAGAATACCAATATAAGGTGTAACAGAGGAAAAATGTTCTCTCACCATGGGTAGCATTCAAATTTCTCATGTTTCTGAAAAGCAAGCTTACCATTATGATAATCCTACTCAATTAGTAGATGATGGATACCTACTGTGCCCCATTTCTTTTATTTTTTTTATTCAGTTGTGTTCAATTTAAAGCAAGTATTTTTTCATTTGCTTATTCATAAAAGGTAAATGTTGGGACTGAATAATTCTGAACATTCTTTTTTATTTTAAAAATGTCAGATAGTGATTTTATAAAACTACCCACGCTATAATCTTTTTTTTAAATAGCCTTTGTGGAACTTCCAACAACTCCTCGACCAATTGTTACTTCTATTAAAAGTCTTATGATATTTCATGACTAACTAGATAAAACACAGCACATGGAGAATGCCATGTTTCTTATGCTGTTCAATGTCAAGAAGTTCAAACAGCTAAAACTTGAATCCACAGGGAAAATACCCCTCCAGACTTTAAATACAAAGGTCCCCACCGCATCACCTCCAATTAACCCCCACCCCTTTATTCTTCTACACACAACTCTTTCTGCCACTGGTTTTTATGTATATTTACATTAATGCTTTCTAACATTCTCAGTAATGTTTAGACATTGTTTTCTTTGTCACTTCGTAAAAATACAGCTTTGAGAAATGAGACAAATATTGATCCTGATGAGAAAGAGGAAAGAAATTGCCAAGATCATGTGGTTAGTTAAAGCTAGCTCTGGGACCCAAACCCAGACAGGCAGGCTCCTGTGCCTGTGCCTGACCACTTCATGGCACTGAGTGACTGAGCACCTTGGCGGGTAAAGTAGGTGTCTGATTCCATATGTCTTCCTGAGATCAGAGATCTTTGCTTTTCCTCAATGCATTTTCAGTTGAGGCCCCAATGGGCAAAATGACTCATCCAAGGTCATGAGCTAAAGCCCAAGGGCGTATAATTTAGCTCTTTCTATTACACTGAACTCCGTTGACTGGAATTTGTTTAGGAAAAGCATAAAGTCAAACAGCACGTATCCCCCACAATCAGATTCACCTTTTGGTGCAAAATCAAGAGGAGGCCTGGAGATCCCAGAGGCACTTGTTCAACCCTGTCTCTACTAGGAGATATCTTTATGGTTCTCCCCCTTAGCTGCAATCCTGGAAAGGAAAGCGTGAAGGCTGCCTGTGCCCTGGAATCTTAGGGAAATCAGTGGTTGATTGTCCATCCATTCCTTCTTCATTGAAAATACATTTAAGTGCCCAGGCACTGAGGCCACCACAGTAAACGAGACACAGTCCTCTCGAAAAGCAGCCTCTAAATAAAATATTTTTCCAACCTGTTATGGCGGCAAAGACACAACTGTCCTAGGGTTACATTCTGGCTCTGTTGCTCATTAGCTGTGTGAACTTGGGTGAAGTTATTAAAAACTCTAAGAACCCTTCAAACCTTTGATTCCTTTTTAAATGAAAGGAAAAATGTCTAACTGCATTGTTGTGAGACTTCAATGAAATGTGACATCTAAAGAATGTAGCCCCAAGTTAGATTTCAGTAAGTGGTAAAAATAGATGTATCAGAACCTGCGTAAGACATGCTCTGCAATAGAGGAACGCCCAAAGTGCTCAGGAGGCCTGGAGGCAGACTGTCAGGCCTAAGAACTATAGTAACACCACCATAGGGGGTTCATATACCTGCATCAGAGTCAGTAAGTGTTAACCCTTTTCCACGACTCCTTTTAAGATCAAATGATCAGAAGCCCATTTTGCCAAATCTTCATAGAAACATGATATTTGTGGCTGATTTACATTTGGTGATAGATGTGAAGAGTATTGTGGGAGGGAAGCCCTGAGTCCAGGCACTTCTGAAAAATCACCGGTTGCTGTGTTTCTGTCCCTCCCTTGTTTTGCAGTAGGGCGAAAGCACCTCTCTCATCAGAACATGGGTCTCTTGTTTACACACAGACTCTATTTCCCTCTCCCCTCCCGCCCCTTCCCCACCAAGCTGTTTGGCATCTTATTTAATCCTCGCAGCATCCCTGAAAAGTAGAGATTAGACTGACTGTAGATGATGAAAGGTAAGCATCTCAAGTGTTGGAACTCAGGGCTGTGGACTAGGCATGAAGTGAAGAAAGTAAATGCAGCTCCATTTCTGCAGTTGATTTCTGCTGTCACTGAGGCAGCTTTAGGTTGATACCTGACATGGGGCTCCAGGTCCTTTGAAAGACTCCCTCCACTTTGCAAGAGCAGCAGAGGCAGCCATGATGGAATCAGACTTCATGGTGCGTGACTGGCAATCACTTACGATGTTTTCCTACTTCACAATCTCTGCTTGACACAGCATGGCCCAGAGATCTGAGTTCTGGAGCTTATGTGAGCAGCTGTGTCTTCTTGAACTTGTGTGAGGCTCTCAGGAGGCTGTGCAACGGCCTTCACCACTTAGACATCTTTCACTGACTTTTCAACCAAACATGAAATATCCTGCAGACAAAATACTCTTTTGTATTCTTCATGGGTTATACCATCAACATAACAGAACTTTTCCCCACCCTGACAATCGAATCAATAACAACAAAAAAGTCTGTGATGCAGTAGCAGTGTTGTCCATAATTTGGAGTCCAATGATACACATTTTACATTATTTATATTGCATAATATTCATGAGCAGCATAAAGACATTTTGGTCAATGACAGATTGCATATATGATAGTGGTCTCATAAAGCATTGAAAAATTCCTATTGTTTAGTGATATCCTAGCTCTCATATTGTCATGGTGCAATGCATTACTCATATTTGTGGAGATTCTGGTGTAAACAAATTTACTGCACTGCCTGTTCTATAAAAGTATAGTGCATACAATTATGTATAGTACATAATGCTTGATAATAAAAATATATGACTATGTTACTGGCTTATGTATTTACTACATGGTATTTATGTATTTGCTACACTGTACTCATTATATTAGAGTGTATTCCCTCCTTATAAAAATAAGTTTGCTGTAAAACAATATGCTGTGTAATGCTGGCAGCAGCCTTATACACCTCATGTTTACTGTGTCTCTTATTGCATTATTTCCTTTGTGTTTGATTTAATCTTGTGTTGTCTTGTTCAACATGGCCTCTTTGTACAAGATCCATTGCTAATGTTTCCAGGAAGAGGCCACATCAAGTAACTGACCTGGAAATGGAAATAAAAGTGTTAAAGAATGACAAAGGTGGAAAATCAGTGATGGTTATTGCTCACCAGTCAGGCAAGTCTCATTCCACCATTGCTATGACCTTGAAAAAAAAAAGAACAAATGATGGAAGCTGTGAAATGATCTGCTTCACTGAGACTAACAAAAATTCGACTAGGGCCTAAATCAAACATGGAGAAACTTCCAAAGACCTGGATTGAAGACTGGGTACAGAAGTGTATCCCTCTCAGCACCATGACAATCATGGCCAAAGCAAACATTTGTTTGTGATGTTGAAAGAAAAGGTTAGACTTAATTATTATGTTGAATTTATTGTTTGCTCTGGGTGGTTTAAATGAGTCAAGAATCCTTATTCATTATATCAAGAGTTGCATCAAGAGTTGTGATATGAAGGCAGCTCAAGACTTTTGGGAATTAAATAGCTGATTGTGTAGGATAATCACTTGCCAGAGAAAATATTCGGTATGGATGAAACTTTCCTGTTCTGGAAATGGATGCCTGAAAGAACTTTCCTCCATAAGGAGGACAGGTCAATGCCGGGTTTCAAGGCATTTAAGGACAGGACAACAGTCTTAGCTGGGGGCAATGTTGCAGGCTACAGATTGAAACCCTTTGTGATCTGGCACAGTGAGAACCCTAGGGCCTTCAAACATATCAATAAGCACACACTGCCAGTGTACTACAGGAGCAATAAGAAGTCATGGATGAACCAGCTCCTTTCCCAAGATGCCTTCCCATTGTTAATGCCAGCAAAATGGAGATGTACTGTTTAGAGCAGTGGTTCTCAACCTTTCTAATGCCGCGACCCTTTAATACAGTTCCTCATGTTGTGGTGACCCCCAACCATAAAATTATTTTCGTTGCTACTTCATAACTGTAATTTTGCTACTGTTAATGAATCGTAATGTAAATATCTGTGTTTTCCGATGGTCTTAGGCTCTACAGCAGCGGCTCTCAACCTGTGGGTCGCTAGCAGGGTCACCTAAGACCATCGGAAAACACAGATATTTACATTACAATTCATAACAGTAGCAAAATTACAGTTATGAAGTAGCAACGAAAATAATTTTATGGTTGGGGGTCACCACAACATGAGGAACTGTATTAAAGGGTCGCGGCATTAGAAAGGTTGAAAACCACTGGTTTAAAGAATAACATACTTTTGAAATTTTGCTTATTATTGATAAAGCTCGTGGACATCCTTCTTTTATTGGTGACCTTTATCCCAATATCAAAGTGGTGTTTATCCCTCCAAACATCATCTCTTTGATCTAAGCTGTGAATCAAGGAGTTGTTGCAACTTTTAAAAAAATACATTTTTATTGTTTTCAGAGAGGAAGGGAGAGGGAGAGAGAGAGAAACATCAATGATGAGAGAGAGAATCATTGATTGGCTGCCTCCTCCACTCCCTACACTGGTGTTCGAGCCTGCAACCCAGGCATGTGCCCTGACCAGGAATCAAACCGTGACCTCCTGGTTCATAGGTGGATGATCAACCACTGAGCAACACCGGCCAGGCAGTTGTAACAACTTTTAAGGCTTTCTACCTGAGGAGGACCTTAGCCCAGGCTATTGCTGAACTGCCGAGGACATTGAGAAGACACTGGTGCAATTCTGGAAGGATTACAACACCCATGACTGCATCAAGAACCTTGCTTGGGTTTTGGGTGAGGTCATCAAGGAGTATATGAATGGCATATGGAAGAAGACACTCAAGAAGTTTGTCCATGACTTTAAAGTATTTACCAAGGATAAGGAGGTTGCAAATATCAACAAGGCTATAGTTGAGATGGCAAACAAGTTTAACTTGGGTGTGTATGGAGATGGCACTGAGGAACCCCTAGAGGCGGTTCCTGGGGAATTGATTAATGAGGAGCTGATGGAATTGGAAAAGGATCACATAAGAGGCAAGGTAGGGAAGTAATTCTAGCCCTGTGGCTCACAGTAATAACGCATACTAAGTCCTTACCATACTTTCTATGAGCAATTTTACTAAATGTGTACAAAACCAGGGCAGGTGGACATTGCAGTTATTCCCATTTTGAAGTGAGCAAACCGAGAGTTAGAAAGGGCAAGTTCTCCTAGGGATAAGTTTCAGAGTCTGTCTAACTCCAAAGCATTTGATCTCTCTGAGTGTCAGTCACGTTACCTGGAAAATGAGAGGAAGGTTATGTGCTTTTCCTCCATCATTTTGCAGCACATTGAACTTTACTATGAAATGATAGCAGTTTAAATAGCACATCTACATCCTCAAAAATCTATATGTAATAAAAGCATACTTTGGGGGGGATTAATATTGTGCTTGTGGAAGAAAAAAACTGTATATATGCAAACTCTAGTTTTACTTTTGCTTGGTTAGAGGAGGAATGATTCACAGTGCCACAAAGGGGTAAAAAATTCAGAGGCCTCATGATGTCAAGCAAGATTGCTAACAATAGCAAGTAGACTGATCAATAGTGAATCCATTTTAGAGAGCTTGCTCATAGAGAATATTGATATATAACCTAGTCATTCCTTCTGCGATATAAACAGACACCTCATCTCTCTGCAAGAAAAACCACACACAGGAGCCTGGGTAATGTTTCTAAACAATTAATTGGATTATTATCGAGGCTTAATGGATTGGTTCAATATATT
Organism: Plecotus auritus; assembly: GCF_963455305.1. NCBI lineage: Eukaryota > Metazoa > Chordata > Mammalia > Chiroptera > Vespertilionidae > Plecotus > Plecotus auritus. The sequence goes on from NC_137773.1 coordinate 166,680,465, forward strand.
CACACAAAACCATCAGCAGAATTGGGCTAGCAGTTTCCTTGTAGCTGTCATCAAAATATATGATAGTATGTAGGAGTTTTAAATTATTACTTTGTACAGCATTCAATGTGCATCATTTACATTATAAGTAGGGTCTATTTGAAAGTCATTGACTGAGTCTTTGGCTTTGTTTCAAATAGCAGATATGGTAGACATTGTGGCATACTCAGTTTCCTAAGGAATATGATATAGCTATTTAAATTGTAAATGAAAGGCATTAAAACTGCCTAATTCTTATAATTATGCCAACTGTTTCTAATTGAGGATTTATGCCAGAGGTATGAGAAAGACTATATAGCACTTGCATCAGTTCAACCTGGCATTGGGAAAATACAGATATTTTCTTCATGGGAAAACAATGAAAGAAGAGGAATATCATAATGTTTGACCTGTCCTCAGGACTAATCTGTCCTAGATATAGAAGAAAAAAATGTCAAGTAAAATATCTCTCTCTTTGAGAAGCCACAGACAGATGTAGAGGAAAGATTTTGATTCAATAAAAATTTATTGATTATTCAGTATGTTTGGGTATTTCACACACATTGCCTCAATTATCGTCAAGGCAACCCCTTGAAGTAGATATGACATATGAAGGTTGAGGCAATGGTGTTTTATTTCACTTTATTTTTATATTTTTAACAAGTTGAACTTTTATTTGATCAATATTTAGGGGATCCCATGGCTAAGAGGCTATAACTTCAGATTAAGTTTTTTTTAAATTTATTTATTGATTAAGGTATTACATATATGTCCTTATCCCCCTATTATCCCTCCACCCCTCCCACACACTTATGCCCTCACCCCCCTGTTGTCTGTGTCCATTGATTAGGCTTATATGCATGCATACAAGTCCTTTGGTTGATCTCTCCCCCTTACCCCCACCCTCCCCTACCTTCCCTCTGAGGTTTGACAGCCTGATAGATGTTTCTCTGTTTCTGAGGCAATGGTGTTTTAAAGTATTTGTGTCACCATAGCTGGTTTGGCTCAGAGGATAGAGTATCGGCCTCTGGACTAAAAGGTCCCAGGTTTGATTCCAGTAAAGGGCACATACTAGTATGTTCATTGCAGGCTCGATCCCTAGCCCTGGTCAGGGTGCGTGTGAGAGGCAACCAATCTATGTGTCTCTCTCACATCGATATTTCTCTCTATCTCTCCCTCTCCCTTCCACTCTCTCTAAAAATCATTGGAAAAATATCCTTAGGTAAGAATTAGCAAAAATTTTAAAAAAAATGAAGTATTTGTATGGCATATACAAGGTTATAGGATAATTAGATAGGACAGTGGTAGGCATGATCATGACTTGAGTCTTGATTTCAATCTCATTTCAACACATTGTTTGAAAGAGTGATGCAAACTGATGGGAGGAAGCTGTTAAATAAGAAAAATAAGAAAATAGGAAACTCATTTTCTGTCAAGTTAGAGTTTGGAATATGAGTACCTTTCTTCCCTAATAGAATCTCCAAATCCAGTGCTCAAATATCTAAATGTACAGGTTAGCAGAAAGTTTTCCTCCCTTCAAAGGCCCTTTACATAGCTCAATGTTCTTACTAGTGCCTTAGGATGGTGTGTTGTTGGCTCATCCCGTTGGTCTGGCATTTAGACACAGACTGCATGGCCACAGCTAGTCCTGTAGACTGGTTTAGGGAAGTCCAAAGCAACAGACCTCTGGGATTCAATTCAGTGAAAGCCATTAGAGGAAAGGTTGATGGGGGATTTTATAAGGAGGGATCAGGCTGAAAACACATGCCTACTGATCAATCTTAGCATCACTAAAACTGGAAAAGATAAGTCATTCTGTAGCTCATAATATAATATAAAAATACTAACAATATTCAATATAATATAAGAAGCATTTTTAACTAAAAAAATCAAATCTAAAATTTATCACAGGCCTCTGTATCTAACTACCAGTTTATAGGAAATATGGGGGAATAGATGAACAATCTGAAGAAACCACAAAAATACAAAATTCTTTGGGATAAATGACTTTCTCCATATATCAATATCATAAAAAGGAAGGGTAAATATTATTGGAGAATAAAGAAGATTTAAAAGAATGTGATAGTTTGCAATAATGGTCACTTATTTTATTTATTTATTGTTTTATTTTTTTCTTTATTGATTAAGGTATTACATATGTGTCTTTATCCCCCCATCCCCCCCGCCCCCACCCGCCACTCATGCCCTCAATCCCTGGTGCCTGTGTCCATTAGTTAGGCTTATATGCATGCATACAAGTCCTTTGGTTGATCTCTCCCCCTTACCCCCATCCTCGCATACCTTCCCTCTGAGGTTTGACAGTCTGGTCGATGCTTCTGTGTCTCTGGATCTGATTTTGTTCATCAGTTTATGTTGTTCACTATATTTCACCAATGAGTGAGATCATGTGATATGTATCTTTCTCTGAGTGGCTTATTTCGCTTAGCATAATGCTCTCCAGGTCCTTCCATGCTGTTGCAAATGGTAAGAATTCCTTCTTTTTTACAGCAGCGTCGTATTCCATTGTGTAGATGTACCACAGTTTTTTAATCCCCTCATCTGCTGATGGGCACTTGGGCTGTTTCCAAATCTTAGCTATGGTGAATTGTGCCACTATGAACATAGGGGTGCATATATCCTTTCTGATTGGTGTTTCTAGTTTCTTGGGATATATTCCTAGCAGTGGGATCACTGGGTCAAATGGGAGTTCCAATTTTAGTTTTTTGAGGAAACTCCATATTGTTCTCCACAGTGGCTGCACCAGTCTGCATTCCCACCAGCAGTGCACGAGGGTTCCTTTTTCTCCGCATCCTTGCCAGCACTTGTCATTTGTTGATTTGTTGATGATAGCCATTCTGACAGGTGTGAGATGGTACCTCATTGTGGCTTTGATTTGCATCTCTCAGATGATTAGTGACTTTGAGCATGTTTTCATATGTCTCTTGGCCTTCCTTATGTCACTTATTTTAGATATCATTTTGCTTCTCCATTTATCAAGACTTAGAGTGTATTGTTCTACCCTTTGAATCTGGGTTGGCCTTGTAACTTGCCTTGACAAATACACTATGGCAGAATAAATGGTACGCAAAATCTGGAATCTATATCTGATAAGGCTTGTAGATTCTCTTTTTATGCTCTTGGAACCTCAAGATTGTTTTGTGAAGAAGCCCAGGCTAGTTTCCTCGAAGATAAAATACCATGTGGAAAGAGAGACTCCGGGGACAGCCAACACTAATCACCAGGCTTGACCAGGCCATCTCAGAACAACTAAAGCCATGAGCTGACTGCTGCCACATAAAGGACCCCATGCAAGACCTGTAGAAGAACCACTCAGCTGATCCCAGATCATATGATTGATCTGTAGAATGTAGAGCTAATAAATTGTTACTGTTTTCAACCACTAATTTTGGGGTAGTTTTTATGCATTAATAAATTGCTGAAGTCATAATAACCAAATGCAATCCAGGGGTGGGCAAACTTTTTGACTCGAGGGCCACAGTGGGTTCTTAAACTGGACCGGAGGGCCGGAACAAAAGCATGGATGGAGTGTGTGTGTGAACTAATATAAATTCAAAGTAAAGGAGCGGAGGGGAGAGCAAGAGAACCGGATAGAACAGCCGGATCCGGCCCGCGGGCCGTAGTTTGCCCAAGGCTGGTATAGACACTACTTTCCACATTCAAACAAATCAACTGTAAAAAGATCCTTTGGGACAAATCAGGAAATTTGAACATGGATTACATATTTGATGATGTCAAGGAATTATTGTTAATTTTGTTGTTTCATCATATAAACAAAAAATGTTACAGAGATGCATCCTGTAGATTTATCATGGAAATGACCTGATATATGGGATTTGTTTTAAAATAACAAAGGAAAGAAAAAAGTGGGGAGAATAGATGAAATGAATATTTGAGCCATCCCCATAATCAGGGACATCACGATTAAGCTTGACTGAGGATGGTTGATTTGGTTTCAGTATATAAACACACTCAGGTTTTAATTAGAATGTCCTCTGGTATCATATCTAAGTTTTTTTAAAAGGCTGCCTCTTTCAATAAGTGTACATTTCATGTTTTTATATATATATATAAATAATTTAAAGGTGTTTTAAGTTCAGTTGAATTTATTACTAAAGCAGTCCTAATAATAATTGAATAACACTTGGTAAAAATATTCTTACTTTGGGCTCACCTATGGGTTAGGGAGTCGTAGAAAGAGTGGCCTTTGAACCAGAGATTCAGTTCTAGCAATGTCACTTATCAACAGTGCTACTTTAACATTAATATCTCTGAGCCTTGGTTTCCTTATCTGTCAAATAAAAATAATCCTGACTATAACCTACGAGAAAAGAAACGAGACTATTTAGCAAAGCTTCCAACACAGTGTCTGGCAAAATATTTTCTTCCTCTTGAAAGGAGTTATTTGCATTTGTACATACTGAGCTTTATCTCTACCCTATGCTCTGTGTATTCTCTTTACCATTCTGTGCAGTTTAATGACCATTAGTACTAACAAGATTATTGCCAATAAGGTGAGATTAAGGGATGCTAATGAGATAGCATTTTATAGAATGTGTTGCCTCCCATTACTGAGGTGATGATAAAGGCAGTGAAAATTATCTGGGGGAAGCAGGCTACTATATTCAAATTTCATGCACCAGGAAGTTGCTGTCTCTGTTTTCCCAATGCAATGTTCCTTTAAGGGAGCTGTGCAAGGCAATTTGGAGGGCGGGTACATGACTAGGGCACTCAGGCAAGAAGCACAGACACAAATGTGTTACTTGATATGTCATATTCCTTCTCTTGCTGATGCCATTTTTAATCATAATCCTTTTGCAACCTCCTAAGACTTTCTTTCTCCCAAGAGTGAATCAAATAGGAGACATATGGCCCTGCTTTTTAAAAAAACACTTTATTTGCATGTGGCTAGTCTTATTATAACACCACTGAATTTTGACTAAGACCTTTAGCTCTATTTGGTTAGACCTCTACTGTATTTTTGGCTTCCTTCAGTGTTGTGGTTTAAAATAGTGCAAACCTTTCTGTTTCTGCATTTTTTTAGACTTGTCTTTTTCTCCTACAAGGTCTGACTCTGTTCCATGCCAAGCAGATCAGCACTTCTCTTTAGCTTGAGATTTCCTCATATTCTGGAGTGTAGATCCTCTGAATTCTGTTCAGCACATCCCACTCAGCATTATCTGGCTGGGGTAGCTAGGGAAACCCAAATCCTCATTCTCCCCATTTGCCCTTATTCACTGTGAGATTCCTTAAAAGAAAGATTTTTTTTTTTTTTTTTTGGCAAAACTTAGGCAAAGCAAGGCAAAACATAATGTTACTGTTTTCTGGAGAAATGGTTCCACCCCTGACTCCAGAGGTCCTAGGAGTTAGGCAGGGTCTTGGTCTCCCCAACCCCACCCCACCCCAATGTCCTCACCTAAGTATGGGTCACCACTCAAATGCAAAATTTGAGATGACTCAGAGCATTCTTGCAGGCTGCAGAGGAAAAAGAGAAAGACAGATAAGCTAGGGAGAGATTCCCCACTATGGCCTAGAAAGGAATTGGTCAAGGACACTCGGCCCTGCTCAGGTGGATGGGAGTGGAAGAGGCCTTGTAGTTACTTTCTAGCCTCCTGCAGGCTGGATTTTTCTTTTTCTTTTTTTTTTTTTAATCCTTTGGAGTCTCCAATTTGAGATAATATGTTTCTTATACCTTTGGTCATATTTAAGAAATAGTTGCCAAATCCATGGTCATGACGACACTTAGGTTTTCTTCTAAGAATTTTATAACCTTAGTTCTTACATTTAGTCTGTTATTAATTCTGGGGTCATTGTTGCATGTGGTGTGAGGTAGGGGAATGACTTTAATCTGATGCCTGTGGATATCCAATTGTTGCAGCACCATTTGTTGAAAAGACCATTCTTTCCTTGTTGAATTACCTTGTTGAAAATCAATTGGCCATTGGTGTAAGAGTTTATTTCTGGACTCTCAAACCTATTCAGTTGATGGATAGGTCCATCCTTATGCCAGTACCACACTGTCTTGATGACTGCTGTTTGAAATCAGAAGGTGTGAGTCTTATAACTTTGTCAAATCTTATAACTTTTTATCAAGATTCTTTTCTTATTTTGAATCCCTTGCATTTCCATATTAAATTACTTTATGCACTATTTGGACCAATGTGTTAAGTTATTTAAAATATTATACAGTTACATTATACATATACTTACCAAACATGAATTCATCTAAAATTTTCTGAAAATTAAAACAAAATAGAGGAAGAAAAGAGATTTCCCCTAAAACTCCTTTTGGTGTTCTCACTGTCGATTGAGATGAGTGACATAAGTCTCTGAGATCTTACAGTTTTTTTAGTTCCCATGTACTTCTCAAAATTTGAGCATTTTACCAAGATAGGTGCTTCTAATATTCAAAAAATCACAGGGTATATTTTCAGGATTATTTCTTACTTTAGAGCATAATCCTACTAAGTATAACCCTTACATAAACTCCTTGAGGTCAAAGATTGTATTACCAATGCCATTTATAGCTTCTCAAATTACATTGGAGAATTTTGGACATCTGGATACTCTTCTACTTCTACTCTACTGCTATTTATACAATCTTAGCTCTTTAAAATTAGGCTAGGTTGGTGGAATCCCTTATTCAATAGACATCTAACTGGGAGAGGAGAATCTCATTGGAAGTCCATGGTGTAAACAAACAAACAAAAATAATGAGGAAGAGAATAGATTGAAAAATGGATTATACTGGTGGAATCCATCAGGACAATACTGAGAATAATGGAAGGGGTGGCGGTTAGTTGAATGAACTGGGTTCATACATGGCTTATACTCCAGGACATGTGATTTTGCTCCAAGCCATGGTGGCACTTGGCGTTTCATTATTGCTTAGTAAAAGCACAAAGCAAATTCCAAAATAGCTCTTTTTAAAAAAATAAATTTTATACCATAACTGATTTTGGTAAGAAGGAACAGAGTAGCTACCAAATATTTACTGCCATGTTGAATACTTTCCAAAGGATCTATCAACAATATTGACACACTGCCAAAGGCAGGTGAAAATAGTAGCTCCCAGTGAACAGGGTTGCAACCTAAATTTAGGTCTCTACAAAGTGCTAAATTCTCTATGTAGACTTATACAGAAAGAACCCTCATTTGTCTTAATCATCACAGGGAGAAAATTGATGTTTGAATATAGTCTAATCATAGTCATTAGATCATTTGTTCATATTTTGGATCACTCTGTGGTGTATCTGGCCCTTTCAACATTAGTCTTTAACTTGTTGCCCATGCTTAGAATTATAGAATTTTAACATTAGAATAGATCTAGGACAAACCTCCTGAACATTAAAAATCTCTTGTAAGATGGAATCTACCCTGTGCTTGACTACTTTTGGTAATGAGGGACTCACTAATTATCCAAGCCATTCATTTCACTTTTGTGGGGCTCAAAACAATGAATAAAAACATACCTCAATGTAACTTTCAATCATTAGTTTATCTCTAGACACATGTCTTCTAGATATTTAAGGTAGCCATCATCTTCCTCCAGGGTTTCATTTTTATGTTAATTAAATGTCACTATTTTTTTCTAAGCACTTAAATTTTTAATTTTTAAAGCAAAATTTAGCCCCTTATAACTGAAACCCAAATTACATCCATTCCCATTAAAAATGTAAGAATAGCCCTGTCACACAATTATGATGCTAAATTTTTCATCTAGGGAGGAAGAGCCAGGTCTTCAAATAAATCCAGGTAAGTCATTTTCATCCCTTGTTAATAGGTTGCAGTGCCTTGTTGATTTCATTTTTGGCTTTTACAGAACATGATCTTATTTTAGCTGCATTGGGGTTGGGGAGGGGGGAATTGACCGCTCTCCCAGATTCGCAGAACCATGAAGAGAGACTCCTGGACGTAGAAAGTTATACTTTCCCTGTGCCCCTATTTCATAGTTTCACACGTGGGGTTATTTATCCAATCTCATTCCACCCTTTATGGAAAGGTGATGGATCTCAGAGGTATGCAAACCTTCTATTATCATCTAGGCAGGTGAGGGAAACACCTGGGTCCATAAACCCTATTCTTCATTAACCACCTCTTTTGTCATGTTTCAGTCCATTTAACCTTCTAGCATGTGTTCACATTGTAGTCACTCAATTACAAGAGCTAAAGCAACATAACAATTATAGAGCTATATCATGGCATAGCAACTCAAGAGCTCAGGGACTCCATTAAAATTTTAAAGGAGTTAATCCTCTGGGAAGTGTTCCTATTAATTAAATAAAGGTGAAAGAAAATAGTTTTTACATTTATTCCCTGTTAAGGAAGGTGAGCCATAGCCTGCATGCAAAGGAGCTGTGTGATCACAAGTAAATGCATCACTTCCTTGAGCATTTGAAGGGTGACAATTTCAGGTCATTTATCTGCAAAGCAAGCTGGGCCAATTATTGTGTAGTTTTTCCTGGAGAAGTAAAATTTTTGATCACAGAAGGTTTCTTAAAGTCCATTGGGATTTAAGCCCTACAGATCCATGCTGCAGCACAGGAGACAAGCAGCCGAGCCTCAGTTGATGGTCAATCATGGAATGGACTGGAGAGTAGAAATGCATCTGATGGAGTAGATCAATAGCGATAGCACAGAGTTTGCCCATCTTGAGGCAAGGACACTGGACTTACATTTCTTTGGCTCAGCCAGTCACTGATTAAGAGGTAAAACTTTGGGATCAAGTTTTATACTTGCGTAATCACAAAGAAAGAAGATGGAGTGGTAGTTCGGAAATAAATGTGTGTGCACTCCTGGAACGGAGAAGATTCTGGATTGGACTAATATTTATTAAGGGACAGGTATCTGGCAACTCCTTTCTCTTGCTATTATAATATTTTAAGGAAAAGAAAATTGAGGCTTGGAGAAGTTATATAATGTACCCAAGAAAGTGGTAGAGTGAAAAAGTGATGCTGGGTGCTTGGACTCCAAACCCTGGGCTCTTTGCACTCTGCCCCATGACAAATCAGTAAGAGCATATGAGAAGGACAGGGCTACCTGTGTTAATTAAAGGTAGAGAATGTGAAGGTTGGGGTGACCTGGGTCTATAGGGAGAAGGGAAATCTAATGTCAATTGGTAGAAAATCAGTGTAGTGCCCACCTGGCGTGGCTCAGTGGTTGAACTTTGACCTATGAATGAGGAGGTCACAGTTTGATTCCCAGGCAGGGCACATTCTCAGGCAGCGGGGGATGTACAGGAGGCAACCAGTCAATGATTCTCTCTCATCATTGATGTTTCTATCTCCCTCTCCCTTTCCCTTCCTCTCTGAAATACACACACACACACACACACACACACACACACACACACACAAAGAAAATCAATGTAGAATTGAAAAAGAGGCTGATTGGAAGGAAGATGGTTTGTGCATGCCACTGAGGTCTTTAAGGGAAGCTTACCTTATCTCTGAATTTCTGAATCATTATATTGATACTAGAGGCCCAGTGCATGGATTCGTGCACATTGAAAGGAAATTAATTAGAAGAAATATTTTAATATCGCTATTAGCCCTTTCTGTATAATAGAAGTGTCAGCGATGAAAGAAAATTAGTAAAATGTATATGAAAATAGTATATAAATTGATTAATAAATAAACAATAACAACATGATATAACAACAAAGATGACATAAAAACATCAGTAAAAACAATGACTGATTAATTGGTTAAACTTATTCTAATATCTCCCTGTATACCACATTAATAGTAAAAACACTTTCAGAGTGCTTGATTAATTTCCCTTGTGATGAAATATTTACAACTTTAACTTTAACGTCACATGCTCTTCGAACTCGAGAGAAGGCAATAATTAACTGACCATGTCTGAAAACGGGTTCAGGTAGGAATATTCCTACTCTGTCTAGATTGGCGCCAGTGAGAGCTTTATATGTATTGTGCATGCACGAGTCAACGTTTATTTTTAAATTGCCAGTGTGCATCATATGTACTGGCTGGCTGGTCCGTCAGTCAGTCGGATGGTTGGATGGACGGACAGTTGGTCACTTAGCCTTTTATATATATATATATATATATATATATATATATATATATATATATATATATATATAGAGAGAGAGAGAGAGAGAGAGAGAGAGAGAGAGAGAGAGAGAGAGAGATTTGTATTTTTGTAGACATATGGCTTTGTATAATCTAGATGCTGGAAAACTGACCACGTCCCTAAACACTTCTTATTTGCCATTCTCCTATAAAAACTAAGAAATAGCAATGACAATATAAAACACGACTTAGTATATTTCCTGTGGTTTACTTAGAAACCGACCTTTAGCACTCATAGTTGCTCTGTGGACTGATATGGTACTCACTCTGAAACCCCCCTTGAAGCTCTGCCTTTGAGGCTTCACCAAGTTCTGCTTTAAATGCAGAGTAAATATTCTGTGACCTTTCTGAGTGTTTTGTTGGGGTGTGGGAGGGGGAGAGTAATCCGGTAGTTAAATAAATTTGGGAGAAAAAGAATTAACTAAGCTAACTGGGTTTTTATAAGTGGCTTAACTATACATCTGAATGTGCTCTATGAATGAATATCCAACAGAAGAATCCGTAGTAGGTTTCCCAAGTATGTTTGAAAACAGAAAACCATTTTCTTAGGGTTCTTGATAGATATAGGGCTCTGCTAACCCCCTGAGAGAACCTTCATAGGCAGTTGCCGCTATACCTCCTGCTCTTGGATTTTAAACTTTAATCTTCTCTCAAGTGGAAATTTCACTGGGTAAGGGCAGCATCTTCAGCTGTTGTCAATCATTTACATGACTGGGTAAATGTGTTTAATAGAGTCCTTAAGAGGAAGTTTTGGTTTGACATTCTCTTCTTCTGATTTAAAGTCAGTTTCAGTCATAAATTTGATAGCAAAGAAAGTAAGCAATAACAACATCATAAGATAATGCAGCTTCGGCTCTTACTCCTTTACCAACCTGCTATTATAAAAATGTACTCATATTTTTTAAATGTCCTAAAATAATTAGAACTTTCTATATTGGTTGTGAAGATTAATTATGATAGGGGTAAGCAATCAGGACAATTTGGAGATTGCTGATAGAGAGATCATTGGATATGGAGTTCCATGTGGGTTTGCACCAGGCTCTGTGTCTTTATTAGATGGGTGACCTTGAACAAGTTAAAGGGCTCCTGGGCAACTCAGTTTTCTCATCTGAAAAATAGGGCCAGAAATCTCAGGGGTGAAAAGAGATAAAGTTTTTAAAGCATCTAGCTTAGTTCCTGGCACAATTGGTATGCAACAATAAAAAATAAAAAAAATTATGTCCATTTGTTTTGTTCTCTAGTCAGTTCTATTTTGAACTTTATGAGATGTTTGTTTCTCAAATCCTCAATTAAGTAAGCAATCTAAAATAAATCCCTGGAAAATATTTGTAACTTTCTGTATTTATTTATTTTTTATTTCATTTGAAATTAGAATGGAGGCTAACAGTCATCATGACATGTTAGGCATAAAGAAAAGGGTTAATAAGCTTATGTCCTTGAAGTCATTTGTAATTGCTGGGACATGTTGCCATGCTTGCCACATTTTTATTAGTACTAATACACACATAACGTTGGACCTTGGGAAAGACTTTGAAATCTGAATCTGTAATACAGTGAATTATATATATTTCTCATATGTAGTTGGTCTTTCTCTAAGATTCCTGGCTTACAGCTTCCCAAACACTTGGAGTTTCCTGAGATAAGGGTGTCCTTTGTTATGTTAATGAAGTACCTTTGGAAAGCCCTTAGGAAACCAAAGAATTGGGTCTGGGCCTGGTTGCCTGGAAAACCAACCTTGTGATTAAAGGGTTGGAACTTTCAGCTTTCCCACCCCTCCAATGATTTAATAAAGCCCCCATAACCCCCCCCCCCCCCCCCAGGACTGGGTTGACAGTGCTTCCTGTTTGGTAAACACCTGGAGGTGCTGGGAGAGTGGCTCATCTGCAGAGAGCCAGTTAAGTTCCACAGCCCATGCCTTGCCCTATGGATCTTTTCCATCTGGCTGTTCTTGAGTTCTATCCTTTTATAAACCAGTGACCTAATAAGTAAAATGTTTCTCTAAGTTCTGTGAGCCGCTTTAGAAAATTAATTGCAACTGAGAAGGGGGTCTTGGGACCCTCTGATTTATAGTCTGGGCCTTCCTCCTCCTTCCTTTTCCTCCCTCCCTCCCTCCCTCCCTTCCTCCCTCCCTCCCTTCTTTCCTCCTTTCCTTTTCTTTATCTACTAGCTCCTTCCAGTAAGTTCGCAATCCTCACTCTGAAACTCTTCTTGGGTTTTGGTGTTATTTTTATAAGACAGAACCATTAAATCAATAGTTTAACAAAGAAATAGTTACCCCGCTTATACTTTTCACCAAAACAAGGCTTGTGAGCATTAGGGAAAAACAAATAAACAAAGATCAGCCCTATGATTAATCTGGTAGGAAAGATGATTCTTTTTTGATGTTTATTTTCTGCAGTGCGTCCCACATTGTCACTACCTGCCAGATGGCATTGTGATTGTGTGATTGCTATAATGAATATTATTAATAATGCAACTAACTGTGATCTCAGCCTTCTTTACTAACATTAAAAGAGTCCTGAAATGTTTCCAACACAGACTTCTTTTTAAGTTAGTTTATTCACCACATGACTAAATGCTCTGAGCTAAATCTCTGAGTGGTATGCAACCAGTAGCTGTCCTATGTAAGCAGAAGGCTTCATAGGCACTATATATGGTAAATGTGCCACATTTCTTAGAGACTCTAAAGTAGGTATTCTCTCTATAGCCCAGAGACGTGCTATCCAAGAGAAATAGAACATGTGGCACACATGTCTTAAAATTTTCTAGTAACTACATTGAAAGGTAAAAAGAAACAGGCAAAATTAATTTTAAAAATATATTTTAATTAACCCCAAAAAGAACAGCTCTTCTCAATACATCTATAAATATCTATAACCACATCATTTATATTTATTCTTGAATGAAATGAAAACTGCATGCTGAATGGAATGTAAAAGTCAAGTGTTATTATGCTTGATAGAGAATGTCTCTAACTCTGAACATGAGATGGTCAAAGTAAGATTTGCCCTATACTAATTAGGGTGGTCAGGTTCAGATAAGTCTAACGTCGGGAGTATGTGTAGGAGGGCGAAAGTCATGCTTGGACAAGGAAAGAGCTACTTAATGATTATATTTAAAGGTCTTCCATTTACTTTTCCAATAGCCTGGTGACATTTATCCTAAGTCACTTAAGAAATGTTATAAAATGTCACAGGTCCATGTAGCATTGCCATATGGAGGGCTTAGATCCCAGATTAGTCTGTACAAGGACTGTGACTCTATATTGTTATTGATAATATAATTAGAGGACACTGTTTGGGCTAGAACAGGAGTTGCGGGTTGGTATCATCATTTTGATAACTCGGCTTCATTTAATATGCTAACTTTTTGGAGAATCTATAGATGCTGGCCCTCTATGGCCTTAGACCAGAAAATGACACAGATACAAAGCAAGGAATGAATCTGGGAGGCCAGATTATTGGTGCATTTACCCTCTTAATGTTTGGCATGACTATAAATTAAAAAGATGAGATATCCTGTGTAGTAAATTAGTTCTATTACTTGATATATAAACTCACTTAAGTACTAGGATTCAGAAGACTGTTCAGGTAATTCATGAAGAAGGTCCAAGTTGAGAATGAAAAAAATAATGGCCAGTAGGAAAACACAGTCTTATAGGTGGAACCAACAAAACATAGAAGATATTATGATTGGTGTGAGTTGCTAGAGTGGAACATGGGACTAAATTGCTGGAGTTGAAGCCATTAGAACATCAAGAGCGCTGGCTTGGCCTTGGTAGTTGTTTACTATTCCAGAAGTTCAACCTATGCTGACAGCAGGGTTTTGAAATAGCAGATCTGTTGGTATTTTGGATCAGACAATTCTTTGTTGGGGGTGGAGGGCATTGTTCTATGTGTTTAGGATGTTGAGCAGCATCCCTGGCCTCACTAATTGCCAATCGCACATCCTCTCTGGTTATGACAACCAGGCATGTCTCCAGCTATTGCCAAATGTCTTCTATCTAGAGGACAAAATTGTCCCCAGTTAAAATTGTCCCCAGTTAGAACACTTAGAGTTAAGACTGGTTTGGAAGATGAAGATGAGAGATTTTTTAAAAAAATTCTGATGGTATTTAACAGAATTCGCAGGCTCTAAAAGCAACACATTTCAACAACAAAATGAAAGACGAACTTAGCATATTTGACAATGCAAGCATCATTGGAAGAAGTATAATTTTTTTTTTTTTAGTAACTTCTCATTTTCCTGGAGATAACACTCCTTAGAATTTGTGTGTTCACATATATTTGTCAAAAAGGTTTCTCTTTTATATATACCCGCACCATATACCCACTTGGATTTGTTGACAATCTCAGCTATAGATGCACAGAATAGTTCCAATAATAGGATAATTACCAAGTTCAGCCCAAGACAGTGTTCAGTGAGGCTTGAAATAGTATTGTGGTCTCATGAGGTAGCCCACATGCCTGTGCTGGATGCCCTATGTCTTCGATGTCTCTGAAAAATCTTATTTTCTTGTATTTTTGTTGACTAGTTGGGAGGAGATTCCACGCGGGCAGGAAAACAAGCTAAAACTCTATGCAGTTAATTAACTAACACTGGATTTGAAGCAAAGCACAGTCTAGAGAAGTAATTCCACCTACCTTACTTCATTTGGACTGCCCTATAATTGCTTTGCCTGTGCTTACAATTTTCTCATTTAATTGAAGCTTGAGTCAGTTCTTGGAGGTGCTCCAGTAAGGAAATATTGCCAGGTGGAGCTGGAAGGGCTCGTCAGTTGAACCACACAAAATAACTTCTGGAATAAAATTCCTGCAAGTTGGGGGCACTAACTTTCTCATGTTTTTAAAATGGGAAGTGTGAGAACTGTTGGTTATCAAACTCATGAGTTGAACACATGGTAAACGCCTTTAATAATGCCTTCACTAGGTTTTGTAGGAGGTAGCCTCAAGCCTAGACCCTCAACAGCATCTCCTGGCATCACCCTGTACCCTAGCCTCCTTATATACCTTGGAATACACTGCACCTCCCCCCTCTTCCCCCCTCTTCCCTCCTCCCTCTTCCTCTCCTCGGGCCTTTTCTTCTGTTGTGTCTCTTCCCAGAATACTCTCCCTGCCACCTGTCTGCCTGGGGAATCTCACTCCTCATTCAGAAACCTTCCTGTGCTTCCTTTTCACTGATGCACCACGGACAAACCCTGTAGGTTCCCATGCCACACACTGAGTAACACCCGCTGTCTTGGAATTATTCTTTATGTCTTTTTTCTAACTCTGAATTAAGAACTCTGAAGGTGGGCACCCTGTTTTGGTCCCCCTGGTATTTCTGTCTAGCATTGTGTCCTCACATGACATATTTGTTAATATTAGTTATATCTCTCCAGAGAGGGCAGGTTTAAGTGACCCAGTAGCAAAGAACAGACAAGAGCCTGCTCATCTTCTAGAGAAGAGTGCTGTTGGCATATGCCTCTACCAACTCAACCACTGTATCATGCAATTGTCGGCTGACTTAACTAGCCATTTCCACACACTGAGCATCAACACTAGCCCTACCTTTGACCTCATTCAGCAGGTTTGAGTCTGGCCCTGGGGCTCTGTCAGTGACTTCAACTCTGCATAGTTGCTGGAGGACATGGAAGCTCATCGGGAAAACAAGACATAGACATATACGTATTTGAGAGAAATGTTTGAAAAGACTCTTTTAAAATTTTTATTTTTTAGCGAGGTTATGAGAATTTGTATGAGAATCTAGCTGGGTGAAAATGGCTTGCCACACGTATAGCCATGCTCGCCTGCAGAAGCATGCACACCGGCTTCCTATCTGCGCACCCAGAGTCCCCTTGACTCGCTCGGCAGCTGTTCTCCTTCCCCAGGTTCAGGACTAACTCTGCCAGCGATGACAGGAAACGGCTGCTAGTGAATGCAGCCCAGAGCCAGTGCCCTTTAGCAGGAATCATCTGTTACTATGACATGAGCCAGCATGTGCAGAAACGCCTGCCCCTGAATGTGTTGGGGAGGGTGGAACAGAGCAGGGAGAGGAAGCAGACCAACCAGCGTAGGAGTTGTGGTGGGATGTTAGTTCCATGGACCTGGAGAGTTTTCAGGTGCTGATTTCCTGGACCAGGTGGATGGGGAGAAAATGGAAAAGGATCAGAAGGTCTTTATACCCTGCTCCCCACTGCCGGCCCCATCACTGGCCTGTCCCAGTGTTCCCAGCATGCTCCTCGGCTTTTTGCTATAAGCAAGCTCCAAATCATCTGCTACTTAAGGAGGGAGGAGGGCAAAAAAATCAAATTAAAAAAATTTCAAAGGCTGAACTGTTGATAAAAAGCTCTCCCCTCTGGGCTCAAAGGTGGATTTGGGTTTTGTAGGGTGGATGCTTATCTTGTTTGTGAGTATGTGTGTGCACGTGTGTGTAGATCTCTTAAGACAAACAACATTTCAAATACATTTAAAATTAGGTATAAAAATGAATACCTGTAAATAAAATAAAGGCCTAGAAAATATAAATTTTATTGATTACCTGCAAATTTCTATTAATTAATAATTTTAACTGCTAGTGTATATTTATGTATATATCTGTACAGATATATATATTTATGTACATATACATGTACAGATATATATTTATGTACATATACCTACACATATATATATTTAAATATTTCTATGGTTAATTCTATAAAAATGTACAAAATTATTCTAAAATTGAGGCATAATTACAAATAATGCATTCAAATTGTGGCCACATTGTATTGAGATTCATAATTATATGTGTATATCTATACAGATATGTACTTAAATATTTATATTTTATATACTAAGCTCCAATTTGATACATTGGCACACATAGAGCACGCATCTTGACATAGTGCTGTGTGTTATATTGCTACAGGTTTGCATTTTACTAACCCAGGGATCTGGTTTGATACAGTCTATTTTGCATGATTCACATCAATAAAGAGTGCACTTATAATTGTTTAAGATACAGCATCACGTATATTCCTGACAGAAGAATTTTTTCATTTTGACTTGAGATTGATTTGAATGAAATCCTCTGCTCTACAGATTTACGTCTGTTGAATGGAGCAAATTTCCACAGATGAGCGTCTGCCCCCACATATTTCAAACGTATTTTTCTTCCATTGCCTACATACTTCTGATGCCAAGAGCCTTGGGACATGTTTGCATCATGCTTCCACCTCAAGTCTTGTGCCATGATGCCAGGTGAGTCAGCACAGTAAGAATATTCCTGGAAGTTATTACGGCCTTCTTACAACCATAACTTTATATGGAAAGAACTGTGAGCGACACTGAACCCAAACAAAATACATGTTCTTCCTTAGCTGATCAAAAAATACAGACAACCCCTCTAATGTCACTCCACATAAGAAAGCAGATACAAAAGTTTTAATCCACTGTGGTTTAAACTTTTTGCTTTTGCAAATTTTGCAAGATCTTAAGACCTTGTTGAATGATTACTATACTAGTAGCTCCTCCCAGGACCTTGGAAGAACCCTATGAAAATGAAGGTTTCTGAAATTTAAGTTTCATTATTGTTATTATAGGCCCTTCCTGGTTTGAGCTAGAAGTCTATGAATGGTCTTTGTGAGAGTTTTCATTGATTAATTAATTAATTAACTAATTAATTATCTAAATAATTAATTAATTAATCCATTCATTCTTCCATGCATTAATTTTTTTTCACTCATTTGTCATTTACTGTTATAGTATATGCTGGCAACTACTGTGTGAAGGGACAGACATACAGATAGACAAAAGCCTAAACCAAAATCCAGAGCATTGCCCTGACCGGTGTGGCTCAGTGGATAGAGCGTCGGCCTGCGGACTCAAGGGTCCCGGGTTCGATTCTGGTCAAGGGCATGTACCTTAGTTGCAGGCACATCCCCAGTAGAGGGGGTGTGCAGGAGGCAGCTGATCGATGTTTCTCTCTCATCCATGTTTCTAACTCTCTCTCCCTCTCCCTTCCTCTCTGTAAAAAAATGAATAAAATATATTTAAAAAAAAAAATCCAGAGCATTAGTCTTCTCAAGGTCCTATTACTCCGATTACTTTTGCAAAAAACAAAAGATATAATTTATTGTCTCCTCTCTGGTTTGACAGCTATTTTTAAAGAGGCCCCAAGGTGCAAAGTTTTCTTCCAACTTTCCTTGCTGATTTATCTGTGAAGTTCAGAAAGGTTACCCTTAATCTTTTTCCCTGCTGGTGATGCCTATTTGGCCAGCCCATCACACTCCTCCAAACACCAAGAAAACACAAAATTCTGATACATTGGGCAGAAATAGATACTTTGATAAAGAGAGAAGTAGAACCTGTGCTCGTTTGAGGATCTCCAAGTAGGATTCTTAATCATAAATTCTTAATCACCACTCCCTATCTTGGTTGCCTGAGACTTCCAATGAGAGACTCATTCTATACTTGAAGGCCTATAATTTCAAAGATAGAATATTTTCCTTTTTTCTTGTGATCTTGGGCCAGTTCTTCTTCTTCTTCTTTTTTTTTTTGGTTCATTTCAGAGAGCGGAAGGAAGAGGGAGAGAGAGATGATGGTGAGAGAATCACCATCGATCGACTCCCTCCTGCATGCCCCCTACTGGGGATCAAGCCTGCAACCCAGGCATGTACCCTGACCAGGATCAAACTGTGACCTCCTGAGTTGACACTCAACTACTGAGCCACACTGGCCGGCCCAGTTGCTTATCTTGATGAACCTCAGTCTCTACATCTATAAAACCTGAGAAGGAAACATGAGAGTATTGGTGGTATGCTTGGCAAGCAGGAAGCTATGAATAAAAGTAATTTCCTTTCCATTAGGACCTGAGTGTTTGGGACATGGGTAGTCTGCAAGATGTAGAACAAGCTTTCTCTTCACAATGCTGTGTCCTCATGTGAGGACATAGAAGCTGTTCAAATCCCCATCTGGCTAGTTATCCAACACATGATAAACTCTAAGTGAATCTGTTCACTTAAAATATATTGTTCATTAGATTCCACATATAAGTGAGATCATGTGGTATTTGTCTTTCTACGGCTGGCTTATTTTGTTTAGCATAATACTTTGCAGTTCCCTCCATGTTGTCTCAAAAAGTAAGAGATCCTTCTTTTTTATAGCTGCATAGTATTCCATTGTATAAATGTATCACCGCTTTTTAATCCACTCATATACTGATAAGCACTTGGACTATTTCTAGATCCTAGCTTTTGTAAATAATGCTGCTATGAACATAGGGGTGCATAACTTCTTTCTGAATGGTGTTTCAGGCTTCTTAAAGTATACTCCTAGAAGTGGGATCACTGGGTCAAATGGCAGTTCCATTTTTTATTTTT
The DNA here is from genome assembly GCF_963455305.1 of Plecotus auritus. Classification (NCBI taxonomy): domain Eukaryota; kingdom Metazoa; phylum Chordata; class Mammalia; order Chiroptera; family Vespertilionidae; genus Plecotus; species Plecotus auritus. Next base: position 166,699,941 of record NC_137773.1, read on the forward strand.
GAGAAAACTCTTAACTGTTTTCCATAGTGGTTGTACCAGTCTGCATTCCCACCAGCAGTGTACTAGGTTTCACATTCTCACCAGCACTTGTCATTTATTGATTTATTGATGGTAGCCATTCTGGTAGGTGTGAGGTGGTACCTCATTGCTGTTTTAATTTGCTTCTCTCTGGTGATTAGTACAATGAGCATTCTTTCACATGTCTCTTGGCCATTCATATGTCCTCTTTGGAGAAGTATCTATTTAGGTCCTCTGCCCATTTTTTAATTGGATTGTTTGTCTTCCTTTTGTTGAGCTGTAAGACTACTTTATATATTTTGGAAGTTAATCCCTTATCAGATGTATCATTGGCACATATGTTCTCCCATGCAGTGGGTTCCCTTTTCAGCTTGATGCTAGTTTTTGTTTTTTTGTTTCTCTGTGCAGAAACTGACAAACAAAATAGATCCAGAGACATGGAAACATGCAACAGACTGACAATTCTCAGAGAGAAGGGGGGGGGAGGGTGGTGCGAAAAGAGATTAACCAATGAACTTATATGCATATATGCATAACCCATGGAAACAGACAATATAGCAGTGAAAGTCTGGGGAGGGAGTGGAAGGGGTCAATGAGGGGGAAAAAGGTGACATCTGTAATACTTTCAACAATAAAGATAAATTTTAAAAAGGACTAGGCATATAAAAAAGGTAAAATATCTGGAATAAATAAATAAATATGTGTTTGTGTAAAGAATAAAATATATTGCTGGAAATTAAAAATTATCTGAACAAAGGGAAAGCTTTCACAAATTGCTAAAATTCTTTAGTCCATGTCCTTGCTCCTGGCACCAATCCAAGCCCATGGGGTTGTCCAATATCAGAAATATGGAAAGAACATGCAATTATTTCATATGTGATATTATTTATTATATTCCAAGACACCTATAATGTTGCTATTAGGGCAGATTGTATGGAATACTTGGTCCATATTGCACCAAAGGGAGGGATATTAATTTTCATTTGTGTTGGATCTGAAAACTGCTATGCATACACTGAATGACATCTCATTTTTCCTGATAATGATGTTGATATGTCTCTGGAATACCCATATGCTCAGCATTTGCTGTTTCAAACTTGTTCTTCATTAATTATGCCTATACAGAAGCTGCCAAAAATTACGTTCTATGGAGGATGTAAATTCAAGTTCAGAAATGGGTGAAATTTATATGTAGATGAAGACGCAGACTCAAGAGGCAAAGTTTGTGCAACTGAGAGGTAGGAGAGCTAGGAATTTAACCCTGTTGCTCTGATCCTAAAGTTTGTTTGGAGTTGCCATCACACCACATGCCTTCCCATCCCAGAGGAACCGATGAGTAGAGACAGCTTTTTTGATCACTGCATGGAGAAAAACACAGATACCAACTTTTCAAGTTGCTGCTTCACAAGCAAAAGTGTGATTTCAGCTGTTCCAGGGTTTCATCTGGGAGTGAAGAAGGGATTTGATCTTTAAAAATTCATAAATTCCCTCAGTATCTACATTTCAAGTGTCTGAAATTATGAGCTTTTACCATTTGGGAAGTGGAAAAAAGGAAGAGATTTAGGCGAGGGCTGCGCAACAAAGATATACTACCTTTCTTTGTAAGCATCCTCCATTTTTGCATATCTTTTTCATATACATTATTTCAGTGGCTGGCAAACATATTTTTGGAGAGGGCCACATAGTTAAGTTTTTGTATCAGTGTTCTTTCACAATGCTCTGAAATAGATGAAAATCTGATGAGAAAGCACTTAAAATGCTTGTTTTCCTCCTCCTCCATTTTTCTCTTCTTCCTCTCTTGTCTTTTTGTAGAGGTTAAGAGCATTGGCTTTAGAGTTAAAAGCTTTTTCAGTTGGGTGATGTTGGGTCAATTACTCTTTAAGTCTCAGTGTTCTATCTGAAAATGGAAATTGTAATAGGAAATCACTCATAGGCCTGTTATGAGGATTAAGTAAGTTCATGGATAAAAATTATTTATACTCATGCCTGGCACTTAGCAGATGCTCAACAAATATGACCAGCCTCCTACTCCTTGTCTTTTTCATCCACTACTTCTCTTTCTCATTACATCAATAGTTCTTCAGGTACAATTTTTAGTGTTTTGTTTGTTTGTTTGTTTGTTTTAAATTCTACACCAGAGGCCTTTGCATCCTCAGGGGATTACTTTATACACAATAATTTTTTCCCGCCCTGACTGTTTTGGCTCAGCGGATAGAGCGTCTGCCTACAGACTGAAGGATCCCGGGTTTGATTCCAATCAAGGGCATGTACCTTGGTTGCAGGCACATCCCCAGTAGGGGGTGTGCAGGAGGCGGCTGATCGATGTTTCTCATCGATGTTTCTAACTCTCTATCCCTCTCCTTTCCTCTCTGTAGAAAATCAATAAAATGTATTTAAAAATAATTTTCCCCCCAAGGGGTGAATTTTCTCAATACCGTCTCCAACATACATGCTTATGGGTCATATGTGCATAATATAGCTATGTTAAGGCTATACCTTTTAGGGCCTTGACACAGTGCTCTAGCAGCCCTCTTGAATGTTGTTATTGCTCCAATAATAATATTGCTTTATTTATTTATGAACTTGGCATTCTGAAGATCGTCTGCTGGACATAAATCAGTTTATAAAAAAACAACAACAACAACAACAAAACACCTGTAGCACACCTACCATCACCCTGATTTATAAGGTAATACAAACAAACACACATGAGATTACTTTATCCCTGCAAGGCTGCGAACAGAATTCTTTTAGAGACTGGTCTCTTAGACAACATTGGTGGTGATGTTAGTAATACAGTGAACAGACCTCAAACGGTAGGCCCAGAAAACCCTGAGTGAGGAATTTTAATTTTTGATAGTCAGGAATTAGAAAGCTTCACCATAAGCTTCCCAGGGGAGGACCTCCAGCTACAGGTCTACCACGCTCCTCTCAGGACCAGCCATGTCTCAGATCCATCAGTGACACATGAAGACAGAAGGGCAAGCAGACGGGAATGTTCACACACAAATAAGGGCACTGGGGAAGTTGGCAAGCTCATCTTTCCCCTCCTGCAGCTCCTGCTTCTGTCTTTAACACATTGATTGGATCAAGCCTGAGTCTTTCTTTGATCCTCCTGACACCCTGCTTACTATTGTTTATTTAGCTTATGATTCTTCTGCCTCCAAGGTAAATCTTCATACTGCGTGGATCAATAGACAACGGGGGTCTTAATTAAAGCTGCAGGATAAAATTGATACTGGAAACTAAATTCCTCCAGTGTCTGGAAGGAAAGGAAATGCTATTTCTCATGGAGGCTTTTTCATTGTCTTACACTGTCACTTCTGAGGTTTGCTGAAACATTGGCTATCCCATGGTAGGTTTCTGGGACACAGCTTAGATACAAGGCAGACATGTAAAGAAAAATGGGGTCCTTTGACAAGGCTTTTGTCTCTCTAAAGGAGTATTTCTCTGCAGTATATTGATGCGTGTTAAACAATGTGAATGCTTACCTGAACTGCAAAAGAAACACAAATCTAAGTCTTAAGTTCTGTCTCAGGTAGAGAAAGACAGAATTGCAGAAGCATTTGGAGACAGTGTATAAGGGTTTTGATTTCACTAATTTGACTGTGTCTAGCAGTATGTATATATGCATGTATGTATGTATGTATTTATTTATTTTGCTTTTATTAATTTATTTGCAGAAAACAATACTGATCATGAGGGGATCAATTCCCCCGGGAAAGAAGAGTCAATTCCCCCAGGAAATTCTGAATAATTGTGGGATATTAATTCAATTGTAGCATTTTCAGATCCAGGGAAAAGAAGCAAGTGTTGAATGAAAACATTATGAAACTGGATAATTCTAGCAGTTTTTTAAAAATCCCTTGAATGAACCCTTACTCCTCTGTACAAGTAATGGGAGGTGTCCCCGGTCCTGCTACTGAAATAGCTGCAGTAAAAAGCATGGAGCCATCAAGCTCCTAAGGCTCCTAGCTGATGATTGAAGATGTGAGGGCAGCTGGGGAAGCCGGGAGAGTTATTGACAGGAATTACAATTAGCAATTGTTGCCATTATGAGGACTTCCTGGTGTACGGGACTTAAATTCTGATTCTGCCATTCAGTAGTGCTGTAATGAGCACATTATTTAATTTCTTTATGAACTACTATTTGCCCATGTGCAAAATTTAGTGAATAAGGGTATCATATGAGGTTTGTGTGTGAAAATTGCTAGCACAGTACCTGAAATATTTTGTATGTTTCCTCCCTAGACATTTGGCTTATATTCGAGGGAGCTGCTGCTCTTGCTGATGTCCATAGGGAAATGAATCTGATAGGGGTACCTTTTTGTCTTTAGGAGAATATCCAACTCTTCCATTTTTCACACATCTGTGGTATTTAGCATCATTTAGGGGGAAGATATTTTTGATGGATGACCTTTCAATATAATCCACAGAGTAGGGAGAGAATAATAGTCATATCCCCGTGAAGCTGATGAAATTACTATTATAGAATCCCAAGATGGGGAGATGGAGAGATCAGAAAGGGGAAGCAATGAAAACAAGGAACACACAAACAAGAGAGTAGACATTTAGCCAGTCAAAAATTTCGTGTGCCTTGAAGTCTTTTTCCTGTAGGTTTAGTTAAATACCAATGTTTGAAGAAAAGGGAATTTAAAAAAAATATTACGTACACATTTTATATCTAGATGTTCACATGAGTCCTTGGGGTTGTCTAGCAGGATCATGTATGTTGAAACATTTTGACCTGTGTTCTATGCTGAATAGGACGGTTGGTGTGCCAGTCTATATATATATAGAAGGCTAATATGCAAAGTGTCCCCTCCAGAGTTCCACCATGAGACCGGGAGTTCGATCACTAGCTATGACGTACACTGACCACCAGAGGGCAGCACAGAACATGGCGGGTGACCAGTGGTGGTGGTGCACTGAGGGAGTGAGGGAAGACAGAGGTGGGGAAGTGGGGAGGAAGGGGGAACCACGCAGTGGCGGTGTGCGGGTGGCAAGGGAAGGAGGAGGTGGGGAGGCGGGGAACCTAATCGGCCCTGATTGCCAGCCAGGCCTAGGGACCCTACCCATGCACAAATTTTGTGCACTGGGCCTCTAGTCTATAAAGAAAAGTATTTGTGAAAGAATACATAACCTCTTGGCGTGAGTTTCAAATTTAGAAAGAAAGAAGTCTCGAGTCCTCGGTGAAATTACTTAGGGAATAAACATTTATTGCAGAATTTAAAGGCACTTAAAGCACACATAAAAATGTAAACTACACTTTATTCGCCTTGCACAAGTGGACTGTATTGCCTTGCCCTCCGATGGTAGAGGAGGGGGGGAAACCTTCACAAGGAAAGCCCCCATCTATGGATGAAATAACGTTGCAGTTGGAGCTGACATCAAGTTTTTATTTAACTTCATCTTTGGCAAAAATAGTACTTATTTCAGGAGACAAACACAATGAATATGAGAAGAATGTATAATAATTTGATGTATAAGTTGTAGTTATGGACATGTACTGAATGTTTCTCTAGTATCTGTTTGTGTGTTTGTTTGTGTGAACATATAACATCATGAAATGAGCAACAAACTAAAAAGCAGAATCCTGGGGTTTTTTACTTCTAAATTTTACCTATTAGCTGTGTGATGTTGGGAAAGTCCCTTAATCTATTTATTTATCTATCTATCTATCTATCTATCTATCTATCTATCTATTTAATGCTATTTTATTGTTTAAAGTATTACGAATTGTAGTACATATGTCTCCTTTTTTCCCTTAATCTTTCTGAGTCTCAATTTCCTTACCTATAAATCCGCGGCAATAAAACTGTTTATATCACAGGGTTAATATAAAGTTATAAAAAAGAATGGATACATCAGAATGTTCTTTATAAAGTACCATATAAATTAAAGTATTTTAGGTGAAGGGTACATTTGTGCACATCAAAACTGTAAAACTGCATTAATCTTGGGACACAATAGCTGACATATTTCTTCAATTCTGGAGCTCAGGCATAGCATTTCACAGACTATTTTCAGTCTCCTAGTCTGGCTCTGATGACCAGATCAAGGAATGCCCCTAGTCATAGCGATAGAGCATAAATATGGGAAGAACTAAGGCTGGTGTTGTTCAGAACATACAATTACATCCAGGCACTTCCAGCTTTGTGCATCCCCATAGCCTTCTCCAGACCTGCAGACCTGGCATTGTTCCTTTTGTGCTTGAGGGCATCCAGGGACGAGTGAAGTGCTCCGATTCACTCAGAGCCAAGACCACCAACCACATTAAAGAGCAGGTGAGCCGTCATGCAGACAATACACCATATCTTATTCCCTCTGAGCTCATTAATTGGTTTGGTCCATCTGGTCTTGGCTCTAAAGGTTTCCCATTTAATGAAGCTTTAAGCAAACATTACTCTGAGGAAAATAATGAATCACACATCAGGAAAAAACATTGAGGTATGAGCTGATTTCCAATGAAAAATGAGAAAATAGTACTTTTTCCTGTTAAGAAGAAAACACGATTATCAATTAATTAGAATAGATGAGAATATAATAAATTAATATAGACTAGAAGAATTTTGTCCCTAACCCTGACATAAAAAAGTCATTTACACAAATTAAAAAAAATTATTCTTTATTGTTTGAAAGTATTACATATGTATCATTTTTTCCCCATTAACCCCCCTTCAGCCTGCTCCGCCCCCCCAGATCTTCAGCACCCTATTATCTGTGTTCATGGGTTATGCATATATGCATACAATGTCTTTGGTTGATTACTTCCCAACCCCTCGCCTTCTCTCCAAGATTCCTCATTCTGTTCCAGGCTTGAGTCTCTGGATCCACTCCTTTCATCACTTTATTTTGTTACTTAGATTCCACATATGAGTGCAATCATGTGATACTTGTCTATCTCTGACTGACTTATTTCACTTAGTATGATACTCTCCAGGTCCCTCCATGCTGTCTCAAAGAGTAAGAGACCCTTCTTTTTTACTGCTGCATAGTATTCCATGGTGTCAATGTACTACAGTTTTGTTTTTTTAATCCATCATCTACCGATGGGCACTTGGACTGTTTCCAGATCTTAGCTATTGTAAATTGTGCTGCTATGAACAGAGGAGTGCATACATTCTTTCTGAATGGTGCTTCAGGTTTCTTAGGATATATTCCTAGAAGTGGGATCACTGGGTCAAATGGCAGATCCATATTTAATTTTTTGAGGAAACTACATACTGTTATCCATAATGGTTGCACCAGTCTGCATTCCCATCAGCAGTGTATTAGGGTACCCTTTTCTCCACATCCTGATCAGCACTTGTCATTTGTTGATTTGCTGATGATAGCCATTCTGACAGGTGTGAGATGGTACCTTATTATCATTTTGATTTGCATCTCTCAGATGATTAGTGACTTTGAACAATTTTTCATATGTCTCTTGGCCATCTGTATGTCCTCTTTGGAAAAGTGTCTATTTAGGTCCTTCACCCATTTTTTAATTGGACTGTCTGTCTTCCTTTTGTTAAGTTATATGAGTACTTTATATATTTTGGATATTAATCCTTTAGTATCAGTTGTATCATTGCCAAATATGTTCTCCCGTGCAGTGGGCTCTCTATTCGTTTTGTTTATGGTTTCTTTTGCTGTGCAGATGCTTTTTATTTTGATGTAGTCCTATTTGTTTTTTTCTCCTTAATTTTCTTTGCACTAGGAGATGTATCTATAAACACATTACTATGAGAGATGTCTGAGATTTTGCTGCCTATGGTTTCTTCTAGGATTTACATTTAAGTATTTTATCCATTTGGGGTTTATTCTTGTGTATGGTATAAGTTGGTGGTCTAGTTTCATTTTTTTTTTGCATGTATCTGTCCAGTTTTCCCAACACCATTTATTGAAGAGCATTTACACATTCTTGAATCTCAGTTTCCTCACCTGTAAACAAGGATATAAATTCCTGCCACATGGTAGAAGCTCAGTAGATGGTAGGCTTTATGACTGGATGACTAATCAGAAATACCTTTTGCCCTCTTTTTCACATCTCTAAAAAGAGGGTGTTAGGAAGGTAATTTCTAAGGTTCCTTTAAGCTTGAACTTTATGTGAGTTTATGAGAAGTAAAGAGATAGGTCAAATTTTAGAGGTTACCAAGTCCAATACCTTTATTTGCAGATGAGGGACAAGTTGTTAATTCCATACAATGCATCCTCTGACTACTTATTACATCTTTATGATTCCTATAGAAGGGTGGGTAGTGTGGTCAATCAGAATTAAAAGACTGCATTGGGATCCAGGAGATATGTCTTTGGAATCAGCGAGGGGCAGCTGCTCTTGCACCATGTGAATCGTTGGAATATCCAGTGTGTGCATTCTGTGCCTTGCTGGGGACAGACTCACAGGGCTCAAGCCCCACTGCCTGAGAGGAAGCATGACTAGATTTCAAATTGATTTGAAAACAATGAACCTTTCGTCTCATCAGGCACGTTCTAAAGAGTTTGCAGAGTCAATAGGTGATGGGGGCTTTAATTAAAAATAAGAGGAGAAATTAAAGCTTGACTACAGCATCAGAAAGGGAAGATGACCTTAGGGATCAGGAGAAATATTGTCAGAATCCCAGAGCAGAAAGAGCTGTTCCTATTGAGTTCAAGTAATTTAAATGCATAACATACAACAACAACTGAGAGGAAAGCTCGGCCCTGGCTGGTGTGGCTCAGTGGGTTGAGTGTCATCCCATGCCCCAGGTGGTTGCCAGTTTGATTTCCAGTCAGGGCACTTGCCCGAGTTGCAGCTCGATTGATGCTTCTTTCTCACATTGATGTTTCTCTCTCTCTTTCCCTCTCCATTCCTCTCTCTCTAAAATCAATTTAAAAAATCACTAAAAAAAGAAAAGATTGTGTGCATGCTCACATATTACCCTCCAATTATTCTCATCCAGCCATTCTCTACATTCTATAAAAAGGAGATCTCATGATCAAGATTTGACCTGGTACATAAAGACACAATGAGTTGGAATAAAAATGAGGTTCCACAGACTCTTATGATTGGGGGAGGGGAGGCGGGGTTTGATACTGGTGTGGTAGGTGTATGCCAAGGCTGGCTCTGAGCTTGCTGCTATTGGAGTGATGAAATGCAAGTCTGCTGGGAGCCCTCTTTGTGAACCAGGGCAAACATGCTATGAGATGCCTGGGTCTATTCAGAAGAATCACGAAAACAGACATCTTCTCTGTTTATACTCTTTCATTTATTGATTCATCATACAAACATTTAGTTGCCACCAATGATAGGAGATGCCCTACTCTGGAAATGCTTGGAAGATAACTATATGAATATGGCAGGGTGTCCTTCCTCTAGGAGGTTGCAATATATTGGGGGGAGAATGACAATAAATGGCTAATTATGCTGCAGGGTAGAATGAAGTAAGTAGAGGCACACACATCATGCTCGAGAAATAGAAGGATTATGTAGAAGGAAATGACATCCTTTGAGCTTTTACTCTGTGCCTTAAACCATATGAGACATTTTATTTATATCTTTCACAGTCATGAACAATTCTGGAAGGGATATAAAATAGTCCTTATTTTATTGTTGAGTCAATTAAGGCTCAGGAGTTTAAGGAAGTTGCTCAAGGTCACACAGTAAACTTTAAAGCTGAGGTTGTAAGCTTTAAAGCTTCCATACTCATGGGTTCCCCACAGCAGCCATTCTCCAGTGACCTAGTGGAAGCAATAGTTGGTCTGGTAGTCAATTTCAGTGAGGAGTTTTAAGCAAAGGGTTTATTGATTTCAGTTACTGCAGGCTAGTAGCTTTGAGTGCCTTGATTTGAATCCCAAACTCTTTGAGATCCTGACTACATCTATCCCTCAAACTTATTCTCAACATGTTCCTGGAGTACTCTGAAGTAGAAAGGAGGTGTTGCTCATGAAAGACAATCGGTTATCTGGCTTCTGATTCCTTGTTCTTCCAAAGCAGCCTATTGTTTCCACTTGTCAATCAGCTTGTCTGGATAGTCTGGAATGATAGGTGCTGGGAACAAGGTAACACTTACTTTCTAGGGTGATCTGGTCTCAGTTGGATGGAGAGAGCAGCCCTCTTTCTGGTTAACTCTCAGGATCCACATTGACATTCTTCTCCGATTCTGTGCTTGGTGTAAACACTGAACATGCATCAAGGAGAATCTTTACATTTTGCTTCCATGGCACTTTAGAAATACCCCTCTTTGGCTGCTTCTTTATTCATAATGGGTCCCCCCTGACCCCTCTGCCTGGTTAAACACACAGATTTGTTTTCAACCTTGAGTTTTCTTTTCTTTCTTTTTATTCCCTTGACAATAACAGTGGTCTTAAGTATTATTTTCAAAATTAAAATGATCCACTTAGAGTATTCAAGGAAACAACGTTTATTTCCCAGAAAGTGTTTTTAAACTTGTGAGGAAGGATTGAGAATGAGGTTTGTGGTAGAGGGTGGTAGGGACCTCTTTATTCATTTTTCCACAATGGGATCTGGAGTTATAGCCTGCCTGAAGCTGTCTGATATGAGCCTTCAAGTCCTACTTTACATTTTTACTACCTTCATTCATCATCCATGACTAAGTGCTTACTAGATGTGCTGTCTAGCATTGACCTCTCCCACACCCTGAGCTCTAGATTTGACTATCTAGATACTTGCACAGCATCTCGCCTTGACTGTCTGAAGTTAACATACACCGAACAGAAGTCTGGATTCCTCTCTCTGCTCCCTGCAATATAATTCTCCCTGCAAACCCACACTTTAGTAAAAGACATCTTCAGTTACCTACTTGCTCAGGTGAAAAATCTAGGGGGTCATCCATGGATTCTTTTTTCCCTCAGATCCCACTCTAATCTATGAGAATACTATGTCATCTTTACCATCAAAATAATTATCTTGTCCTACCCTTCTCACCATGTCCTGTATATTCAAATACAATCTCCTTTTACCAGCATTATTACTATAATTTGCTTAAACTGTACTGCTTTCATATTTGCCACTCTCGAATTCATTGTCTGGCTGCTGAAGAGATCTCTCATATTTCCCATCCTCATTAGGAAAAGACTAGACGTGTTTAATAACAAAGCCCTACTTGATCTGGCTTCCTCTTGACTAATGGTCTTCCATTTTTTCCCCCTTTTATGCTATCTTTTAGCCACACTGACTTTCCTTCTGAAGTTCTAACACATTGAGGTAGCTCATTTCTGACCTGGGTCTTTACTCTCCCTGTTCCTTTTGTGTGGACAGCTCCTCCACCATTTTACATGGTTGCCATTCAGTCTCTGTTCTGAAAGTTCTTTAGCCGTCCTTCATCACACTCCCATTTTCTCATCATGAAGTCTTTTCCATTTTTAAGTCAGCAATGACATGTTGAATCTAATGTTTCATATCTCTCTGACATCACTTTCTTCTAGCTCAAAAAAAAACAACAACAAAAAAAAAACACCTCTCTGCATTGAACAGGGTCATCCAATGGGGTTAACTTTACCAGATAATCCCCATATTTCAGGATTAACTCACTTTAGTTACATCTGCAAAATCCCTTTATGGGCACACCTAATCAATGTTTGTAGAATAATCAGGGAATGGGAACTTTAGGTGTGAGAGATCTTGAGATTTCTGCCTACCATAGAGTTCATCTTGAGCCTGGCCCCCACAGCCAAGCTCACCCAGTCTAGTTAATGAATCTTCTCTGTTCAAGGGTCGATACTTGTTTCTCAGCTTTTAATTTGGTCTGGCTCCATCTTGCTCAGCATATTGGGTACTGATACATTAGGTCTAGTCTCATTCCCCACAATTCTGGTTTTCATGGGACAGTTTCCTCTTTCCCTCTGTAACCATGAAAGTCCTTATGTTTTATCATGCTGCTCCATCTCATGTTCCCATTCTTTGCTTGCCAAAATTTCATTTGTTCAGATCTTTTTAAATGTTTCTTATCATTCAGGGTCTATTAGAAGCCTTTCTCCTATAGGGTTATTCCCGTATCTGCAAATTCCTTTCTCCTTTAACCCCAGATTACATCCCCCTTTCACATCAGATTTCAGCAATAAAAAATATTAATTTCAACATAATTGGATTAAAATCTGTATTTTAAAAATCCTACATGGACCCAAGACTTACAGTTCTCTTTGTGCCTCTCTCTTCTTACTAAATGAAAAAGTAGCTTAATCCTATATAATAAAAGCCTAATATGCTAAGTGTCTGGTCCTCTAGTCGGCCGTTCAACCAATCAAAGCATAATATGCTAGTGATATGCTAAGACCACTCAACTGCTCGCTATGACGTGCACTGACTACCAGGGGGCAGACAGTTGACCGGTCAACCAATCACTATGATGTGCACTGACCACCAAGAGCCAGACACTCCAACCGGTAGGTTAGCTTGCTGCTGGGGTCTGGCTGATCAGGACTGAGTGAGACAGGCCAGACACGCCCTGGACACACTGGCTGGCCAACCTCCCCCTCCCTCCCTGGCCCTGATCGTGCACTGGTGGGGTCCGGTGGGGTCCCTCGGCCTGACCTGTGCCCTCTCACAATCTGGAACCCCTCGGGGGATGTCAGAAAGCCAGTTTTAGCCCAACAGCAGAATGATTGGTTGCTATGATGCACACTGACCACCAGGGGGCAGACACTCAACGCAGGAGCTGCCCCCCTGGTGATCACTGTGCTCCCCCAGGAGGAGCGCAGCTCAGCCAGAAGCTGGGCTCATGGCTGGCGAGTGCAGCCATGGTGGCAGGAGCCTCTCCCGCCTCTGCGGCAGCGCTGAGGATGTCCGACTGACAGCTTAGGCCCACTCCCCTTGGACATCCCCCGAGGATTCCCAGACTGCTTGTGGGTGCAGGCCAGGCTGAGGCTCCCCCCACCCCCCGAGTGCATGAATTTTGTGCACTGGGCCTCTAGTCTTTATATAATTTTTGTGAATAATACTCAGAACCATAATTTTTATGCATATTATCAAATATGCATCAATCTCATGCCCCAATATCTATGTGTCTCCTTTCACTAGGTAGTTCTCTTAAAAAAAAAAAAATCCTAACCAAATATTTAGTTGGGAAACTAAATTACAGAAATAAAGTTGGACTGCATACTTTGGCTGTATCATTACTTAAAATAGCTCAGAAGACCTAGATTACTCACAGATAGAAACAGGGCCTTTTCTTTGCCTCAGATACAGAGCCTATACCCTGACAGTCCTTCAATTACTTCCTGCTGATTTCTGTTTTATAGATCTCAGCAGAATTCCAAAAGTCACACATGAGAAGAAAGCCCCAGAGTGGAGTTTTATTTTAGCAAAACCTCATGAGGACCTTACTGGTTCCAAATCAATACAGTAGCAAAATGCCAGCAGGAAGTGTATTAGTGCTATATTTAGAAGCTTTAGTCGAAGCTGAATAATGAGATCTGGAACTTACACTTTCCCTTTTCATTTTGCTCGGAGAGAAATACCTCAGCCTTGCTTGTAATTAGGTGTAATTGTTTCCTTGCAAAAAATAATCAGTGATTTAACCAGTGATCTGTCTGAGTTTTCTTGATAATTCATTCTGTTGCCGTTGTTGTGGAGAGAGGTGTGGCAAGGGTAGGACTGGAAAGTGAATGCTTTTGTTTCTTGAATCTCCTAACTCCGAGTTTCTAGGGATTACATTCTTTTTTGCTCTTTTAGTTACGTAACCACATCTGCACTGCAATTACTAGCGGTGTAAATACTAAGAAGTTTCAAGGATGTTTTACTTCAGAAGAAAAAAAAATCGATCTGGCTTATGGTTCAGTGGTTCAGCAGAAATGGGTGATCCTAACAGAGTCCAAACCATCATTCCTTGACTGGGTGAACTCAACGAGGAAGGGGCAGAATATCCTAGGAATGGACCCCATGCAAAACAAAACTAATTTACATCTTTGAAATTGCCATATACTTATGCAGTAACGAAGGCATGAACGCTGCAGATTATGGGAGGAGATTCCAGGATGGCAGCCAAGAGAGCTAGGTTTCCTTTGGAACTCTGACCCTTCCTGGCTGTGTGATCTTAAGTCAATTTCTTAACCTCTCTGGGCCTCCACTGTATCTCTTTGAGTAAAGGGATGTGTAATTCTTAATGACGTTAAATAGCTTTCTGACTGTGCAGTGTGGTCTTCAAATGCAAGTTCCCATTCTGAATCAATGAACTCCTCCTCACAGGCCCTGCCTTAGTGGTCTTAGGTCAGGGCAGACAGAATAGAGAAGAACGTTCTCTGTGATGACCCAGTTGATAGTACATAGACTTGGGAATTGGGAATACTTGTCAAACCCTATGCCCTGAAACAGCTCCAAAGGGACATTCCAAGCCTATAAAATAGATCCGATAACAGCTCTGTCATTGATCAGTGGAGTTTTGCTGCAGGGAAATGGATACAAAAGTAAAAAGCAAAAAGGGGCTCATATTTGTTGATAAGAATTCTAGATATTAGGGTGGATGTTTTATATAGATTATGTCATATAGTTCTTAAAACTACCCAGAGAATTTTGTTTTAAATCCTCTTTTAATCTCTGTGAATCAGAGAGATTGATCACTTTGCCCAAAGCCACACAGCTACAATGTGACAGACATGTGTTTACCCAGTTCTGCTTGACTTCAAAATTTTCTTTTTATTAGACTATACTGCCATTACCTTCAAGAAACTTAGTGTCTTACTCGTAGTCAAGTAGAAATCATAAATATTTACTTAATAATAGTGGGCAAAAATAATTATATCTCAAAATGTAAGTCTTCTATAATATACCCTATTAGTATCAGAGATGAGAGAAAAAGAGATTAAATCAAAGCTTCTATCAACAAGCTGAAGGGGAATTTGATTCACGTGTCTAGGTAATTGTAGCTTTAACTGATTTTTCTGAAAACATGCAGGTATAGGAAGCATTGTTTTTGAGCATGAAGTTCCCAGACAATGAATGCCAAGAAAGCAAAACTGTTCAGACCACATTTTGAAGGTTTCCAACATTAGAATTTGATTTAACATAATAAATGACTCAGCAATTACACAGACCAACTGGTGTGCCTTGAAACAAAATCTCAATCTAAGAGCAGATTACATGTTGATTCTTGCAAAACAAGGATACTAGCCCTCTACCCATGACCAGAGATGTTGCTATGCTGCTCTGTGTCCCAGTGCTTGTTTTAATTGAAACATGCAGTGGGAGCAATGATTGTGCTGTGAACTGACATAGTCATGTAAAAGTGACCTATTGCCCAAACTTCCATCGCCATAGGACAAAGTCACAGGGAACAGAAAACACTCATCCCCATTCCCAACATCATAGGGCTGCTGGATGATAAATTAAGGTGAAAGTATGTATAAAAGTGCTTTTCTCTTTTATGGCAAAAAATATCTTTTAAAAAATATACTTTTATTGATTTCAGAGAGGAAGGGAGAGGGAGAGATAGAAACGTCAATGATGAGTGAGTTTCATTGATTGGCTGCCTTCTGCATGCCTCCACTGTGGATCAAGCCCAAAACCCAGGCATGTGCCTTGACTGGGAATTGAACCTTGACCTCCAGATTCTTAGGTTGACGCTCAACCATTGAGCCACACTGGCTGGGCACAAAAATACTTTAAAAAAGTCAATCACAAAGTCTAAAAGCCATGGTTTCAAACAGAGTATTAAATCTGTATGCCAGTGTCAAATATACTAATACTTGGAAGAAATAATGAGTAATGTAAATATAATTACGTAATAACTTATATTCCCAAGTCTATATATATAAAAGCCAAGCAACCAAAATGATGGAACGACTGGTTGCTATGACACACACTGGGGAGGCCAACCGGCCTGATCGGGGCCCCAACTATCCCCCCCAACCACCTGTGGCCCCTCCCCCTGGCAGGTCCTGCCCCCGATTGGCCCCACCCCTGCCCCAATCTCCCATGCCCCCTCCCGCTCACTGGCTGGCCCGATCATCCCCCATTGGGGCAGACCAGCCGGACCCCACCTGTGCACGAATTTGTGCACTAGGCCTCTAGTTAAATAATAAAATTCAGGAAGTTAGCAAAGCAGTTAGGAAAGAAATTGTGTGTTCAATTCTTCCTTTTGCATGGTTGAATTCAGTAGATTCTAGTTGACTCTTTACATAGCTATTAGAAAATTGTAGGTTCAATTACATTTTATAAACATTAAAGAGCGTGAGCTGCTGAAACCAGCTTGCACTGGCTTTTGAGGCCCAATTGTATCTCTTTGCAACTCTGCATTCAGTGGCACTGTGTTGGTGGCCTGAAATTGAGCATGATGTTAATATCTGTGCCATCAAATTGCAGATGCTACATATTAAGGCTTTTATTTTTTTTTTTTTTAGTTTCAGAGGGCCTGTTGTTAACACACCACTGCTTACAGTTTAGCAATAGTGGAAGTATACCTTTGTGTAGTCACGAGAAAAAGTAAAACAATTAATCCTGTGATAAAAAGCACAAACTAAATGAAAACGTGAGGACACATGTAAACAGAGAATAACAGAATAATAGTAGCAAAACAAATCATATTAACAGAATGTGAGCAGCAAAGAAGAGGGAGGGGCAAGTATTCTAGGCAAAGGAAGACAGCATCCAGAAGGATCTGGAAGCAGAGAGCAAGGTGTATTTGAGCAATGGAAGCAGCCTCCTGTTGAAAGGGACAAGAGTTTAGAGAGAGACTGACTGATTAAGCAGCAGGAGTAAAGGGTCTTTTAAAAGGTGAATGGAAGTCCCTGCATGCCTTAGGTAGGAGAGAGGAATGATCAGATTTGGGTCAAATGAAGCTTGTCTTGGCTAGAGGATGGAAAATAAAGTGGTAGAGTGGGAGGGGGGCTGAGAAATGTGAGAGGCGAGGTCCCTCAGGTAGGAGGCTGATGTGTACTCCTGGAGGGGTCATGTAGTAAAAGCAGAGAGACTGCTCCGGGTGTGCGCTGCCTCTATAACAATGGGCTGTAAAACACATGCCAAATGTTTTTTGTTTTTTTTTTTAAGTAAAAGTAAAAATCCTCTTCATATTTTCTTTTGTTAGCAAAAACAGGAACTAATGTAGGTCTTTTGTAAAAGTGAACTGGCAGAATGTGAACTTTTAAAAACATAGGGAATACCTGCAGTGAGCTCCAAAAACCTGAAGTATACAGCCTATAAGGAATGGAGAAGAAACTGGCAAACACGATGGTAGTGGGGAAGTTCACCTCTTAGACCAGGGCTATGAAATACAGGTAATCAAAAACAGGAAGGCTATAGCCCGGCTGGTGTGGCTCAGTGGTTGAGCATCCACCCATGCACCAAGAGATCGGCAGGTTTGATTCCTGGTTAGGGCACATGCCCGGGTTTGGGGCTCAATCCCCAGCAGGGGGTGTACAAGAGGCAGCCAAGTTATCATGATGTTTCTACCTCATGGATATTTCTATCTTTCCCTCTCCCTCCCTCTCCCTCCCTCTCTCTCTAAAATCAATAAAAACATATATATTTTTAAAAACTAGTAAAGCTATAATGGGTCTGAATAATATAATTAGTAAATTTGATCTAAGAAAGATATACTTATCCTATAGCTAATAAATACCATAATTGGGAATAGTTCAAACTTATCTCTTTGACCACAACTTGAAATTAGCTTACAAACAAATAAGACTATTACTTTAAAAGGTTAAAAATTTATCCACATATTTTTCATTTCAAAGGTAATAAAAATGGGTATTTTTATATATTTAAACTTAATTATAAAAAATAGCAACAATAATTACAATAGTCATTAATTCTATGTATTAGGCATCTATATCAAGAAAGTTGTCAAAAAAGAAAAAGATCAAGTAACTGAGAAAAGCAGGAGCAAGGGAATAATCAAATTAACACAGAAATGGGTTTCTTAGAAAATAGGATAACAGCAGAATTAGGCAGTAAACCCAAGAGCTTATTTAGAAAAGCAGGTGAAACAGAGTAGGTAATCCCAAGTTGCCTAATCAAATGAGTGAAAAAGTGGGAGTGGATGAAGAAAGAAGTGTATATACACAGAATTACAACTGAGAACTTACCATGGAGACAGAAGACCCCAAAATTTGTAAAATAATCTTTTCCAGAACTCTCTTCAAATAAATTTGAATAGCTAGATGACATGGGTAATTTTCTAGGAAAATACAAGTTACTAAAATGAAACCTGGGAGATAGAGATTTCTGCATGGGCAAACATGCAAGATACTGAGAAAGTTTTAAAGACTTTTCCCTTCAAACAGTGCCAGGCACAGATGGTCTCCCGGGTGAATTCTTTCACCTTCAAGGAACAGAAACTTCCTTATGATTTAAATTGTTCCTAAGCACAGAGTAAAAGGGAAAGCTTCCAAATTATTTTTCAAAAGCCAACATAACATTGCTTCTAAAACCTTAGAACGAGAGCCCAGAAAACAAAACCAGAGACAAATTTCAGTGAGGAATATTATGAAGGTTCCACAGTCATGGAGGGGTCCTGAGTCACCTTAGTTCCATTCTTAACGAGCCTGGAAGAAT
The DNA here is from genome assembly GCF_963455305.1 of Plecotus auritus. NCBI lineage: Eukaryota > Metazoa > Chordata > Mammalia > Chiroptera > Vespertilionidae > Plecotus > Plecotus auritus. The sequence continues at coordinate 166,718,431 of NC_137773.1, forward strand.
TGGACAAATATAGTCACTATTCACTTGAAAGATTATATATATAGTTTTCTTATATTCAACTATAGAAATGTTTAATTATTTTATGACTAAATATAATTTAATCTTTATTTTGAAGACTTTCCATTCTAACAGTAGTAATTAATAAAATAATATAGTTCATTTAGTATTGTTTTGTTGCTGAGCCATACGTGTTAGGCTGTTTGTTTTTTTAAAAATATATTTTATTGATTTTTTACAAAGAGGAAAGGAGAGGGATAGAGAGTTAGAAACATCGGTGAGAGAGAAACATTGATCAGCTGCCTCCTGCACACCCCCTACTAGGGATGTGCCCGCAACCAAGGTACATGCCCTTGACTGGAATCAAACCCGGGACGCTTCAGTCTGCAGGCCAACGCACTATCCACTGAGCCAAACCAGTCAGGGCTGTTTTGTTTTTTAAATAATTCTTTATTGTTGAAAGTATTACGTATGTCCCTGTTTTCCCCCCATTGATCCCCTCCAGCCTTCCCCCCATCCTTCCGCTCCCACCTCAGGCCTTCACCATCCTATTGACTGTGTCCATGGGTTATACATATATGCATACAAGGTTTTTGGTTGATTACCTCCCACCCACCCACCCTCCCCCGCTTTCCCTCTGAGATTCCGCACTCTGTTCTATGCTTCCATGTCTCTGGACCCACTCCGTTCATCAGTTTATTTTGTTACTTAGATTCTACATATGAGTGCGATCTAGGCTGTATTTTTAAGAATCATCTCATTAATCACTACTGAAACTCTTGGTGAAGGCTATTATTATTATTTCCCCTTAAATTGAAAGAATCTGAGTATCAGCAAGTGTATTTAACAGCCAGACAGTGCTGAGACTAGATTTTAAACCAAAGCAGCTTGTCTCTAGACACCCTTCTCATTTTTCAAATGAATTTTAGTTAGTAAAAGTATTTTTATCTGGCACCCTGAAGGAAGTCACGTGCTGTGCAGTTCCCAAGGGCTGGAGAAAACACCTTTCTGTAAGATTCAGGGGTGCGTCTCTGTAATGGGTGCATTTGTTGGAACTGAGTAGTGGACAGTACAGGCTGGTTAAGCTCGGAGCTGTCAACCAACACCAAGAGCGTAGAAACCTGAAGAGGGTGAGTTGAGTTCAGTAGGCATAGAGGGAATGAGGCAGACATTTATTCCATTAGTAGAAAGACAATTGTGTGTGGATCTCAGGTCAGAGAATGCTGTTTTGGGCCAATGACTCATGATAACGGGAACAATAGACACACATATAGACACGTGTACATATAGGTGTATCTGTGGGTAATGTCTATGACTTTCAAAAGACTCTCAGAAGGTTTATGCATTCAAAGAGGTTAAAGGTCCCTGATGCCAATGGGAGTAAGGTGTTAGAAGGAAGTGGCCTGGACAGCTATCCAGCCTGGAGGAAGGGTGCCTCAAACTCTAGCCTCTTCTCTCCTCCCCTCCCCAGCAGGGCCCCTATATCAGCTCTTTGCCTTCCTGCTCTCTCCTGTCTATTCTATGGCTGTGGCAGTGGGGGAGGGGAGCACCCTTGCCTGTGAGTATTTAAGCCTTTGTGTGTGTGTGTGTGTGTGTGTGTGTGTGTGTGTGTGTGTGTGTGTGTGTATGAGTGATTTTTGCCAAGGACCTGGAGGACATAAATATTCTGGTAGCTTCCAGCCTGGTCCCGAGACCCAAAGCCAAATCAGGTAGATTCAGAACAAGCGACAAAAGCAGGAGACAGCTGCAGGCAGAGTGGGATGAAGGACTCGTGCACATTTCTTCTTTCCACAAGTGTAAAAAACCCAGAGCTTCTCCTGCTGCCCTGTGTCCTGCTAGGACTCATTGTTCACTTAGTGCTTCCATGCTCTGATTCAGTGTTTTCACATGGAGCCATGATTATTTGGGATTGAAAGAAATAAACTGGAAAACTCATATTTTCCCCAAGGTAAGTTTCATATTGAAAAAAAAAAAAAAGAAGAGTATGGCTGGATGCTCACAAGAGTCACCATGTAGGGTGGGCTGTCAGGTAGAAAATGATCTCTTAATGCGGAAAGATTTCTTTTCAAACATCCTCAGTGTGAACCTTAATAGGCACAGCCAGAGAGGAGTGCTGCGTTGCTAATACAGCTGAAATTAACCACTGGAGACGGGGCGTGTGGAGTCTGTCTTTTAACCAGGACCATATTCTACCTGGAGAGAATGGAGCTGAGAGCAGGAGAGAAGGCGCTGAAAAAGAGCAACAAGAGGAAAGAATCCAAGAAAAAACGAAATTGCCTATAGCACGAGAATAAATAAAATAACCACAGGAATAACTTATTGGTACAGTCTCAAAGGCCTCATGAAAAGTAACTCTTTGATTTACCTTCCCTGTTTCCTGTAGTGGCTGCTGGACAAAATTAAAAATGGGCCTGTGAACCCAGTGAGACTGAGACAGATATAAAGTATGCTTCCAAGGCTCTAGCTTTTAAGTGCCTTTCCAATTAATTGCCCTTGGTTGCCAGCTATGAAGCAATGCAGAGAGAAGGTGCAGGGCTGGCTCGAAACACAAGGAGAATCTCTTAAGACTGAGTATCCTGCTCTGTGTATGCCAATGGCTACCTTCCTGCATTTTACTCTATGCCAGCGCTGCATTCCTCCTTCCAACAGGGCATATGCCAAGACCAGGTATGATAGATTGCTAGAGCAGGGACAGTTTTAGAAACATCTATTACTACAGTTCCACATCTATCACTACCATTCCCTCTAGAAATATCACTCAACATTGGCCAGGTTTTTGATGAGGCCTTGCTTGGACATAGCTCTGGGACTGGACAGGGGAATAAATTCTCTCTTCTCTGCCTCAGTCCAACTCTTTCATGATGGTGTTGCTCTGTGCCCCTCTGGTCACATAACATACCGATTCATATGCAATAAACATTTATTGCATACCCACTGTAACAGTTATTTCTTGCCACAATAATGCTCCGAAATAACCACAAATCAAGGTAGTATACAAGAATAAGTGATGATTATGTCTGGAATTAGCTGGAGGACAGTTAAGTGGTTGTTGATCTTGGCTGGACTCACTCATGAGTCTGCAGATTAGTTGGCTGGTTGTTGGCTAATCTAGAATGGCCTTGGTTGGGACATCTGGGATGACTTGGCTCTCCACCAGGTATCCTTCATTCTCCACTGGCCTGGCCTGGGCGTGTCTTTTTGTGGTGATGGCAGAGGCTCCAAAGGGCAGGCAGAGACACACAAAGCTTCTTGAGATGTAGACCCAGAACTGGGACACTGGCATATCTGCCACATTCTCTTGGCTAGAGCAAGATGCAGCCTAGCCCAAATTCAAAGATAGGATAGGAAAACAGACTTTCTCTCTCAGTGAGAAAAGCTGCAAAGTCACATGGAACATAAGGCCACAGGAAAGGAGTAAAAAATTAGGGTTATCATTGCAGTCTACCACACATACTGTCTGCCAAGTCTGCACTACATGTTTGTAGACCCCCAAAATGTCTTTTGCTTTCTACCATGTGATGTACATGAGGGCAGCAGCCCATCCTTGTTAGAGAGAAAGGGTAATCCTGGTTATTGCACTGTATATGTCATTCTCGTGTTTCCTGACCCCATAACTTTTTTTTGTGTGTGTGTGGAAAGCAGGAATGGTGTAAACAGAAATAGGAGGAGCTCTGTTATTAAACCTTGTAACCTAGATTATAAGCAGAATGGCACTGAAACTCACAGAGTGGGGATGCTGTTGATATCCACTCAGATCCCTGTTACTGAGCTCATGAACCCATCCTGTGGTGTTGGCTGCTAATGGCTCATAGCTGTCCTTTTCTCCAGAAAGTTGCCTAAGGTCAAACAAAGGCTGTCTTGCTCCAGGAGTTATGCACACACCACTACCTGCCACCCCAACAACCCTTTAGCCAATGCTTGAAAGAAACAGGAATATAAAAGGTTGCCCCCTTGCCTGAAGGGGGAACCAACTCTGTAGTGCAACTTGTGCTAGAGGTCTTCTTTTGGGGTCAGCCTGAATTTAGTCTTTAATTGAACCAACATCTTTGGTCTGCATCTTCTCCTGCTCCATCCTGCTTACCTCATCCCCATTCTCCTGAGAATACTGCATCAGTAAATCATGTGTACCTAAACCCCTGTCTCAGACTCTGCTTCTAGAAACCCAAGCTAAAATAGTCATGCAACAGAATGTAGCCTAAAGCAGTATCCTCTTCTTCATCAAAGATAAACCTTCCATTCTAGCTCTAGGGTAGCTCCAGTGTCATAGAGATGGTTTCTCACTAAGGGACAGCAGTGCCTAGCAGGCTTTGGAAGGATGGCTGGTTGAACGGCAGTGATGCCAGAAATGCTTAGAATCGTCAGTCTTCCCTGTGAGGCATCCTGGAGGCTCTCAGACATAACTGGCTGAGACTTGGAGAAAGGAGAGGGAAGGAGTTTCTGTGTAAGTAGAGAGGAAGGAAATAAGTAACATTGGGATTATTGATGTTGATATCAGTCTATCTAGACTAGCAATCCAATCCAGTGAGATCCAGGAAAGCTTGGGTTAAATTTGCATCCTAAGAAAGCTCAGTGCTTTTGTTGTACAACTGATGGACCAAAGTCTGTTTCTCTGTATGAGATGTAAGGATGAAGACACATTGTAGTATCTAATGTTTCACAGAAGCTGCCACCTATTACCATGTCTCCACAGGGGCCTCAGCAACCACTGTGAAATGAAGAATATAAGGTCTGCTATTTAGGAGCACTTAGACTTTCATATTCCCCATCAACCTTCTGACTGGCATCCTGTCTCAGTCTTTATCCTCTAATCCATTCTCCAAATGTTGATCAAATTGATTCTGTTAAAGTTAATTCTTATCATGCTACTACTCTGATGAAATTCTTCCCTCCCATTTGAATACAAGTGAAATTCAAACTACCCAGCATGACATAAAAGGCAGCTTATGACACTGTTCCAATGCCTTTCCAGCCTTGCTCCTTCTTCAATTTTTGCTGGGTCTAAACTGAGCTACATACTGTTTGCTGAGCAGGCCAAGAGCATTTTTCTTGACTTGGTGTGTCCTACTTCATGATTTATGACTAGTAAACTTTTACTCATTGTTCATGATTCATATTCATCCTCACCTCTTTGTGGAGTGTCTCTTGACCATATTAATGCCATTTCTGCCCCAGGATGTCTTACGTACTCATATTCATTCTGGCACTCAGAATTGTTTGATGGATGAACAAATCACGATGTATAACTCTCCTAGAAAACCCGCCTAGGGTCTGAAAGCAAATACTGCAAATAAAAATACACAAAATGGTTCAAGTGAAGCTAGCAAAACAGAGTTTCTAAGAACTTCAGGCCACACTTGCTTTTCCTTGATATTACTTATAATACAAAGTCTGAATTGCAGGATTTGTGGACATTTTCTTTGAATGGTATGAATGCCGTATGGGTAGACAATGTGTCAAATCCAGCTCAAAGGAATAAATCAGGCCCCTTTCCTCTGTTAATTTATATATTTTGTTATCTTCCAAATTTAGGTCAAGCATCTATAATAATAAAAGCGTAATATGCTAAGTAGACTGGTCGACCTTCTGGACGAAGCAGGCGGCCAGAGGAAAGCCCAGGTCCCAGTTGCCTGCCAGTGGCCGGAGGGAAGCCTGGGTCCTGGGTGCCAGAGGGAAGTCGGTGCCAGCAGCCAGGAGAAGGCCTACTCTTGCACGAATTTTGAGCATCGGGCCTCTAGTGTCTCTATAACAACCATTAGTTAAGAAAAGTTAAAATTTTAGTAAGAGATAAAATATATGAAGCTTTGGTGGTTTCTCTTTAGGGTTCTAGAATAGTTTGTGGTAAGGGAAGGAGGTGGTAGAGGGGGAAGCGCTTGTGAAATACAGTCCACATCCATCATACCATATATAGTATAGTCTTCAAATGGATCTGAAGTTTGAACTTTTTAAAGCAAAAGATACCACCCATATGTGTCCTCTTTGATATCCAGCATTAAATCACCAAAGTTGGATAACCAAAGAAACACAAAACCTCATTATTAAGTAGAGGGTGGTGAAGGACCACACTAATATCCATCTCTATGACTCTCTAGTTTTCATGTGCAAACAAATCACTGGGGAGCTTGATACAAATGTGTGGCCTAAGCTTAACCGCTCAGAAAATCCTCAGTCAGATAAGTCTGATTGAGACTGAGGGTAGTCAGGGAATCTTCATTTTCAATACAAGTCCCAGATTATTTTCATACAGGAGGAATTTCAGCCAGCTTTAACTATTCCCTAATCACAAAAGCTATAAAAACCCTGAAAAAAAAAAAAAAGGAATACAGAATGTCTTTTATAGTTAGGAGCAGGATAATGCTGTGTTCAATCATTTTATTCTCTCTCTCTCTCTCTCCCTCCCTCTCATAGATCATTATCTCACTTGCCCCTCTCTGACTTTGTTATACTTAACTCTGTTGGTAAAAGCACCACCTTGGTCAAATTCAACTCTCTGTTTACTCCATAATTGCAGACATTACCCATCTGGCACTAAACCTACCTGAAGCTTCTAAATAAAAGTAACATGAGATTTTAGCTGTGTCTATAAGTATCCAATAAACAATATATTTCCCCTATCTACCGATACATGAAGTTTTCCAGGAGAAAAGATATCATAAATGACCACATAGTAGATGGCTTTGTTCCATGTTGAAATTGCATACCTTTCAAAATGATGAAAATAACAAACTTTTTTTTAAAAAGTGAAATGAGGATTGGATGAGTCAACCTGTGGAAGCTCTGGCCCATGTTTTTGCAACTTGACAGGGCTTTCATATGTGTACTAGTAGATGTCACTTCCTTTCCACTGGTATTAAGAACCTTTACGACTCCTCATGTGCGCGCCGCCCCCATCCCACCTCCCCTCCCCCGCCCCCGCCAGCCCCTTATTCCATGCTCTTCTCTTCAGTGAACTTCCTTGGGATGATATCAAATGTATGTTGGTCTGAGCAACCTGGTAAATTTGGAAACCTGCAAACAAATCAGTGTGGCTTCACCTTGGGTTTCCTCAGGGCATAGGGAAAGAAGCAACAACTAGAAGGGTTACTTCTTTCTAAGGAAGAACAACTATTCTTACTTTCTTGGAAGATGCATGCTTTCTCAGGTTTTATGCAAAATGATCTCTCTCCTGTGTGTCTTTGCATAAAGAATCATTGAATGATGGTCCCCCAGCCTGGCCTGTGCCCTTTCACAGTGCGGAGCCCCACGGTCCATTGCCCCAAGGAGGTAGGTCTCCGTGAGCCTCACGTCCCCAGGGCCAGCGCCAGGGGTGGACACACGAGCCTCACGCAAGTCCCTGCCCACCCACGCCTGCTGCACACGCAGCCTCCTGCTGATGGGTTGTTACGTGTAAGGGCATCACAACCATTTGCATATCAGCTCTTTATTATTTAGATGTTAGAAGCTTATCCATGAGAGATGGTCACAAAGTCATAGTAGGACCACAGGCAGAAAGTTTATTGGAGGCAGGAGTTTTGTATTTTCAAAATCTGATGATAGCTGCATTTAATAATTGGAAGAATAAAATTCTTCGATGTTTTAAAAGTTTATTTACAAAAATGATATGTAGTGGAAGAAAATGGAAGCTCTCATCTTTAGCACTGGCAAAGCATAGCCCCCAAAGTATAAGTAATCTCCTTTCACATTCAGGACCACCCTAAATGCATAGACATTATTTCTTCTTCACAAATAAAGAAACTGAGGTGCAGAGAGGTGATGTGAATTTGCCCCATTTCACTGAACCCAGGACTTCTGAATCCCAGTTCTTTAAAAAAAAATTTTTTTATTGATTTCAGAGAGGAAGAGAGAGGTAGAGAGTTAGAAACATCCATGATGAGAGAGAATTATCTATCCTCTGCTTCCACCACACTCCACACTGGGGATTGAGCCTGCAGCCAGGCATGTGCCCTGACCAGGAATTGAACTGTGATCTCCTGGCTCATAGGTCGATGCTCAACCACTGAGCAACCCCGGCCAGGCTGAATCCCAGTTCTTCAATAACTGTTTCCTTTAAGATGCTTCCTTGGGTATGAAAATCTCTGATAGGCATCTTAGAAATAAGGATCTTGGCTTTCTGAAGTGAGATTATATGTGCGTTGGAAGTTAGGACATGGACCATTTGATTTTTTAATGTGTTTTCCTTTCCTTAAGTCACTTGGTCCTTCAGTATATTTTAGCAGTGTCTTTGGCATTGTGTTAACTTTGGCAATGGCACGGGGAGGTGGTGGTGGTGAATGGACGGGCGATACAACCAACTTTGTAGCACATGGTGACTGTTTCTAGCCGCTGCCTAGCTGCTATCTTACTCTTGTGTTTCCAGGAGGATGTGAATACTTCCTTTTACAAAAACTGGACTCTAACCCAAAGTGACCCTGAAGTCTGAGCTGCCTATTAATGTCTATGAATGAGAGAAAAGCACTTTGTTCTTAAAAATCCACTTGCTTCTCCTTCTTGCCCTTGAAGACTTCCTGTTTGAAGCAGCAGGAGACAGAGGAAAGCTAACACAGTTGGTTCTTTGGATTTCCAGTCATTTTCCTACCTGTCAATGTCTTAAAATAAATGTAGCCATAAAGGACCACAAAAGACCTCTGATTTTGTCACTCCATCACAAGCCTTAACATGCAGGAGGAGTGCATGTCTGTAAGGGCTCAACTGTTAAGGTGTGCTGGCCAGAAGTCCTCCTTTGAAAGTTACAACAATCAGCAGGCACAAATCTTTCATAAAGGATACTGCAAATAAGTATTTTTCTTAACTGTTTGGGGTTATGAGTCCTCCTTTTTCTTTCCTGAGTCTCTCTTAGCATCCTGTTTCTTGCTCTGATCATTCCCTTTCTTGTACGCACACACGTATCTTTTTTAAATCTCTGTATGTTAATCTCCTATTAGTCTTCCACAAGTGCATTTACTTGCATGAAGGAAAACTAGCTGTTGACTTCCATATTGTGACGCACACACACAAGAGGAGCAATTAGTTTATATCTATGACAATTCTATTTGCTCTGACACTGACAGCCCTGGAAAATGTATGTTCCATTTGAGACCCAAGCCATATTTTGTTTTCATCTAGATGTTCAACAGAATGTAATTCAAGTCAGGTTCATATTCCCCCAGTGAGAGTCTTCAATTGTTCTCAGAAATAAAACCAGTGACTATTTCGATTTTAAATATTGGAAAGGCCTTTCCTCCAAAATGTGTTCATATTTTTGCTTGCATTTTCAAAATGAACTTAACCCTTGTCTAGTGTTATCTGCTGCATCTGAGGCAAAATGCGATGACAAGTGGTCTCTAGTTATAGTTATTAAAAATTATTCCTAATTATACAATATATATATATATATATATATATATATATATATATATATATTCAATATATATATATATAACATGTTTTAGGATGTTCCTACTGGGTAAAGCTGCTGCTTAATGAAAAACAGATTTTATGACTTTGTTGCCTTTGGAGCTGTCTTAGGATGGACATATAAACCACACACACACACACACACACACACACTTCTGACATGTCTGCCTCTCCTTTACGATTTTCTAGCTCAGCCTGTCTGCATCTTGTACTTATCCTGACCTAGCAGAGGGGGTTTAGCAGTCTCCTAGTAGTCAGGCCTAAATTGCTGTGCAGCTATAGGGCTCATGCCTCATAGATATGAGGTGAGCCTCTGGTGTCCAGCCAGCAGCAACATGATCTAGCCTTTTTGGTTCATTAAGAAAGGCTTGCATTCACCCTTATCTTGCGCCATGGAACTCCAATTTCGCTACTATGTCTGGAGCCCTGCTCTGAGCAACAATTCACTGATTTTCTGTCGATATTCTGACTAACTCATTCTAGAATTGTCTATATTAGAACTGCAATCTGTTTTACGTTCTTGACTTTGGTTCAGACCTTTTGATCGAAGATCTGCCTAGTCTTGCCTTCCCTTATCCTGATCCCCATTTCTTATCTTTAACCCACACCCATCTTCATCTCCATCTTGACTTTCATCTACCCTACCATCCCCAACTCTATGCACCACTGTTTTTGTAGCTTCCTGCACCCTACTACCATCCTCAGTCACAGGATGACTCAATGTGCTAACCTATTCTGAAATTCCAAACCAAATTGTATAGCATTCAGTCATGTATGATCTATGGAATCAGCCAAATGATAGATACAAGGTAACATTTAAGCTTGGTGAGTAACAGATACTCCGCCGAGTAGGTGCTGCTCCAGCTTCCTCGGTAATGGTAGCTCTTCTCTGTTCACATCCCAGGTGCTTTCCTGTTTCCTCTAGTTCCTATCACTTGTGTCTCTATCTTTGTTCACACGTTGGTTTGTTTTTAATCCTCACCTGAGGATATGTTTTTTGTTTTTTGTTTTTGTTTTTGTTTTTGTTTTGTGGCTGGAACAAAACTTTACTGTCAGGCTCTGCAGGGCCACAGGACCTCAGGAGGGGTCCTCGCTGGCCTCCTCTAATTAAATAGTGATGCTCATCCCCCAGGATATGTTGATACATTTTTACTGACTTTAGAAAGAGAACACCAAACTAACATCACATTTCTCACCATCAACAATGGATGCTAAAAGATGAGAGAAACATCAATCAGTTGCACCCAGTATGTGCCCCGACGGGAGATTGAACCCACAATCTAGGTATGTGCCCTGATTGGAAATCGAACCCGCAACCTTTTGGTGTATGGGACGACGCTCCAACCAGGACTGTTCACATGTTTGTAATATAAGTGTCTATGCTTTTTCTTTACCTACAACCCAAACCTCTATTTAATAGTATGTCTATTATTCTTTGCCCAAGCATGAAGTTCTGTAAGAAACATTCCTCTTATCAGTGTTCCTTATTCCTTGGAATTTGACTTGTTGGGCCTAAAACAAAGTTTGGAGATAATACTCAACTTGCTTTCTAAAACCAAGAATTTGGAGATACCTGGAAGGTCAAGATCATCTTATCAGATATATTTATTCACAAGTGGGTACTTTACACAGCTCTGTTAACTCTGTCGTAAGGTGCCAGCTAGGGTTTACTATCAATAATAAGTATCTGACAGCTGTGTAGAAGATCTAAAAAAAAATGTAATAATAAATTTTTGTGTAATAGAATCTGTTCAAGATAGAGCATTGAGATTAGCTGGCAGACACAGAGATAAAAGAGATCTGCTAAGAAAGTAATTTAGTCGATAATAAATCTAACCCAAACGAGGCCTCTGGGTCCCACCCCAATGCATCACATATCCTAATTTCAGAAATGCAAATGCTACAGGATTAAAGCAAAATGAAATATTGCAGGAAGATTAAGCATAACCTGATGCACTATTAATCTCAGCCTTCCTCTGAGAGTCATGTTTCAGACAGAGGTGGAAAAGAACTCCCCAAAGAAAGCATTTCTGTATAGGAGCCTATTCACCAGGAGCAAACAAGCCTTGCTTAATGTGTAGGTATTATGGAAGGAAGACTTCTATCTTCACTGTCTCTGGCTTTCTAGAAGAAGCATTGACCTTTGCCATAGTCAGAATATATCAATGTTGTTTGTAATCAAGCTCCTTCACCACTGACACTGCAGCACCTGTAAATTGAACTTAGAAACACAAGACAAATTATGCAATTTGTGAGATGCCCAGAAAACCACTACTGTGGAAGTTAACATTAATAACAGCCTCATTACAAGTTTTGCTTATTCTAAGCTACATGAAATCTTGACTTTCCTACCAATTCATTACATCCTCTGCTCTGAAAATTATTTTAAAATATTGGAAAAATGGGCCTTTTTTTTAATAGCAAAAAAGTATTTTTTCTTATAAGCTGAAAAGAATGGTACTTTATAGAATCCCATGATCTGTACAAATGCTTCATGTCAATAAAGAATCATCAATACTTGTCAAATCTGCACTGAAATTTCCAGCAACTGAAAATACAAATTCCAGCTGTCCAATTTTAAGTCAACACAGCTTGTCTCAATTCAACCCTTTGACATAAAAAACAACTTGAAATTTATTGAACGCCTTTAAGCTGGCAGTTTAGACTTGTCAGATACCCGTAGAGCACAATTGGGCTGAGAAAATCCAACTTCTGTCACATACAAGGATTGCAATCAACCAAATTTTCTTCTTTAGGCCTTCCAATCAGTTTCCTATTCAATGCACTGTTTGGTTCCTGACATTACGGAGATTTATAGGGCTCCTTTTTCTTGCCAGAGTAGGATCAATTTTTTTTTTTTTAAATTACAACCTAGAATAGACTTATTTGCAGAGCTTAATAAGGCCCCTTGGAGTCAGAAAATTAGATTGTTTCAATCATTACTTGCCTCTTTGTGTATGAAAATACTCTAGTCTGTTTTAAAAATTTTCAAGCAATGATTTATTAAAAAGAAATCTAGATTTTTATTTCTTGATCTAAAGTTCAAGACTTGCTCGGTGTCACAGTTTCATCCTCTCTAACAGTTTTGATCTTGCTGATTCCTGGATACCTCCTGACCTCTGTGACATCCTCTGGAATAGGAATCTTTGGAAATAGTGACTTTATATTTTGCTCAGTTCGACATACATATTTCAACACCTACTCTGGATCCGACATTGAATTATTTAGGGCATGACCTCACCAATCTTCCTGGGGGGAGGAGAGGATGGCTTGAATGAGGGAGGGGGGCCTCTAGTTTGTACAGATGAGGAAATGTCCCAACATCTCTCCTTTCCATCTGCCTTGGTCATGCCCCTGACATATGCAGATATGGCCTGTCTGCCTGGAAGACTCCTCACTGAGCTTCAGTGACCATAAGTATTCACGGAATATGGACCAGGAGCTATAGAGTGTGTGCCATGTGCCAAGAACAGGCATATTGCTTGCTCTTTTAAAGCCAGCCATGTGGTGATGAAGACAGAAAATAAACAAGTACAGGAAGAATAAAGGTTTGGTTGGTGCTATGAAGAAAAGGAACAAAGTACAACCATAGAAAACAAGTGTTATGAGTGCTCTTACTTAGGGTGGTAATGACCTGACTTATTTCTGGAGTGCTGAGAAAGAGCTGATTTGACAACCTCTTTAAGACCTCCAAGATACCATGGCCAGATAGGCTCAATTTATGGGGCATCCTGATGCTTAACAAAGGGATGCTAGGGCTTCAATATGATCTGTTTGTTTTTTTAATCTTTATTGATGCAAATATTACAGATGTCCTCCCCTTTCCCCATTGACCTCCTCCTTCCTACTCCTGCCCCCTCCCTAGGCCTTCACTGCACTGTGTCCACGTGTTATGCTCCTTATGATTTGAGACCCTGTAACTTTTCCCATATAATCCTGAAGACCAAAATCTAAAATATTTGCTGAAGTCCTGGTAGCCAGAATCAAAATCTAAAATATTTGCTGAAGTCCTGGTTGCCACAACCCAAACTTTTATATTGCATATTTTCAAATATGGAGAAAAATTACAAAATATATGTCTTCTAGATTCAACAATTAATATTTTTGCTACATTTGCTCTAATTCACTATAGTTTATAGTTCAGTGGCATTTGTACATTCACATTGTTTTGTGTTTTTTTCTTAGCTTTTTGAGATATAATTGACATACAACTTTAAGGCATTTAAAGTACATTCATATTGTTATACAGCCATCATCACTATCCACCTGAAGAACATTTTCATCACCTCCCTCCCTCTTTTCCTCCCTCCCTCCCTTACTCCTTTCCTCATTCCCTCCCTCCCTCATTTCCTTCTTCCCTCCTTACCAAAAAGACATATTTATTTCTAAATTCTGGTAGCCTCAAGAAGCCCCGATAATTCAGGAGCCATATGATTTTTATTAATGGAAGAAACTGAGATTTGATCATTTCATTCATCAAATTCTCTTCTACCTTAGTGCTAGTGGGGAACTAGATTTTGGAAATATCTGAACACACAAAACCAACTGGTAGAACCAACTGGGTTCTACTTTAACCAGAGACTCACCAATTCAACATTCTTTCAATTCTGTGTCCTCCCTTTCTCCCAAGGGATGTAGAAAGTTAAAAATAGGCTTTCCTCCCTGAACTAAGAAACTGAATTCATGTATTTTTGATTTGATACATTATTGAATATTTTAGGATCTGACACACTTTCAGTGAAAACAAAAGCTTTCTTAAAGTAATTTAGAAATATATGAAATTCCTATTATCACAAGAGAAATGCTGATCCCTTTGAGTTATGCAGGGAGGAATAAATATCTAATTATTCTAGTCTAATCATTGTCATTCCTTTTCATCTCCCAGCACCCTCGTCACTTATTGTTTTCTTTTTTCCCTACCCCATCAGCTTTTAAAAAACTGATCCCTTTGAGTTCAACTGAGATAAAAAGAGGCTTAAAGATAAGAAATAGCAGAACTCCCTGCACTTCATGGGGATTACAAGTGGAATTAACAGGGCTGTATAAAATGAAGCCACAGCTTGGGGTTTGGAAATGACAAGGTTATTTATTCTCAATATCCTGGGCACTAGTTAGGTTTAATTAATCACAGCAATTACATGGCTGAGGCCAGAAAATTCATTTGCAGATGGCAAACTATTGGGTTTTGAGTCTCTATCCCAGTATCCGTCTTAAAAGCAATATCTAAACTTGGAAAAATATCCAGTTTTTGAAAACTGTCTAAAATGCAGTATAAAAATATCTATCTCCTTCTTCTCCCCAACCCCAAGGCCACACCCTAGAGGTAAGTATTTTTTAACCATTCTCTTTTTTTATTCATTGGGCAGTTACCATTGAATTTTAAATGTTTTATTTTTTTAATTTCTGCTTCTATTTCTTGAGATATCAACTTTAGACTCTGTGCAGTAAAAAAAAAAATCAAAATTTTAGGGACATATTTTTCTATTCTGTACCTCATCTTCTTGCCTTCAAGTTTCAATTTTGTCAATTATATTATTATTTTGGGTCTTCTAGTAATTACCTTGATAACTATAAATGATATTCACACTCACATTTCTTGATTTATCAACTTCAGAGAATACTCTTGAAGGGAGAATAAATTAGTATATTTATAATTGCTTCTATTTCTTCTCTTCCCTTCACCTACTAACTTCTGTTATTGTGTTTTATTTTGTTTTTAATTAAACTTTTGTACTGTGGAGGTTTATAGCACTTATATTGTTTTCCAATACCATTAACATTACTTTCTGCATTTTTGTCTATAAGTTATTTTTAAAATCTAAATTCCCCCAAATAGTATTTGTTTTGGAATCATGATTATATGAATATTACTTATTTTGAAACAGGTAAAGCCCCATAAAGAAGGAATTTTATTTCTATATCATTAAATCCTGCTGCCTTTAACCCCAAAATACCCAAGTGTCAAGACCCTATAGATTTTATTTATTTATTTATTTAGTTAGTTAGTTATTTTCTTCATGTTTTCTAGGTACTACTCAGTACTGCTGTGTTGTATATATCACATTAGCCTCTTTTATATAGTTTTCCTGGAGTACCTCTTTAAGGGGTTTCTTTTATTTATTTTTTAACAGAGAGGAAGGGAGAGGGGGAGAGAGAGAAACATCAATGATGAGAGGGAATCATTGATCAGCTGCCTCCTGCATGCCCCCTACAAGGGATCAAGCCCACAACCCCGGGCATATGCCCTCACTGGAAATAGAACCTTGACCTCCTCCTGGTTCATAGATACATGCTCAACCACTGAGCCACACAGGCCAGGCAAGGGGTTTCTTTTTAAATGTGAATTATCTAATTTTTATGTTTTATGAGATCTGGCATGTCTGAGAAGCATTTTTTTTCTAATACATTTTAGGGTTTAGAAATCAGAAATTTGAAAAAAAAATAGTTGCATCATCTTTTAGCATCCATTGTTGCTGGTGAGAAATGTGATGTTAGTTTGATGATTTTTTTTTTTTTTTTTTTTGCTGACTCTAGAAGCTTTTATAATTTCTCTTTGTTCTAGGATTTCTGAAATTCCCGAGTTATTCAATGTGCAGATTCCACACCTCCCCCCCTCCACCCCAATGATTTTGGTAGTCATTTGAATCAATTTGCAGTGACATTTTTTTTTCAATTCAAGGAAACTTTCTTCTAGTTTGGTCTTGGTATTTAGCCCTAAGTATCCTATTATTTAGTCCAATTCCTGAACTTCCTTTTCAATAACATGTTTACTGTTCTGAAACTTTCTTTTTTATGTTTGCTGTCTCTTCCCAGATGCCTATTTTGTTTTTGGAAGAAAAAGCTTTTGTGCTGTCTGAAGATACTCACTAGAATAACTTCAAAGTTCTCTTTCTTGATCACCTCCAATTCCTCCGGGTCAAATATTCTTTTATCCATTTGGGCTTTTTTTGGTGCTATAAATTTTTCCTAAATATCTAAGGATCTTTAGCAGTTGGTTCAGTTTTATGAAGGAATTTAGTAGATATATTTTTGTGCTCCATCGTGTCCTTTGGCCCTCTTTGGATTTGCTCTTGGTTGACATGTCCCTAGCACTGCCAATGGCCTACCTCTCTGCCTTAGAGGTTTTTAAATGTGCTAGGGCTCACCCAGTCCAGGCCGGGACAACATGGCGATGTGGGCTGGGTAATGACTCCAGGGGCAACCCCTACCCGCTGTAGGAGTTGGGAGGAGTCAGTGGATAAATTCTTCAGACTCCTGTTCTTTAGAGAATTCTGTGTCATGTAGTTCATGGTTCCTAAGAGGGTCCCAACAGGATAGATTCCTAGCTGCCTACAATGGCAACTCTCAATTATACATTCGTTATTGAATTTCCTCATTCCTGTCTCACTCTCGCTGTAGGGCTGGTAGAGAATTATGAAATCAGAAATACTTTAACCTCTTCTAGTCTCATTGACTATAGAGATTTGGACAAATCATTATGTCTCTGAGTCAGCTTTAATTTCCTTACATTTAGAGGATAGAATCAATGACTTTTAACACTGGTTAAATCTAAGCAAACAGAGGTAGGCAAGTGGCCACTAAATTAATTGACAAGGTTACAGATTAAGAGCTATACAGGTATGATCCTTATAGGTTATGACGTTTTGGTATGTGTATTGGTCCAGGGGACCTAGTTACAGTAATTGTGTGGGTTATGCTGAGTCCCAGGCTGGTTACAATTAAGCTTTAGTCTTCTCATTATTGTTAACCTGAGAAGGACAGATGCACACACACAGAGTCCTAAACTGGGCAGTATGAATTATTCCTAGGTTGATGCTTCTAAATGAAGGGCACCAGGCATTGTTACTGAGTAGAGATCTGTTCATTCTAGTGGTAGCTGATTCACTTCTCATGCTCATTCTCTATACATCTACGTGGCCGTGCCTTCCAAAGAGAAGTTCTTGCTGTAATATATACAATTAGAACAACCTGAGCCCCAAGAATATAGCCTTTATTATTTGCTGAAGACTTGAACTAAAATCCTAAGGGTAGAGTCTAGTCTTCTGGGGAAACTTCATGTTATCAAGTCCCATCCTGATGGTTGGCTTAGATCTGGCTTCTGTCTCAATTTTCTTGCGTAGAGTTCCTGCTTATTCTTCTTGTGACTCCCCAGAATTTCTATTCTGAAGGGCCTAGGGTGAACCGTATGTTTAAAAGAGCTGTGGGTCTCATTCTAAATTTATTCCATTTTGTTAAAGCAGTTCAACTACAGGAGACTGGACATGTACTATCTCTTTTTGGGGTTCTTCAGCAATAGAGAGGTTTTTAGGACTATAACAGAACAGCATCATATATGCACTGACCTGGGGCCTATCTTCCCTTATCTAGGCACCTGCGATCCCATTTGTGCCTATGTTTATCTCAGTTGCAGGCCACATAGCTGACATGCCCAGCCTTTGTCTCACTCACTTAAGGCTTCTGTCCAGTCCCTCTGCCTCTCATGCAGAGGGACTAGCCATGTTCACCAGAGGGATCTGCACATTTGAACATCCCTTTAAGATTAACTATGTGCCTCTGTGCACTCAGTTAATGGGCATCTCCTGTGTGCCAGGACCTGGCAGGCTGATGGTTCTCTCAAAGCCATTCTCCAAAAAAGCCTCATCCATACCTTTCTTCAGTCCCATTTGGTTCTCAAGCAGGGACTTCCATTAGAGAAAGAAGCTGTCATTGCCTTTCATGAATCAGTAAGAGAAGAGTTGAAAGGTCGGCAGTCACAATGACAATAGATTACTACAAGCAGGTTAAAAGCCCTTATTTTTTTTAAGTTTCTTACCCCAACTGCAGTTCAAATAATCAAAAAGGGATCCTTCCTGAAACAGATTTAATTCTCAGGAGGAATGAAAAGACATTTAAAGGGAAACCAACTACATAAAATGACATTAAAAGGTTTTATAATAGTGTTTTGCTTCTTAAGGGGGTTTGTGAATGTCAGAGATAACATATTGATTACAGTCCGAACAGCTCTTATCAGGGATGCTGAGCTGCCTTTGGCTTAACTAAAGCTACTGAATCACGCTCTTGTTATGACTTACCGTCATCACCTTACTTTGTGTTTGCCTAAACCTTTCTGGCCCACTGGGCTTTATCCACAAATGAACAAAAGGTGTCATCAGATCTGTAATGTTTGATGTTATCATCGAATTCTGATGTTGTTTAACTTCTCATGTAAATTACATAGAAATAAATTCTTTAAAGTGTGGCTATAAAGGTTAGTTTTGGCCTACAAGCTCCTGAGATATTTTCCGGTAGGCTCATGAGAAAATGTAGTAAGTTGGTTGCTTCAACTGAAGATATGATTGTATCTAAACAAACAAAGGAGCTACCTTGAAAGGGACACATAATCCCCTTTCATTCACAAGGGGGGCAGACTTCTCCCAATTTCATGGGCTCAGGTCTCCAGGATGAAAATGTCCCTGATACTCTTATTTGCTGGCACTTACCAGCTACTAGTGAGAGCCAAGAACATTGTGGAGGAAGTATATCCATCATCATGAACACAATCTTGGACAACTCCCTTAATCTCTCTGAACTCATGTTCCCCATTTGAAAACATAAGAAGAGCTCTGACTACAGAGTCATGCTAAGACTCCAAGAAAGTGAGAATGGTGCCCATGTGCATTCTGATTTACACTTTACAAAGGCCTTTCAATAATTAGTGAGGCCCCGGCCAGATAGCTCAGTTGGGTAGAGCATCTTCCTGTATACAAAAAAGGTTGCGGGTTCAATTCCTGGTTGGGGAACATACCTGAGTTGAGGGTTCGATCCCCAGCTGGGTTACATGTGGGAGGTGACCGATCAATGTTTCTATCTCTAAAATTGATAGAAATATCCTTGGGTGAGGATTAAATAAATAAATAACTAAATTGGTGAGGCTGAAACAGGTAACTTCCCTTCAGATTTTTAGGACCATTCAGAATCTAGACATGGGATGTGTTTAAGGCATTTCACCTAGCCAGACAGTAGATCCGAGCTCTAAATCAGGTGTGTCCACTTATGTCAGCGCATGGCAAGCGCAGCTGTAGCTGTAGCCCTGATCCTATACAGCTTGGCCAAACCCAAAGATTGCCTAATTCAGCAACCAAGCAAAACTATTCATTTTGGTTTCCTAATTTAAGCATTTTATATAGTGTAATAAGATCGTGCTCTTTTGAGGGTCCAAGGGGATACTTATTTTTATTATAAAAATGATAACATGCTCCAGGTAAACAAATTATATTAGTGATTAAATGAGCAGTGTGAAAATTAAAATTCTTTCCCTGACCACCTTCTCATTCTCAAGGGGAAATCACTGTTAATGGGTTTTTATGTATCCTCTAGAAATTGTCTGTTGTAACAGGAATGAGCAATCTTTCATACTCTTCTGCACTTTTCCTCTTTTGTTCTTAAATATATATCCTGTCTGCATGCTTGTGATTGTATGTATACACGAATCTACTTCATTTCTTAACATTAGGTTTTTTAAAGTTTTATTTTTGTTCATTTGCTACTAAAAACAGTGCATAAATACCCTTAAAGATATAATTTACATTATTTTGTTATATGAGTAAAAGCTACACTTTTAAAAAAATTGTTGGCTGCCAATATTTTTATTAAGAAATTTTCAAAGCTACAGTAAGTTGAAAGGTAAGCATAAAGACTCCCGGGTTTTCCTTTCTCTAGAGTCACTAATGGTAAATACTTAATCACTTTTGCTGTTCCTCTTTCTAAGTATATACTGATATTTATACACTAGAGGCCCAGTGCACGAATTTATGCATGAGTGGGATCCAGCTGGCCTGCCCCGATGAGGGCTGATTGGGTCTGGCCAGTGATGGAGAGGGGACCTGGGATGTTGGCCATCCGGCCCAGCCTACAATAGAGGTGGAGGGTGCAGATCGGGGGTGGGGCTGGCCAGGGGAGGGGCTGTGGGAGGTTGGGGGGGCTGATTGGGGCCCCGATTGGGCTGGTTGGCCACCACAGTGTGCATCATAGCGACCTGTCATTCCAGTCGTTCCATTGTTCCAGTCATTCTGTTGTTCAGGTCACTGGGCTTTTATATATATAGATATTACACAATTACTAGAATGTAAGTTGAACACATTGGGACATGTCCCTTCTAAAGAATTCACCATATATCTCCTAAACACTAGGTCATTCTCCTAGACAGCCTAATACCATTGACATACCAAAGAAATTTAAAATAAAATTACCAATATTATAAGTATACAGTACTTACTTAGATTTTCTGAAATATCTTTTCAAAATTTATTTCATTGTTGCTTTTTAAAAATATATTTTTATTAATTTCAGAGAGGGAGAGAGAGATAGAAACATCAGTGATGAGAGAGAATCATTGATTGGCTGCCTCCTGCATGCCCCACACTGGGTAGCGAGCTCATAACCCAGGCATGTTCCCTGACCAGGAATCGAACCATGACATTCTGGTTCATAGGTAGATGCTCAATCACTGAGCCACACCAGCTGGGCTATTTCATTGTTTTATTGTTGTCAGTTTATCAACATTATTATTGCTGTCCATATCTGATTCAGGCAAAAGTCACCATGGCATTTGATTGGCATGTTTCTTAATCTAGTCTCCTTTAATCTAGTATAATTGTCTTAATATTTCATGTTGTTGTGACATTAACTTGTTTGAAACGTTTGGTTCATTTATCTTATAGAATGTCCCATAGTCTGGACTTGTCTCTTTGTTCCTTCATGATTAGATTCGGATTGAAAGTTTGTTGAAAGAATATTGCATATATGATATTGTGTGCTTCTCATTTCATCCCATCAGCAGGCAATATAATTTCAGTTTGTTGGATTACTAGTGATGCTCACATGACCACTTAGTTAAGATTGTTATCCCCAGCTCTTTCCATGGTAGTTCTTATGTAATTTATAACTTATCTACGTGATTACTTTTAGACTGTGATTATCCTATTACTCAACAAGCTTAACCCTTGCTTTATTTTCAATTGATTACTGCCTGAATTAATAATCACATTCTAGCAGCAAAATTGTGATTTTATAAATCTATTATTTTTCCTTTGGTACCACTCACAGAATTTGTTTAGATTCCCTCCCACCCCAAAATGTGTTATAATTCATCACTGTGCTCAGATTGTACTAAATTTGCCAGAGGAAGCATTGTATTTGGTCTCCTGGATATTTTTTTCTTGCTTTGTAGTATGAGTTGTCCCAGGATTACTAGTACTTTCCTGGTCCTAGACCTGGAGCCATTGGCTGCTCTAAAGAGCACTGGATCCCTTTACATGGGAATTGTTTTAGGAACCAAAATGTGAGTGCTACGTATGCTCATTGCTACTATTGTATCTTTGTTTCTAGGCCCAGAAGTTAGCAAACTACCTCCTATAGGCATGTTTTTGTATAGCCTTTGAGATAAAAATGCTTTTAAACATTTTGTAGGATTGCAAAAAAAAAAACACCACACACACAAAGAAATAATTAAAAAAAAAAAAAAAAGGGGAATATACCTCCTGGCTGATGTGGATCAGTGGTTGAGCATCTACCTATGAGCAGGAAGTCATGGTTCAATTCCTGGTCAGGTCATATGCCTAGGTTGCGGGCTCGATCCCCAGTGTGAGGCGTGCAGGAGGCAGAGGATCAATGATTCTCTCTCATTATTGATGTGTTTCTATCTCTCTCCCCCTCTCCCTTCCTCTCTGAAATCTATCTATCTATCTATCTATCTATCTATCTATCTATCTATACACATACATACATATATATATATATATATTTTTTTTTAAGAGGAATATACTACAGAGACTGAAGAAGAGCAGAATATGTAACACAAAATATGCTACTTTGGTATTGGATTATCTTAAATGAAGTTTATGCCCAGTGTTAAAGAGAATACCACAGGCCTAAAATGGCATCACTTGTGCTAACTCATGATAATAAACCCAGATTTAATATCTTACCTAATTGCTGTATCTACCTCCCCAAAAAAACATAATCTTAATCAACTAGTCTGGAATTTTCTGGGTAACATCAATGAGATAATTGAGATAATCTGTCACATGGGCCCTCTCTTCGCTCTTACCCCAAAAGCAAAAGCAATCTGCATGATAAAAACCCTTTCAGGTCCCTTCTCCCCAGGAAAAAAAAGGAAAGTGCCCTGGTCTAATAATAATTTTTTTCTTTTGTTAATAGCTCCCTTGTCCTGCCCTTCTTCCTATAAAAATCTTCCATTTCCTACATCTTGGAGTGTCCCTCTAGTTGCTAGATTAGTTGCTGCCCAATTCATGAATCATTTAATAAAACCAATTAGGTCTTCCAAATTTTCTAGGTTAAATTTTGTTTTTTAAGAATAGCCAGAACTAATTTATGGAGCTAGAAATCAGGATAGTGGTTTGTTTTAATGAGGATGAGGGATCATGTTGGGAGTGAGCCTAAAGGAGAGCTTTGGGTTGCTCCTAATATTTTATTCTTAATCTGACTGGTGTTTATAATTTGTAGAAGTGTTTACACATTGTGAAAATTTACCCTTATGATTTATGCACTTTTCTGTATGTATGTGATACCACGAAAAGAAGCTGGGGAAGTATAAGAGAGCTCTCAAAGATTGGTAGAAGTTGCTGAGTCTTAAAGAATTCTTATTTCTACATTGGGAAAAAATATGCACATGGGCCAAAAGTAGGGAGGCCTGTTTTAACTAGGGACATTCTGGACCCAAATTTTATGTGAAAACAGCCGAAGGCTGTCAGCTCATTTTTATCACAGGCAGGCAGGCCATTTGTGCATACAAAAGTACAGTTCTTGAATAATCATCACATTTCCTTGTTTTACAAATGTGGAGCCTTCACTCCAATGGAAGGTGATGACAGCAGTCATTTTTGTTGTTACTGTTGTTTTATGGTAGGCATTCTAAAATTATAGGCAAATAACTTGCTGGAGCTTGGGATTTATTGAGTCTTTTCCACTTTGTTTATTTTAAGCTATAACATTAGAGTGGGCATTGAGCACTTCCTAATTTTCCTTGCAAATGTCCCAGCCAAACAGTGGTGGAAACTGGTTTTACTATCTGCAAAGAAAGAACATTGGTTTGGAGTTAGACAATTATAGGTTCAAATTCCACATCTTTAAACTTGTCACATGGTCTTCAGTAAGTAATAACATTTTGGCTAATGGTTTCCTTGCTAATATGTGGATAAATTCAACTCTTTTCAAAATTAATGTGAGTTTTTAAATAGTACTATATTTAAACACTCTTGGCCAGAACCCTGTTAAACAGCAAAATTTAACTGAGTTAACTTAAATAACTGACTGGATTTATTCAGCAATTGATAAATTAGGCAGTACCCTATCTAGCAAGTGTTATGGTCACCGAAGGAGGAATGCACAAGGCAGAGAGGAGTAAAGAATTATAAATTTACTGGAGGCCTGGTGCACGAATTCGTGCACCAGTGGGGTCCCTCAGCATGGCCTGTGGGATTGGGCCAAAACCGGCTCTCAGACATCCCCCGAGGGGTCCTGGATTGCAAGAGGGTGCAGGCCAGGCTGAGGGACCCCACCAGTGCATGACTGGGGCCAGGGAGGGATGCAGGAGTTGGCCAGCTGGAGAGGGACATCAGGAGGGCTCCAGGGCATGTCAGGTCCATCTCGTTCAATCCCGATTGGCCAGACCCCAGCAGCAAGCTAACCTAATTGGTAGGAGCATCTGTCCCCTGGTGGTCAGTGCACGTTATAGCGAGCAGTTGAGCCGCCTTAGCATATCATTAGCATATTACCCTTTGATTGGTTGAACGAATGGCCAGACACTTAGCATATTAGGCATTTATTATATAGGATTGTTACATCTGCTAGCAGAAGGGCTGAGACCAAAAGGGCATCAGTGGGGCAGAGTAGGGGGCATCGGGATATTTATGACTCTTGTAAAGGTCAGTCAGAGTAACCAATTGGATAAGGTGTAAGTGGGGCCTGGTACTGGGTGAGGCGGTTTACTGGACACAGAAAGCCATTAATCAGGAAACTTACAATGAGAATAACAGGAAAATCACAGGGAGGGGCAAAAGCCCCAAGAAGGGCATAATGTTTCTTGATAAACAGCAATTAACAAACCTAGATGGCCTAATCACCTTGCCCAACCTCCCTCCTAAAGCCCACTGCTCATTCCAATTCTAAAGTAAATTATCAGACTGCCAGGGAATCTCATATTTTTATGGGGTTTCCGTACATACAAAATTTATTATTCTCCCATTAATCTGTCTTATGGCAATTTAATTATTAGATCAGCCAAAGAACCTAGAAGGGAAGTGGGAACAAGTTTTTGTTTTTTGTTTTTTTGCTTCTACATGGGGTTCATCATTAGTCAAAGGAAGGTGCCTTGCATTAGGGAAACTAGGGAAGAGGGTGATGAGGGGAACACTTTTTCTTTGGGGAACAAAGGTGATACCCCATTTGCAAGTAAATGTTAGGTAACTAAATTTTGCCACCCAAATTAATCAAGACATGCTGGGGAAAAAAAAAAAAAAGACATGCTGGGAAGTGTATCGTGTACTAATTCTTTGGGGCCAGAGATGTTATGTGATATATATATCTTCATATTTAACAAGTGTCTGAAGTCTTTGGGAGATTTTGAGTCAGTGAGGAAGTGATGAATACAATACAAGATGTTTTTCTTCTGTGCTGTGTGTGCATTAAAATCAGATTGAAAATGAAATTTATTTCTGCTTCTCTCGAATGATGACAACAGAATTTCCCCGGTGGTTCAGAAATATTTTTAAAAAACAATAAGAAAAGAATTTAATTCCCAAGTGCTTGCTTAGCAAGCACCATGCCAGTTAAGCACTGTTCTTGTGTCATTGTGCAGATCCCCAGTGGGCCAGAAGAGAAACTTCTTAATTAGGTTTCAATGGTCCTTGTTTGCTGAGGTGCATTGTTCAGGGATATCTGGTGACTGATTGGCTAAGCATTTGCTCTAGTTTTTGCCTCTCCTCTGTAGTATTTGGCTGAGATGTGACTCTCTTGTAACTTTGCAGTTTCCTCTGACAACAGATTAAGTTTGTCTGCCCCTGTCATCTGCGAAATTTGATGGCTGTCAGGGGATGAGACTAAATTAATTCAACAGGTGGCAAAGAACCCTGGGGGGAGGCAAAGCCTGCTCCACATAGATATGCTAATACAGATTTCAGTGCATGATTATTATTCTCCAGTTCAGAGATAATTGAATTTACATATCCCCAATGTTTAAGAATTGATTTCCTAAATGAGAAAATCTGGGGTGTAATGACCATGTGCCTCTGCATCACAGTGCATTATTTCAGGATCCAAAGGAATCTGCAGAGATTGAAATTACTTAGTCCCCTTGGATGGATGGAATTTTCATGTTATCTCAGGAAAGCTGTGGGCATTTTTTTCTCCTAATCGAATGAAATCATTCTCTGTTCCAAACATAGGATCAGAAGTGCCTTGGAGGCTGCTGGGAGGGTAAATAATTAGCTACTCTACTGCCTAGAGAAATAGCTTAGAGGTTTTTTGGGACTCTGCACAAATGGACTAGAATATTATGCAAAATTAGTTTTGGTTAGACTCTAATTTATTTAATTTAATATAATTATCGAGAAAAGCAAACTGTGGACAGTTAGGAGCAAGGAATCAAGAGCCTGTGCGAAGGAGATTGAACAAGAAATGTCTTCTAAAGAGATAATGACAATCAGATGTGACTAGATTTATTGCTGCCTTTTAGCACTGCACACAGAGTGTCTCCCTCAGATCTACCTGATTGGACTTCAATTGTATCTTTATTATTTATAAAACGTTACCTTTATCAGAATTAAAACCCTTGGAGTAAAGGTCAATAATCATTGATATCATTATACCTATCTAGCTTTCCGAATAGGGATGGCTACATTTGATTCTGAATCTATGTTTTTGAACCCCAAGTCACAGGCAGAAAATAACAAAACCAGAACTCTGAAGAAAGACGATTTTATACTTGGATGGGTAGAAGTTTTAGAGGGATATTGATAACCAGTCCAGTTCTCCTCCCCGTATGGGTCAACTGAGTCAACAGCAATATGAGAAAACATGCTAAGGCCTATTATGGGCTGCCGTGGGACTCTTAGATCCATTTGATGAGTTTCAGACTTGTTAGGGAAGTTGAGTCACAAGCCTCTGTGTTGTGGGAGCCAAGAGAAGTAGGTTTTGAGTGGGACTGGAGATGATAAAGACTGAAGGAGATGGAACATCTGATTAAGTCATAACTTTTCAGAAAATGGCCTTTGAGACCAGTTCACTGGAAAGTAGTAGCTCAGGTTGCAGAGTTCTAATGAAGTTCAGTAATTAATATTTTAATTGGGCTTCAGTCACATCAGCATTAGCATCTGTCTGCTTTCTTATGATGCACAAAAAGATGTATGGGAAGGGTCCTTGTCACAAGAGCTATGTCATTTGGCTGAGAGGCTGATATTTAGCAGACATTTGCGGCACATTCTTAATCAAGGAGGGCAAACTACCAGTGGAAAGCTGACCAAGTTGTCAGGCGCAGGAACTTCTGAAGAAGCTAGGACCATTAGGAAAGGTGGGGAGGGGTAGAGAGCCTGAATAAATGGAGTCACCAGAACTCATTTTTTTTCAAATGAGTTAAAAATCTGGGAGGTTTTAGCAACTTTCAGAAGTCACATAAAGTTAGGTCAATGGCAGATTTAGACTTTGAATCCAGCTCCACCAGACTGGAAAACCTAGCTTCTCCCATTTTAATTTACTGCCTTGACTAAAAGGCTGAGGGTCCATCCAGACTAAAGCTCTACCATTATCACTGAGAGCTTTCAGAACGTGTGAGCCTGGCAATCCCGTCTAAGGAAACTATAACTACCATGTCTTTAATTACTTCTCACTATACTTCTGTGAGCAGCCAAGTTAAGTGTTCCTATTTAACACGTCAGGAAACAGAAAGTTTGTGACTTGCCCAAGTCTGCCTAATGTCCCTAGTTTACAATAAAGACATGTCAATTATTATATCAGGTCTTACCATTCTTTGTCCCCAAATGC
This sequence comes from Plecotus auritus, assembly GCF_963455305.1. Classification (NCBI taxonomy): domain Eukaryota; kingdom Metazoa; phylum Chordata; class Mammalia; order Chiroptera; family Vespertilionidae; genus Plecotus; species Plecotus auritus. The sequence continues at coordinate 166,745,854 of NC_137773.1, forward strand.
TAGCACAGTTTCTCACTGATAATCTTAATACCCATCATTCACAGGTGAAGAAAATAAGTTGCAGAGAGTATTAGAAATAAGGGTAAGAAGCTAATGAATGATAGGCACAGAATTCTAATTCTAGCTAGTCTGACTCCAGGGCCAATGCCCTTAACCCCCACACTTTATACTGCTTATGGTAATATTTAATTCGATGTTTAACAGACTTTAAAGTACTTTCTCATAAATTAACTCATTTATTATCATAATAATCATGTGAGTTAAATATTATCATTGTCCACATGTAAATGTGAGAATATGGAAGGTTAGATAACTTGTCCAAGGTCAAATATCCGGTCACATGGGAGTCTTTGTGTTCTAAACTCCAGATTCTATTCATTAGTTCAGTAAGATGAAACTCTTTTACGTTGCTAGTCAATGATCGCCGCTAGTCAATGATCGCCAGTCAGGCTCTGTAAATGAGTCATCTTTCTCTCTGAACACTGGGGCAGTACATTGTAAAAATGACCAATGTCCTCCATCCCTGCCAGCAGCCATGTCCTTTGCAATCTGACTTTCTAGCTCCTGCCATCAAAATATAAAATCTACTTTTCCCCTTTGAGTCTGAACTGGCCATGTGACCAATAGCTTTGACCAATAGAATGCAGCAAAATGATGTGACAGTTGCTAACATGGGCCCCAAGAGGCTTTGCATGCTATGCTAGCTCTCTCGGAACTCTTTCCTGTTGCCATGTGAACAAGACTTGGGTAGTCTTCTGAAGGACTCCCAAGGCATCCTGCTGAGGGCATCATAGGACAGCTAGTAATCAGTCCACCTTGCTGCTGATGGCAGATGCATGACTGAGCACAACGGAGAACACAAGAACCATACAGATAAACCCAGCCCCCAAAGCTGACCTGCCAAAGTGTGAGCTAAATAAAGGGGTATATTTTTAAGTCACTAAGGTTTAGGATGGCTTACTATACTTCAAAAGTTAAGTGACTTACCAGGGTGCTACATATTGTCTCTTGGCTTCCTGGATACCCCTACATTGGATTCCTCTTCTACCCTTTATTATGATTACTGAAGGATTTCTATTTTTTCAGGGGTATTCATTAAAATTTGATCCTGCTTTAAAAGTGTTCAATGTGTTGCATTGAAAACAATTTTGTCCAAGTTTGAGTCTCTCTCTCTTTTTTTTTTAAATTTGAAACTCTGCTCAGCCAGAAGTTAGGTAGAGTCCACTTTCCCTATTTTGATTTGCCAAATATCTCAAGTTACAGTAGCCAAAGGGTTCTTTGAAGGCAGAGAGGCCATGGGGTAAGAAGAGAACCTCAAGAGTCATAGGAAAGGTTTTTGGAAGTGACATTATTATGAGTAATGTCTGCTCACTCGGTGCCACCAAAGGAAGAAAAAAGAAAGAGAGAGAGAGAGGAAGATGAATGATAGGTAGGTAGATGATAGACATATAGAGGACAAATAGTATAACTCTAAATTGGTAGATTATATTCTAATTGCATGAGCATCAAGTAGTTGTGTAATCATTGGCATTCTGATTGTACTAAATCATTTAGATTTGTATCCAATAGAAAACCACAATGAAAAGGTGATGTGATAAAAGCTTTACTAGTGCATTTCTATTTTTCATTAGTTTCCCTGAAAGTGGACAGTGAAATCAATGAAAGTAAGTGACTACATCCTTTACTTAATAATCCTTTTAGCATTAAGTCATGCCTGGTTGGAGTAGGAACAATTACAAATGAAGGTAAATATCCTATGTGGTCATTTGCAAAAAAAATTGGAATATCCAATTTGGCTTTATTTATCACTTATTGACTAAGCTGTTAATTTGCTCATGCATTTATTAACATATTTACTGGGTGCCTCCACTCTCTACTAAGTACTTGGAAGACAGAGAGAAAATATATAGTGCCTCATAGAAAGTCACATATAGAAAGATATAGGGTACTTTATTATATATGATAAGTACAATAAGAAAAAAACACAAATATTATATGAGCAAGAGATTAGTGTGGCTTATAGAAAACAGAGATACAAAGCTAAATGAATATAATATTAGATCATTTTGAATTGCCATTTCTTCTTTAACTCCATGATTTATGGACCTATTTATTCTGACTTTATGAAAAAAAAATCACCATATGTTTATCTTTAGTTTAGAATACAAACCATTTCTTCCAGAGTAGTGCCCTCAACTTGCAAGGTGTTATTTCCCAGCTGGTATTGCAACTGACTTTTCAGCAGGCCACATTCTATGGGGCAAGTGATTTTTGGAATATGAGGTACATAAAATAAAATTAAATCCTATGCACCTGTTATTTTTATTCATTTTATTTTGTTTTCTGATTGGGAGTGTTATTGTATATGATATCATATTAATGTTATAAGACTTCTGACTGATGCTGGCAGAAGCACGTTTAGCAAGTAAAGAAAATTTGAGTCCCATATGTGTTATTTAGAATGAGGACAAGTTAATTACTGGCTCTTCTAAGATTGAAGGGATCCAGTGTAATCACCTTGCCATCAGGAGCTTAACTGATCTCAGAGTATGGTACCATATCTGGGGCTCCTGGTTGGTAATTGCTATTAGGGAATTAAAACGAATAAGACACTCAACAAACTCAGCAAAGGTGGTATCCAGATGATCCTTGCCACCTTGGCCACATGTTTTGAACCTCATTGGGGAACTTGGGCCAATTGACCGAATTTGCTTAATTGACAAGCTCAGGGTACGCCATCTTGTTAATTAAGAGCCTCTTCTGCAATGGGATTCTGAGGTCCATTTACAAGTGGTACATTAACATATGTTTCCCCAAATCCTCCTTGTCAGCAACTGTTTTCCTTCTATGGCCCTGTGTTCATAGATCTATGTAGATCATTACTTCAGCAAATCTCTCCTTACAATCCAAGTGGAAAATGAATTTGTAACCCTTAAGCTTCCGCTTACTAGCAGTGTTTCTCTTTCCTAAATTCTTTCATACCCAGTCCACCTTTGAATGTGGTTATAATGCTATAGCTGTTCACTTCCACCTGCTGCTATCCTGCCATGTAGAACTCTCTATAAATTGATGTGTTTTTTTCTTTGTTATAGAAGGGTTTCTCAATCTCATCACTATTGACAGTTTAGGTTGGATAATTCCTGTGGTCGGGGAGCTATTTCTGTGCATTTTAGGATGTTTAACAACATCCCAGACTTCTACCCACTGGATGCCCATAGTATACCTTCCACCCAAGTTTTGCAAACCAAAAATGTCTCCAGACATTGCCAAATGGTGTTGGGAGGTGCAAGATCACCCTCACTTGAAACACCACTGAGGTAGGGTGACTATACATAATTAATTGGCTAGGCCAGTCCCATTTTAGATCTGTTGTCGTGGCCTATGTTTGCACTCAAAACCATTCCTGTTTATATGAAAAATTATAATTGTAATTGCTCCAGCCATAAGGGACTCCCCATGAGATCAAACCTGTGAGCTGCTAGAGGAGTAGTTGTGTGCCAAAAGAAGACATGCTGTGTGTGTGAGCCATCTGCTCATCCCACTTTCTAATGCTTCAGGAGCTGCTTGGGTCCAGTCCCCCACACACCTTTTCCATTTGCTAAAGGTGTGCTGCTGAGTTCATCTGACTTCATGGCTTGCAGTTTCTAGATAATACACAGTCCATGATGTCTACCTCAGTTTGAATGGGCACATGGATAAGCATCAGCCAGAATATAGATAAGGCAAGAGTATTTTCCAAAATAATAGTTACTTAAAGAATGCACAGGCTTTTAAATCCATAATATCCTTAGAATTGTGATTTTCTCATCAGAGTTGTCACAGGCTCCAGATAACATACATCCCTACCACAGATTTCAAGCATCATGGAATCTGCCCAGTTGTGAGAGCCAAGTGGCAGAGTTGCTTGTACTGCAGCCTGGACCAGCTGGGTTGTTTTCTTTTGCTCTTGAACTGACTCAACACAGGAAACCCTTTTCATAACCTGGTAAATAGATTGGAAAAGCACCACCAAATATGGTATATGTTGCCTGTAAAAATCTTCCAAGGTACCTGTGCTTCTTTGTTAGTAATATGAAATGTAAGATTCAGGAATCTTTCTTTCACCAAAGAAAGTATATGCCAACATGTTCCAGATCACTGGGTCCTCCAAATCCAAAAGCATTCTGTATTTGTAAGGGAGTCATCTCCTCACCACTATCATGTAAATGTTTCCCAGGCATTTGCTGTAGTTGCTACTTTTAGCTTCCTAGTCTCACCAACACGATAAACCAGCATGATATATTCTGGGATGGTGAGAATATCAAGGTCCCTGCAAACTAAATTGTGAAACAGATACAGGACCCTGAGATAATGCTAAGTCTGAGAGTAAAGTTGTATAGCTCTTCTGATAGGCGAAAGCAATGGACTCTGGTGTCTCTTTTTGGGACAAGGATAAGTAAGTGGTTGGATTAATGGCAACATCCTGGCTGCTGTAGATTATGTTAATTCATAATCCAGTAAACAGACCATATTTAGCAAATCAGCAGTAAATAGAGCCATTACCTAACTAAACCTATGACCATTGTCTTCCACAAGGACTATCCATCTTCTGTACTAGCCAAATTGGTGAGTTGAATGGCAAGATGGGAAGACTCAACACTCTAAATCTTTCAAGTCTTCAAAAATGGCACACACTTCTGAGATTTCTCCAGGGATGTATTATAATTTTGGACCAGTGTTTTAGTACAGAAAGGGTGTTTTAGAACCTTTTACTCACGTTCATGTGAGGAAAATAAACCTTACGTCATGGGTCAGAGAATGATTGTGATTATGCCAATTGCTGAGGATGTATAGTGTAAAATGTACTTGAGAATCAAGGAAATATACATGACACAGATGAAATACCAGCTGGGACTACTATGAGGTAGAGTCAAGTCACAACCTGTTGAATGCTTGACCTCTGTAAAACTCTCATTGTTTCCTATGGGTCATGATGACATTCGAGGTCCCTAGGGGTTTGATTTAAATCAAACTTCCCTCAACCTCCCAACATCTTGGTAACCTCTCTACTCAATGCCTACTTAGCCTGGTTAATGGCCACAAGGCCTTTGGGGAAGGCTCAGAGAAAGATTCATGGTAAGTAGCTATTATGTTGTTGCAGCATCCTCCGCCAGTATAACTAGCTTTCTCTTAGTTCAAAGAGGTCTGTCAGAATCTGGGAAGTAACTCAAGTGGTCTTACCGGGATGGCTCAGCTACTGCCTGTCAGGCATAGAATTTTGGAGGTTACAAATGTCAAGCAGAACCTTGGTGTGCGGCCAACCTTTTCTGTCACACAGAACACCATTATCAATGAATAATTGCCATATATTTCTGTGGGTCAGACCATTGTGATCATCACTTGCCCCTACTGCTGTTTCTTTTAGCCACATACCATTTTGTTCCTCAGGAAGTTGTGCCTTTTACTAAAAGGTCATGCTATTCTAGCATCCTCCAGCCTCACTGAAAGTCAAGTGGTCAGTTTCAAATCCAGCATATTTTACGGAGAACTGCAAAAATATTCAGTAGCAATGCCTGCTTTCTGCTCTGCAGTTTCTTTTCTTTCCTTTTTGCCCTCCAGTTTCTTCAGTGCTTGATGAAGGCCGTTTCTTCATATTCCTTTTATAAGACTTTGTAAAAGGCATTTAAGAGCAAGTAGGAAGTTTATGTAAAATAAACTTAATCTAAAATTCCTATCTTCCAAAGTCTTTTGGATAATTAAATGTTAATTTTATTACAGCTATACATATAAAAATTTAGTATCCCAATTGTACAGAAAAAGCTTATGGAAAAAATGAGCTGTTCTTGGTTTCACCCTTCCTACTCCTTATTCCTTCTCTTTCTGTGATCACATAATCTTTGCAGGTTGGTAAGGCGGGATTATTCTGTTTCGCAAGCCATGCTGGGGCATTTGTCCCAGAGAGATGTCACCACTGCTGCAAGCATCATGGGCACTGTAAGCACAGATTGAGCTGAGCTTGCCCAGCTCTGCTGGCAGGACAATTGCTGCCTTGCCTTTGGGTTGTCAGCCACGTACAGCAGTCCAGGTGACCGGTCCCTGACTGACCCTGTGCTTTTACCTCCTACCCTGGAGCTTCAGATTCACAGGTGAGAGTACTGCACAGCCCAGGGTTAGGATACGTGTCCACACGTTGTGTGCTAGGGAGTGGTGAAGGGAATGTCTATATTTTTTGGAACTTACAGCATGGACGGAAGGACCCTGTTTTCAATTTATTTTGAGATACTGGCTGGGAAGCAATAAAGATGTTCACGGGAAGAATAAAACTACATTCCTTTCCTTTCCTTTCTACCCAGTTTCCCCCCTGCTAGGTGGATGTGTGAAGAAAGATGAATGAAGCGGGATGACTTCATCCCTCTTTCTTGTGCTGAGAGGATATGGGGTCTTGACCTGCAACCCAGGTCGTGCTGCAGGTGTAGATTTAGGAGGATGGGCTTCAGTAGGTACTTGGCAACAGTTACGTGTTTCTTGCCTGAAAGAACTTGACATAAGGACTTCATACCTACACCTTGAGAGGAAATGGTTCTTTTAGTTATTCACACCCTCCAAAGAAAGCTGACTGGCCAAGGCGGGTCTGCATCTACGGCCTTGAACTGCCTGCAAAAGGTCTAAACACATTGTTGGCCATAAATCACCTTGCTCTCACCAAATTGTTCTCACAGCTAGGTCCAGGAAAGCAAATGACTTATCTACTGGCTTTGTCTCCTGGCTCCAATCATACTCACCATTGGGGCATATAAAGAAACAGAAACAGCCTCAGAGAGTCTAAGAGTTGTTTGGCTTTAAACATTTTCTAATTTTCTAATTGAATTAGTGTAAAAACGGTAGTTGAAATATACCCTTGGCTGCTGTCATGAAAATCGCAATAACAAATTAGTCTAAAATAGCCAGTTTTCTGTGGTTTCCAAGGATACAGCCACAATTAGAATTGTCATCCGCCAATCAATTAAAAGTATTATTTTTTTATTTTCAGGGGACATGAAAATAAAACAATGAAAGGAGAAAGACCAGAGGGAAAGTGTTCATATTAAATAAAGGTTAGAACAAAAGGAGGAAGCGTTCGGAAGCCGATTGTGTTGACTCTCTTCATATCAGTTTAAGGAAAAAAATGGCTAAACTGACTCTTCTCCCTCAGCAGTCGCTTAATTGAAAACAAAACCTCAAAACCTCACAGGTCATTTTTCTGTTTCAAAGAGTCAGGATGGCCAAGTCCTCTAGCTCACAGGAACGTAAGGCCCTTATTCTTCCCCTGTCTGACTTTACCTTTCATTGATTCAACGCTCTGCCAAGTCTCTTATTTAATTTTCATAACAACCTTCAGAGGATGGGTGTTAGGCATTTGTTATTTTGGCCCACTAAACATTCATTCTACCTTTTTTTCCCCCAGTGACAGTAGCTTGACTTCCTTTTAGGAAATTACCTTTTCCTCATTTTACATTACCCAGTGAGACAGTAAATTAAGATGCCCTAGCCATGGTAGGAAAGTGAACGAAATCAAGCCATTCGCAGTTATTCCTGTGTAGATAAATCTTAAGCTGAGCTTTACTGAAAACTGTTGGCATTTATTTGCTTTGTGGAAGCCCTGGATGAGCTACAGTGTTCCTGCTAACTTGCCCACAGTGTTGTCTTGTTTCCTGTGCTCCTTTGTTAACTCTGTAAATTACAAATATCATGCTAACAGGTGTCCATTTTTGCTTACATTAGTCAGAACCACAAATAACGCCAAATGTTATTCTCCTTTCTAATTTGAGGAAACAGAGGCTCAATTAAATGACATGCTTTGTCCAAGGCTGGTCCGTTAATGATGGAGTGTGGATTCAAGCTCACATCTGCTCCCCACCCCCATTTCCTTTTATGTGAATTGATACATTTTCTCACTGCCTAACCCCAAGCCAGGGACTCTTTTCAACAGTGGAAGCCAGGGGTAGCTCATGGGGAGGAAAATCTTTATTGCTCACACTTAGCCTTTTCTGATGTGTTGAGTCTTTACACATATTTGGTGACTTTTCTCTATTATTCATTCCATCTTGGTGGGGTAGTGACAATGATTGTCTTACGCACTGGGATCAAATAGTTTCTTTTAGAATGGGCGAGTGTCTCTGTGTCTCTTCTTTTCCCTTCCCCACTATTCCCTTTTCCTTTCTTCCTTTCTCCTAGAGTCCATGGGTGTGAACATCAGCATGAAAGAAGAAATAGAGATGCTTAAAAATAAAACATTTCAGCTCCACTAATTCCTCGTTTATTTTTAGTTATGTTGGGAAGTCACTTTCAGTTATGGGAAGTTTAAATTCATTGCAATCCTTTGTTGCCAACGGAGAGATCCAGGAGGAGAGTTGCATTTGGAGGGAGGCAGCTCAAGTGTCTATCAGGGGTCCTCAAACTTTTTAAACAGGGGGCCAGTTCACTGTCCCTCAGACAGTTGGAGGGCTGGACTATAGTTTAAAAAAAACAACTATGAACAAATTCCTATGCGCACTGTGGGCCCGGGACGAGTTGGCTGCTAAGCAGGACAGGCAGCGGCACCCGGCGGGCCGGATAAATGTCCTCGGCGGGCCGCATGTGGCCCGCGGGCCGTAGTTTGAGGACCCCTGGAACTGCTACAGCTGGTCTGCGTTGACACCACAGAGCTCCCTGGAGCTGTCACTGCCTTTCCAAATGCCCTCTGCCACTTGCTAGAAGCAGATTCAAAGCACAGCCACTTTCCTAACATGCAGGTTTGCTTAGGTCAGTGGTCGGCAAACTGCAGCTCGTGAGCCACATGCAGCTCTTTGGCCCCTTGAGTTTGGCTCTTCCACAAAATACCACGGCCTGGGCAAGTCTATTTTGAAGAAGTGGCGTTAGAAGAAGTTTAAGTTTAAAAAATTTGGCTCTCAAAAGAAATTTCCCTTGGCTGCTGTCATGAAATCGTTGTACTGTTGATATTCGGCTCTGTTGACTAATGAGTTTGCCGACCACTGGCTTAAGTGAATCCTCTCAGAAGGCCAATACTCTTGAGTTTTTGTGGGAGGTGAACCTTGGTACCCAGAGTAGAGGCTCCAAAGAACTCTGAGATTTGCCCCTCAACCACTTGCCCTGCAGTTCTCAGTAAGATGAGCCAGGAATGTTGGTGTGGTCTCCTTTGGGTCTCTTCGTGCCAGTGGGTTTTTGGGAGCTGTGAGTTAAATATTTGGGTTCAGGTCACTTACATTGATGATATGCTGCCTAATCCAGCATTCTTCTATTGTTTCTGTCTCCAATTAGACAAATGGATACAATTATATGCATATGAAAGACCAAAGTATTACTTGCTGCTCAATGAATCTAATTTTCCTGCTCTTTTTCTTTTTTTTTCCTACTGTCTTACAAGCCATTTTAGAAAGAGTATAAATTTGGAGCCAGACAAAGCAAGGTTTAAAATCAAACTCTACTTATTTCTAGCTTGTTCTTGGGGAAAATTACTTTCCCTTTATGAACAGTACTATATTTTATTTTATTCTACTTTATATTTTATTCTACTCCAAATGGAGGTAATATGTACCTTTTAGTATTGTTGTTTGTGATAAATGGTTTTTATTATTGTACATTACAGAGCAAGCCAACCTTGAAGTAGATACTGTGAGTCGACCCAAAATTTATCAGAAACCAGTCCCTCCTTTACAGCTGATATATTTTTAAAATTTAAATATATTTTTGAATAAATGAAGTGTTCATGATTGCTAGTTGCCCTTTCTTTAGGCTTTTTCTTATGTAATGAATGGGATCATATTTGTTTCCTGTTGCTGCTCTAATATTTGTTGCTGCTGTAACAATTACCGCAAACTTAGTGGCTTAAAAAACACAATCTTAGTCTCTTATAGGTCTGGAGGTTCTGAAATAAACCTAATGGGGTAAAATCGAAGTGCCAGCTGGGTTAGATCCTTTCGGAGACTGTAGGGGAAAATTCATGCCTTTGCCTTTTCCAGCTTCTAGAAACCACCTTCATTCTGGGGCCCCTGGCCCCTTCCTCAAGTTTCAAAGCATCTCCTCTTTGACCTCTGCTCCATTCATACATCTTCTCTCTCTGAATCTTACTCCACTGTCTCGCTGTCATAAGCATCCTTGTGAGTACAGAAAATCTAGGATAATCTAATCCCAAAATTCTTGATGTGGTTACATCAGCAAATTCTTTGAAATATAAGGTAGTGTATTCACAGGTTTTCAGGATTTGGACATGAACACCTTTGGGGGTATGTGTGTCTATTATTATGACTACCACAGTATTTTACGTTTTAGCAATATAATCACCCTATTTGATTAATTTAATGTGTTTTGCTCCAAGTTTACCTGTTTAAAATTAAGATCATGCCCCTACTTTCACAGTATCATATATTTTCTCCTGATATTTATGAATGTACATTTGTATTTTATTCTGAATTTCTGCTGTTGTTGCCAGTGAAAATGGGTTCTCATTTTGTCAGGAGGAAATAATTTCAAAGGGCACACACCTGGGAGAAGTTTAAACATACTGGCAAAATTTATTGGGGTGAAAGGAAATACTACACCCTCAGGGTTCTAGAAGGCAGGCAGGCTCTAGCAGCAACTGTTCCAAGATCCTTGATAATTCTCCATATATTTTCGTGGTTTTCGGGAACAAGCAATTTACCATTCAAACTATCCTACCTATTTCCTGGATTTGCCAGGTTTGTGCTGGGCCATTCCCCCAACCAATCCCTTTTCTGGACCTCCCAGGGTTCTGTGCCCTCATCCAATCGATTTTTTTTTCTGGGCTAGATACCGCCCCACTATGGTGTTCATCTTGGCTCCTACTGTGCAAAGGAATTTTCCTCCTTCTCCTCTACCTGATAATCCCAGTACATGGCCTTGTTCCCTGGGGAGATTCTTGCTGGGATTGCTCTTGCTTGGGGATTAAGTCTTGAGGGAGGACAATGTAGCTGTCTTCTTGGGAGGCTGTGAATGCTATAGCTTCCTAGTGCAGCAGGCTTAATGTCCAATTCGGTTCCCTGGCTTATTAGGCTTAATATCTGATTCTATTTGCTCCCTTCCTATATTAATACTAACCAGCCACCTATGCTAACATTTTGTTTTATTCTCATTTTATAGATAATACATGTAATGCTTACCAACAGTCTGTAGTCATCTAGCAGAGTCCTTAAAAAAGCACTTAGGTACAATATTTCCTGAGAATTTGCAAAGCCAAATTGCCTGTAGCTATTACTATTTAACAGAATATAAAATTCTTGGCTCATACTTTCTTTCCCTTAGCTTGAGGTGTTGCTCTGGCATCACTTGAATGTCTGATGGTTAACCCAATTTTATTTCCCTAAGAATGACCTGATATTTGCATCTAGATGGCCAAAGTATTCTTTCTTTATCTTTCAAGTCCAATAAGTTTGCTTGAATTATTTTTGCATTGACTTTTGGGGCATCAATTTTCTTTAGAAAATAGTGTGTTCTTATTCTTAGAATATGTAGTTTAGAATCTCCCTTTACTTTAGGAAAGTTTCTTAATTTACATTATAAATATCTGCCCTGTACCCTTGTTTTGATGTTCTTTCTCAGGGATCCCAAATATGTGTTTTGACTATTTTACGTATCAATAATGTCTCTAAATCATTTTCCTCTTCAATTCTTTCTGTGTTCTTGTCTCTATTATTCTTATCTTTTAATAAGCCTTTTGGGGTAACTTTAATTTGTGCCGTGTTTTCTTTTATACGTAGTCTTCATTGGTGAATTGTGTTTCTTTTGTTTCATTTCTTTCCTAAATTATTATCAGTTTCTATTTCACCTCCTACTTTTGACAGGCCATCATCTCTTGTTAACTGGTCATCTCTTTCCCAAATATTTATATTTATGCTTTGTAGTCTGTCTTCATAAAATTATTCATGAAGTTTGGTGGTTGTTATTGTTTTTTCATGCTAAAATGTTGTGTTAAGTTTTTCTCTGGTTTCCAAGGAGAGATTTTCTTCAGAGAAGTTTGACTGCTATTTTTCACGTAGTTTCTCGTATGGTATCTCTAGGTAGATGCTTTACTTATACCTAAAAAAACATACTGAATTATTGAGTGCATTGGATTTTCCTTGCTTAGTCATTATATCAAACCTAGGTGGGAAAGACTAACGTATCTTTTTTGGCTTCTTAACCCAAACAAAGTACCTCTTTTTATTTATTTATTTATTTTTTGGGCTTGAAGTAACATTTTTTAAAAAAATCTATTTTTCATAAACCTGAGATTTAGATTCTAACCTGGTTTGAGAGGGTTTCTATCAACAATACTGATTTTTAAAATTTCTTTTCCTGGCTGTTACTACCAAGGGATAGCCTCACTGCCATCTAAAGCTCCTTCTCTCCTTTAGAAGGTGGTTATTGCTGAAAACCATCACCTCAGGCCCTCCTACCAACTTTCCAGGTCTTCACTCTTCATCTCTCCAAATGCTTTGTTTACTCCCAGTCCGGTTCACAGCAGTTCTTAGGCAGGGCCTGGGCCTGTTTCAGGAGATGAATATTTCTTAGTGAAATGTGGAACCTGCCACACCTAGGGCCCCATCGCCCTACTTGTTATTCCTTTCCACACCTAATGTCACTTTATGGCTTCCTATGCTGGCTCTCCTGCATGCAGGAGACTTCGAATCCCTGACACGTAATTTGGAGTTTGTAATGGTATTTATGAATGTACATTTGTATGTTATTCTGACTTCCACTAATGTAATTTGAACAAAAACTAGAAACTTGAAAGTTAGAGCTGCCAGGATACCAAATTTTTAAATACCTGTTCTTTATAGCCCCTTACAGAGAGAACTATATCAGAACACATTCTACATAAGGCACAGCAGGGTGATACTGTCTTAGGTCAGTGGTCGGCAAACTCATTAGTCAACAGAGCCAAATATCAACGGTACAACGATTGAAATTTCTTTGGAGAGCCAAATTTTTTAAACTTAAACTTCTTCTAACGCCACTTCTTCAAAATAGACTCGCCCAGGCCGTGGTATTTTGTGGAAGAGCCACACTCAAGGGGCCAAAGAGCCGCATGTGGTTCGCGAGCCGTGGTTTGCCGACCACTGTCTTAGGTTATTATTTATTGTGCATCTCCACAGATCACTCTTGATCCTTTAAGCTGGGCAGTACTTCCCTATTTGATTTTTATTGATCTCTTTTCTTTCTCTCTCTCTGCTGACAAGGAAAAAAAAAAAGGCTCTTTCTCATACTTTGCACCTTGGTTGTTCCATTTTAAGCCCCTTCTAACATATTACTTTTGTCCTATAGTCCTTACCCTGCATTTATCTGGACTTTCCTGAATATGTTAACTGACAAGTATTGAAATACTAACCGTAACTTGATAGGTCATTGAGGAACCCAATTCATGAATCATACTTATGTGTAAGAGACAACATTTAGATTAGAATTTACAAACCAACCTTCATACCACTGTAAATTAGAAAATTGGGGATAATGAGAAGAAACCCAGAGTAAAAAAAAATTAGGAAAAGATACCAAAAGGCCTTATGAGGTAGGGGTTAAGACTTCCCTGGAGGAAAGAAGATGTGTGAGGATGGGAAAAGGAGGTAGGGGTTCAGAGCTTGGCAGTTTAGCTAGTAAGAAGCAGGGAAACTTTAACTAGTAATTACCCCAGTGACCAGTACTCAAGAATGAAATGCATTGTTTCAGATTCCATTGTTCTAACTACTAACATGCTGTCTAGACCATGTGACATCCGTCTTTCAAAGGCAAGAAGATTGTGGGCTTATAGGTATATTTTTATAGTGGTCAACTCTTCACAATACAGCAATTTTGAAAGAAATATTTTCTGTTCCACATGCAAGAGGAACTAGTCCACCAGTTTGCAGAAGAGCAACATTGAGACATTGGGCAGATATTCCAGCAAAACAGTTATGCAATAGTGTTAGTAATCACATGTTCTTATTACAGTAGCATTAAGGTACTTCATGAAATAAAAACTCTGGGGTGGAGGTGGGTAGGACCAGGGATTGAATAGAATCCCTAGTTACAATCTCTCTGATTGGTGAGTAAAAGAAGGAGAGTCTATATGAGACAAATCTGGGGCCTCAAATCATATCCTCATTTCTGATTTCGGCTTTTTTCTAGCAGACAGTTCCTCGTGATCTTCAATGCACCACATGTGGACAGCATTTTGCCTTCAGCATAGGCCACTGTTTCTCTAACACTTCAGGCAGAGGCAGGAGCCCACTAGTGAAGCATATGGCTACAGTCAGGAAATACAAGGAGTTAATGATTCCAGGGACAATTTTCAACAAGTAGGAAATGAAATGGGAGCTGATGGTTAAATACTTACGGTCAAACTTCAGGAGGACAATTCGGAGAGGTATCCTGTATATTCCTTAGAGGACTCCAGAGAGGATCAAGCTCCAGGTACCTTCAGTGGTGACCTCAGTAGAGAATCTTTTTATGCAGGTTCTCTCTTTCCCTCTGCCTCTTGGGTCCTTCACACCTATATCCTGGAATAACTCCAAAATAAAACACCTGCCCACAAATCCTTGTCTCTGACTCTACTTTTGAGGGGATCCCGAGTTAAGAGAACCAGTATTAGGTGTGGTACTAGAAATCAGACGCTCATAATGAAATCAAGCCCAGCTATCCACAGCCGTGAACCCAATGACATGTCCTTCTATGTCTTCTCCTTCCTTCACCCGCCCCTGTCCTCACTCTTCTTCCTCCTGAGTCAACTCTGGGCATACGTTATTGCTTAGTCTCTACCATTGAGGGGAACCCAAATTTAGGGATTGAGCAGAACTGGTAAGAGAGGTGAAAAGATAAGTAGGAGAAAGTGGTTTCACTGAAGCCAAAGGATAAATGAATTTCAAGAGAGACAATGATTAAGAGCATCAGAAACTATAGAAAGATCAAGTAAAATGAGAATTGAAAAGAATCAAATTTAGCAATTAGAAGGTTAGAGGCAACTTTGGAATAGAACTGTCAATGCAATGAAGAAAGTAGATTTTTTTCTTCCATTGTTGAAATTTGTTTAAAACCTTGGTCTCTCTGTTTCTTCCTCATTTTCCTGAATTTCCAGAGTATAAACTGTAACATATCCTTTCTTCTAAGGGAAGTAATCTATGCAATATTGCAATAATTGAAGCACAGTTAACCCTATTGCTTTTGTCTCCCCCAATTTATTTTGCATTTGTTTTTGTATGGCAACAATTATACCACTTCCTTTAGAGATGCCCTAGCCCACTTCTCTGACCTTATTCTATACTCCCTTCCTACTCTTTTTAAAAAAATATATTTTATTGATTTTTTACGGAGAGGAAAGGAGAGGGATAGAAAGTTAGAAACATCGATGAGAGAGAAACATTGATCAGCTGCCTCCTGCACACTCCCTACTGGGTATGTGCCCGCAACCAAGGTACATGCCCTTCACCGGAATCGAACCTGGGACCCTTGAGTCCGAAGGCCGATGCTCTATCCACTGCACCAAACCAGTTAGGGCCCTTTCTACTCTTTTCAGTTACCTATGATCCCTTAATTGTTTGGTTCCTCCAACTTTACATAACGGACAATGACTCACTTTCTTCCTCATCAAAATTGGTTTTCTTGCCTTTCTTTGAACATGTGAATCATCCTCTTAAAAGGATTATAGTAAGCATCTCTAAATTCTGGAGTTTGCTCTGCATGTTAGAGCAATATTAAAGAAAAAAAATACATTGTTAATGATTTGGGCTCATTTTGGGCATCAAAGAGATTGGGGAGAATCTTGCTGTTTTTTTTTGTTTTTTTGTTTTTTTAAATATATTTTATTGATATTTCACAGAGAGGAAGGGAGAGGGATAGAGAGCTAGAAACATCGATGAGAGAGAAACATCGATCAGCTGCCTCCTGCACACCTCCCACTGAGGATGTGCCCGCAACCAAGGTACATGCCCTTGACCGGAATCGAACCCGGGACCTTTCAGTCTGCAGGCCGACGCTCTATCCACTGAGCCAAACCGGTTTCGGCGAGAATCTTGCTGTTTATTAAAGGAAAGAACCCAGAAATGACATACTCAATGATAACAAAAATTATGTTGCAGTGATGGGAAAGGCAGTCTTTCTAGGATTTTAATTTTTAAGTAGATATAGTTTCTTTCTTTACATTGTCCTAGGTATTTTACATCAATGTCTGACTCATCTGTAAATGTACACTCTCCTTTGTGTGTACAAAGTCACATCAATTGGCAATTTGGGTAATTATTCCGATTGTTATACTGTAAGTGGCCTGTTCAATAAACAATTATTCAGCATTGAGTACTTTTCTAGGCACTTAGACTGTGAAGTGGAAGGAGTTCTGCCAGGAATTCAGAAGTCACCATAGTGTTTAACCTTGGGGACTGGGTTCTTGTGGCAGCTGATTACATATTTGCATTCCAATTGTGAAAATTCAGTCAGCTATATATTTAAGATTTATATATATTTGTGTATGTATGTTATTCTTTAATGAAATGTCCAAAAATTGAAACACAAAAATGAAACCATAAAGTTAGTAGATATGAACATTGACAAATTCTTTTTTTAAAATATATTTTTATTTATTTCAAGAGGAAGGGAGAGGGAGAGAGAGATAGAAACATCAATGATGAGAAAGAATCATTGATTGGCTGACTCCTGCATGCCCCCTACTGGGGATTGAGCCCAAAACTCAGGGAATGGAATTGTGATCTGGTTCATAGGTTGACGCTCAACCACTGAGCAACACCGGCCAGGTGACAAATTCTTTTATACTTTCAGAATGAAGTCCTTTTAAACTATGACTCATAAATCAGAAGTCAAAGCAGAACTGGCTGATTAAATAACTGCGAAAAGAAAACATACTAAATAAGGTCAAAAGGTAAATTAAATTAGAAAATGTATTTATAATTTACATCCCAACAAAGGGCTAATCTGTTAGTATATAAAGAGCTTCTAGAAATCAGAAAGTAAAAGAACAACTATTTAATTGAAATCAGAATAACATTTGAATGAATTTTCCATGTTATAAAAGTGAGAAAAAATGGGACTTAAATTATGAAAGGTTGCTTAGTTTTTGTCATAATATGAGAAATGCAAATATAAACTAAAAGAAGATGCCACTTTTTACTCAATAGATTAGAAAAGTTTTTTTTTTTAAAGTTCAATAACACACTGTGTTGATGAGGATGCAGGGAAACATGTAGGTACATCCATACATTGTGGGAATATAAATTAGTGTTATTCCTATGGAAGTTTTATTGGCATTATCAATGGAAATTAAAAATGAACATACAATATAATCCAACAATCTAATTATGAGAATTTAGCTTATTTATACATGTATCAAATAACTTAGGTACAAAGATATTATGTCAAACAGTGATTATTATAACAAAATACTATAAATAAAGATAAACTTATTTTTGCTGATATGCAGATAAAAATTTTTTGAAGTATACACACAAAGTCTGGGGAGTCAAAGTGTGAGGTATACAATTAAAAGTTGGGGTAAGAGAGCTTTCACTGTCTACATTAAAAATAGTTGAGGGAGAGGGAATAATGGCGGCGGAATAGACAGACGTGTTCCGAGCCTTGTCCCGGAGCAGAAAGAAAGAACAGCTGAGGGTCGCACAAGGAGTGTTTGTTGGCTGGTTGGGAGACAGCTGAATTCCAGAAGGAGGTGGGGGACTGCTGAACGGGGTTCCCCTGACCTGGCAGCACCAACTGTGGCTGGGTCCCCTCCCGGAGCTGCGGGGTTGGACGCGGAGTCTGCGCCATCTTGATCCGGAAAGTGGAGCTTATCTGAAGCCTGAGAATCCACAACGGCGGCACCCCAGGAACAGCTGCGAGCCCCAGAACAACGCTCCCCAACTGGCGCAAGCACACGGGTTCAGAAGAGCTCTACACTCCACCACGGAAAGGTCAGATTTCGCCTGGGATAAGGCTGGTGACGAGTGCCACAGAGAAAGAAGGCTCTAACACTGCCTAGAGAGGCCATAGATAGACCCGGAAGTTAATCCAGAAACACTGCCACCCAGGGGTTGAATCACAAATCGACTCTTGTGTAATCAAAAATAAAGGAATACGAGAAATTAAGACACACCGCCTGCTTAAAATCAGGACTGGCTTACAACACTGAAGAGCAGTGGATCGCAGGGAACTGCAATACTGTCTGGACTGAGAAACAGGCGTGCCAAACAGAAAAACAGAGGAAGTGAATGACCTTCACTACTTCACATTTTATTTTTACCTTTTATTTTTTTATTTTTTTTATTTTTTTTTTATTTTCATTTTTTGCATCTTTTAATCAAGAAACTTTTTTTTCTTTTTTCATCACTTGATTTTACCTTTTTAATGATTACATTTTTATTTTCAATCTGTATTATTACTACTGCTATTTTATCTTTTTTTTTTTTTTTTTTAAAGTGTCATTTTATTTTCTCTTCATTTTATTTTGGGATTAGGGTTCTACATTCTATTTTTATCTTTCCTTTAGCATCGTTTTACTCTATCTCAACTCTACCTTTAGGCCATCACTCTCTTCCTAACCTCCCCCTTTTCAGTGTCCTGTTTATATTACCCTTTTACTGCTTTAGATTTTCCCTATTCTTTCTGTTTACCCCTTGTTAAAATTTCACCCTACTTACATATCTAATCTCCAATCCTCTGCTCCAAGTCCACATACACCTCTCCCTTCGCTGTCTGAGCTATCCATAAACTTGTCCTTCTCTCTGTCCTTTTGTTGTTGTTTGCTTGAATGTAGATTATATCCAATTTTTATGCTTTTTTGTGAGATTGTTTTGCTTATTCTTCTTTTGTTTTTTTTTTTTTTGTTTGTTTTGTGCTTCAGCTTTCCCTTGCCTCACTCCATATTAGTTGGTGTGGTAGTTTGTACTAATCCCCAGGCACTTGTTGCTGGCATTTTCTGGGATTAGTGATTGTTCTATTGGAGTTTTATCCCCAATATATATAGTCTGTTCCCCTTTCTCTCTTAGTCACTTTCTTGTCTCTCTTACTTTTTTTTTTTTCTCTTTACTTTCCCTTTTCCCAATTTCATATTCACACTCCTTTTTTCTTTCTTTCTTTCTTTCTTTCTTTCTTTCTTTCTTTCTTTCTTTCTTTCTTTCTTTCTTTCTTTCTTTCTTTCTTTCTTTTTCCTCTTCTTCTTTCTCTCCTATCACCTAATTTGCCTTTCTCTGGTGGTCACCTTTATTGGAGGTTATTAATATCGTGAATACATTCCTGTTCAGTGCCTTGTGAGTTGTACCTGGTAGTGCTGTATTTTGTGCCTTTAAATCAACCCAGGAGAGAGAGAACTACATAACCAGACACCCAGAGAAGAGAGACCATGGGGAGACAAAGAAGCAGCCCGCATATGAAAGAAAAGCAGGCATCACCAGAAAAGGAAGTAAACGAAATGGAGGCAAGCAACCTTCCAGAAAAAGAATTCAGAGAAATGGTCATAAGGTGGCTGAAAAGAATGGAAGACAAATTCGACAATATGAGCAAGAACCAAGAGGAAATGAAGAAGAACCAAGAAGAAATGAAAAATGACATCGCTGCCGTAAAGAACTCAATAGAAAGCATCAAGAGTAGACTAGAAGAAGCAGAGGACCGCATCAGTGAGCTAGAAGACAAGATGGAAAAAAATACCCAAGAAAAGCAACTTCTAGAAAAAAAAAATTAAAAGGCAGGAGGAGAGTCTAAGGGAACTTTGGGACAACACGAAACAAAACAACATCCGCATAATAGGGGTTCCAGAAGGAAAGGAAGCTGAGCAAGGAATAGAAAACCTCTTTGAAGAAATAATGACAGAAAATTTCCCAGATATAGGGAAGAAAAAACACACACAAATCCAAGAAGCTCACAGAGTCCCAAGCAAAATGAACCCCAAAAGACCGACACCAAGGCACATTATAATTAAATTGGCAAACACCAATGACAAAGTAAGAATCTTAAAAGCAGCAAGAGAGAGACAGAAAGTTACATACAAAGGAACCCCCATCAGACTAGCAACTGATTTCTCAACAGAAACTCATCAGGCCAGAAGGGAATGGAATGAAATATACAAAGTCATGCAAAGGAAGGGTCTGAATCCAAGAATACTGTACCCAGCAAGGCTGTCAATCAAAATTGAAGGTGAAATCAGGAGCTTCACAGACAAAAAAGGACTAAGGGAATTTATTACCACCAAACCAGCAATGCAAGAAATGCTAAAGGGTCTGCTGTAAAAAAAAAAAAAAAGAAAGAAAGAAAGAAACAGGAAGCGAAGAAGTAACACAGGGGTAAAGAATAGGAATGGCGACAAATAAGTACCTATCAATAATAACTTTAAATGTAAATGGATTAAATGCCCCAATCAAAAGACATAGGGTAACGGATTGGATAAGAAAACACGACCCATATATCTGCTGTCTACAAGAAACCCACCTCAGAAAAAAAGACGCACACAGACTGAGGGTGAAGGGATGGAAAAAGGTTTTCCAGGCAAATGGAACTGAAAAAAAAGCTGGGGTAGCAATACTTATTTCTGACAAATTAGATCTCAAACTGAAGGACATAACAAGAGATAAGGAAGGCCATTTCATAATACTAAAGGGAGCAATCCAACAAGAAGAAATAACTCTGGTAAACATATATGCACCCAATACAGGAGCACCCAAATACATAAAAAAACTCCTGGAGGATATCAAGGGAGAGATTGACAGCAATACAATCATAGTAGGGGACTTTAATACCCCACTATCACCACTGGACAAATCCTCTAAACAAAACATCAGCAAAGAAACATCAATCCTAAATGACTCACTAGACCAGATGGAATTAATTGACATCTTCAGAACATTTCACCCCAAAGCCACAGAATATACATTCTTCTCAAGTGCACATGGGTCATTTTCAAAGATAGACCATATGTTGGGACATAGGCAAAGTCTCTTCAAATTCAAGAAGATAGAAATCATATCAAGCATCTTCTCAGACCACAGTGGCATAAAACTGGAAATCAACTACAATAAAAACAACCCAAAGAAATCAAACACATGGAGACTAAACAGCATGCTATTAAACCATGACTGGGTTACCAGAGAGATCAAAGAAGAAATAAAAAACATCATGACAACAAATGACAATGAAAACACTACAATCCAAAATCTATGGGACACAGCGAAAGCAGTCCTGAGAGGGAAGTTCATAGCTCTACAAGCCTACTGCAAAAAACAAGAAACAGGGGTAATAAATTACCTAACCCAACAACTCAAAGAGTTAGAAAAAGAGCAACAAGAAAAGCCCAGTGTAAGCAGAAGGAAGGAAATAATAAAGATCAGAGCACAGATAAACGACATAGAGACCAAAGAAACAATACAAAAGATCAACAAAACCAAGAGCTGGTTCTTTGAAAGGATAAACAAGATTGATGAACCTCTAGCCAGGCACACCAAGAAGCAAAGAGAGAGGACCCAAATAAACAAGATCAGAAATGAAAGAGGTGAAATAACAACAGATCCCGCCAAAATACAAAGGATTGTTAAAAAATACTACGAACAACTCTATTCCAACAAACTGGACAACCTGGAGGAAATGGACATATTCCTAGAAAAATATAACCTTCCAAAACTCAATCAGGAAGAATCTAAACATCTCAACATGCCAGTAACTATGGAAGAAATTGAAGCAGTCATCAAAGAGCTTCCAGCAAACAAAAGCCCGGGGCCAGACGGCTTCACAGGAGAGTTCTACCAAACATTCAAGGAAGAACTAAAACCTATCCTCCTCAGACTATTCCAAAAAATTCAAGAGGAAGGAACACTTCCAAGCTCCTTCTATGAAGCCAGCATCACCCTAATACCAAAACCAGATAAAGACAACACAATGAAGGAGAATTACAGGCCAATATCCCTCATGAATGTAGATGCCAAAATCCTCAACAAAATTCTAGCAAATAGGATCCAGCAGTACATCAGAAAGATCATACACCATGACCAAGTAGGATTTATCCCAGGAATGCAAG
Organism: Plecotus auritus; assembly: GCF_963455305.1. NCBI lineage: Eukaryota > Metazoa > Chordata > Mammalia > Chiroptera > Vespertilionidae > Plecotus > Plecotus auritus. The sequence continues at coordinate 166,767,842 of NC_137773.1, forward strand.
GATGGTTCAATATCCGCAAATCAATAAATGTGATACATCACATAAACAAATTGAGAGATAAAAATCACATAGTCATATCAATTGATGCAGAAAATCATTTGACAAAATCCAACACCCTTTCTTGATAAAAACTCTCAACAAGGTGGGAATAGAAGGATCATACCTCAACATAATAAAAGCTATATATGATAAACCCACAGCTAACATCATACTCAATGGGCAAAAACTAAAACCATTTCCCCTAAGAACAGGAACAAGACAGGGATGCCCACTCTCACCACTCCTGTTTGACATAGTACTGGAAGTATTAGCCACTGCAATTAGACAAGAAGAAGAAATAAAAGGCATCCAAATTGGAAAAGAAGAAGTAAAGCTGTCCTTATTTGCAGATGACATGATATTGTACATAAAAAACCCGAAAGACTCCATCAAAAAACTAACAGACTTAATAAATGAATTCGGCAATGTAGCAGGATACAAAATTAACACCAAGAAATCTATGGCATTTCTATACACCAACAATGAACTTACAGAAAGAGAGACTAAAAAAGCAATCCCATTTTCCATCGCACCAAAAAAATTAAGATACTTAGGAATAAACCTAACCAAGGAGGTAAAAGACCTATATGCGGAAAACTACAGGACACTGAAAAAAGAGATAGAGGAAGATGTAAACAGATGGAAGAACATACCATGTTCATGGATTGGTAGAATCAACATCATTAAAATGTCCATACTACCCAAAGCAATCTATAGATTCAATGCACTCCCCATTAAAATACCAACGGCGTATTTCACAGACCTAGAAAGAACTCTCCAAAAATTCATCTGGAATAAAAAAAGACCCCGAATAGCCACAGCAATCCTGAGAAAGAAGAATAAAGTAGGAGGGATCTCAATACCAGATTTCAAGCTGTATTACAAAGCCACTGTCCTCAAAACAGCCTGGTACTGGCACAAGAACAGACATATAGATCAATGGAACAGAATAGAGAATCCAGATATCGACCCAAACCAATATGCGCATTTAATATTTGACAAAGGAGGCATGAGCATACAATGGAGTCAAGACAGTCTCTTTAATAAATGGTGTTGGGAAAATTGGACAGATACATGCAAAAAAATGAAACTAGATCACCAACTTACACCATACACAAAAATAAACTCAAAATGGGTACAGGACTTAAATATAAGACGGGAAACCATAAAAATACTAGAGGAATCCACAGGCAGCAAAATCTCAGACATATGCCAAAAGAACTTTTTCAGTGATACTGCCCCTAGGGCAATGGAAGCCAAACAGAAAATAAACAAATGGGACTACATCAAAATAAAAAGCTTTTGCACAGCAAAAGAAACCATCAACAAAACAACAAGAAACCCCACTGTATGGGAGAACATATTTGCAAATGGTATCACTGATAAAGGTTTAATTTCCAACATCTACAGGCAGCTTATACAACTTAATAAAAGGAAGATAAAGGATCCAATAAAAAAATGGGCAACGGACCTAAATAGAATCTTTTCGAAAGAAGACAGAAGGAAGGCCAAGAGACTCATGAAAACATGCTCAAAGTCACTAATTATCCGAGAGATGCAAATCAAAGCCACAATGAGGTACCATCTCACACCTTTCAGAATGGCTATCATCAACAAATCAACAAACGACAAGTGTTGGCGAGGATGCGGAGAAAAAGGAACCCTCGTGCACTGCTGGTGGGAATGCAGACTGGTGCAGCCACTGTGGAGAACAGTATGGAGTTTCCTCAAAAAACTGAAAATGGAACTCCCATTTGACCCAGTAATCCCACTCCTAGGAATATATCCTAAGAAACCAGAAACACCAATCAGAAAGGATATATGCACCCCTATGTTCATAGCAGCACAATTTACAATAGCTAAGATTTGGAAACAGCCTAGGTGCCCATCAGCAGATGACTGGATCAGAAAACTATGGTACATCTACACAATGGAATACTATGCTGCCGTAAAAAAGAAGGAATTGCTACCATTTGTAGGCACTTGGATGGAATTAGAGAACATTATGCTAAGTGAAATAAGCCAGTCAATGAAAGAAAAATACCACATGATCCCACTCATTTGGGGATAATGAAAAACATTATAAACTGATGAACAAAAAGATAGTTACAGAGGCAGTAAAGCATCAAACAGACTGTCAAATTACAGTGGTAAGGTTAGGGAGAGGTGGGGGAAATAAGAGATCAACTGAAGGACTTATATGCATGTATATAAGAGTAACCAACGGATGCAAAACATTGGGGTGTGAGGGCATGTATGGGAGTGGGGTGGGGGTGGGGGGCAATGGTAAGATATGTACACATATAATACCTTAATAAAAATTTGAAAAGAAAAAAAAAATAGTTGAAAATTATCCATTGGGAAAATTAATTAAATGGAATACAAAAACTAAAAAACAGAAAGCTGATGTTTCAACATAAATTATATTAAATGTCAGATAACACGTTGGCATCACAATATATGAACAATCTTACCATTTCTAAGGGAAATTGGTAATTGCTATTATATTTGGAAAAAACAGTTTATTGCTATATATATTCTTGGCCAGAAGTTAGAAAAATTATTATAGTCTCTTGTACCATGCTTGTTGGCCTATGAATTGACCAAAAGATCCCAACAGATAACTTAACCATATATATATCAACATATTGGGTAATTCTAATTGCAGCAATTTAACACTAGAGTATGATGGCAGAGCCACACAATATTATGAATACCATTATTCATACTGTTATTTTTATTTATAGAATATTAGTATTGAACAATGAATAATCAATGAAAATGATAAATTACCACGTATTCATAGGATGAGGTACTAAGTCATTGAAAATATTCTACTTTTAAAAACTGTTAAAGGAGTGAAAACACGCAATACATGTTAAGTGATTAAGCAAGACATGAAATTTTATATCACATGATCACAACTTGACAAGATTTTTGCAGAGAATGTTTGAACATAAATATCTCTAGTAGGAGGACAAGCAAATTTCTTTTTCTTACTTTCAGTATTTTCAAATTTCATATACTGAACATATATTACTTTATAATCAAGAAAATGAACAAACAAATAACATGCAGTACATCAGTGATGTGACTAGAGTCTTCTGGTGTTGTTCTGTGGTCCTGGTGTCCTGCAGGTAATATTATGAACCATTTTATATGGACAGCTTTATTCGGCTATGAAGGCTCCTTCGTGGTGCTGAGTCTCACAGAAAGAAAAGTTCAAAGGTTTATCTTAGAAAAGCTTTTCCACCCATATGTCCAGTGGAGCACTCAGATGGATTCTTGGCTCATTTTCCAAGGGGGCACAAACAGACTTCCCTCTCTGACATTTCACAAGTTGATACTCCAGTGCAGTTGGTAGAAACAGCTGGTTCAAGGTCTGGGTCAAATAGCTTGCTGTTGTAGGATAATATTGCCAGTGCAGCCCCCACCTCTGCTAGTGGCTTTTATCTTGATTCAGTTCTCAAAGTCTTTGGTTTGCCGTTTGGAATTGTATCCACACACGTGCAGCTTTGGGTGAGCCCAGGAGGTTCTTAAACAACTTCATGTCTTGTTTTCCTAAGCCCCTGCCTTTCTGTGGTCTCCGTGATGTTTTCCAGATCTCCGAGGCTATCTTCCTCAGTTCTCCTCTCCAGCCAGACATCTGGGACTGTCATAAGCCTGGTGTGTTGTGATTTTCCCATGACTACAGCTGCTTCCATGACCATGGGTTTGAGGACAGAGAGGGGAAATGCAACAGTGGTCCATTTCCGTTTCTTGGAACCACAGACTCTCCTATTCATGGAATAGTTTCCTCTGCCTGAGAACTGTAGGGACCTCCAGACTCCCCCTGCAACTGCAGTCACTACCACCACAGCTGCCATACATGATTATGTGACAGTGGGGATGAGAGAATGGAGAAAACATATATTTATTTTTTAAAAAAGAGTAATGGGAATTTCCTCCACTCAGAGCATGATAATTCCCTTTCCTTCTTCTGTAGCTTCTCTAGTGTTCTCTTGATGACCAGTTCTGCACTTGATACTGCTTTGAATCCAGGTCAGGGAATACCAGAGATGGGGGAGAGATGGTAAACTCACTACAGTTTCTGTGGTACTTAGAAATATGGCCTTCTTCTTCAATTTGGCGTCTATTATTACTCCTCAGAGTTCTTAAACAGCTGTATTATGCCTCCAATCTAGGTGTAGTGTCATTGTTCCATCTTCTCTGGAACTGAAACTGATCAAACTCACCTTTTTAGCTATAAAACTGGTGTCCTGTCCTCCCTCCTCCCTCCCCGGCCCTCCATTGTGCCATGATGCTTTTTTCAAAGCTTCTCATGAATGAATACCTTCTTTCTTATTTGTTAAGTGAAACCCACTGCAATCCTCTCGGTATTCTAAATATTGAATGTTAAATTTCCTAGAATTTGTCAAAGTTAGTCCACGACACCAGCTTTCAGCTGTCCTTACCCATTCTTTTGGAATTCCTGGAACCGAAACTCCTTTAGGATGCTCATCACTTCTTATCCCATACTGTTGTGTAGAGGCAGAGAACCTATCTGCGTGGTTGTTCTCTTCCATAACTGTCCTTAACTGTTTCCATGATCTGTTTCTACATCTGATGGAATACAAAGAAAGGTTTCTTATTAAGTGCTGTGAGACAGAGAAGCTCTTTATTCACACATGCTAAAGGTATCTGTCATAGTTTGGTACTCTACAGAACTTATCAAAGTGCTTTCCATACCAGAAAACAAGAACATGTTGGAGAAGAGGATGGAAAAATCAACCTACCCTACCTCATACTCTAACACAACTCTGTCTCATCTTCTTATAAAGATAACTAAACAACACGTGATTTGGTTTATCTTGAAATTTTGGTCAGAACAAAGCTATTAACTCCTATTGACTAGAGGTAGATTGCAAAAAATGATGCAAATTTTCCATCTGTCTCTATATCTATGCTTTCTTTCAGTGACTGTGTAACTCTTCAAGAAATAAAGTTTATATTTCCTGTTTAATTATGGGCTCACTCTGGGATTTACTTTGGCCAATAGAATGTAGTGGGTGGGATACTTTGCTAGTTCCGTGTCTAGGTAAAGAGGCCTTGCCTGCTTCTGTTCACTCCCTGGAAACCCTGCTGAGCCGCCATGCTACTAAACTCAGATTAGCCTGTAGAAGGATGACATGCCCCATGGACCAGAGGTGAGCCATCCAAGCTTAGTCCACTCTCCATCCAACCCAGTAGCTGACTTTAAACTCATGAGTGGGCCTGGTTTAGTTCATCTCAACCAAGTTTAGATCAGCAGAATTATGCAGTTACCCCATTGACAAAAGAGCACTAGTAAAGTGTTGTGTAAAGCCAGTACATGTTGGGTGGTCTGTTGTACTGCAAAATCTGACACATGAAGCAAGAACTACTTTATTTATTGACAATTCTCTCCTTCCTTTCTAAACACACATACACACACGCAAGCATGCACAGTGAGGGGGAGAGCAGAATATTTGAACTGTGCTGCACTTAGAAACCTCACTCGGTGGTTCCTAATCAAATGAATGGCAGTTCCAGCACCTTTATGAGCCTGCCAATAACCATTAACACAGCCCTAGGAAACCAACGAGATTTTTTTTAATGGCCCACAATCTGCCTCTGCAGCCAACATGGCAGCAGAATCCCACAGTACATGTATCCCATCTTCAGCATACATTTTCCTTCTGAGAAAATAAGAGATCGACTTACACAGAATGACTTTGTTGATGTGAAGGAGAAAAAGCCTGCAGTTGAGACTCTGCAAACAGGGCCATCCAGCCTCCCATTTTGTATTCTTGGCCCTAATTAGCTCTTTCGGAGCAGATTGTTTGCCATGAGCTCCAGAACATTGAGTGTGATTTTATCGAGGCAAACAGGGTTCAGTTGTTAACCTTTCCATCTTTAACGAGGCAACATCTTAAGGATAAACAATAATAAACAAGGAAGTTGTCAATAAGAATCTAGATTATGCCAGACTCCAATTTTATACCCCAAGTAAGTCTTTGGAGAAAAATAACTTTGCTGGTATGAAGTGACAGTAGGGGAAGAGCTGTTAAAGAAATTGTCTCCTTTCCAAGCTGGTAATTCACTTTTGGGGTGTCTACTATTGAGAGGCAAATATAAAGCCAACAATATGTCCATTCTGTTGGGAAAGGTAGTAATAAATGATAACCAGGACCATGTGACAATAAGGTTTCCTACTTCATAGAAACCTGAGGGTGTTCTGCTGGAATTGGGAGTTTTAAGTGGAGTCATAGACATGAACTATGCCATTGACAAAACAGGTGACGAGAGTGAGCTTGGGAGTCTGTTCAGACACTTGCGCATGTGGTGGGAGATGCCTGTGCTCTGCCCCAGAAGAGAAACCACAGCCAGTCTGCACACTCCACTCCTTGTACTCTTCCAGGGGAGCCTTCCACAGGGAACCACTCGCCCTTTGCTCAGTATGCTGCCTTTCCTTAGCTCTGGCCATGTTGTCCTCTGTAGCTGGATTCACTTTCCTGACTTTCAGAGTCTGGCAAATCCCTGCGAACCTTTAAATTCCTAAACAAATCATCGCCTTACCAAAGCAAAACGAATCCCTGCTTCATCTGGGTTTCCCAGGCACATTTTAGAAATGTTTATTTCTAAATTCATTTGAATTCTGTTCATGTTTGCTTCATATACTTGGGGGCTCGGTTATTTGGTGCATATATATGCTTATCATAGTCATAGCTTCTTGAAGAATAGATTGTTGAAGGCTGTAGTCATTCATTCGTTAACTGACTTTTCCAAACTATTTTTGCAAAGTATGTAGTCCTTGTCATTTGAGATCATTAACATCTCTTTATTTTAACTTGTGTTTGTATAATGTTTTAATAGGTAGTTTTTTGAATATCAATGCCATTCCTTGTTGCCAGGCTAGGGAGTGAAAAATATTAGCTCATTGTTTTCATTTGTTATTTTTCTGATAATTTGAGAGTTTGTGTCTGCCTTCTTTAGTTTCTTGGGCACTTTGCCAGGGATTTAGGTTTTTTTATTTCTCTTTTGTTTATAGAATTTCTTTTGATAGTCTTCATATAAATTCTTCATCACATATGTTGCAATTATTTTCTCCCACTTGTCAGTTTCATTTTAATATTGTTTATGGTGCTTGTATTGGAAATACTTTATAACTTTTATGTAATTAAACTCAGGAATATTTTTCCCCTATGGCTCTGAGTTTTATGCCTTGCTTAATAGGGCCTTTCCCATAAATATTTTCTAGAGTAAATCTAATTTCTTGTGCATTAGTTTATGAAATATTCATTATTAAATAAATATTTGTTAAATATATAAAATATGTATTAAAATATTAAAGAAATGTGGTTTATTTACATGTTTGATTCTCTTATGTCATACGACTTGATTTTCTTCAAATGTCAGGTGCTTTGTAATTTTTTTCAACTTTCCTCTGGGATTCCATTCCTATTTATATACTACAGCCTACCTTCAGTAGTCATGGGATGGTATGGGGTAAGTTCATCAGTGCGATTCATCAATGGCTGATATTTAGAGGGAGCATGTTCTCTGTTCCTTCAGAATGTCACCACCCGTCTTGACAGTTCCTGGCCTGTCCCACAGAGGTATCCACATCTCCACCCAAGAGTTCTGCCACCAAAGTAGAAATTTGATTCAAATTTAGTTCCACCCAAAATCACCTTGATAGTAGTCCTCAGCATCCCTTCCTGCTCCTTATGTCTTTTACCTCTGACTTGGAGAACCCTAGAAATAGTTCTGCCTTTCCACAGCTGTCTTTTCCTTGCTATTCTTTGATCTGTGGTCTCCTCTGTCAAACTGATTCTTTCTGCATTTTACTCTCTTGGGTTTTTCAACAAGTTTGATTCACCTACAAGACTCTTGATTGTTTATTGCTAATGTTATAATTTTGTTTTCTCTAATACAATTTTTTTAGGTCTCATCTAGGGAAGTAAAAGATATAGGCATGTGTTCTCAGATCTAATTTCCTATGCATATTTTTATTCTTACCACATACCTTTGCACAATGATTTGAGGCTATTTGAAAGATTGTATTTAACAAAAGATGTTTAAACATAAAAGAAAGGGAATGAGTCAAAACTGAAAAAAAAAAGCAAGAAGTTAGTTTGGTACTTGTAGGAATTCAGACCTTGGGCAGGCTTGGGGCTTGATCCTGAAAGGGATGGAAAAGTCAAGAGTCTCTTGGGAAACTGTACTTTGACTTATTAGAAGTTTTCTGGGGTTGTTTTTTCAGTCACTAGAACCTGGTGAGTAGAAAGATGATTAGTCGGTTTCCAGAGATTATAACTATCCTTTGTGAATTGGAAAGTAGTAGTTCTCAATATGGTCAGAACTTCATTCTCCAAGGATGGAATTACCAGCAGCTGAGCATCTCAGAATCCCTGAAAGCTTTACTTCCAACTGGGAAATTTTAACAAGGTCTCCACATTGCTGTGTTCCACATCCTTTGCTGGTCAATAAAATGCACAGCCCTAACTGTGCCTGCGGGCACCTTTGTTATTCCCATAACTGTCCCATGATGAGAGTACCTAAAGCATTTGACATAAAACACTGTCTTCTTTCCAATATAGGAGATGAACTATGGCTGTTGTTTTCCCATTATTTGGAAAATCCAATCTTGTGATATATATATATTAGAGATACATAAACTGGTAATTCAGAGTTTGACTTTTCATAAAAAATAAAAATAAATAAAAACACTTGGTGTTGTAGAGACAAGTCTTAACTTTGCAGGTCCTCATACAGTAGACACCTTGATGTCTTCTCTTATTTTAGCCTTGAATTACTAGTACACTAGCATTTATGACATGGTTTTGCTCTTATTCTATGTTGATAGTTCTTTAACTGTATTCTCTGGGTAACATTTGTCTCCACTGTTGGTGGCAATACAGATTGATGCTGCCACTGTGGAAAGCAGTTACCACAAAAAATTAAAAATGGAACTGCCTTATGACCCAGCAATTCCACTTCTGGGAGTACATCTGAAGAAACCTGAAACACTAATTTGAAAGAATATATGCACCCCTATGTTCATTGCAGAGTTATTTACAATAGCCAGGATTTGGAAGCAGCCCAAGTGGATTAAAAGGCTGTGGTATATTTACACAATGGAATGCTACTCAGCCATAAAAAAGAAGGAAATTTATCCTTTGCCACTGCATGGATGGACCTGGAGAGTATTATGCTAAGTGAAATAAGTCAGTCAGAGAGAGACAAGTACCATATGATTTCATGATATATGGAATCTAATGAACAAAATAAACTGACAAACAAAATAGAAATAGATTCATAGATACAGAGAACACACTGATAGCTGTCAGAGGGAAGGGGGCTTGGAGGGCTGGGTGAAAAAGGTAAAAGGATTAAGCAAAAAAAAACACAAAACCCAAATCCTTATAGACACAGAAAACAGTATGGTGATAACATAGGGAAAGAGGGTATGGGGAGGTAGGAGAGGGTAAAGGAAAGATAAATGGTGATGCAGGGAGACTTGACTTGGGGTGGTGAACACACAATACAGTATACCGATGATGGATTAAAGAAGGTACACCTGAAACCTATATAAATTTATTAACCAATGTCACCCCAATAAATTCAATAAAAATAGCTCACTGTTCAAAATTCAGTCTACTTTTAAGTATGTCTCAGTGTTTTCTGGAGTCAGTAGCTTTATGATTTATTATTTTTCCAAGTTCTAATCCACCTCATAACCCTGAGTTACTTCTGAGCAAATGTCTTTTCTGTTCTGTGCTTCAATAAATCCCACCACAGAATTGGGTTTACAATAGAAACTGCTTGAAAGAAGAAATGAGTCTAAAACTTGAACTAAGTTTCCTCAGGTGAAAATGAATTTTTCTCCCTAAAGAACCTTGTTGAACATGTGCCCACTTTTAAAAAAACAATTTTTTTTAATTTTTCAATTACAGTTGACATACAATATTATCTTAGTTTCAGGTGTATACCCCAGTAATTAGACATTAACTAGCTTACTAAGTAATCATCCAATAAATCTCATACCAGTCTGACACCATACATAGCTATTAGAATATTATTGACTACTAGAGGCCCTATGCATGAAATTCGTGCAAGAGTAGGCCTTGCTTCCCCCGGCTGCAAGCACCGGCTTCCCTCTGGCACCTGGGACCCGGGCTTCCCTCACAGCCCTGGCTTCATCCGGAAGGTTGTCCGGAAGGACGTCCAGTCTAATTAGCATATTATGCTTTTATTATTATAGATAACCCCTATACTGTACTTTAGATCCCTATGACCATTCTTACTAACTTGTGCCCACTCTTAAGGCATGTCGTAAGCTTGGACTTCAAAATAATTGAGCACACTGTAACATGAGGAATTGCCTTGGTCCCAGGGGGAAGGCAATCAAGGGCAATTTCGAGGTTGTGATATGCTTACTTCTCCTTTGGGGTTTGGAGGGTATTTCCTGGATCATGGTGGGAGATCAGTTTTTTTGTTTATTCCTTTCAGTGCAGCTCCTAGGGCAATTGATCTCTCCCTCTTCCACATTCACCCAGAATTTTGTACACCCCATTGTTTCTGCCCTTTGGAAATGCAAGGAAATGCAGAAGAAAGAGTGTGGGCTTTGGAGACCCAGAAATTTAGCTTTAAGCTACTAATAAACTGTGTTACTTAAGTTATTTTCTAGGCTTCATCAGTTGATTAGGGGCAATAGCAAATATCTCTTTGGCTTGTTTTGAGAGTTAAATGTGCCACGGAATGTAAATGTCCCAGTGAATTGTCTGGCACACATTCAATAATGGGGTGGCATTTCTGCCACAGTACTGGGGAGGGGGAGTTGGGTTACAACTAAGTAGCCTAAAAGCTATGAACAAAAATAGATGCCCTATTGCTGCTTTGGCCATAATCAAAGACATGAAATAGCACAGCTTCACACTACAGTCTTGAAATGTGTAATCTTGAGAAAGAAAAGTGCAAAAACACCCGAGGCTTGGCAATGTTTCTAGTATTTCCACTCCAAAAGTAGCTTGAAGTAAGGAAGTTGTCAAAGAGGTTAATTATTATTATCATAGCTCTGAAAGTGTAGGTTAGTGCAGTTACATGGGAGAAAAAAACTATAAAAGTGAGAATGGAGGACATTAAATTATTGTTATTTGCTGATGATGTAATTGTATACTGTTAGAACTCATGAGAGTTGTCTAAAAAACTATTAGATATAAAAAAGAGCATTCAGAAAATTCCCTGGTTGCAAAATTTATATCAAAATCATTAGTTTTCTTATATACCAACTATAAACAGAAAATTTAGTGAAGGAAATAGCCCATTTACAATACCAAGAAAAACAGATTAAAACAAAACAAAACAAATCCTAGGAACAAAACTAGTCAGGGTTTATGTGAAGGAAACTTTAGAACTCTTCTGAGGATTATAAAAGAAGACAGAAAAATAATCATAACTTATTGTTAGGCAGAAAAATCTCAATATCATAAAGATGTCATCTTCTAAAATTAATCTATGAAGCCTATGCCATCCAAATTAGAATACCAGTGATTATTTTTTAGAGAAAACTTTACAAAATGATTTTTTGAGTAATATATGATGATTCTGAAAATAAGAACAAATAGATTCAGTGAAATAAATATAGAATCTAGAAATATCCATGAATATGTTATAGATGACAAAGATGACTTTTATTCAGTGGGAAAAGATGAATTAGTAAAAAAAGATGTTGTAAAAGTTGAATTGACTGTGGAAAAAATAAATCTGGGTGGCTACTTTAGTTGCAACATGAATTTGAGATCTATTAATTACATAAATGTAAAAACTAATACCTTAAAAATATTATAAGAAAATGTGGATGGCAAAAAAGTCACTAATCTGAGAAAGAAAATATTGATAACAGTGGCTACTGAAAAATTAAAAATTAGATCATGACAAAAACATGGTATTATGAAAAAAAGCAAAATAAGTTGCACTAAATATTTGCAATATGTATAATAGTCTTGTAAAAATGTTTAATAAGTATTCTAGTCATAAATTTAGTAATTATTTTATAGACAATAAGATATTCTGATAATGAATATAAAAATACTCAGCCTTACTTACATACATATATAAAAGCCTAAGCGACTGTTACAACCTGGTGGACTGAAAGACTGGTCGACCAGTTGCTATGAGGATACACTGACCACCAGGGGGAAGATGCTCAATGCTGGAGCTGCCCCCTGCTGGTCAGTGTGCTCCCACATCCAACCACCCCCAGCCAGCCAACCTCCCGTGGTCTCTCCCCCTGGCCGGCCAGCCCCAATCGGCCCTGATCACTGGCCAGGCCGAGGGACCCCACCCATGCATGAATTCGTGCACTGGGCCTCTAGTATTAAATAAATAAATAATAAAATCAGGTAGCATTTACACCTATGGAATTGGGAAATGTGAATATAATTGGTAATACAAATTTTAACAAAGGTCTTGGAATATGGCTACTGTCATTTGATTGAAATTCAAACTATACCACTTTGGAAAGTGATTTGGAAATATCTGAGAAAATTTTATTTTATTTTATTAACTTACTTTAAAATTTACCTTTATTGTTGAAAGTATCACAGATGTTCCCCTTTTCCCCCCCCATTGGCCCCATTAATATTAATATATATTAATGTTTAATAGATATTAAAGTCCTATCTAATAAAGAGGGAATATGCTAATTGACCATCACTCCCTCACAAAGATGGAAGCGCCCACAGCCAATAAGGAGGGAATATGCTAATTGACTTCCACACCCTCAAAGATGGTGGTGCCCACAGCCACAAGATGGCGGCGCCCAGTCCCTTCAGCCTCACAGGGGCATCAGACACACAGCACGGCTAGGCCCACCCCCAGGTGGGTCCGTTTGTTCCACGCACTTGCCTCCAAAGTCCCCCAGTCCCCTCAGTCCCCCAGCCACCCAGGGCCAGCCTGAGGCACAGGCAAGCCTCGGGTGGCAGCTGCCCAGCTGATGCCTGAGGTGCAGGCAAGCCTCGGATGGCGGCTACCCAGCCGCCCAGGGCTGCCCGAGGCTCAGGTAACCAGGACTGGCTGAGACTTGCACTTTTAACAGTGGCATCAGCAGAGGTGTGATGGGGGGTCGCCTTCTTTGATTGCTGGGTCGCCTCCCACCCCAGAGGGCTCCCGGACTGTGAGAGGGGGCAGGCCGGGCTGAGGGACCCCACCTCCAGTGCATGAATTTTCATGCATCAGGCCTCTAGTCTATTAATAAATGATAAAAGCAAAGTTTAGATCAGTTGCACTGACTCCTTTTGTGCAGATAAACTTCGTATGTGTGCCTTGTGTTTGTATGTTTAATTGGAAGAAGATTTCAGAAAAGTTTGGTACTGTTTATATTTCTGAAGTTATTGGAGACTGGAGGAACTAACTCTTTTAAAAATACAGCCTTTTTGTATGCAGCAGTTTTAGGTTCCCAACTAAATTGAGCAGAAAGTATAGAGAGGCCCCATTTACCCCCTGACTCTTAATGCTCTTAGCTTCCTCCACCATCAGCATCATTATTAATCAAAGTCCGTAGTTTACATTAGGGTTCATTCTTGGTGTTGGACATTTTATTGGTTTCATACAAATTAAGTGACATGTACCCACAATTATAGTACCATACAGAATAGATTCACTGTGCTCCACTTATTAATTCCTCGCTCACCCCAACCCCCTGGCAATAGCACAACTCTTTACTATCTTCATAGTTTTACATTTCACAGAATGTCTTATAGTTGGGAATTATACAATATCTATTCTCTTTAGATTGGTGTCTTTCCTTTTTGAAAACTTCTGCTCATTTTAAAAGAGGTAGTTCATTTTCTTATTTTTGAGTTTTAAGAGCTCTTTTGAGTATTTTGGCTAATAGTCTTTTATCAGTAGAACTTTTGCAAATATTTCCCTCAGTCTGTGGCTCGACTTCTCATTGTTTTGACAATACCTTTCACAGAACAGAAGTGTTTAATTTCAATGAAATTCAACTTACCAGTTCTTCTTTCATGGCTCAAGCCTTTGATGCTGTGTCTTAAAAGTCATCATGAAACCCAAGGTCATATAGATTTTCTACTATGTTATGTTCTAGGAGTCTCATAGTTGTTCATAGTTTTTGCAATTTATAATCAAATTTATGATCCATTTCTGTGTTAATTTTTTTATGAAGAGTGTAAGTTCTGTGACTTGATTATTTTCATTTTCTTTTCTTTATTTTTGCATGTGGATGTCCACTTTTTCCAGTACCATTTATTGAAGGGGCTATCTTTTCTCCCTTTAATTGCCTTTGCTCTTTTGTTGAAGACAAGTTTACTATATTTTTGTGTGTCTCATTTGGGGCTCGCTATTTTGTCCCATTGAACTATTTTTCCACCAAATACCTCACTGTCTTTATTGCTATAGCCTTAAAAATTTTTTTTATTGATTTCAGAGAGGAAGGGAGAAGGAGAGAGAGATAGAAACAACAATGATGAAAGAGAATCATTGATCAGCCGCCTCCTACAGGCCCTACACTGGGGATCGAGCCTTAAACTGAGGCATGTGCCCTGACCAGGAATCGAACCATGACCTCCTGGTTCATAGGTTGATGCTCAACCACTGAGCCACATCAACTGGGCAAGAGTATGTCTTGAAGTCCTCTGATTTTGTTTTTCTCCTTCAATATTGCGTTGATTATTGTATTAATGTCCTAGGGCTCTTCATAACAAAAAAAAAATCCACAGACTGGTGACTTTAAAAATAGAAACTTATTATCTTACACTTCTGGATGCTGGAAGCCCAAGATCAAGGTGCCAGTGGCAGGGATGGATTCCTCAGAGACCTCTCTCCTTGCCATACAAATAGCTACCCGTATCTTGTCTCTTCACATGGTCTCTTATATGTGCTTGTACTGCATCCCTCTGTCTGCCCCCTAATCTCTTTTATAAGTGCTTGAGTCAGATTAGGCTAGGGCCAACTCTAAAGACTTCATTTTTTACCAGAGTTATCTTTTTAAAGGTTCTTAGAGGAGATCTGGATACACTGAGAGGAAAGATAAAGTGAGGATGCAGCAAGAAAGTGGACATATAGAAGCCAGAGAGCGACGGGCTTCAGAAGAAACCAATCCTGCCTTCACCTTGACCTTGGACTTCTAGCCTCCAGAAGGTAAAAAAATAAAATAAAAATATGAACTTCTGTTGTTTAAGCCAAGTCTGTGCAGTATTTTGTGATGGCAGCCCTAGGTAACCAATATACCTTGTATCCTGCAACCTTACTATTATTGCTTATCAGTTCCAGACATGTTTATTTTTGTTGTTGTTTTGAATGTTTTCTGACTTATAATATTTAAAAAACCTGATGTATATATTTTAAACTAAAACATAATGGACACCGTTCTTCTTCCCTGAATTGTGATGTGTGTCTCCTCCATGTAAGTATGTACATGCAGAGGGTAGCATACAGTTCGATCCTAGCACAGTTCCTGGGGTGACACTTGGCATGTACCTCATATGTATTTATTGAATTAATTAGAGTTTAAATAGACTGTTTGCTACCAGTTTTCTAAGAAATTTTTGAGAAAACGACCCATAGGGAGATAAGAAAGAGTTGCTGAAATATGTAGAAAACAAACAGCATGAAAGCTATTGTGGGGAGGACCCGTATTTTGCCAACTGATCCACAGATGAAAGGGCCAGGTTTTCTAGAGCATAGAAAATGGAGGTTCCACTTAGTGACCTTTTCAAGTTAACTGCTCTAATCCTCTGTTACTCTGGTCTTCCAATGTGGTCTTGGTCAAGGAGGCAGGAGCAGAGGATGAGTGCCTGTGTTGGCAAGTTTTCCTCTGTGGTTAAAGATAAAAATATTCATATATCTGGCATGCAGAGAGAGAAGGTTGAACTCATTACATCCATTGTTTTCTTATTGGGTAAAGGGTTTCTATTAAAGCTACACTGTATGTGTCCTTATGCTCAAGGCTGATGGTTAATTGGAAAGTAGCCCAGGGTTTGACACATAGTTGGCACCCAAAACTATGAATCCATATGTGATTGAATCACCTAATGCAGGAGCAATGCACATTAGGTTTGGACTTACTTTTTTTTTTTTTTTATAGCTTTATTCTTTTTAAGATATCTATCTACCTTTGTTGTTGCTTCCAGGATTGAACAAGGAAGGCTGTTTTTTATGGGCTGATGAAGCAGACATCTCATAGTTTGTCATGGATGACTAAAATAAATGTCTGCCTTAATCAAGAGAATTATTTATATGACTAAAAATAATCTAGCAGCTATAAAATTATTTCCTGGCGAAGAAAGACCTTATGAATTATTGTCAGTTTGAAGTGTCATTACTGTATCACTCCTTCCGTGTTTTTTGAGAGAGCAAGAGAACAAAAAGAATATGGAAGCCTGGCCAGTGTGGCTCAGTGGTTGAGCATCAACCCATGAACCAAGAGGTCACTGGTTTGATTCGTGGTCAGGGCACATGTCAGGGTTGTGGGCTTGATCCCCAGAAGAGGGCATGCAGGAGTCAGCCGATCCATGTTTCTTTTTTAATTTTCTTTATTAAGGCATTACATATGTGTCTTTATCCCTCCCTTCTCCTTCTCCCTTCCTCTTTCTTTAAAATCAATACAAACATTTTTTTTAAAGGCTATGGCAACTTTAATGGCATTCTTTGTCTACTAGACTGAGAAATAAAATTTTCTGAAATAGAACTCCCTGGGTTTTGAAGTTAAAGCAAAATGGGTGGGACTTTCCTGGGTTAAGCACATTGTAGCCATAGAAAGGCAACCCATACCTGCAGGTTTCTGAAAATAAAACCATTCACTCTCCACTTTCGTGGCATCCAATATCTAACTCTATGTCTTCTGTGTAAAAGGTCAAGCCCAACTGAACTGTAAGGACTTTAAGACCTTTTCTCCACAATTCATCCTCTTGTCCATCAATGCAAAGTAAATATGTACTTAAAAACTCTTCTCCGCAGAGCTGAGTGCCTGTGAGGCACACGCATCTGTGCTATATATTTCAAGAGGTGTGGAGGAAGTCAGGATAAGAAACTCATCACACCAACAAACTTATAATATGGGTGGAGAGTCGATTCATCTACTTTCTTCCTCATAGCCCAGTAGTCGGCAAACTGCGGCTCGGGAGCGACTAATGAGTTTGCCAACCACTGGGATAGGGGCTTAATCACAAGGAACAACAACAGCCTGTAATTATTGGAATCGAGAGTCTAGGTCAGTGGTCGGCAAACTCATTAGTCAACAAAGCCGCAAACCGCGGCTCGCGAGCCGCATGTGGCTCGTGAGCCGCAGTTTGCCCACCACTGTCATAGCCGATACCAGGAGAAGAGCTGCTTCCCCAGGGGCTTGTGAGATTCTCTGGTAGAACGCAGTGAGAAAATGTTACATTTCTATTGTTATTGTTTCTTACCTATTTTTTAACATTTATATTTTTGTGTTTATTTTATAATCTGTGTGTTCAATTAATACACTAGCAAATGTTCGTTATTTGTAATAAGCATGGATTCGGGGGGATGGCCTTGTTTTGGGAAAGCTTTTTAACTGATAGGGGCACATGTAGATATTTGTGTGCATGCATTTGTGCATTAATATTCCTGCGGTAGTGTGTGCACAGAAATCCTAGACTGCTCTTTCTAACCCTTATCTTAATAAAAGGTGAAAAAAATTGAAAAGCAATTGTAGGATGGGTCAAAATATGATCAAGAGCTTGTAAAGAAATTGCCACCTGATTATTGAGTAGACCTATTAATAGCCACTGTCTGTGTGCTTATGCTATTTTGGTCAGTACAACCTAAAATTTAAAAGAGAGGGTGATTGAGTTCATCCAAGATGAGATGCATGTGAGTGTATGTAAGAAAAGAGTGAGTGTGAGCAAAAGCAAAATGGAAGGAGAAAGAAAGAAAATAGGAAGGGAGGACAGGGATGTCCACGGTTACACAGTAGCTAAAAAAATTGTTGTGAAGTACATGCTGGCTAGAGAATAAGATGATTCACCCCCAGCTTAACTCACTGTCTATGCGGGGAGAGATGGAATAACTACAAGAGAGTGCAGGGTTTGCTAAATGTCATAAGAGGAACATACATGATGTTTTTGGAACACAATTGAGGGATAATTAATGTTTTGTTTATAGGGTAATATTATGGGGTGATAAGAGATCACCCCAGGGCAGGAGATCATGAATAGACATCAGGGTGACCTGTGCAGTGTAGATTGGTAGTTAGAACAGGGACCTCTGTCAAGTTGAAGTCTGCCACCAATATGTTCACTTAATTATTCTTTCAACAAATATTTACTGAGCATCTGTTATGCCACATACTTTTCTAGTTACCTTGTGAGAATATAAGGGACCAAAAAACCCCATTTCTATAGAACTACATTATAGTAGGAAAAAACGGACAATAAACAAGATTTACAAAACTAAAATATAGTTGATGGTGTGAAGTCTAAAGAAGAAAAAGGATAAAGCTGGGAAGGGGGACAGGGCGTTGGTGGGTGATGCGGGCACATCACTGACTCCATCATGCAGGTCCTCTCACGTCAGGCGATCATAGTATGCACCTCAAAACTGTTGATCTCATGACAGTGCTGATGCCTCCTGTTTACAGCATTGACTTGAAATAGAGGTTTTACTTTATTGTAGAGGGACAGCACTAGGTGTGGTATGAGTTAACAGAAACTATTTTGAAAAGTAGTCAAATATTCTCTGAATGTCTATAACCTACTAAAATGCAGACCCCTAAGTGTACCTGTGGAACTCAGAGCTGCAGACTATTAAAGATGGAAGGAATGTTATTCATGACCTGATTCAACCTTCTCATTTCAGAGTGGTGTGTGGGGTTAAGTGGCTTGCTCCAAGGTACACAGAGTTGGGGGCAGATCTGATGTTTGAGTCTAGATTGGCTGCCCCCTAGTTCCCTTCTGCTTCCATTAAATCAACTTTTCACATTGCCTCAGGCAGACCATAAGCCTCAGAGAGAGGGAGCATGACCTGGAAGAAATAGGACTAGATGGAGAGTCAGAAGAGAGCATTTAATAAGAGGCACAATTCCAGGATTGTGTCAGGCACAACTCCAGAATTTCTACTTTTATTATCTTATGTTGTCTCCATAACAACCACTTAAACAAGGTTTTATGATTCTATACTTTCTGATTTTTTAAAAAAAAATGAAAACATGGCATATAAATTGAAGACTATGGGGTACCCATCCTCAATTCCATATCCCTCCTTTTCCAGAAAAAATACTACCACCTTGAACCCGGCATTTCTTTAGCCCCTGAATGATTTTATATTATTACACTTTATAAGTATACTTTAAAACATTGAATAATATCTTTCAATTTTAAAAATTTTATAATAATCTTACTCTAAATGTAGGATTTGGCAATCACTTTTTTTCTCTCTCAAAGAAAGATTTTGAGATTTATCCAAATCTATTTCATTTACTATTTCTTACTTTTAAATAGACCTTTATTTTGTAATGCAATGATTGTCTCAATGACCTTTTGAAGTAGGTAATATTTCCCTTTTATAGATGAGGAAATTCAGGTATTCAAGAATCAGTTGTAAATCCATAATTTTTAACCAGTCCACCTGCCTCCTTCTAGTATAAACCTCAGAAAGCTTTATGCTAGAATAAAACTTTGTCT
Source organism: Plecotus auritus (assembly GCF_963455305.1). Lineage (NCBI taxonomy): Eukaryota > Metazoa > Chordata > Mammalia > Chiroptera > Vespertilionidae > Plecotus > Plecotus auritus. The sequence continues at coordinate 166,787,548 of NC_137773.1, forward strand.
TTTATATGAGTAACATTGGAAGCCTTTCCACTTCATTGCTGACTTATGAATATGAGCGAGGTTTATAGTTGATCAATTTTAATAATGACCTTCCTGTATTTATGTTTACTTCTTATATCCATGCCATTTGCCATATGACTTGCTGCTCCTACTATCAAGACACAGAGTTCCCCTTTATTGCATCTTAAATCTGGTCTTGCATTGTAACTTAAGAATGGAGTAGAAGGGATGTGTGCCAGTTTCAAGCCCAGGCTTCACTCTCTTTGGAACCTTATGATCACCATGTGAGCAATTCTAGGCCAGCCGGTCGGGAGAGGACAGACTGGTGACCCCTCACTGGACCAGCAGCCAGTCAATCACCAGACACGTGAATGAGGCCATTCTAGACTGAGAACCACAGGTACATGGGTGAGCCCAGCTGAGATCAACTCAGCTTGGCCCAGAGCAAAACAACCATCAGTCTACACACAGAGTCATGAGCTAAACATGCCCCCTTGTTTTAAATCACTGTGTTTGGAGTGGTTTATTATGCAGAAACAGCTGACTGACACAGGATTTAAATCGTCATGTTTTGAGCAAGGATAATTAAAACAATTGCTCTGACTGCATTTATAATGAAAAATACAGATTTGTTCTTATGCAATTTCAGAAAAGTGTGCTGACCTGAGTTTTCATCCTCTTCTGCTTAAGGAAATTGTCAATGTACATTTCAAGGTCATCCTGGTCAAATTCTCAAAGCCAAAACTGTTTCAACAATACTTTACAAATACTAATATAATTTAAGTTCATCATATTAATGTGTATCAGGAATAACTAAACACTTGCAAATGTTATTTTGAACTAATTAATTTCATTTTAAAATAAGTGGCATTTTCTTGTTTTAAAAACATTGCATGTTCATTAATGAAGACATTTTTTTTAAAAGTACAAAAAATAAATGTTTTATAGAGCTTATAATCTCATCAACCCAGAAAGAATTGTTTGACATTTAGGCTGACTTAGAGTTTCCTTAAATGGTTTTCCAAATTCAGACAGGTCCAACTGGCCTCCTGCAGATAGAAATATACTCTAAATGTAAATGAGAACACTTCTGAATATGGTCTGAAAATATAGCTATGTGTTACACACACACACACACGCACACACACACACACACTCACACTCACACAATTACTTCATCACAGGGGTTTCTTGAAAATATTTTTTTCTTATTTGGGGGGAGGAGTATTTGTAAAAGCAAATCACAATGGAAAGCGGCAGCAGTAAAAAAAAAAGAATTATGTTATCTTCTGATTGCCTGTGATTTGAATGTCAAATATAATGTTCTAAGTTCTTCTTAGAGTAATCAAAACATTTGGAATTTTTAAAAAATATATTTTATTGATTTTTTTACAGAGAGGAAGGGAGAAGGATAGAGAGTTAGAAACATCGATGAGAGAGAAACATTGATCAGCTGTCTCCTGCACACCCCCTACCAGGGATGTGCCTGCAACCAAGGTACATGCCCTTGGACCGGAATCGAACCCGGGACCCTTCAGTCCGCAGGCCGATGCTCTATATCCACTGAACCAAATCGGTCAGGGCAGCATTTGGAATTTTTGTCACAAGCGGACCCACAGTTTCTAGAATAAGATAAAAAACAATGTTAATTTTTGAGTGCTTATATGTGCTGTGCTGAAGTCCCTACATTTGTTATTATTTTCTCTCTAAATAACATTTGGAGGTAGGTAATAATATTAACTTTATCTTAAAGATAATAAAATAGAACTTAGGGAGGTTGAAGCACCTTTTAATTAATATTGGAGTTGGGATTTTATCCGTCGCCAATGTTATTCTGGCAGCCGCTCTGCCACAGAATTTCCAAGGTCCTGAGATTCTGGAAGGGTGTCATTATTGAACTTTGTGTGATCCTATTACACCAAAAAAATATGGGACCGATGCGGAATATTTCTTATTAATGTTAGTAGGGAAGGACTTCTGCTTATGTACTTAATGCATCAATTAGATATATTTAACAATAATCATAGACCTAAAAATTTGTGTCCCTATAAAATATGTTTTGATGCTTCCTTTTAATAATAGTAGGTGAATCATATTTCTATAGCCTAAGACACAGCATGCACTGGTGGGAATAATACTGGATATGTAGTCGCATGAACCTGGACTTAATTATTAATTCCTAGCTGTGCAATGAGATAGGGGCATGCATGTTTGTTACTTCCCATAGATTAGACCAAACATACAGAGGCACCTCTTAGAAGCCCAGAAGTAAAAAGCCGTTGACCCAAACTTGCAAAATTGCTTGGTTTTATCATTTAACATTGAGATGTGTGATGCTAAACAACAAGAATAAAAAGGAAGGAAGGAAGGAAGGGAGGAAGGAAGGAAATAGAACAGAAATTAAATTATTTAAACACAAGAAAACATGATTTCATTTAAATGTCTCTATGTCCAGGTTTTCCTGAAAAGCAGAATATCAAGCAATAGAAGTCTGGCCATGAAAATTTCTTTGGAGATTTCAACATTAGCAAATGTTATGCCAGCCAATTCTTAATCAGCCCTGCTCAATGGGGCTAGTCCTCTTGGAACAATACTTTGGGGAATCTTGTGACCACCATGCTGCCAGGAAGGTCAAGTCATATGGAGAAGTGACATAAGAGAGAGCCGAGGAACAAACTGGGAGCTAGAGTGAGGCTTCAGACATAGATGACCCGAATTCAGTAATCCCAGCCAGCCCTCATCTATTTAAGGCACCTCAGAGAGGTCCTAGACACTGTGCAATGGAGTTGAGATGTCCCCTAATGCATACTTCTTGAATTATTAACCTACAGAATGGTGAGCAAATAAGCCACTAGGTTTTAGTGTGTTTTTTTTTTTTATTTTCACCCCCATCCCCCCAAAAAAAACACACTCGAAAGATTTGCTTTCCATTTTCTGAGCTTGTTCAGTTTTGTATCCTTTTCTAGCTGACTCAACCTCATCTCTTATTTTGCTCACGATACATATATAAGTCTCTGAGAATTTTCCATAACTTCCATGTGGTAGCTGTTGCAGGCATTTATCTTACCTGGCTTACTGACACTCAATTCTTTGGTCAGCCCATGCTCAACAGAACCAAGAACGTATCAAAGAAGCAAACCTCTGGTTTTCTGAAATCTAACCACGATTACTTTTATGTTTCTTTGGTTGTGTACATCTAGGTTGATGTGGGGACATGTGAGGCAATATATTTCCAGCATCCCTAAAGCAATTCGGGTCAAAAGTTTCCTGTCCCCAGGTATTTCCTTTAGCTTTTCCTAAGGTACCACTTAATTTCTGGGCTAAGGTCTGAAGAACACCATTTAATGACAAAATGTATTCCAAATTAAAATGTTATCACAATACATTCATACATTTTTTAAATTTCTTGTCTAAAGTTTTACATATGTCTCTGTTTTCCCCGCTTGACCCCACCCTCCTCCACAGCCATTCCCACCCCAGGCAAGCCCCCACCACCCCAGTGTGTGTGTCCATTGGTTATGCTAATCATTCATACATTTTAAAGAATCTAATTGAGCCTGATAATCTAAATTTTTCTGCTAGTTATACTAAAAGGTGTGTTCTACAGTATCTTGCACTTGACATGTGGCTGATTTTCTGCTGGCTTGATGAATAACTTAATAACCAGACAGTTTGGATCCATTATCTCATTTTGATACTAAGAGTCAGATTTTAATGAACTCCATGGATAACATCAGTTTAGACATAGATGGATTTTATGCTGTTATTTTAGATATAACATTATGAATTAACAAATATTGGACTTGGTTCCTATATTGTGAAGATTGAAATGTAACCATATCTTTTCCAATCTTTGGATTCATGATCTAAAATTATACTAAAAAGAGAAAACCTGGGAAAGAAATACGGAGTCAATTTTTTTCAAGAAAGCTGGAGAGTCTTAAACACTATTTTTTTTGTTTTGTTTTTATTTTTAGCCTTTTGGGTGGAGGTTTAATGATATTTCACTTTAACTTTAATAAGAAATTTGAGCATATTTTCACATGTTTACTGGCAACTTGGATAGCTTTCTTTGTGACATTTCTATTTAAACCTTTCGCTTATTTTTTTCTATTTAACTGCTATTTGAATGGACTTACAAAATTCTTTATACATAAGAATAAGAGTCCTTTGTCAGATGGATGAACTCAAGTATTTTCTCTCCATCTGCAGCTTACCTTTTTTCTCTCTTAATGATCACTGTTTATGAAATTGAACTATTTGAATCTTAATTAAATCAAACACATCAGTTTTTGTATTTTTTTTTATGTATAAAGAAATCTTTGCCTTCTCCAAAGATTTAAAGACATTCTCCTGTGCTTTCTCCTAAATTTTTTATTTCTTAACTTTTCATATTTAGATCTGCAAGCCATTCTGGAATAGCTTTTGTTTATAGTTTGAAGTAGAGATCAAGATGCATTTTTTTCAATAAAAATATCCAGTTCACCCAATATCGTTTACTGGAGAGACCGCACTTGTCCCACTGCACTTTAGTGCCCCTTTTTCATACATCGATGGACCATCGAGGTGTTCTCAGGACTCTCTTCTGTTTCTGAGTCTATGTATGTACCCTTACACCATGCCCATGTTGTCATGATTACTGCAAGTGCATGATGGATCTTGAGAGTATCTTTCATTGTTTTTGAAATTTATATAAATTTAAACAAATAGTGCTGAACTGTTTTTAAGATATGGGCAATTGACTCTTAATGAATTGCTTATTTCATTTTCTAATTTTCTATTTTGGTATTTATATTACTGGACTGTAAAAGCTTTTGATTTAATAAACATGCAATTCTTTTGGTTACTATATTGCAAATAATATGCATAGTTTGTGGTTTCTTTTTTACTTTTGCTTATTGTATTTCAACCTACAGTGGTCTCAAATTTTTATATCATAAGATTAATATACTTTTTCTTTTATATTTGGAAAAGTGTTATTTTCTTCAAAATGAGACAACATCTTTTCTAGGTTATTATGGCTTTTTGTTTACATAGAAGTTTTAATCTACCTAGAAATTGTTTTGCATACCATGTACGATGATGGAAAGACAAACTGATTATTTTTTTCCCAAATAGGGAAATATTTAATCACATAGTAATTATTAAATAAGAATTTTCTTCATTTATCATTTGACTAAAGTTAGCTGCCCAAATCATAAATATACATGAGTGTATGTTTTAAGTTTTCAATAAGAATTTTAATACACTTATAAGAGAAGAAGGAATGTACATAATTAGAGAGTAAAGATGAAAGAAAAGCAAAAGTTGCGGAGAGTGGATAAAAGGCAAGGTTGTTCAAGGTCAAGAATACGGTAATGGCAGAGAACGAAGGCAGCTTCTCAGGTGATGCTGGGCAGGAACTGGAAAATTACAGTAGAGCTTCGTGAACTTCTCAAGTGTTTCTTAAATGTATATCATGAGCACCATTTGGGGGTTTGGTAAATGTAGATTCTGATTCAGTGGTTCTTGGGTCAGGCCTGTGATTAGGCATCTCTAACATGACCCAGGTCGTAATAAGGCTGCTGGTCTGCAGACTGCGTTTTGAGTTGTAAGAGGCGAGAGCATGTGGGCCTTGATGCTTTTCTCCACATCCATGCATTCTCTGGTGTGGAATTGTCTCTGACACCTGGCTCACACTCATTAATTCACTTCTTGACATCTTCCTGGTAGACTCTCTGTTTACTTGCACCCACCCTGCATTTGCTTGAACCATAATTGATAGACTCTTTTGTCCTTCCTGACCCAGGTGGTACTGTTTTGTCAATTGGAGCAGGTTTGATGCCATATGCTGGCTCTTTCTCCTGCATCATTTCGTGATGCCAGTCCAATTCAGTGAAACCAGATATCACTCTCTGCTTACTTCCAATAACACTGGGTTGCACTTAATCGAAAGCCTGGCATTTAATTCTGCATTTAGAAAAGAAAAGATGATCTTTTTAGGTGGGAGCCCCAATATTTTGTTGAATTTAGAGAATGCCAACGTTCTTGGAAAATAAAATAATGTTAGAGACTCTAGTAGAAATAAACAATATTACTATTTTTTTAAACATTGAGCTTCTTAGCTTTCATATTGTTTTTGAGGTTGTCATTGTATACTCTTTTCTTAACATTTTAGTTATTTATCATTAAAACTTGCTTAAAAACTCACTGTGAAAATATGTTGTTAAGCAAAACAAACAAAAAAAACAAACCAAAACAAAAGCAGATATAATTACATTTAAGTAAGAGTATCTTTTGAAATTAATAGATTTATTAATATGCATCATCAAATCTTTTCAGATTTGTGTTTTCAGAATCTTTATTGACAAAGAAAAATAACAAGTGTCTGCTATTTTAACTCACTAATAATTATTGTTTTTATTTTTTTGCATGCAACAGATAATTAATTTTGGTATCAAATTGCCTTCTCAGAGAAAATATTTATTTGACTGTTAAATAAGTCAGGCTAGAAACCCAGCCATTAAAAAAAAAATCTGATTCAATCCTGTAAACTTGGTTTCAACATAGGCAAGGATGGATTGTAATTAGGAGACCCCATGAGGGAATGGCTGTATAGAATAAACCAGGTAATTTTTCCTGAGTCAGATCACTACTGTGAGTCAGAACTGGGGCCAAGAGACCTCAAGAGAGAAGTGCCACCAGCCTACTGGTCTCTGAGTTGGAAGACATCATCACTGCTAAGGATTGTCCTAAGTAGCTTCTCTGACTCTTACATGGGCATGAATAAAAGTGATTTAAATTTTCTAATAATCAGCAAAGAAGCCTCAAAATGGCAGACATACTTATTTAGCTTTCTTGTTGATGTAGACTACATCCCGGTTTCTCTAATGGGAATGGGAGAAATGCTGTTGATGACATTTCTCAAGACCACGCATGAATCTCTAATAGTATTCTTGTCTTGAAGCACTTTCCAAAAAAATTGGAAAACTTCAAGACTTTATTGGCTTTGTCACCCTTCATAATACTTGTTACACATTTTTTTTTTTTTTGCATTTTTGTAGACTCTGAGACACTTTGGGGACCCTGAGATAGTTTGGCCTTTAGAATCTCATAAAAATACACTGACAGGGATGATTTGTCAGTAATTCTTGTTTTCTACTTTCAAATAAAATTCCTCCTCTTTGACATAGAGATTAAGGTTTCTTTTCCCAGCCTTTATTTATTTATTTTTTTAATATTCACATTGAACTCAGTGTGATATTTGCTTCTAACTGGCACCATTCAATGTGATGTGCCAGTGTCCCTCCATTATTGCTGTATATTAATTTTGATTAGACAGGAGGTGCCTCTGTGAGCCTTGACTTCCTGCCAGTACAATCAAATATGAGCTGTGGGAATGGAAAGCAAATGTTACTTTCTAAACCCGAGTGAGGAGTGTGTTACTTATAACTTATTTAAAAAGTGAATTGTGTTTCAGTTAAGTGATTACAAATGTCTTTATTGGATAAAGGATCTAAAATGGGCACCCAGTTAATATTCTGCTCCTTCCTGGTCCATGAATAATACAATTGCAAAATTTCTTCTTTCAACAGCCCTGTTGTCATTGAGGGAATAGTGTCCCTCCCCCTCCCCGCCCCCCCAAATCCATACATTGAAGCCCTAACTCATAGGGGTGGGGCTATTAGGGAGGTAAAGTTAAATGCATAGGGTGGGGCCCATAGCCACACCTAAGAACATGAAGAGCACAACCAGAAAAAAGGCCATATTAGGACAGTGTGAGAAGGCAACTGAATTCTTGAACTCACCTCCAGAACTTGAAAAATACATTTCTGTTGTTTAAGCCACTCAATCTGAGGTATTTTGTTATGGTAGCCCTAGCAGATGAATACACCCATTTTCCACATTTTGCTAATTTTTGAATAATTCTTCCTTTCAGAGTAAACTTGTGGAAATTTGTGTGCAAGAGCAAATGGAAATTTTAAAAAAAGACCATGTGGATTGGCTTGTTCTGAAACCTTGAACTGTAGTAATGTACATCACGTGGGAGTGAGGAGACCTATAGAATCCATGGTGGTTTCACAGCCTAGCCAGATTACAAGCTCTTCTCTTGGGCTGGAAATCCCTCATCGTTCTGCCTCACCATGTATGAGATTCAGCTGTGATTTATAGTCACAATGTGTATAGTAGAGTCAGACTGAATCCCCTAGTATTTACTAATATGTTTAATTAATTTTTATTTTGGAAAAATAATTTTTAACTTATTTGTACATGTACCCATCACCACCCCAGTGAAAAAGGAAATATTTGAATACACTTAAGACCCTGTTAGAGCCAGAAGTATGTTCTATTTGTTTTAATAGCCACAAACCTATTCTGGTACCTGGCTTACAGGAGCTTTCTGGGATATATTTGAATAACAAAGTGAGTAAGTGAATGAATAATTCACTAATTAAATCTCATAGAGACATTTCAAAGTATGCTGCCTCTGTGAAACAGATACAACATCAAGTAAAGTATGCTGAGTTTCAATAATTTGGTTAAGTCACTGTGACGTATTATAGCTCTTGCAATGGGTCCTACTATACCCAATGCAAGAGCTAAGTCCCTGTTAGTCAAAGATCCCCTATTCCTGAAAAAAGATTTACCAGTGAAGGCTGCTGATGGCACCTGAAATAAATAACAGTTCTAGGGTCTTCTCTCACTGATTTTCTAGCATTTGCCTCTCTTTCTCTCTCTGTCTCTCTCTCTCTTTACGTTAAACAGAAAGCTCTTAAGATCCTGTCAAGGGGAACAATTAGGTTTTATGCAGCCAGAGCAGCATTGCTATGTTAGTTGCAAATTATATTAGGATGAGAACATCAACATAAATCAACCTCCCCTTCTTTTATTATGGGAGTGTAATGTACAATTAAACTTTGCATTTTTTTTCCCCAATGAAAGAAATGCTTAAACTTGTGTAGGATTTCTCTCCATGTTATTAAGGTGTACTCTTCTTAATTTTGTTTCTAATGAGAGACATGGTCATAAATCTTTGACAAGGGAGAAATTGACTATAGGATTAGAGAATATTGAATGTCTTTTGTCTATCTGAAATCTCTTTCTCTGAATACAGCAATGGAGTCAGAACCCAAAGAAAGTCATCTGTTTTATAGAGCAACACTTGGCAGCCTCTTTATACATAGTTAATCATTTAATCCTCATACCAATGGGGTGAGTTAGATATAATTATCTCCATTCCAAAGAGAAGGGACTAACTTGGATGGCGGTGTGCATATCCTCACCCAGATAGGAAATGCTAGAATTTATTAATATCCAGGTTTGCTGGCATCCTTTCAATCCAAATACGTAGAAGAAATATTTGACGGGGTTACAATGAGGTATTATGGATATATTAGTTGCAGTAATGTTTACACGTACTGAATTTAAAGTAAATATTCTCCCTTTTGCCAACTCCCATTAAAAATTTGAGGAGTTAAAATAGATTATGATCATAAACTTGCCATTTATTGAGTACGATTTTGTGTGCCAGACAATGGGTTAAGCTCTTTACATGCTTTAATTTATAAATTCCTCAGAAGAAATGATGTAGATGCTATTATCTATATTTTACAAATGAGGTGAATGTGACCCAGAGAAGTTCAGTAATTTACTCTAGGTCCATAGGTTTAGGTGGTAAAAGTGGAGTCAAACCAGGTCTCTGATTCTAGAGCTACATCCTTAACCATCTGTAACACAAACTCAGATTCCACTCCCAGAATAGCTTTTTCAGGTTTTATCAGTGACCCTAGACCAGTGAATGGAACTAAGGTGAGACTAAGTTTGGGGGTAGGGCTGAAACAGGGGTAAGTTTCTACTAAACATGCAAAATGGCAGGAGTTTCACAATATGGGTCTTGAAGCAGTGTATATAACCCATGCAGGTGTCCTCAAACTATGGCCCGCAGGCTACACGCGGCCCGCCAAGGACATGTATCTGGCCCGCTGGGTGCCGCTGCCTGTCCTGCTTAGCAGCCGACTCATCCCGGGCCCACAGTGTGCATAGGAATTTGTTCATAGTTTTTTTTTTTTTTTTTTTTAAACTATAGTCCGGCCCTCCAATAGTCTGAGGGACAGTGAACTGGCCCCCTGTTTAAAAAGTTTGAGGACCCCTGCTGAGTATGGATTGGAAAACCTATTTCAACAAGAGCACACAGGCAAACTTGAGATTGTAAAGCCACAGGGCCATGTTGCTTCTCTCTTGAAAGTTAAGAAATCCATTTGGTGATAGTGGGTAGTCACCAGAAATTGGAGAGGTGTTCTTAGTCTTCATTCCAGGAGCACAGAGCCAATTAAAAAAAAAAATTGTTTGTTTGACAGGGTTACATTACCATTTTATAATGCCCCACCTTAACATTTTTTTTCTCCATGTTCAGTAAACAACCAGCTATTTGTAGAGGCACCTATCAAAAATAAACACTGTTTTGTCATTAATCTCTGAACATCCATCCGGAGACTTTCCTGGGTGATTTCCCACCACTTCCTCCCCTTCTGTCCTCCCTCAAGCATCATTATCAAGCTTATTTTATTTAGGGCCTTGGTGGTCAGCCTCATTCCTTTTTTTCCTAAATTTAAATTTAGAGTAGGGCTGCCCAATACAGTACCTGCTATCCACATGTAGCTATTTCAATTTTCAAAAATTATATAAAATTAAAAATTTATTTTCTAGTTCACTAGCTTCAATGGATATGTCTAGTGGCTACCATATTGAACACTGCAGCTATAGAATATTTCCATTATCAGTGAGCATTCTTTGGGCTGCACTGCCTTAGAGCTTTGATTTTCTAGAGAAGATATCTCGTGATGAATGTTGTGGTCCCTCCATTGCATATCTTTTCATGGTGTGCCCTGCAAATAGTGCTATTCCTTACAAAAAAATTATATATACCTTTGACTCACTGCCATCAAGTTTGACGATCTGACTTGCTTTGCTCAATGAACTATTAACACAATAAAAATGTGGACCTTCTAAGAGGAAACATTAATAGCTAGTGTGTACCTTGCCGTGAGATCTTTTTCTCAGTAATGATGCAACTGGGATTGAAAATGAGGCTGTTTCTAGGTCCCCAAGTGAAGGTGACACGGAGTAGAGCTGAACACATTCATAATAAATATTTAATGTGGAAGAAAATGAACTTTTAATTTTTCACCTCACTATTGTTAGTGTCCCTTATTATTACATACTAACCTAACTTCAGCTGACATTCAAATATGGCTCCTCTTTCAATATTGGAGAGATGAAAACAGGGATACTAAGTGATTTCATCAGTGATGTTCTGTAGAGGGCTGGGCTGGAAGCCAATGTAACAGGCACAGACCATAAGATGATGCAGTTGACAATCAGGTTCACATATTATACAGGGAACAAAAGGTTTGCCCTTGAGTGAATTGGTTAAGCCAGTGGTCGGCAAACTGCGGCTCGCGAGCCACATGCGGCTCGCGAGCCGCAGTTTGCCGCTCTGTTGACTAATGAGTTTGCCGACCACTAGGTTAAGCCATATAACAGGACAAGAACCAATAATTTTGGAGTTCATTCTATTATCAAGTGCCCATAACTTGAGTGATTTTTATCTGTAGGGTGTGAATAGCTGTCATATAAAGAGCCCTCTGTGTGGCTGCTTAGGATGTCTGACTGCTTTCTGTAGTAAGTTGCCTCTTTTCATTTATTTTCATAACCTTTCTGGTGTCTGTGGGGTCGAGGGTGGAGGGAGATTTTTCTCTTATTATTTCTAAGATATTTTTTCCTTTCCAATACAATCTTTGTAGTTTGCAGTTAGATCAGTGCAGTAATAATACATGTGACTACACAGGAAGGGATTGCGGATTTTGAGATAAACTAAGCAATAAACTGACTTGGGTCAGCCCGAAGAAGAGATATAGGAGGTGAAGGGAGCTCAAGTTCTCAACTTGGTATGTTCTTTTTACTTTTATACTTGGATTCTCATATTGACTGAAAGAAAACTTGAAAATCATCATTTTCTTGTAGGTTGGATCCTTGCTAGCCATGGTGAGCTAAATGAAGAGAACTATGGAGAGTTAGAGACTCACATTTGAATACCTTGTATATTAGGGTCAGTAAAATTTTGAGATTATCACTGATATAACTCTGTAAAAAATGTATTTTTGAGCTAAAATCTCCCAAAGAAAGAGCCATTATCTCATGTGATTGAAAGAGCACTGATCCAAGGAAGAGATGTCCTGGCAATGATACTAACAGTATGTAAAGATTAAGGGACTGCCTTCATCTATATGATCTCTGTTCCACTATCTATAAACTGAACACTTTATCTAGATAAGTGCCTCTAACTTGTGAATGATTTTTAACAAAATTATTGACCCAGTTTTAATAATACACTAGAGGCCCGATGCATGAAGATTTGTGCAAGAATGGGCCTTCCTTCCCCTGGCTGCCAGCACCGCCTTTGCTCCGGCTGGAGCCGCCTTTTCGCTCCGGCCCGTAGCCACCTTTCCACCTTCCCATACTGCCCCGAGGCCTGGAGCAGCTGGGGAGATGCAGAACGCCTGTGTCATCACCATGGCGATGATGCAAACGTCCTGCCCCACCCCCAGCTTCTCGGCTGCCTACATATGCAAATTAACCATCTTTGTTGGTTTAATTTGCATATTCACTCCTGATTGGCTGGTGGGCGTCGTGAAGGTACAGTCAATTTGCATCTTACTCTTTTATTAGTGTAGATATATCATGTACCTTGGTATATTTTTTAAAAAATGTGTGTAAGAATTTACACACAAACTGTAAATGTTTATTGATATATCACAGCCACATTTTTATATACTACTAAAGTTAAGACTATTAATCTGAATTACATTGTTTTAAGTTAAGGTGCTAATTGTTATTGTCAGAAAAACCACTAAGAAAATAGCTCAAAAATGTATTAAAAGAAAAAAGGCAATAAAATGAAAATTGTGGCTCTAGAAAATATCTACTTGACACAAAAAAGGCAGTAATGTAGTAATATAGGGACAAAGGCATAAGATGTATCGAAACAACAGCTATAAATACTGCTGTATAAGTAATTATATTAAATGTAAATGTAATAAACATTTCATCAAAATGTGGAGATTGCCAGGATGACTACAAAAACATAATCCAAATCTATGCTGACTAAAGTGTCACACCTTATATTTGAAGAAAAAAACAGGTTAAAAGCAAAAGGATGGAAAGGGTATACCATGGAAACAGCAACCTAAAGGGAGTTAGCATCACTATACTAATATTAGGAAAAATCAACTTTAAGACAAAAATTTTTATTAGAAAGCAAGGAGGATTTTTCTGATGATAGAAGGGTCAGATAAAATGGGAAGATGTCTATATAATAAAAGACCAATATGCAAATTGCAGGACAGCGGAACAACTGGTCACTATGACACGCACTGACCACCAGGGGGCAGACACTCAATGTAGGAGCTGCCTCCTGGTGGTCAGTGCGCTCCCATAGGGGGAGCACCACTCTGCCAGAAGCCGGGCTCATGGCTGGCGAGTGCAGCAGTGGTGGCACAGTGGCGGTGGCAGGAGCCTCTCCTGCCTCTGCAGCAGTGCTAAGGATGTCTGACTGCAAGAGGGTGCAGGCCAGGCAGAGGGACCCACTGAGTGCCTAAATATTGTGCACTGGGCCTCTAGTTTTATATATATATATATATATATATATATATATATATATATATATATATATATAGTTATATATATATATATAACTATATATATATATATAACTATATATATTTAACTATATATCCCAAATACATGAAGTTTTATATATATATATATATATATATATATATATATACACACACACATATATATACATATATACATACACACACACACACACACACACACACACACACATATATATATAACTTTATGTATTTGGGATATATACATATCCCAAATACATGAAGTAAAACCTGACAGAATTGAAAAGAGAAAAAGCCAATTCAATAATAATAGTTGGGGATTTCAATACCCCACTTTCAATAATGGGTAGAACAACTATACGCAACTAGACCTAACAGACATCTATAAAACACTCCACAGAGCAATAGCAAAATACACATTTCTATGTGTGAGAGATGAGATTAGTGGCTCATTCTTTCATGTGCATATAACACATTATGCAGGGTAATCCACATGGTAGGCCATGAAAGAAAAAGAAGTCTCAAGAAATTTAAATTTTATTTTAAATAAAAGAATTAAATAAATTATTTTCTCTGACCACAATGAAAATAATTAGAAAGCAATAACAGACAATTTTGAGATTTGAACACAGATGACAAAATGAACACATAGTATATGTGTTATTCTCATGGTCAACAGGCTCCTAATTCGTGTCTAGAATTGTGTTCTGGGGCAGCCCAAATTGGAGAGAAAAATCCCTGACATTTTTAATAACATATATATACACACAGACACACACGCACACACGCACGCGCGTGCGCACACACACACACACACACACACACATTTCAGGTTTTGATTAGCTTAACCAATCAGTTGAAGTGTGCATTTAACATCATCAGGTGTGCATTTAAGTCATGAAAAAGTATTTCCAGTTTTAGTTTTCACTGAGTTTTAAATGGTTTCTGGCTAATTTTCTACCTAATGTTGATCATTAGCTGGATACCAAATGCTCTCCTAATTGTCAGAGTAAGAAGAGTCCAGAACTTTGAAGACAGTTGGTTAAAGTTAGCATAGATAGAAGCTAAAGAAAAGAGAGAGAGAGAAAGTAAATAATAAAGGACTTAATCATGATTAAAACAGTATTAGGGCAGTCATGTCTAAAATAATTTTGGATTACAGACATGAGTATAATGAATATACTCATCTTTGGGGTGGGGAAGAAGTGTGTTTAGAAATTCATATTTTCCAAAGGGAGGCGATTGGATTCAGTGGGCGTCATACTGTACAAAATACTTATGAATGAGTGATGACTGAGGACTGGATTAACCAGTTTATGTCACTTTTCACTCCACTCTTCTCATTACCATTAATGAGAAAGCACACATAGTTTGAAGGGAACATTTGATTTTTAGCCTATACTTCTGGGCTTATCCTCTTGATCCTTTTAATACTATTACCCTGTACACTTTAAGCAATTCAAATTAGAAGTAAAGGAAATTGAATTTCTTCTGTGACCTTTTGAATAATGAAGTGTCCCTAAGTTCTGTGCCTTTTTTTTTTTTTTTTTTTTTAGTCTAAGGAATATCCACTCTTAGCATTAATTCATTCATCTGCCATGTTACCCCAGAATATCATTGAGAAGATTTTCACTGGTTTCTCCCAACTAAAGAATCCAGTTCCTTCCTGAATGATTTCTTGGCAGACGGAAGCCATGGTATGCGATAATGTTGTCTTTCCAGTTTGTGAAGTAGACCTTTCTTCCTTCCCTGATACATTTTTTTTTGTTGTTGTTGTTAATCCTCACTTGAGGATATTTTTCCCATTAATTGTTAGAGAGAATGGAAGGGAGAGGGAGAGACAGAGAGAAACATCGATGTGAGAGAGACACGTTGATTGCCTCCTGCATGCACCCCGACCAGGGCAAGGGAACTTGCAATCAAGGTAGATGCCCTTGACCGGAATCAAACCTGGGACCCTTCAGTCCACAGGCCAAAGCTCTATCCACTGAGCCAAACCTACTAGGGCCCTTCTACATTCTTGAGGCCATTATTATACAAAAGAAAATTTCACATTACAATAGAAATTAAATATAGACAGGAAAGAATGATAATATGAAATGGTTTATTCATATAGTTTTGTTTTATTTATAGCACAAGACATCTGATCTAGCTAACCATCATTATTCCTCCTCATCAGAAATCGAAGGCATTTTTACACACCAATAATGAATTCTCAGAAAGAGAAACTAAAATAACAATCCCATTTACCATTGCAACAAAAAATTAAGATGCTTAGAAATAGCCCTAGCTGGTTTGGCTCACTGGATATAGCATTGTCCTGAGGACTGAAGAGTCCCAGGTCCAATTCCAGTCAAGGGCACATGCCCGGGTTGTGGGCTTGACCCCCAGTAGGGGGCATACAGGAGGCAGCCGATCAATGATTCTCTCTCAATGTTGATGTTTCTATCTCTCTTTCCCTCTCCCTTCCTCTCTGAAATCAATAAAAATATATATTTTTTAAAAAGATACTTAGAAATAAACCAAGGAGGTAAAAGTCCAGTACTTGAGTTGTATTTTTTAAAAAGCAGGAAGAATTACCCTGATTAATACACCCACCATTCAATTTTATGGCTGGAGAATATGGGTGGATGAATAATAGATATATATATATTTTTTACCAAACTCTGGAACATGGTAAGATGAGTTTTTAGGGTAGGAGATGACTTTACATTTAATCAATTAATTTTGATCTGACTGTAGTTAATAAGAAAGGATTATGCCAGTTGAAAGTTGGGATATGCAGCTGGAGCTCAGATGAAAAGATAAAGCTGGAAACATAGTCGTAGGAATCGTTGGCCAGGATTTCTGCAGCTCTCTCTCTACATTTACAAAGCGCTCTCTAGATAGCCTTTATTCCCCAGAGAGCAGCAAGAGAAATTTAAGGAACAATGCAAATCTAATCACGTCACGCCCCTTCTTAAAGTTCTTTGTTTCCCATTTTCTTTCCTGTGTTTTCCAGCATGTTTACCGACATTTCCTTCTCCTTTCTGTCTGTGTCTGTCTCTGAAACATTTTCCTCCTTCCTATGCAGTCTTTTCAGTCAGCCAATTTATTCTTACCCTTCTGGCCTCATCCACACGGGAGGCTTTCCCTGCTGTCACTCAAGTTAGGTAAGAACCTGCTGTGGTATATTTTTAAAGCCCTGTCCACAGCATGCATCACAGTGTAATTAACTATCTTTGTTCCTTGGGCTATAATTGGGTTAGTACTTATTTTCATGTAAAATCCACAAAGACAAGGTCTGTGCAATGTTGGACTCCCCAGTACCTACAACAGTGCCTGGCACGAGGTAGACTCTCATTATTAAATGAGTAAATCAATGAATATATGGCTAAAGAAATTAATATCCACAAGAATTTTTGTGATATTTAAATTATTTTATACAACAGGAGTCACTTTGACAAGGATTCAAGATTAATCTTATTTGTATTTTAAATTTTTCCTTCTATCATTCTCTGATGTTGGATTTCTTAGCTTCCCTCCCCCCCACTTCTGCTTAAGCTAGTTTTTTTTTTAATTTTATGGAATGTTAATTAATTTTAAATTTATCTTTTAATTACAGTTATCATACAATATTATATTAGTTTCAGGTGTACAACCCAGTGATTAGACATGTATATACCTCATGAAGTAATCACCCTGATAAATCTAGTACCCATCTAACACCATAGCTAGTTATTACAATATATTTTTTTCATTATTTTATATTTATTTTTATTGTTTTTAAATTAATCTTAATTGTTTAGAGTATTACAGATGTTCCCCTTTTTTTCTCTCTTTGCCCTCCCTCCACCTGGCTCCATCCCACCTCAGGCCTTTACTACACTATGGTCTGTGTCCCTGGGCAATGCATACATGCATATAAATTCTTTGATTAATCTCTTCCCATTTGCCCCTTCTCGCTTCCCCCCTGAGATCCCTCAGTCTGTTCCATGCCTCCATGTCTCTAGATCTATTTTGTTCATCAGTTTATTTTGTTCATTAGATGCTGCATATACATGAGATCATGTGATATTTGTCTTTCTCTGCTGACTTATTTCGCTTAGGATAATGCTCTCCAGGTCCCTACCTGGTCTCTCAAAGGGTAAGAGATCCTTCTTTTTCACAGCTGCATAATATTCCATGGTGTAAATGTACCACAGCTTTCTTATCCATTCAGTTACTGATGGACACTTGGGCTGTTTCCAGATCTTAGCTATTGTAAATTGTGCTGCTATGAACATAGAGGTGCATATATTTTTTTCTGGTTGGTGTTTTGGATTTCTTAGGATATATTCCTAGTTCCATATTTAATTTTTTTGAGGAAACTCAATACTGTTTTCCATAGTGGCTGTACAAGTTAGGATGAAATCACCTATATTTTCTTGTCCTCAACAGCTTCTTGAGTCTTGGTCAAATTGAGGGTTCCTGTGTTAGTATTTGTGTGAATCTTAAGGGTGGTTTTGCTGGATTTTTACCAGGGGTCTGTCTTTGGATGTAAAGATATTTTAGAAGAGAAAGGCTGAGAGAGTGTTTCTTCCAAGCCAATCACTTTCCAGAAGTTAAATTACTTGCTCAAAACTATAAAAGACAGTTGGTTATAGAATTGTTCTCTATGGTAGTCAGACTCTATTAGTACTGTATTATTATGGCTACACACAGATGTTGTAGATAAATAGGATACTAATCCCCTAAGCCAAAGAAATGTTATCTGGACATAGTTTTAGAAACCCTGGTACAGTGTAAATACTTTAGCAAATTGGCCTGTTACAATGGAGATGACTGTGGGCTTGAAATGTAAGACAAACCAGACAAATCCTTTCTGTTGGCCACATTCCTTTCTGTTCTATTCCTCTGTTTTTGGAACTCAGATACAAAGGGGTGTTTCTCATTCTCCTTAGTTTATAGCACATTATTATATTTGTCTAGTCAGGGTTCCTCTTTATTTTATTTCTCTTTTTCTCTTCTTCCTTCCTGATCCCCATGCTTACTCTGAGCATGGACTCTGATGTGTTTGACAGGTGTTTGTAGATAAGCACATGCCTTGAGTAAGATGAGTGTTGTTTTGTGTTTGTTTCAAAAGCATGTATTGGTGATGTACTATAATTCACATTTCTTACTTAAAAAAAAATTCGGACCTATTTTTCTTACTGTTTGTATATCTAGTCTTTACTTCTAGCTAGTGGTTTTCTATAATATAAATCTATCACATTTTATTTTTTCATAAGTAATGGTAACTTGGTGTCTTCCAGTGTTTTGCTAAGAAAAATAGCAATGTTATAATAAATATCCATCTGTATGCATCCTGATAGATCTCTGAAACTATTTATTTAGAATATATATTCAGGTAAGGGATTACTGGTTGGTACATATGCACACTTAAAGTCATTTGGTTCTTCCAGAATTATTTTTAGAATAGCTATATTAGTTCACATTACTGCTGCCAGTACATGAGAGTTCTTGTTCACACATTTGCTAGTTCTGAATATTATCTACGTATTTAATCTTTCATAAATTCACAGGTTTATATTGTATCTATTTTTCCTCATTTTTTCATTGAGGTGTATTTGCCTACAATATAAAGTACAGATTTCAAATATGCAATGCAGAGTTTGACAAAAGAATAAACCTGTGTTCTACCAACCAAATCAAGATATGTAGCATTTCTATCATTGCAAATATTTCTCTTGGTTCCTTCTCTTATTGATGTTTTTATTTGAATTTTCATGGTGTGTAATGAGTTTCTGTATCTTTTCACATGTTATTATAATACATCTTGATGGTTATAGCTTCTATGTTAAATAATATCATATTTTCTATCTTATTTTCTGGTTGAGTTTTGTTGGTGTCAGAATATTTATTCTAAGTTGATCTTATATATGGTAATAGTAATGAATCTTCTATTAGTTTGATACTGTGTTTTTTTTCTGTTGTGTGTGTGTGTGTTTTAATGTAGAAGATCAAATCATCAACTAATAATGAGTTTTATGTCTTTCTTTCCAAATTTGACACTCTTTTATGTTTTTTTTTCTGTCATGTTTTAGTTTTGTGGCATAGACTCATACATTTGATATTATGTTAAACCACAGCAGTGTCTGAGGTCATTCTTTTTTGTCATCTTAAATTGGAATACATTCGAAATTTCTCTACGAAGTATTTTGCTTGATGTAGGATGGGGGTTTTAATCATTATTAAGTTAAAGATTTTCATTTATATTATTAACTCTCTGATAGTTTGTTTACATATCATAAATGGTGTTATATATTTTAAATTGACTTTTTTTAAAAAATATATTTTATTGATTTTTTTTACTGAGAGGAAGGAAGAGGGATAGAGAGTTAGAAACATCGATGAGAGAGAAACATCGATCAGCTGCCTCTTGCACACCCCCTACTGGGGATGTGCCCGCAACCAAGTTACGTGCCCTTGACCGGAATCGAACCTGGGACCTTTCAGTCCACAGGCTGACGCTCTATCCACTGAGCCAAACCGGTTTTGGCTTAAATTGACTTTTTAAAAAGGAACCATCTTTGTAATCCTGAGACAAGCCTACTAGTTCCAGATGTATTATATATTTAATCCACTATTAGAATTTTTTAAAACTAATATTCAATTTAGGACTTTATACTATATTCACATATAAGTAAAATGGACATATATGTATGTATGTATATATGTTACTTATTCTGATCTTACATAACTATCTTTGGTTTGAGTAACTTTCTCTATTGTTTTGTTTTCCTGATCTATATTTCACTGATTTCTCTCCATCATTTTTATTTTTAAAAAATATATTTGTTATTGATTTCATAGAGGAGGGAGAGGGAGAGAGATATAGAAACATAAATGAAGAGAAAGAATCATTGATTAGCTGCCTCCTGCACCACCCACACTGGGGATTGAGCCCACAACCTGGTCATGTGCCCTGACCAGGAATCAAACCATGATTTCCTGATTCATAGGTCAACACTCAACCACTGAGCGATGCTGGCTGGATTATTTCTCTCCTTTAGTATTT
Organism: Plecotus auritus; assembly: GCF_963455305.1. NCBI lineage: Eukaryota > Metazoa > Chordata > Mammalia > Chiroptera > Vespertilionidae > Plecotus > Plecotus auritus. Next base: position 166,808,263 of record NC_137773.1, read on the forward strand.
TTTAGTATATATATATATATTTTTTTTTTTCATTGAATTTATTGGGCTATAGGTTTCAAGTGCACAACTCAATACAACATCATCTGCACACTGTATGGTGTGCTCATTATCCTTATCTTATCCCTCTAACTCTCTCTTTAATTTGGTTTTATCAATTTTCCAACTTCTTGAGTTGAATGCTTAGCTTATTTGCCTTCAATGTTTGTTGGCTTTAGCTAAACATACTTAAAGTTATGAACTTCTTTTTAAGTACTGAATAGGTGCTGAGCACAACAAAAATTGGGCATAATTTCTGATGCACATCATATCTCAAAACATCTACCGGCTCCATGACTTCAGTCAAATAAAATTCTGATGAATAGTTTCTCTACCTGGAGCAGTGGTTCTCAACCGAGGGTGATTGTCTTCTCAGGAGACATTTGAGCATTTTGACAATTCTAAAATGTCTTCAGTGAAGACACATGTATTTCAGGATGACTTTGCAGTTAACCTACTTTTTTATGGAAGAATTTAAAGAATGTTAGGACTCTGGTGGACATTTTGGGAAATACTGGTCCAGATTATAATTTACATCCTAGAAACACTATTAGAGTTCAGGAAGTATTGATTATATTTTTAAAAACCTGTGTTTAGTTAGTTAGGTTCTTCAATAATCTCATTTGTTTTGGGCCTCAGCTTAGGATATGGATGAGTGAACAAGGGATTGGTGTTTTAATATACTGGATCGTCGGAAGCATGAGAAATATGGAAATAAGGGAATGGAGCAGATCACTTGGGGTGAGGTTAAAGGAGCCGCATCCGTTTCAGAGGAAGGAGCTTCCAATGGTACTTTCTGAAGAAGAGGCATGTGATCTGAGCAGGAGCATGGGTGGCTGCAGGACTGGCGTGGATAAAGTCCATAAAATAAGGTAGTCTGCACATAGAGTACAACGTTATTTTCTCGGTCAAATAATTGGTTAAAATGATAACAAGATGGCCCCTACTGTATTAAATGTTATAATGTGGTGAAAAATTCATTGCATTTTATTTTAATGGCATTATGTATAGTTTGAGTATGTAAGCAATAACAAAGACCATGACTGAACAACATAAATTGAATTTGAGTCAGAAAATGGAATCAAAGGTGATTTTTTACTTAGAGTGTGACATTGTACCAAAACCAGTAGAAGCATACACTGATTCATTTCACAAGTGTTTGGAGTCAATGTCAAAGTGATATTCATGAAGTTATTGAGGACTTGCACTGTATAGATCATCACTGCCAGATAGATACATAGGAGTAGGGAGAAGGATGTGAGAATCTATTTAATGAAGATACTCACCTTTTTTTATGAGAATCCATTTAATGAAGATGTTCACTTTCTTTGATAACCTGCTGACATTTCTCTTCCCCAAACAGCTTCAGTCCTGTCTAATCACTAGTAGAGCTCTTGTTTATCAGGAAAAAGAACCCGTAGCAGTGGGGTGTTTAGTGACATGTCCCAAATTTGATGATGAGCGCAAAGTTCTTCCATCCCCTTAGTCCATACCCCACAGAGACTTGTTGGTGAAGGTCAAGGCCCCAAGTGTTATTAAGGGATGCTTCATGATGTGTGACATACGAGAACTTGGTTTAATGCTCTGCTGTCACCAACTTGAAATTCCTAATAGTTTTTGAACAAGGTGCCTCGCGTTTTATTTTGCATTGGACCCTGAAAATTATGTAGCTGGTCCTGGCCATGATGTTAGAAGTCCACCTTTTTATGTGCTTAAGGGGCTTAGAAGCCCCTGGGACTTCTTTGAGTCTCCTTTTCATATATTCTTCATTGGAGATCAGGCTTTTGGGCTCCTTCTAGTCTCATGAATTTTGGATGATTATAGAGGCCAGGGAGCCTTCTTCAAGACAGAAAAATCCAATAGAACAGGAAGACAAGCTCAGGAAGAGAGACAGGACAGAACACGCTTACAGTTGATCCACCCAAGTCTCTGAGCATGCATAAAAAAACAGTGAGATTTGTCTAAACATTTATTATTACTGAATCTTTAGAACCAACCCCCAATGCAGATCTCCAGAAATCTGAAATAGCACAAGTCAAATCTCTGATTAACAATTTTCCTCCCCCAAACCCAGACTCAACCTCAGAGTCATTCACTTTGAATCAGTATCAAGAGAAGTATTACAATGTAGTTTTCTTTAAAACTCACTCAAGAATGTAGCCCAATCAGTATTTTGCATTCTGACCAATGAGGTTCACACTATGGAAGTAAATGAATTAGGCATCTTGAGGGAAGAATATTCTTGAACCTCTCCTGCAGGGTCCAGAATATCCTATTCTAATACACATACACTTTAAACGCTCCAGTTGTTATCAACAATAAAAGTTTTATAGGTGACTGCATTTCTCGTCTCTCCCTTGTTTAATAGGTGTAGTCCAGAAGTTGGAGCCAGTTTCCCCAACGGCTAAAACTGTTAGGATCACCAAACAAGAGTGTTCGCTGTGAAATGCATTGAGCTCAAGCAATTTACGGCTTTCATTCTCTCTTCCCATAAATGGCACTTCATTGCTCCTCCTTACGCTGGGGGGAAATGGGTTTATTGCGTTCATTTTAAGAAATATTCCCATAACACTTCTGTGGGCCTCCCTACAGTTTCAGTTATATTTCATCTTCTAAGAAGTTGCTAAATGTAGCTTCAAGCAGCTCACTCTGGTAGATGTGCTTGAGCCATTATCATCTATTTTTCAATAAAGCTGTGGGTGAAAGTGTCATTGATTCTTTTTCACCAGGAGAGAATATTAGCTTTTTATCCTCATCATATTATCTCTCTGCTTGACTGATAAAACTGTCACGCTAAAGGAAAGGCCAGGAATTATCGAGTGGGTGTTCCTTTAATTCATCGCTCACCCCCCTCTTCCAACAAATGTATTGGGAGTGTAACAGAAAATTTGTGTTTATGAAAAGAGAACAAGAGAGAGATAAATGGATGAAGTCCTCCTGGATTAATGGCTTCATTTTGTTACCTAGAAATATGTGTGAGCTTTAAAGGGTCTTCATTTATAACTTATAGTTTCCCCTTATCTCATTTTCTTATTTTGATAGAAAGAATTCTCACATGACATTTAGCTGAGCATCAAGGCTTCTTTGATGGGTTAACATTTTCTGGACATGAGAAGGGGAGGAAGAGTAGGGGAGGACAGATGGTTCAAGATGATACCACTTTCATTATTTAATGCATTCAAGGAAGTTATTAGTGTGAGTTCTTTCTAATTATATTTTAAATTCAAGGTCACATGGATTAATGCTGTGATGAGAGACTTAAGGATGAGGAGGGTCAAAACAGAAAAGATTTGTCTGACCACTGGTGGGTGATTCAGAGGAACCCAAACTGTAAACATAGGTAATGAAACTAACGGGCCAGCTCCAGGTGCTTCTTCACTTCCCATTCCATCTTTTATGATTTTTATTCAGCCCTCTGTTCCTCAGATGGTCTGATGAGGTTGTAGTCTGGCATTTCTTCCCCCACTCTGTGCCTACCCCCTAACTCTAGAACACCCATCTTACCAAACACCTGGGAGGGAGCATGATTTTTGTCAAGTTTGAATCCCAAATTGGGTCACTGAATAGTTACATGATTTAGTAAATTGATTCACTTCTCTGCATGTCACTGTTCCTGTGGGAAAAGAAAAAGCGAGGAGGTCTGAGAGGTGATTACACTATACAGCTTCACTTCATTTCCGGAGCCCAAAACTCAGAAGTCATCCTTGACTGCAACCTGTTTTCCATCCCTCACATCTAATTTCCAATTCTACCTGTTAAATATCTTCTGAGTGGGGGTTTGCTCATTGTTTATACCATCACCTTAAACCAGGCACTCACCATATCTTGGCAAATTGGAATGACCTTCTAGTCCAGCTGTGGGCAAACTACAGCCCGCGGGCCGGATCCGGCTGTTCTATCTGGTTCTCTTGCTCTCCCCTCCGCTCCTTCACTTTGAATTTATATTAGTTCACACAAACACTCCATCCATGCTTTTGTTCCGGCCCTCCGGTCCAGTTTAAGAACCCATGGTGGTCCTCGAGTCAAAAAGTTTGCCCACCCCTGTCTAGTCAGTTCCCCTTCCACGGGTCTCACACTCCTTTCTAATTCGTTTCTCACCTACTCAAGATTGTGTTCTTCCCAGTGTGATGCATTTCCTAGCCCCTCACTGTAACTATAAAGCTTATAGTAAAGTCTACTTGGCTTTTGATGATATGCAAGCTTTTTCAAATCTAGCTATTGCTTGCAACTCTAATTGTTCTCTATTTCTGTTAATTTGATTAACCTTACCAGGCAAACTAATTGTTTTGTATGTGCCTCTCCCTAAGCCTAAAAATTCTCTCTATGTAGCATTTCCATATTTCTCCAGTTGGCTTGGTTATTTTCTATTCATCTATGAAATCTAGCTTAAATATCTCCTCTTCTTAACCCCCTCATTCATTTGAACAATCTTTACAGTGTTAACATATTTCTATATGCATTACACTAAACCAACTTTGTTTTTTATATATGCCCATGTTTGCATTCTGTATTTAAACAGTGCTTAGTTTAGCACATGAGTGAATTAATGAATGAAGTAGTGAGTATTGGATAATTACATAAACTTCCAGGATCACAGTCCATATAAGGTGCCCGATAAATGTTACTCTCTGTTTTCATTTTTATTTTCTTCTTTCTTAAGATCAGTGTTTTAGTTACACACACACACACGCAAAATGTGTGGAAAGACATCCTTGACAAATTGAGAAATGCTTGCTCTAGGGAAAGTGAGTTAATGATAATTTCCATAAGAAGAAGCAGCAGACTGGATGCATGGAAGCCACCCAAGGTGAAGTGAATGATACCGAGGCATCATCCTTGCATTCTACCCAGCTACTGGCAGTTCCCTGAAAGTGTCTTTCTACACACTGATTTCTCTTTCTGGGATACTTTCTCCCTTTCTTCAGCCAACTCTCCCCAATTTGAACCATAAACCAAAGCTTCCTTCCTCTGGGAAGCAACCTATCATGCCAAGGCGGGGTTCGTTATCTCTGCTCTGTGCTCTCCTATTCGCTGTGCCCTCTACCGTCCACCCTGCCTTGCAGTCATCTGCTTAAACATGATTCTTCCCCACCTGACCATGCGCTTCCTGGGGGCAGGGCTGGGGTTCATTGATCTCCATGTTCCAGTGCCCTGTACAGTGCAGACATTCAGTAAGTGTTCCAATGAATTAGTGAGTGAACCAATGAACGAGCCACTGAAGGAGGGCTTTTCTGTGCCTGTCATTGTTTTATATGTGTCCCTTTCTAGACTCTACCTTCCTGGGTGGAAAAGAGTGTTCTTTGTGTTTTGTATATGGAACAATGCTTTGCTTGTTATTCATTCTGATTGGAGGTGGAAGCTCTGAAAGCCAGAAACACAGAGTCCCACGTCTTCCCGTCCAAGAGAAGTACAAGCTGTAAAATGATCCATCTGGAAAGACTCAGGGAAACGAGCCCACACTGTCAGTCCTGACATCCACCTGCAAACATTTGCAGCGTCCTTGTCTCTTCCCCTCTCATTAAACCTGCAGAAACGATGGGAAAGTTAAACAGCTCTTGGCTGGCACTTACCTTTTGCCTCTTTGAAACCTGCAAGTTCCAGTTGTTTATTGCGTTCTCGTGGGTCCGTTTACTTTTCGGCTGGGATCAGTCTGTCCGTGGATGCCCCAGCCCACCCCAACTCCTGCCCTTCTGCTTGCGGTTTTTTAGAATGCTATAACACTTAGGGAAACTTCTGATTAAAAAGTTTTAAAATGAGTCAAGATGGCAGGTTAAAAATAACTGAAATGCCCCTGCTGTCCCAGTTATTAAACGATGGCCTGGCAGTGAAAACCTCCAGGCAGTGACTCCGGCGAACAGAGTCCGGCACCTCATCATTATCCTCCAGAAATCTTTGGGTCTGCTGAATCTGCATCCATTAGCTAGAATGGAAAGGTTCTGACCTGTCATTTACACAAGCGAAGTCAACCAAGCCAAGTTCTTCTTACAGGAAAGGTGTTTTTTTTTTAGTGTTATAAGAAATCATGGCCTTTTTAATTTGTAAAGGAATAATAGGGGGGCATCTTAGTGCTTCTCTGACTGTGTGCCTTTCACTCATGCCAATGCCAGTCTGGATATGTCCCTCCCATGCATTCTGAAAACCCCTCCATGATCTCTCTATCACAGCTCTCATTGCTGTGGGAGGCACCTGTGGAGTAGATGTCAGCCCTTCTACTTACTAGCTGTGCAGCCTTGGACAAGTTACTTCACCACTCTGCGTTTCCTTATTACTAACGTGGAGGTGAATATAGTCCCGGCTCATGAGGTTATTGTGCAAAATCTAAATAAGGTAAAACATGCGCAGCTCTTTTAAAAGTGCCTTGGACACAGTAAGTACTGCCCACATGTTAACTGTTACTATTACTAGAAAGCTATTTTTATCATTATTATCGCTTTCTCCTTTATTTCGTGCACTTGCATTTGCTATTAGACTTTGTAATTACACTGAGGAAAGGACTGCTCCTGGCGGCTGCCCGGCTCTTCCAATTGGCTTATTGATTGGATATATTTCAATTCTTATTACCCGCATCTATTTCTGTATCATTTGACATTTTCTGAAGGACTCCTTCTTTCTCAGAACATTCTCTTTTCTTGTATATCTGACACTGAGAATCTTCTAAAATTCTTTTTATTCACCTCTCCTCCACGGATCCCTGAAATATGTGGGATTCGTAGGGTCCTGTCAGGCCCCTTCTCTCTACATTCTCTCTGTGGGAAATCTCATTAGATTCTTTAGTGTCAAAGATCACCTATATATCCAGCCCTCTCTGATGTGTTCCTGCCCACATATCCTGCAACTTATCAAGGATCTTCAACTAGACGTTTTTATTGATGTTTAGCAGACAAAGACCAGGCTGCAGAAATATACTTGAAGCCAAACACAATTAGATTTATCTAGTTTGCTGTGGCTTGGGAGAATGCACACTAGAGGCACTGTGGGAAACAGTTCTGAACTGTGTGCTCTCAGAAAGCAAGCGAGAGATTGTATAGCCTGGAAATTTTTACCTGGGAAGCAGGAAGATTAAAGAGAAGTTAAAGTTGACATTGGTCAAGAGTAGCCACTCCCATTACTGGAGCAGGGGGATGTTTGGTTATTTTTGTGCTTGCCGAGTAACGTTGGTTGCCTCTTCATTTTAGACATAGTCCCCATTGGTCTTGTCTAATTATTGTTTATAGGCCTTGAACTTCGTTTATGCTTGGTTGGGGAATTATGGCCTAGGGTTCTTTTTCATCACTGATTCCACGAGAAACTAAAAAATCTCTTCTCTCTGCTTCTCCAGTGATTTAATTCTCATAGTCACCTCCGTGAGTCTTCAGTACTCTCTTTTATTCCCACTCACTAAAACCAGCAAATACCAAGTCAAGCCTTCTACCTCCTCATCCTGACCACTGTTGCCTCCGCTTAGAAACTTGACTATTCTCTCTAATGTAAAACTGTTTTAAATAGTGTGCCTGCATCTTCCTGCTTGTCACTGTAACACCCCTAATTTATTTGGGCATCACTAATGTAATGAAACTTCTAAATATAAATTTGATCATGCCACCAGAGTGTTTAACAATATTCCATGGCTTCCCTAGCTCTTAGAAGATCTTCCTACTATGGTTGTTACCAGTCTGCTTTGGAAATACGGAAATAATGAGATAAAACTGCCCAGCCCATGCCCTCAGGCAGCGACCTGTTTGCAGGCCACAGGGATGGATCCTCTCCCATGTGTGAGGTTGTTCCAGTGATTTCGGTTAGACCAGGAACATCTCATTGGCTGGATGAAAGCTTTAATGAAAAGACAGATAAATGGAAAGATTAACAATGGGATTTATAATTGCGGACAGACTTAGAGTAGGAGGTGGAAAATAAAAAAGAGAAAAGTTAGGTTGAGAATTGGAAGATAGAGAAAACCAAGAAACAGAAAATTTGAGAAAGAAAAAAGGATATAAATACATGAAGAGTAAGAAAAAAAATTGTTGTATTTGTGTCCGGGGTGTGTGGGTTCCTTTTGACTGTTCTCTTGTGGCAGACGGGCGTTTGTTGTGTTCCCACCATATTGTGTAGAAGGACTGGCAGGCGACATTGCTACTGACTGCTGTGTCTGCTGCAGGGTCTGGGGCAGGCATTCTTGACAACCAAACTTCCTATCTAATAAAAGAGTAATATGCAAATTGACCATCACTCCAACACACAAGATGGCTGCCCCCATGTGGACACAAGATGGCCACCACAAGATGGCCAGCAGGGGAGGGCAGTTGGGAGGGACCAAGCCTGCAAGGGAGGGCAGTTGGGGACAATCAAGCCTGCAGGGGAGGGTAGTTAGGGGTGACCAGGCCAGCAGAGGAGGGAAGTTGGGGGCGACTGGGCCTGCAGGGAAGGGCAGTTGGGGGGGACCCAGGCCTGCAGGGAAGAGCAGTTGGGGGGGGTCAAGGCCTGCAGGGGAGGGCAGTTAGGGGCAAACAGGCTGGCAGGGAAGCAGTTAGGCATCAATCAGGCTGGCAGGAGAGTGATCAGGCTGGCAGGCAGAAGCGGTTAGGGGCAATCAGGAAGGCAGGCAGGTGAGCAGCTGGGAGCCAGCAGTCCTGGATTGTGATAGGGATGTCCGACTGACCTCGAGGGGTCCCAGATTGGAGAGGGTGCAGGCTGGGCTGAGGGACACCCCACCCCCATGCATGAATTTCATGCACCGGGCCTCTAGTTTTAATATAATGGGATTAATCTGCCTTAGTACTTGCTATGTAGATTCTTTGTAGTAATTCACACTGAAAAATGATAAAGAAGGGAGATGTCTTGTACTACACTATGAAATTCAAGCAGAGGGTATGTTCTGCTGAATAGCTGGCTGGCTTACTAAAATAGTCCCCAAATGGTTCAGACATTTGCAGTGTAGGTCAATATTAGGCTTTGAACAGAATAATATGTTTTCTTGCTATCTCCAAATATTTCTTTTGCTCCCTAAAAAATGTAAAGCAGTGAAATAGATTGGATCACAACTGCTCAAACTATGTTAATCCCTTGTAACATTTTGGCATTCTATCAGATTCTATGAGATACATGCAAGATACACCTCTGAGAAAGAGGAATATGATGCCATCCCGACTTGTAAACCTGTGATGTGCTATTGGGTAAAAAATAATTGCAGCCTCTAAAAAATGTGTTGCTGATATTTAGTTTGCATTCGCACTGGAAATAACAAGTGTGATATAACTAAACACATAGGATTTGATGCTGTTTCATTTACTGTCACCATCAAAAATCCAATTAACATTGTAAACGGAAAAAAGCTCCTAATTGTTAAAATTCATGCAGTATAATCTCTCACTGAAAAGTATACTTCTTGGAAAGATGCTATTATCTTTATTATCAAATTTTAGTGACATGAATAAAATTGGTAAATAGATGTTACCGCACCCTCAATAATCTGATGTGGAAAAGTTCAATCCAATCATTTCATCACATATTATTTGAACACATTCTTTTTAAAAAAATATATTGTTCTTGATTTTAGAGAGGACGGGAGAGAGAAACATCAATGATGAGAGAGATTCATTGACTGGCTGCCTCCTGCAGGCCCCACATTGGGGATCAAGCCCAAAACCCAGGCATATGCCCTGACCGGAAATCGAACTGTGACCTCCTGGTTCATAGTTAACGGTCAACCACTCAGCCAAGCTGGCTGAGCTGAACATGTTCTTTATGCAAGATGCAAAGTCAGGTTCTGAGGTGGGATCCAGAGCTCTTTCAAGAAATTTATTAACTATCAGATAGATACTCAAACGTGTAAGTAGCTATAAGTGAATAAACTACAGGACACGAGATATACAAACTGGTCAGTGTGAGGCTTCAAAAGGAGACCCTCTGTTCCTTTGGTGCCAGAGACCAGGAGAGGCTGTGCAGGTGGAGGCACTGCAATTAGGACCTGAAAGACAGAGACTAGGGTGGAGGGCGCTGGAGGTGAAGGACAGTGGGTGAACAGAACCATCACTTTGGGGTCATTTCCCGGTGTCTGCTGTTGTGACTATGTCACTCATCTTGACTGCTTGCAGGGACTCATTCTGTTATTTAAGATTAAACTCCTTGAACGGAAGTTCACAAATTAAGACAAAGCAAACACTAGTCCACTCACAGCATATTTAGTAAATTAAAATGAGTCAATGCATAGAAAACATCCAGCACATCAAGAGAGAAGTGCAGCTCAGAGAAGTAAAAAGTTCTCTTCTGGCTAATAAAGGCTCTATCTCATCCATCATTCATTTCCCAAGCGTGTAGAATTGCTGTGACACATGGTAGGCACTCACAAACAGTTGCTGAATATTGTGAAGTAGTATTACTCATGTCTGTGAAATCATTTTGAACTAATTTGGCATCTCTTATCGATTAACCAGCCATTCTTAACTCATACAAGACTATTGTTGACTGGTGTCCAGCCAGCATCCACTTTAGTACTCAGGGTGTATGCTAGGGTTCTGAGTGAGGAAACCAAAGACAGAGGGATGCGGTGGACCACTTCCTATTTGAGGGGAGGCATCCCCATTCTGCTCAGAAAACTTGACACCTGAAGCCAGATAATGGGGATCCTCAGAGTATTTAGTTGTATGAAAGTATCAAAACTTCCTACAGCATTTTCCAGGGAGTAAAGTCATTGCATCTGTGGAATTTCCATATGGAGTACAACATTTCTCACTGACTCTTACTCATCATGTAGGAGTTTGCCTATTTTCCAGCACTCTTGCCAACACATTTAAAACATTTTTTTTCAACATAATTAGCTTGTCAGTAAAATATATTCAGTTGCACATAACAGAAATACCCAAATTCTATTGGTTCAAACAATATAAAATTGTATAAAATCTAATATTAAAAATTTAGAAATAGTCCACTATATGTTAATGGTCCCCAACTCCTAACATTCATTTTCACAATTCTAGCACATGGCTTTTCTACTTCAAGGTGAATTATAGTACAGGAAAGTCTGCTAGAGAGCTCTAGCCATCACCTCGGCATTGCAGATTGGAAGAAGGAGGGGAAACAGAGGGACAGCAAGGGGACCCTTCTAGATGATTTGACCTTCTTTCAGAAGCACTCCCAGAAATTCCACATTAAGCTCCCAATTACATCTCATTGAGCAGAACACCACATGAATGTATTTAGTTGCAAGTGATGTTTGGGAATTGCAGATTTTTTTCTCAATGGCAAAACGCTCAACTAAAAAGCAAGATTTTACTGGTATAGATGAAGAGGAGAATAGATACTCAGGTAGGCAACTAGTAAACTCTGTCACAATAGAAAATAAGATAACGTTATTACAGTGTTATTTGATAGTCTTTTGATTATTAGTGATATGAAGCATCTTTTTTTTGTGTTTGGTGAACATTTGAATTTTTTTGTGTATTGCTCAAACACATGTTTTGGCTATTTATTTATTTTTTTTGAAAGGAGCATGAGATACTCTTGTGAAAAAAAAACACTTGACAACAAAACCGGATATGAAAGGTGAAAGCACAGATGTAGGACTGATGGTAAGCACTGAATTCATTTAAAAATAGAACAAAGTCTAAACTTCTGGGAATATGCTTGCAGTAAGTGAATATCAGGAACTCTGACAACATAAAAGTAAATGTGGCAAAAACAAAACCTGGGTGTGGGTGATAAAGGAAGTGAGAAAGAATGTGCAAATTTCCTTACATATTTTTAAATAGTCAGCTAATAGCTTCAGCTTAATTTAGATACACCTAGAATGGAAAAGACTAAGGTATAGGGTACATCAGTAGAAGAAGTAATAATAAGAATATACTAATAATAGTAACAATAATAAATACAAAAAGGGAGAAGAAATAGGGGACATGATAGGAAATGTAAAGTTCTTTTTTTTTTTTTATCTGCACTTACATGTTGTACAAAGATGCATTAGAGAGTTAAGTGTACTATAAAAGTAAAATTAATCACTGAAAAATCATCAGGAGACTAGATCTTCTGAAATATAAGAAGGAAATCACATACACATACACATATCTCATATATCCTAAAGAGTGCATATCCACAGAGAAAAAATACAGAAAATATTAAGAAGAAAGTTATATAAGAAGACACTAGAGAGACCAATTCTGTTAGTTCAATAGAAAAATGATATAAATTTTAATCTACTGAAAGTACTGTAGGCTCAGATTGCATTAAAAAGCAATGCCCAATATGTATTACATGTAAGAAATATATCTAAAACAATGTGACTCAAAAAGGTAAAATATAAAAAGGTAGACCAGTGCCTGTAATATCAGCAGCAAAAGTAAGTAAACCATAAAAAATAAACTGACATCGACATAAGAGTGGGAGGAGTCTTTAAGGCATCCGTATTAGGGGGTACTGTCACAATTATTTTAATTATACTTAAAAATTTATAAAGAGAACAACAATTACGGAAAGGTATAGACCAACTTTATTTATGAATATTAATACTTCATACAATTACATATAAAAATATAATTCAGTGTTTTTATAAATGCAAAATAACCATGATCCAAATGTGCAAGTGTGGCTCACTGTTAGAATAACAGCAAATATGGTAGGTTGTTCATTCAAGTTGCATGCCAGCTTCCTCCGAGTGAGCTTGTCTGCATTGAAAAGGCTGAACAGCCCATGTGTATATGTGTACACATTACACGTTCCCCATGGAAGAGACACAGTATGACTAACACTTTTGATGTTAGCTGGTAAGACCAACAATTATGAAGGGGTAGTCTCTTATTCAGACTTCAGCTTAAATGGTGATTTCCTCAAGGCATCGGGAATGCAATGTATGTTCACAACCTCCTCAGGAGCTTCCCGCGTGTAATCTGGAAGCCAGCAACAGGCTCAGAGATGTCCTGATTCTCCTGCTCCCTGGGATGCCTAAGGTAGCAGCTGCTTTGGAGGGTCAGTTCTGCACAATTGTCCTGGGAGGGTCTGGAGGCCAACCTAGACTGGACTCCTGATTTTAATACTTTCTTAAAACCATGACATTGGTTTCTATTATCTGCAACTCTATTCTGGTGAAGATACAACTAAATATAGTTCATCCTATTACTATGTCATAAGAGAAAAGAATATATTGTCCACATAAATGCTAAAGAAAGCATTTTGTTAAAAAATTCCTAAGTGTGAGCAATAAGCAGGTAGAGAAAATAAACACAAGTTATGGATTTAGCAGTCAAGTATATAAATAATGCTTCTGTATACAATGAACAGAAAGGATTTATATGAAGAAAACTTTAAAGTTCTGCTGAAGTAAATATGCAGACATACTTATACATGCATGCCCATTGATTTATATAAATAGAAAACCATTGTACTTGCATAAAAATATCATTATTAATTTTTTCCTAAAAGTTCTCCTGAATTTTCTGATTATTTCAGTAGTGTATTTTAAAGTTGGAGTTCTACCTTGTTTCTTATACCAAAACTAGAGGCCTGGTGCACGGGATTCATGCACTGGTGGGGGGCATGGCCTGCGGGGATTGCCTGCTGTGGGAGCGCTGCTCATCCCGGTCAGCTGAGCGGCACTCCCACTGTGGGAGCGCACTGACCACCAGGGGGCAGCTCCTGCATTGAGCTTCTGCCCCCTGGTCATCAGTGCACGTCATAGGTCAACTGGTCGTTCTGGTCGTTCTGCCATTCAGTCGCTGGGCTTTTATTATATAGTATAACTTCCAGTTGGATCATATTTTAACCTGAAAAATAAACTGCAAAAGTATTAAATTTAAGCATGACTGAATTTACTTATTATCTTAAAGTAGACAAGATAGTCTATCATAGGACTCAGAATTAATAAGATGAAAATTAAATGATAGAAAAAGTAAGCACATAAAAACTTTGAACTCATGTTAAAAATATCACAAAATTAAAACAAATGAGAAACTAAAGGATAAATAGCTGTAACATATTTTATTAAGACTATAAAAATACTACAAAAATCTAATACAATTAATAAATGAAAATGAGACCTGGCTGGCATTGCTCAGATGGTTAAGGATCGTCCCATTTACCTACAGGTCTTCAGTTTGATTCCAGGTCAGACTGTATCTCCAGTAGGGAGATGCAGGAGGCAGCTGTTCAATCTTTTTCTCTCACTCTCTCTCTCCCTCTCCCTTCCCCTCCCTCTTGGAAATCAGTAAAAATATATTTAAAAAAATAAATAAATGAAAAAGCATCTTAAATGATTTACAACTAAGTAAAAATATAAAAATAATAAATGAAAATATACTTAAATAAACTCCTAATTAAAGACATTTACATGAAGATAAAAGTAAAAAATGAGGTAAACTTTTTCATCTATACAAATGGCAAAAATTTTATATGTGATAATTCTGATACTGGAAAGATGTGTAATATGTTACTTCTCTTTAGAGGAAAATAAAAAAGCTGAGGGCATGAATTTAGTATTCCAATCTCTTGATTTAAACCTGGAAAAGTTGGCCAAGTTATTAGAACTAGAATGTTCACCACAGTTTTGTTTGTGATATAACAAACAACAGAAAGTAAGCGGTATCTTTTAGAATATAAAACAGCAAAAAATAAGTGGTATCTTTTAGAATCTAAGTAAATATTATAATAGACTACTTAATAACTTTTAAGCTATATAAAGGGGAGATATATGTATATGCTGTTATGGAAAGATCTCTAATATATGTTATTAAGTGCAGTAAACAAAGATCATTAAATATGTACACCATTATCTGTTGTGTAAATATGAACAATTATTTGTGTATTCATAAACAAGTATACTCTGATACACACACACAAAGTAGTCTTGAAGGTATTATATGAGCTTGGTTTCTTTGGACTAAGGGATTTGAGATGCTGGAAAGTCACTGTTTCACTAATTTGCTTTCCTTTTTTTTTGAGAGAGAGAGTGTAACATTGATGTGTGAGAGAAACATCTATCAGTTGACTCCTGTACATGCCCTGACCTGGAATCAACCCCCCAGCCTTTTGGTGTACAGGATGATGCTCCAACTGACTGAGCAACCTGGCCAGAGGACTACTTTTATTTTTCTATCTTATTTGAATTTTCCAAACTTGACAGTGGCAAGTTTTCATTAGAAAATTTTTCCACATGGAGTATTTAACTTGTGAGATTCCAGGCATCTTTGCCTTCTTTTTTATTTTATACACAGTTTAAAGAGCCTCGTTAGTGTGTACAGAGTGGTCAGAGGTACCTAACCTTCTTTACTTAGGTGACCATGAAAATTTTTTCCATGAACTCCCTTGCCACAGTGATGTGAGTCATGTGAGATTGAGGCTACCACTCTGTGTGTGAAGGTTCCAAGACAGGAATGTCAACAGCACTTTGATAATGTGACACACAAGGTCGGAGAAGGAGTTTCAATACACATATTTTATTCGCATATTGCACTCCTTCCACATATCTTTCACTTTCTATTAACCATAAAAATATTTCCTTTAAACAATACATTTCTCATGTTAAAAGGTATTTCAATTCCACGAAAGGATGAATGCTTAATTTTTGTCCATGAATAAAAATGAAAGATAATATGCCTAGATGACACGGCATCAATAAAGGATAATCCATTAGTACAGCATGAGTAGGTGTGTGATATCTCCTCATTAATGACTTGCTATGCATAATTGCAAGAAGATAAACTTGACATTTTATACTGATAAAACTGAAGAGAGAAGACCCTGTGTTGTGGCCTATTATAGCTTCTTTAAGTTTTGAGGAGCCTTATTTTCCAAAAATGGAAATAGAGGATTGATGCTAGTCTGAATGGAAAAGTTAACAGCCTTCTGACTTTGTGGTCTGCTTTTTTAGAAATATATTTTTATTGGTATCTGAGAGGAAGGGAGAGGGAGAGGGAGAGGGAGATAGAAACATCAATGATGAGAGAGAATCATTGATTGGCTGCCTCCTGCACACCCCACACTGGGGATTGAACCCACAACCTAGGTATGTGTCCCGACCAAGAATTGAACTGTGACCTCCTGGTTCATAGGTCAACACTCAACCACTGAGCCATGCCGGCTGGGCAATATATATTCTACTTTTTTTTCTTTCCTTTCCAATGACCCTTTCTTACCTCTTTATTTCTTTTTCAGGAAAGTGTCTATTTCCACAGTCTTTGAAAGGGGCAATGGCCCAACACAGGGCCATAGTAATTAGCAACTCCTGTGTGTTGGATTAAAGTGATGCTTTTATGTGAATTAAATTAAAGATACATTTCCATCAGAATTCCAAGGTAGGGTTTATTTGTATTCTAAAACATTCTTTTATCCCCCATCAAAAGAACTTAAGGAAAGGGTGAGGTAAGGAATTCTTGCTTGGAACTGGAGCAAAGGCTCCTGAGTGGGCTGAGGGCTGAGACTCTACAGGCTGCTTTTGTCTAATGTGCAATTGTTTCCATTTGAATCTTCTTTTAGCCCCAGCATGCATGTTATGGGATCAGACCAGGCTTGACTGAGAAACTATGGAAGAGGATAGAGACTAGATATCTGTTACTTAAATGTAAGACTTAAAACTCCTAGAAGAAAACATAGGCTGTAAAATCTCAGACTTTTAGCAATATTTTTTTCTGATATATCTCCTCAGACAAGGGAAACAAAAGAAAAAAAATAAACAAATGGGACTACATCAAACTAAAAAGATTTTGCACAGCAAAGGAACCCATCAACAAAATGAAAGGCAACTTACTGAATGACAGAAGATATTCCCCAATGATATATCTGATAAGGGGTTAATATCCAAAATCTATAAAGAACTCATACAATTCAACAACAAGTACACAAACAATCCAATTAAAAAATGGATAGGACCTGAACAGACACTTCTCCAAAGAGGTCATACAGGTGGCCAATAGATATGAAAAGATGCTCAAATCACTAATCGTCAGAATGACTAGATATTTCTTGCCCTACTTGTCTCTGCCCTCCTCAGTCTCATCTTCATCTTCTCTTCTCTCTACCACAATATCATCCCAATGCCACCTCTTCCAAGAGGCCCTTACCTCACCTGGAAGAAACAGAATGAGGAACTGGAAACTGTTCTCTGTAAATACCGTAACAGTGCCCTTCCTAACACAAGGCTTTTCCTATGCATTCTTGCTCCAAAGCCCCCAGGTGCCTCCTACAGCACCTCCTATATCTAGGCTTGATGCCTCACACTGACAATTAAGGCCCTCTGCAGACAGGCCTCTCCTGTCCCTTTAGCTCCAGGTTCCTCTAATATCCTGTCCCATCCTCAAACACCATGCTGAATCCTCTAACACCCAAGTGCATAGAAATGCTTCCTCTTCCCATGTAACTCACACATCCCTCAGGGCACCTTCCATTTTTTTACTCTTTAATTACTGACATTAAATTGATTCTATACATTTACATGAATCATCAGCTACCAATTAATGGTAATATATAACCTCTCCCCTTGGGATGCTCTAGTCCAGTGGTCGGCAAACTCATTAGTCAACAGAGCCAAATATCAACAGTACAACGATTGAAATTTCTTTTGAGAGCCAAATTTTTTAAACTTAAACTTCTTCTAATGCCACTTCTTCAAAATAGACTCGCCCAGGCCGTGGCAGTTTGTGGAAGAGCCACACTCAAGGGGCCAAAGAGCCGCATGTGGCTCGCGAGCCGCAGTTTGCTGACCACAGCTCTAGTCCAATTTCTCTATGGTGGTTCACAGTGACTTTCCCTGTAGACCATATCCCATGGTAAACTAGAAAACATCATTTCTCCTCTAACATACTGCAAGTTCCTATTTGATTTATGTCTAAATCCCCGCCCCTCCTCCCCCCGCCCCATCCTTGCATATGACTAAAGGAAACATTTGTTCATTGGAAGTAACAGATGGGACATACAGAAGCTCTTTGTGTTTACTGAGGGCCATATCATAGACTTCTGCATACAGAAGGCATTCATATAAGACCCACATTTTCTGAGACTTTTCTCCATTTCAAAAATTATGTCTCACTGTCTATGTCTTAACTTCAGGATTAAAAATATAGTGACATTAGTGTATTCTATTTCTTTTTATGTGAAACATAATGCTCAACATGGGAGTATCATTTCTATTCTGAACTCAAAATTGGATCGTTCTCTTGCATTGTTCTTGATTTGTAGTTGTCACAACTCACATATACATAAACACACAAATTCAGGTGTGAGCATTTGACTCAGATGAATTGTTGATGAAATACAATTTTAATGTCAGTGAGGTATCATCAGTGAAAAAGACTTTGAAATAAACCCAACCTTTCCCTTAATTGTCTCAAAGCTCCTTAGCTGCCCTTACTTCTCATCAACAGCCCTGTAGTTCTTTTTCTAATGCAGGTCTCAAGGACATAGGGGACATACATTTCCAACCCCTGGCATCTAACTCCTAGAACCAGGAAGAGAAAGAAGGCAAGGGTGACGAAAGTTAATAACAGTTTCATTTAAAGGTTTTCTGAAGTCAAACATCTGAGCATTCTACAAGATGGGATGAAGAGATTTTTTTTTTCTCCCAAATCTCAAAACTGTGAATTTAATGAGGTTGAATAATTTTCATATATCAATATCTTAAAACAAATATCTTTCACTAAATATGAAAGTGGGTGCATTTCAATATTTATTTTCCCAAGTCCCCTTCTCTTTGTCCTTCCTGTCACTCATCTCCTGCTGTTCAATTGGTCCCCAACTTCACCTCTTTCTCAAAGGACTGTAGTACTGAAGCAGCACACTTTAAAGCAGATTTAGGACTTGACACAGAGGAAGGGACCCAGCTCACTCGGCAGAGATAATCTAATTAGGTAGATGGGGGTTGAGAAGCGGGAGTTTTTCTAGGCCACCTGGCTCATCCTTCTGTGTAATGGAAGTTGTCACTAGCCCTTTGCAGGCAGCTGAGGCATCAGAACGTGGGTGTCACTTCTCATCTGAATTAAGTGCTGCCTCCAGCATGACATCTCAGGCAACCAGGAACGGCTGGGTGCTCAGGCATGGGGATCTTTACCTGAGGTCCCTTTCGATTCAGAGACTCTTAATTTTGCATTGGGAGAGAGCCATCAGTTCAGGATAAGGAAGAACTGCCTAAAAATCAGAACTACCAATCATCAGAGAGACTGTTTTATTGAGTAGTGGGATCTCTGCCACTAGTCACATTCAGGCAGAGAGGTGGCTTACAGGGAAGGTGGAGGGAGGGGCCACTTCACAGCCATAAGAGTTGTTAACTTACAGCTTTCAGCCATGAAAGGGTGGATATTATATTTGTTCATTCACACATTCAATAAATACTTATTGGGAATCCACTGTATGTGAGGCATTTCTCTAGGGATGGGAATAGAATGATTAAAAAAAAGAGGCTAAGTTCTTGCCCTCATGGAGTTTGCATATTAATGAGGGAAGACAGAAAGCAAGCAAATTAGTAACTGGCTAACTATTAGTAACCAATAGTGGTATAACAGGATAGAGAATGAGAGTGGAGATGCTGCCAAACCTGCAGAATTAAATGAAATTTAATGATATTAATGAAATTAAATGAGATAATAATGACTGATATTTATTAAGCATGTTCCTTAATTCTCACTTCCAATTAATTCCCTCCGTGTCCTGAGTGAATCACTTTCCTTTTACCCCCATAGATTAGTTTTGCTTCCCCCCCCCATATAATAGTATATATTGGAGAGTTTTTCCTCTTAAAATATATAAACAAACTTCATTCAATTGTATTATGTGGATAGCATTCCATAAGGTTTGTAAACATATAAAGTTCTAGGTCCCACGACCAGAGGTCTTGGCGGGGGCTGGACATTTTCATCTTTTACCTGTTATTAGGGGATGTTGATGCTGCTGGTCTGGTGACCACATTTTGAGAACCACTGCTTTTGTGTGCTCATTGGGCACCTAAGGTATGCAGGTTGAAAGAAAGCCTGAGAGAGAGAGAGAGAGAGAGAGAGAGAGAGAGAGAGAGAGAGAGAGAGAGAGAGAGAGAGAGAGAGAGAGAAAGTTATTGGGGATTCTAAAGGGTAGAGTTATAGGTTCCAGAGGCAATGAGGATGGAGCCAAGTTGTGTTTTGAAAGAGGCCATTTGGAGGCTATATGAGATAAGGTTTGGGCCAGCGGGAAGCTATCCAAGAAGGAGGCTTTTGTTGTAATTCAAGAGAGACACGAGCAGAGTTGGAATGAGGGTGATATAGAAGGACAGGAAGAGATGAACTCAGAATGATTCTTGATACAGATCTGGTTCTATGTTGAGAATGAAGGTGGGGGAGGAGTATTAGATGCCTCATATATGTCTGCTTGGGGTATTAAGGTGAATGACTGTGTCATTTAAATTGTAAAACAGGGGAAGAACATTATAAGAAGGTTAGTCAAGGTGTGACAACTGTGAGGGGTAGTGTCATGAGCAGCCCCAAGTTCCTGCACAAGGACCCAGAGATCCCTGGGATCTGATAGGAATGCTACTTGAAGGCTTAATGTGACCTTAAATTGAGAATTATTCTGCCAGAACTAGGACCAAATAGGAAGGCCAGAGAGAAGGGTATTTGAAAAATGGGGTTGATTTATTTTCAAATTACATTCTTTCGTAAGGATTTTGAGAAAGATTTCAAAACTTAAGTAAATAAGTAATAGCAAGGTGTGGGGCAGATGTAAAAGAGTGATAAAAAGGCAACTGTAGTTAAAAAGTCAGAAGCCTACACAGACACACATATGAACGTCTGAGGTGGAAATAGAGAAGAAAGGAAGGCCGGTTTCTTTAAACAGTCACAGCTTATACTTAGACATTAGCAGCAGCTTTAAATTTATGCAGAGAGAAACAGACGAGATAGATGAAGGACCAAAATAAATATGTTAATGCATAAACAGTGTATTTATCTGGGTGTTAGGTTTATGGGCAATGTTTATTTTCTTATACAAACCTTTATTTCCTCATTTTTTTAATGATCATCATGTCATACTTTAAAATCATGAAAAAGTATTTAACTGTTGTTTTTTTTTTTAGAACTTGTTCTTCAACAGTGGAAGATAAAAAGCATGGTAGGGTTCTCTAGAGAACAGTTCAGAATGTGGTTTTCTGGTTCTGCTCTCTCCGCATCCTGAGACAGAGCTTGGCAGTCCCAGGAAGAACCATCTAGGTTTCTCATCGCTGAATTGATTGGCAGGCTGGCACCCCCTGAGTGTTGCAGCCTCACAGGCCATTTAATCCATCCTCACCGGGAAGCCTGCGGCTAGGAGGCCCTATTTAGAGTCACAAGGCATTGACACCCATTTGAAATAGCAAGAAAAATTGTCGGTGATGCAGAACAGCTACAGCCCCTGGGAGACCAGACAGATAGGGGTGCTCTGGCAAAATTCAAACTTTGGGAGCTCTTGGCCCATTTCACTCCCCAAGATGGGAAGGACCCAGCAGCGAACGGCCCAGGCCAACATTGATGGATGCCAATGGTAAAAGTAGTCAATTTAAACAAAAAACAAGACATAAAATTAGAAACATAATAGGTCTTACTTTAATATCTATTCTTTGTATGAGATGGTGTTCATGGGAAAAGGAACAAAGGGCAGAATTAGCCCCCATGTCCCATTGGTCCCTGTCTTTTTTTTTTTTTTTCCTGATTTTTTTTTAAATTTATTTTTTTTAATTGTTTGAAGTATTACAAATAGTAGTACATATGTCTCTTTTTTTTTCCCCATTGACCTCCCCCTGGCCTCCCCTTCCCCCCAGTACATGCCTTTACCTGCCCGCCCGCCCCCCCCCCCCCCCGCAGTGTCTTTTATCCATTGGTTATGCTTATATGCATGCGTACAAGTCCTTCAGTTGATCTCTTACAGCCCCCCCCCCCCCAAAAAAAAACCTCCTCTGCCTTCCCGCTGTAGTTTGACAGTCTGTTCAATGCTTCTTTGCCTCTGTATCTATTTTTTCCCCTTTTCTTTTCTTTAAAAAATCTTGCCTCTGCAGACTAGAAATAAACGTATAATAACAAAAAATGTTTGAGTCCCAATTTCAATGTCCAACAGTTCTGAGTCCCCGTTTCAATGTCAAACAATTCCTTAAGTGTACATGTCAGCAATGATATCTGGATGGTGGGCACATGGTGGCAATGCAGGTCCGACCCTCTCTGGTTTGGTCCTAGGCAACCTGCTGTGTCACATGGTCCCTGTCTATTCATTCATTTCTTTGCTTGTCACTGAGCTCTGATTCTGTGTCTCTGTGACCTGGGAAATGGAGACATAAGGGTTCAAAGATATATGGATGCTTTCCTCTACTGATCCATTTTCTGCCTTCCTTCTCTTTGGAGGGACTCAGGCCATGAGCCTGGCTCTTGTGAACTGCAGGTGAATTGCTACCTACAAATATGCACATACGAATTCCTTTCCTCTCTCTCTTCCATTTTCTTACCACAGTAACCCACAGAGTCCTTTTAAAACGTGATTCATTTGTATTGAATGATTCTCACTTAGGTCAGCATGGAAATCACCTTCAGCCTGTATTTAAATTATTTATTTCTCTACTAGAGGCCTGATGCCCGAAATTCATGCAAGAGTAGGTCTGCCTTTCCCTGGCTGTCAGCACCGGCTTCCCTCTGGCACCCAGGACCCGGGCTTCCCTCACAGCCCCAGCTTCGTCTGGAAGGTCATCCGGTCTAATTAGCATATTATGCTTTTATTATTATAGATATTGTACATTTCATAGAGAACATACAATGGCCCACTCTTTTTTTAAAAAAAATATTTTTTATTGATTTCATAGAGGACAGGAGAGGGAGAGAGAAATAGAAACATCAATGATGAGAGAGAATTATTGACTGGCTTCCTCCTGCATGCCCACACTGGGGACTGAGCCCACCACCTGGGCATGTGCCCTGACCGGGAATCGAATCGTGACCTCCTGGTTCATAGGTCGACACTCAACCACTGAGCCGCACCAGCCGGGCCAGTGCCCACTCTTATTTCCCCTTCAACACCATCATCATGGTTGTGAAGTGGCTGTGATCACACAACCATGGGAAATTGATGTGGGGAGTTTCTTGTCTGCTGCTCTACAAACATGGGGTCCTTCTAAATCACTCTGGGGCTCAGGCGTGGCTCTTTCATCCTAGCAGGTTCTCTGGCATCGGTGAGGCTAACGGTTGGGGGCGGGGGGGAAGTGGTTACCAGAAGGAAGTGAGAGCTGTAGCTGCAGTATTTGGTGGTGGAGGAACACTGCTAGTGCCAAACCACAGAGCTCCAGGAAAGGAGCCAGACTGAATAAAGACTTCCCACTCCCCTCCTCCTGCATCCAATCTTCAAGCAGTGCTGCCCTTTGGCATAAACCGGCATCTGGAGAGAGTTCACTGCATATTTGTACTCACCTACATGGAAGTGCATGTATGCATTTAGCTATAGAAGTTTATTTAATATAAATATTATTGTATTACATATGTTTTCTGCAATTTGCTTTCTCCTCTTAATAATGCATGAGAGAAACCTCCAGGATCTCCACTGAAATGAAATGGGACCTCACCAGGAAATTCTGATAATCATTCTGTGAACAAAGGTTTTATTTCTGTAATATTATAAGAATCAACCATCAGGGCACCACTGAGATCAGATCCTTTGTTGGGTCTATGTTTCATCCGGTGTTATAAAATCAGATAAATAGCCAGTGGTTGAGCATCGACCTATGAACCAGGAGGTCATAGTTCCATTTCAGGTCAGGGCAATGCCCTGGTTGCCGGCTTGATCCTTAGTAGGGGGCATGCAGGAAGCAGCCAATCAATGATTCTCTTATCATCGCTATTTTAATCTCTCTCTCCCTTTCTCTCTGAAATCAATAAAAACATATTTATAAAAAAATAAAATTGAAAAGAATAAAATTAGATAAATAAAAGGAGGTTTTAAAGTATTTTAAATCACAGAATGTTACAGAATATTATAGTTATGCTGCAACACAGACCATTTTCCCAGGTTAAATAAAGAGTGGGGAACTTTTTTTGCAAGAAAGGGCATTAGTTTATCTCACATAAACAATTTAATGAAAACAAGGACATATTTTCTTGACTCACGTAGCTCAGAGGAGGTTATTGAAGGAGGTCATTTAAAAGATGACCCAGGCAATTAGAGGCTCCTCATCTCCTCCCCTGTCCGTGGAAGTAGGTTCCACCCACCATTCTCATGTTAGGAACCTTGAGAGAGTAAGTGTTGTTGAGACCGCCTGGATGGAATACACGACTGACCCACGTGAAGGCCTCTTATAAACATTTAAGATTCTGGCTCGCAGGTGTGTGCCCTGGAGACCAATCTCCTGAGTTTCCTCGCTTGTTAAACCTGTCCCCTACCAACCTGGGGAGGCCTCTTCATTCAGTCTCCCTTGCTCTCCCAGGCCTGGTACATTTTACATTCCCAGTGGCGTATTCTGAAGTTCAAGAACCGGCAGAAGCTACTTGAGGTAGGGAAAGAAGTTACCTTTATTTATCCCAAAGTAATTTGAGAAGGAGTAATGATTTTAAACTTTTTTAGGAGAGGAGGGCGAGGTATTATGTAAAAAAAACATTTTACATCTTTTCCTATGTTACAGTTTAGTGCCTTATCTCAGTGTCATAGTGTTTTAAATAAGTGGATATTATTCCATATTAGCTATGCACTATAAATTTATCCATCATTAGCACACTGAAGAACATTTACATTTGTTTGAATTTTTCTTTATTCTAAACTGTATCAAGCATCTTTTTATTCCCTCCCTCACATGTCCTCCCAAACATTCCTCTTTCCTCCAAAGTTTATAAGTATTTTGGTTTCTAACCTTGTATGTTAGTTTTTCTATTTTAAACTTTACAGAAATAGAATAATCCAGTAAATAATTGCTTATGTTTGTGTTACTTTACCCAAATTGTTGGACTCATTTATCTGTTGACATGTAGTTGTAGTTTCACATTTTTGTTGTTGTGTAGTGTTTCACTGATTTATTATTTGGCATGGATGGATATTTGTGTGGTTACTAGTTTGTGGCTATTGTGATAATGTTATAAATATTCTTGTACATGCAAATTCTTATATACACTAATGCATTTCTGCTAGATATTTTCAGGCTCTATGTTCAAATTTAGTTGATAATGCCAAAATGTTTCATAAAATGTTTGAAGCCAATGCTCAGGATTGAAAACATTCTTACCAAACTTAAATTAGCAAAATTTTTAGGTATTTTGGTGAAGTGGTATCTCATTATTATTTTATTTTCCATTTTACTGATATAAACATAACTTCATATAATTATTGTCCATTTTGTGAAGTGCCTTTTCCAGTTTCTTATAATTTTTTATTAGGTTGTCTTATTGATTTGTACAGTAAAACCTGAATATAATGGACTAATTTGAGTGAGGGGGTGTCTGTTAAGCCTGAAAGTTGATTATATAATAAAGTAGGTTTTCCAAATGTGTATGTTAAAAATATTCAATCAGTTTACCTGTTTTTATTTATGTAGACATGTTTGTGTAATTAAAACTAATTATGCATGAAAAGTTTAATTTTACAGAAAAGTTTTTCATATGTATTTTAGTAATTTTAAATTTATACTAAGTAGGTTGAGTAAATGTATGCATTCAGCAGTCACTGCGAGTAAACAAATGCACACAAACTGGGCTTGGTTAGCGCACGTGGGAACATTGGCCGCACCTGTTAAAACTGCTGCAGAAAGTCATCCCACGAGACAACAGAATTAATTACCTCGTGCAATGCTGTATGATCACGTGCTAATCATTCACCAAACATTTTGGCTCAGTGGATAAAGCCTTGGCCTGAGGACCCAAAGGTCCCGGGTTTGGTTCCAGTTGGATTGCAGGCTCCTCCCCGGCCCTGCTGTCCGGGGTCCTGATCAGGGTGCATGCAGGAGGCAACCAATTGATGTATTTCTCTCACATCGATATTTCTCTGTCTTTCCCTCTCTCTTCCACTCTCTCTAAAAACCAATGGAAAAATATCCTCGGATGAGGATTAAAAAACAACAACACAAAACAGTGAATTAATAACAAAAAGGAAAGCACATTACTTGTTAATTTAATTATAAGTAAATTTTGGTTAAAAGCATTTTAGAATTAACAGGGTGTTAATTTTCACACATGACATATGGACCAGAACTTCTGTCCTTTAAGTCTGAAGTCTGTCAAATTGAGTTCCCCCAAACCGAGGGTTTACTGTAATTGATTGTAAGTTAAATTTCTTATTGGTTTGATAGTGCTCTTTTATATCTGTATAGGATCCATTCTTTATGTATATTGAAATCATATTTCCCCACTTTGTGGCTTATTTTTTAATTGTTTTACTGGAATCACATGATAAACAAAAGTTGACGGTTTAAATGTAGTCCATTTTTTCCCTATGGGTGGTCTTTTAAATTCTGTTCTCATACAACTATTTTCCCCAATTATTTTTTGCCTTTTACATTTAGAGATAAGGTCTACTTGAAATTTATTATTTGTGAGTTGTGAAATAGGGATCAAGATTTTTTTATATTCACATGGATATTCAGTTTTCAAGCACTATTATTGAAAACTTTCCTTCATTGCTCTTGAGGACAGCCATTGTCAAAACCAAAAGGTCATACATGTGTAAGTGTATTTCTGTACTGTCATTTTGTTCAAAGGGTCTATTTTTCTGTCAAATATTTATTATATAAGAAATATTTTTCCAAATGACAACATTTATTGTATAATAAATCTTGGAAATTAGTGGGGTAAGTCCTTTCACTTTTGTCTTTGTTCCACTTGTCCTTCTTTAAGAATATCTTGGTTCTTTTGGCCCAATAGAATGCTGACTAACAGTGGTGTGAGTGGGTGGCATAAATGCCCTATTTTCTATGCTATTAAAAAGGAATGTTTTATACAAGTGATCATTACATCTAAAGTTTCTCTTGCCAATTATCCTATCTAATAAAAGAGTAATATTCAAATTGACCATCACTCCAAGACACAAGATAGCCGCCCCCATGTGGTCAAAGATGACTGACCAATGTGGACACAAAATGTCCACCACAGGATGGCTGGCAAGGGAAGGAGTTGTGGGCAGTTGGGGGTGACCAGGCTGGCAGAGAAGGGCAGTTGTGGTAGACCAGGCCAGCAAGGGAGGGCAGTTGGGGGGGACCAGGCCGGCAGAGGAGGGCAGTTGGGGTAGACCAGGCCAGCAAGGGAGGGCAGTAGGGGGCAACCAGGCCAGCAGGGGGGGGGGCAGTTGGGAGACCAGGCCTGCAGGGGAGGGCAGTTTGGGGAGACCAGGCCTGCAGGGGAGGACAGTTAGGGGTGATCAGGCCAACAGGGAGGGCAATTAGGGGTGACCGGCCCAGCAGAGGAGGGTGATTGGGGGAGACCAGGCCAGCAGGGGAGGGCAGTTAGGGGTGGCCAGGACAGCAGGGGAGGGCAGTTAGGGGTGACCAGGCCAGCAGGGGAGGGCAGTTGGGGGCAACTAGGTCTGCAGGGGAAGGCAGTTGTGGGAGGTGACCAGGCCTGCAGGGGAGGGGACTAGGCCAGCAGGGGAGGGCAGTTGGGGGGATGAGGCCTGCAGGGGAAGGCAGTTGGGGGGGGACTAGGCCTGCAGAGGAGGGCAGTTGTGGGCGATCAGGCCAGCAGGGAGGGCAGTTAGGGGGGACCGAGCCAGCAGAGGAGGGCAGAGGGGGAGACCAGGCCAGCAGAGGAGGGCAGTTGTGGGGGGAACCAGGCCTCCAGTGGAGGGTAGTTGGGGGGGACCAGGCCTGCAGGGGAGGGCAGTTGGGGGGGACCAGGCCTGCAGGGGAGGGCAGTAGGGGGCAACCAGGTCTGCAGGGGAGGGCAGTTGGGGGGGGCAGGCCAGCAGGGGAGGGCCATTGGGGGAACCAGGCCTACAGGGGAGGGCAGTTTGGGGGGACCAGGCCTGCAGGGGAGGATAGTTAGGGGCAATCAGGCCAACAGGGAGGGCAGTTAGGGGTGACCAGGCCAGCAGGGGAGGGAAGTTGGGGGAAACCAGGCCTGCAGGGGAAGCAGTTGGGGGGGACTAGGCCAGCAGGGGAGGGCAGTTGGGGGGATGAGGCCAGCAGAGGAGGGCAGTTGGGGGATACCAGGCCAGCAGGGGAGGGCAGTTGTGGGGGGACCAGGCCTGCAGGGGAGGACAATTGGGGTGGGGACCCGGCCTCCAGTGGAGGGCAGTTGGGGGGGACCAGGCCTTCAGGGGAGGGCAGTTAAGGATGACCAAGCTGGCAGGGGAGGGCAGTTAGGGGCAATCGGCCCGGCTGGGGAGTAGTTAGGTGTTGATCAGGCTGGCATTGGAGTGGTTAGTGGGTGATCAGGCTGGCAGGCAGAAGTCGTTAGGGGCAATCAGGCAGAGGCAGGTGAGCGGTTGGGAGCCAGCAGTCCTGGATTGTGAGAGGGATGTCCAACTGCCCGTTTAGGCCTTATCCCACAGGATCAGGCCTAAACAGGCAGTTGGACATCCCTCAAGGGGTCCCAGATTGGAGAGGGTGCAGGCTGGGCTGAGGGACACCTCCCCCACCATGCACGAATTCCATGCACTGGGCCTCTAGTCTATATATATATAAAAGCTTAAGCAACCCTTTGACCATTTGACCAATACCTATGATGTTCACTGATCACTAGGGGGCAGACACTCAATGCACAGGCATGGAAACATGGAACAGACTAATGAATCTCAGAGGGAGTGGGGAGGGCAGGAAGAGATTAACCAAAAATCTTATATGCATACTAGAGGCCCAGTGCATGGATTTGTGCACCGGTGGGGTCCCTCGGCCTGGCCTGCGGGGATCAGGCCGAAACCAGCTCTCTGACATCTCCTGAGGGGTCCCAGATTGTGAGAGGGCAGGTCAGGCTGAGGGACCCCATCATTGCAGGAATCCGTGCAACGGGCCTCTAGTTATTTCCTAATATGCTTTCCAAGTTTCCTTCTATGTTTTAGCTTGTTAAGACAGTGACATTTTTGTAATACTTTTTAAAAATCTCTTGAATACTTGTAGGATATTTTTTATTTTGTTTACATGAAAAATTACATTGACATATTTTTGTATGTTAAAGCAAACTTACATTCCAGGAATATTTTAAATTTGGTCATGATATATACCATGATATAT
The DNA here is from genome assembly GCF_963455305.1 of Plecotus auritus. NCBI lineage: Eukaryota > Metazoa > Chordata > Mammalia > Chiroptera > Vespertilionidae > Plecotus > Plecotus auritus. Next base: position 166,837,367 of record NC_137773.1, read on the forward strand.
CCATAGAGATAAGTTGATATGTAATATTTTTTGCTATTATTAGCTTATGCTTTTAGTGTTCTTTGTATCCATGTTTATAAAATAAAATTGTCCTTCTTTCTTAATGCCTTTGTAAGGCTTTGATATCAAGTTCATGCAGGCCTCATACAAATGCCTGGGAAATATTTCTTATTTGTCTCTCTGCTTGGAAAACTATCCATAAGATTGTTTTTGTTTGTTTGTTTTTGATATATTTGGTGAAATTACTAGTAAAACAACTGTGCAGGTATATTTTGTGGGACATTTTTTTAAACAGAATTTATTTTTTTACTAGTCATAGAACTATTGTATTTTTCACTAATTTTTATGTTAACTTTAATAAGTTCCTTTCCTCAGGATTCAGTTCATTTAATCTAATATTTACTCATTGCTTTTATGCTTTCCTCTAGCTTCTTGAACATTTATAATAGCCATTTTATTAATATTTATATTCTAATTCTATAATCTATGTCAATTCTAGGCCTATTCTTTGATTGATTCCCTTTCACCCCCTCTCTCTCCCCCATATGGACATATATTGCTATGTGCCTGGTAATTTTTTATTGAGTTCTGGACATTTTGAATTTTCATTTTGGGGATGCTAGATATTTTTGTATTTCTTTAAATACTGTTGAACTTTGTTCTGGCCCATCATTACTTAGGGCTAGTATATTATTTCCAGGCTCGCTTTCAAGCTGTTCTCATGAGTCCAGTATTTACCCTAGGGATCATTTAATTCCACTAAAGCAGCAATCTTCTGAAGACACCGCCCAAAGTCATGCATTATGTTTCTTCACTCATGGTAAATTTGCCACAGCAAAGGAATCAACACTGGTATGTTACTATTAAGTAAATGCCACACTTCATTTGGGTTTCACTTTATTTTTTTCTCACCCGGTGTCCTCCTGCTGTTCTAGGACACCATTCAGGAGACCACATTACATTTAATTGTTATGGTTCATTGGGATTCTCCAGACTGTGACAGTTTTTGATAACCATGACAATTTTGAAAAGTACTAGAAATATATTGTTTTAGAATTTCCCTCATTTTGGGTTGGTCTGACGGTTTTCTCAAGGTTGGACTGGGATTATGGGCTTTGAGAAGGAGATATCAGGTAAAGAGCCATTCTCATCACATCATATCAAGGTGCATCCTATTGACATGATTTATCCCTGAGGATGTTAATAGTAGTCAGCTGACCAGGGTGGTATTTCCAGGTTTCTCCACTATATAGTTACTTTTCAACCCCTTTCCACTCTGGGCTTTTTTTGGAGGCAAATCACTAACCCCAAGCCACAGTTAAGGATAGAAAAAGCACATTAAGCAGGCGTACTACCTACATAAATTATTTGGAAGTCTACTTTTAGGATTGTCTTGCTTCTCCTCACTATGTGTAATGATTTTATACATTTTCTTGGGTTTTATGTTGATTTATTTGCTATGCTCATGGTATTTGCTTTGTGTGGAATTTTATCTGTGGTAATTATGTGTAGCCTGGCATATAAGACACCACTTATGCTGAACTTAAAAGCCTCTCAGCCTAAATTGCCTCTTGTTCCCGTTGCCAGTGTGGTCACCAGGTCTCCCTGAGTTCCTACTGACTCCATGTAGACACAGACCCACATCACCTAGCCTCTTGCTCACACCGCTTGCCTCTTACTCAGAATTTCCCTTTTGATTTCAGAGTTTGGAACCTCAAAGACCTGGCTCAGTAAACAGTGGGACATTGGGAACATTAATGCCTCATGGGGAAAATATTTGACAAGTAAAATATTGGAGCCAGGAGATAGAGTTTGCCCCTTGCTTTATCTGGAAAGATTGCTGAGATGTAGTTAGTACATAATCCTCTCAAGGTATTACCAGCCTGGAACCCCTAATAGTCTAAATTTATTACCTTGGGGGTTCCTGGACTACGCAGACATTGCAAATTTCAAATTTAAGTTCTTATGAGCAAAGGATTATGTTTTTAAATTCTTAGGGACTTTTTCTTTTCCTCTATTTAGAATTTATAGCAAAATAGAAAAGATTCCCCCCCCCTTTTCTTTATCATTGAGGTGTCATTAAAAAAAACTTTGTCTATCTTATTAGTGAAGATGCAACATTTTTAGCATCACAGATTTTTATGAGGATTTTAGTAATTGCCCAACTACTTTTCCCATAACCATATATGGCTACTAAAATTTGAACTCTCAGTTATTGAGATTTCAATTTCCCAGAGAGGGGCTGAAAGCTGCCTATGTCTGATTTCAGATTCTTCTTCATTTTTGGTCCTTTGATATTTCCCTTACATTCCTTAGAGCTCTGCTCTGCATTAAAAATATGTTTATTATTTTTCATCCAATTTTTCTGGGTGTTTTTAGTGGCAGAACTTTTGTGATATATTACCTGCCATATTCCCAGAAACAGACACACTGGATATTTGCAGTTCCGCCAGGATTGGCGATCTGGTTTATAAAGGCACCTCAACTTGAAAGCAGCGACTCAAGAGGAGAGAGAGTTTACTGTTAGCACATATATGCATTTTCTAAGAAATAGCAAGGAATTAGAGAACTCAGAAAAAAAATAGATCAGATCTAAGTAGTATGCATTGCAGTCCAATAATAGTATAGGGACGATTATACTTGTATGTATTTCAGTAAGTCTGAGGGTCATCCATGTGCTAGAGCTAAATTATAATTCATGTTAATGATGTTGACATCAAGGAAATGCAACATTTAAAAAAAGATATTCACCATATTGAAGATGGGAACACTATATAAAGTGTATTTTAAAATATTCTTTTTCTGAAATAATACAAAATGTTGTTACCTAAAAGAGTGATAAAATAAGATAAAAATTATAATAAGTATCTATTATTGAGTTCCATATAGGTGTCTGGTACTGGGCTCTGCATTTTACCTAATTCTTAAAACATTAATTTCATTCTCATAATAAACCTGCAGGATAAATCTTATGAGCTTTGCCTTATAATAATTGTATTAAAGTTACAGTATTTGTAAGTGGACAAGACAGAATTACAATTTCTCTGCTATTTGTATTTCACCATATCGCCATTCTCTTCCACCCAGGAAAATCTGTTATCCTACAGACTCAATCGAAGAATGTCCCAGAGAGACTAGGCATTATCATAGAGAGTCCCTGACGGTTCAGGAAGAGGCAGCACGTATTTGGTGTCTGCCCTTTGACCCCGGTTTATGACCTCTCTCTCTAAGTTCCCAGGATAGTCAGATCCTCTATCTGCAAGAGCCTGTGATGGGGTGTTTTGGACCAGATGCCAAATTTGTGGCATTTTGAAAGCAGTGGGGAGATGAAGAAGGGGGACTGATAGTGAGTCAAAACTGACAAAAACAGCAGCAAACAGGAGGGACAAGTTTTCAAATATGATAATTCTGTCTGGACAGTTGACAAGGAACAAATGCTCCCTTGCTCCCTGTGGAAATGATAATTTTAAAAAGGAGACCGGAGAGCTTCAGACAATTATTTAGGCCTTTTAAATATGTATGAGTTCCAGTGTGCTACATACATTTTAAAAGACAGTTGACAACTGCAGCATATATCATCTTGTTCCCTCTGCAAGCTAAAAATAGTGTTTCTTTTTAATGTAAAAACAATACTTTCAGTTTGGCATCCATGAAATAAAAGTCTGTAAAATACTAATTTACAGGCAATGACAGCAAAGAATGTCATTAGCCATTCTTCTTATAAACTTTCAGATGAGGAATCTGATCTGTCACTTTTGCCTGAGAGAGAGACTCGGGAGGACACTCAGGATTAGTAGCCAGGATGGGGGATGAGGCCTTGAGGGCCTGAGGTGGAGGCTGCCCATCTTTACGATGGGCACCGGAAGCTTAAGGAATGAACTCAGTCATAGCCTGGAGGAGTCAACTTAGAACCAACTTAGAAAGGAGAACCAAGCTTGGGATCAAAGAGGCAAAGCATTGGCAAGAGCAGGAGAAAAGAAAAAAGAAAAAAGAAAAGAAAAGAGGGGAGGGGAGGGGAGGGGAGGGGAGAGGAAAAATCTTGCCAAAGAGCAAGTTTTGACCATTGTTTTAAATCAGGCTCATATTTTTAGTACTCTTCTTGGGGGCCTACAGGTGTGTAGATGAGTCTGTCTGGTTGAATGGGACAACTGGGCACCTCCCACTCTCTCCTGTCTCTTGCTGAGGCAGGAAGTTTCATGGATGCTCTCAGTACCCTCCCCGCCAGATCCATGTTACCAGAAGGTACACTCATTCTCAGCTGCTGAGAGTACTGACTGTTAGCATCTCACAGCCACTCCTTTCTCCAAAGAATTGCCCTTGGCCTAGAAGAAGCTACCTTGTTTGACAGATTATCTACTTGAGTCAGGACTCGATCAATGATGGACTAACGCGGGGTACAAAATGCCAGCCCCTTTGCCTCAACGTGAGACTGACCGTGGTACAATTCTTTCTCCAGAATGCCCTATGGCAGTGGTCGGCAAACTGCGGCTCGCGAGCCACATGCGGCTCTTTGGCCCCTTGAGTGTGGCTATTCCACAAAATACCACGGCCTGGGCGAGTCTATTTTGAAGAAGCGGCGTTAGAAGATGTTTAAGTTTTAAAAATTTGGCTCTCAAAAGAAATTTCAATGATTGTACTGTTGATATTTGGCTCTGTTGACTAATGAGTTTGCCGACTACTGCCTAGGAGAAGAGGAAGTGTGATAAGCGTATGAACAGGAGCTCAGAGATAAAATTTCTCCTATGCTTTCTAAACAATTGAAAAAGGTTTGTTCTAGTCAATACGGTATGTGTCAGAACTGAGAGTTTGCTCCTCCCTCCAGACAGGAGGGAGAGATTCCATCCTGGGTATAATAAGACCCACAGTTCTTAGTCTGAGACCCGTCCAGTACAGTGAAGTTTTACAGTCAGAATCAGAATGCAGGGACCAGGGCCCTCAGGCCTCTGGGGTTTGTGATGCCACAGAACGTGGCAGGGTCAGGCACTGTGAAGGGACCTGGACACAGGGCTGCACTCATTTCTTGGTAGGTTCAATCCTTCTCCAAGCCTTCAGTCTCAGCCCGACTGCGGGCCTCGGCTCCCGTGGGAAGAATATTAGATTTGCAGACAGAAGACAGTATGACTCTTATTACCAAGAGCATGTATTAGTTGTCAGGTTTTAAGCAAACAACATTATCCTCATTTCTCTTCTGGAGAAAGGGTACAAGGATGCCCATGTTCCAGGGTTACTGTGAAAAGTAAATGAGATCACTTACAGAAATATATTTGGTATTCTGCCAACGACAGAGTTAAAAATTGCAATTATTCAGTGAGCATTTATTATCTGTTAAAGTCTCCATTAAGCTAAGTAGTGGTGCTGCGAAGATGACGATGGCAGCACCTCTCCCTACAGATCACTCACAGGCCTGTTTGGGAAAGTGGCTGCAGCGGTCAGGCTACAGACAGATTAGGACCCTGCTTACAGATAGGTAAGGCCCCGTGAGAGGAATCGCAAATATGCCTGCGTGCAGAGGCCTGACGACTCAGTTTCTAAAGTTTATAGCGTTGAGAGTAAACTCAGATCCAAAGTAAGTCCAAAGCTGGCCATTCCCCTCCTTCAGAGACTGCGGCTTTTTTAACGCTGGAGCTGAAACTAGATCCATGTTTCCTGACTCTCAGCACAGAGCTGTTTTCCACTACATTGCATTTTCGTCAACTCTAAAGGAAGTAATTTTGTTTTGAGTCTAAATGAAAGAAAGCACTGGGGTTGACCCTTTGGGAACCTACTATTAGACCAAAAGCTTTTCTCCCAAAGCATCATAAGAATTTTTTTTTTACAATACTAATTAGAGTTATTTTATTGCACCCTAATGCCAAAGCACCGATTCCTGTTTTTCTTTTAATGATCTGGGGACAAAGTCTTCTGATGCACAATCTAGGTTCACAATCTAGTTCCTTCTCTCAAGAGAGAAAACAGTCATGTTGCAGCTACAAAGCCAGCTCTCTGATTTGAGTAAAGGTGACTCTCCCTATCAGGCAGTTAAAAAGCTGGAGTGGAATAAATACCCCAGCTTCTCCTCTGGAAGCTGGGGGCTGCCCCAATGGAATTGGGCTGTAGTGTGTTTCTTCCCCCACCCCCTCAAAATCTCTCCTTGGAGGCAGAAAGGTTGTGTCTGATTTCACTTGGAGAGTTGCCCAGGTTGACTGGTCAGTATTATTTATCCAAGCAAGGAATTGTATCCTTAATGTCGCCACCCCTTCCTGAGAGAGTTCTCAGGAACAGCAGAGGGGCTGGCATTGTGATTAAAGAGAGAATAAGAATATTTAAAACTGATAAGGACAATTCAACCGAATGAAAGGCTTCCTAAGACTCTGACACTCACTACCGCCATTCACATGGTATCTTGGATTATGTTAATTAAGAAAAAGAAACACTGCTCATGTTGCCAGGTAATACCAAAGCAAACACACAGTGGGGAGCATAATCCATTTGCCCCCCTGCAAGTTCCTACTACTGAGTCCAGTCATTTCCAGAAATTGCTTAGGTCAGCTCCAGGCAACTTTATCAATTGCTGATTCTACCTAATGCCAACATTTCATAATCTTCTATCTGGGCCAACAACTATAAATGTGAGGGAAGAGATAACTCTATAATTGTTGGGGGTCTTGCAACCTAACTAGAACTTTTTGTGATATAGACATAGAGATATTTTTTATATTTATTAATTCACTCAACAAATATTTATTAAGCAGCTAAATATTCAAGGTAGGGATCAGGACTGAATGTAAAAGAGACAGTTGCTGCTCAGTTTCTAATGAAGGGTGTTCTACTGTAGAGCAATAAAAACATAAAATATGTCATGTGATCGAAACCAAAATGTGACAGTATGACGAAAAATTAAAAAGGAGTATTATTTTATGTTGAGTGGTCGAGGAAGACCTACTTGTTAAAAGACAGTTGAGAAATCAGAACGAAAATAAGGAGAAAGTCATTTGGCTCTGATGGAAAAGGTGTTTAGGCAGAGAAAACAAGTGAACAGGAAATGAGGGGAGCATGTTCTAGGAATTGGGGACCAGCAAGGAACGGGGTGGCTGGAGGGGTTTGAGCAATGAGAGCGAGACGAGTGTACAGAGGCAGAGACGCCAGATCAAGCAGAGTTTTGAAGCATCATTAGGACCTTAGCCCTTACTCCAAGTGCTTTGAGAAGTATTGGAGGGACCCACCGGAGCAGGGACCTCATCTGTCTTAAATAGGGGAAAGATTACTCTGGGGCTTTTTGAAGAATAAATGGTAGAGTGTCCAATTAGCAGAGAGACCAGATAAGAAATTACTGTAATCCAGGGAAGAGATGCTGTGGCTTCCCAGGGCGATAACAAGGGAAGAGGCTAGATTTTAGATGTACGTTAAAGATAGAGACAACAGGATTTGTTAATGGATTTGTTATAGGGTGTGAGAGAAAAAAAGGAATTTAGAGCGACTCAAAGGTTTGGAGGACTGAAGAAGTGGAAGTATAGAGTTGACATTTATTGTGGCAGTGTCCAGTGAAAACTGTGAGGGGAGGGGGGCTATGGAGGTGTGGGGGGCATGGTTATGAGCTTGGGTATTGATATGATAAGTTTCAGATGTCCTATATTAACCTAGGCTCCAGAGAGAGTTATGGTTTACATGTAAACTTGGGAGATATTGAAATAAAGGTGTTGTGTGTTTTTTCTACCGAAAGATGAGATTGTCCTATGAGTGAGTTAGCAGAGTAGAAAAAAGGTCATTAGGTCATTGGTGAATTCTGGGACCCAGTAGTATTTAGAGACTGGGAACAGGAAAATGAATTAGCAAAGAAGACGTGAAAAAAAGAAGGAGGGAGGGTGGGGCCAAGCCAGGAGAGAGGATAGAGTCATGGAATTCAAGTGAAGAAAGTGTTTCCTGGGAAGAGAAGGACCAAGAGTTGTGCAGGTGCATCACACATGTCGAAAAACGAATTAATCCTCTGTTCCACAGGAGTTCATAGGAAAGAGTTATTCTTAAGGTTAGAAAGAAGTGGGGGAAGTTTCATGGAGAAGATCTGATTTAGGACGGAATTGGACTATAATTGGGGGAGAGGAAGGTGTTTTATGAGAGATACCCAATATTAGCAAATGCTGAAAAATGCTTCCCAAGTGCCTGCACTGTTATAAGAAACTTACATATGTACTAAATATGTATAAATGTGATCTTTGAATAAAACCTTTTAAAAATCTTAAAAATCTATGCTATAGATAACATTGCCCCTTGTTACAGATAAGGAAACAGACTTGGGGGTAAACTTTTGCTTGAGATTATACAAATTTTACATATTGGCCATTATGCCTCCTGAATACATCTTCTTAATGACTTTATCCTGCTATGCTTTTCATAGGTAAAGCCATGGAGTTAAGAAAAGACTTAACTAGACTGATAAACCATAATTGACCAGTTTGACTAGAGTGGAAGATTTTTTTTTTTTTTTTAATAAGAGCAAGTGAAGGTGAAAAGTAAGGTTAGGGCTGTATTACATAGAGTTGACAGATCTTGCTGAGTTTGGACTTTATTTTATGGGCCATAGGGAGTCATTTGTGGCTGTAAATGGTAAAATATCGAGTAAATATGTCCCCATTTTCTAAAGGACACGTGACCATTTCACAACCACAGTCTGATAAGAGTTCTTAACTTGAAACATGTTTTAGAAATCATCAGAGTGCATAAACTGAGGCTTGACATTTAAGTCAATCATCTGAGGCCATGCGCATGTCTGCAGGCTTATCAGCAGGCCTAGAACCCAAGTCTCCCGCGGTTTAAACTCACACATTCACTAGCAGACCTTAATGATTAGGCAGGAACTCACTTAAAATTGGCCTTGATATGGCAACTTGGGTCTAGTTTTAATTTTATGTTTTATTTAATTTTCATGTTTATTTAATTGTGAAATATTTCAACACAAGTCATAAAATAAATGCGATAGACACTGCATTTCAGGTTGTAGCTGTAGGCCTAAAACCTTTAAGAACAGAGGCAATCCTAGGAAAAACATCTGTAAAATGTTTAGTGGGTACAGCATACTAGTACATAGCCTGTGTTCTGCCCACACCCCCTCTGATCCATGGATACCAACCAGTCCACATTCTAATAGCCATTCCTGCCCTGGGTTTCTCAGAACCGACTTTTCCCATGTGCTTGACCGGTTAGAGAGGCCTGGGGGGTAGTATCTTCCAGGGGAAGCCCGTAGGCAATGACTGCTGGGTGTGAGGTACAAATACCATTGTTCCCTTGCCCCTTGACCACCATAATGAATTTCCCCATGTGGTTAAGCTCCTGTTGCTCACTGTGGTAACTGACTGAATAATGCACCCTGTATGGGTTCCCCTTCCCTTCATTTCCTCATCTCCCTGCCAATGTTGCCTTCTCTTCCTAAGAGAACTTTGGCACAATTGTGGTCTCAGTTGTTTCTAGAAGAACCCAAACTAAGACAGCAGATGCAACTTAAACAGAGATTGGATCATCTCTAGTGCCCCTATATAAATAGCACTTCTGGGTGTGTTTTTTTTTTTTTTTTTGCTGATTATTGCAGCATTGACGTGTGTAGTGGTGGAGAATGTGCCAGCTCTAATTTTTAATTTGCATTTTCTGTCACCCAGAAGGTGAATGCAGGTCTCACCTTTCCTATACACCTTGAGGGAAAGTCACTGCTTTGTGTCCCTTTGTCATCTCATTTCAGCAGCCAGGGCTCAGGTCACTGGTGCCTGATGGGGGCACAGCTATTGCTAGCAAAGGGCAGCAATGCAATTTCACTCTCCTCCTTCAGCAGCAAGCACACTAGAATAAGCAAGGCAACTCTTTCCAGGTTTAATTTAAATTCCAGAGCATTTGCATCTTTGGCCAGACTCTTGTAGCCCCTCTCTGGGAGTTAATAATAGTGGGCTGGGCCTGGCCAGTGTTGCTCAGTGGTTTTGCATCAACGGTTTGATTCATGGTCAGGGCACATGCCTGGGTTGCAGGCTCGATCCCCAGTGTGAGGCGTGCAAGGAGGCAGCCAATCAATGATTCCCTTTATTCATTGATGTTTTCATTTCTCTCTCCCTCTCCCATCCTCTCTGAAATCAATAAAAATACATATTTAAAAAATAATAGTATGCTGGGGCAGAGGGCCCCTGATTTTCTGTGCTCCCCTCTTCTCTGGGTAATGGCCCTCTATGGTCATCACTGGTAATTTTATTTCTCATAAGTGGCTTCTAATATCAATATGATATATCACTATGCAAGAAAAGTCCCCGTTGACAGAAGGAAATGAGCAGGTCTCCAAGACACTAATTACTTAAAGAGACTTTGGAACCATAGTTCCATGTCCAATGATTAGAGTTAAGCACAGTCACAGGACTGAGAAATAAAGTTCTGAGGAAGGGAATTCATGTTTCGTAAGCACCTACCATGTATCACACAAAGCTTCAGATTCTTTCATATTATATTATATTATATTATATTATATTATATTATATTATATTATATTATAATTATATTCTTGCCCATAAAATTTAGTGATGAACTCAGGGAGGTTAAGTGACTTGCCCAAAGCAACATGTTATTTAGTGGTGGTGCCAATACCTGAATAGAAGCCCCTCCATATCTGATTTCAAAGCCATGGTTTTATGTCATTGTCCTGTTCAAAAGTAGAGGGTGAAGAGAACAAGTCCCCAGCATGATTTTTTTTCCCTCTTTCTGGAAAGTAGCAGTGGATTTTGATCCAAACGAGAAGAGATGGAGTGTTTTTGATTTCCTCGAACTCAGGATTCATTCAGGAGGAGAAAATGAGGGTCCTAAAAATTAACTCCCATTAAAGGGGATATCAGAGGCTCTCTGGCAGGGAGCTAAGAATGACATAAGCCAGAGACATGTGTGACAGGAGGACAATATGGTATCAGACCTGGTGTCCCCAGACAGCAAGAGGTCTCCCAGCTCTCTGGACACACAGACCATCCCCTGTAATCCTGGGCTGGAAGCGCAGAGGGATGCTGGTGCTCAGAGACGCTGGGGAACCGGGAACCTGCTCAGCCTCTGTGTTAGACACTTCATACTGCATTAGACATCCTCACCAAACTAAAGAGTACAAACACTCAGCATTTATTTAGCTCAGAATTCTGTGGCCCCGTTATTTGGGTGGTTTTCCAGGACTAGGTTGATTTAACTTATTTTTACTGGAAACCCTCAAGCACTTGTCATCACCTGGCAAGTCGGCGAGCTGCTGAATAATTCAGGAGAGCCTCACTCACGTGTCTGGCGATTGGCCAGCCCTTGCCCAGGATGACAGAGGTGACTGCACCTTGTGTCATTCATTGTTTAGCAGGATGCCCAGGCTGCTTTCCCAGAGGAGAGGGATAGGGTACCAAGAGCAGCTAGCGAGGGCAAGTCTCCGTGGACGAGTTTCCCCCCAAGAAAACATCTTGCAGAACTAGAGTACAATATCACAACCAGGAGGTCAGCATTGAAACAATCAAACAGTTTAATTGCCCTTTTATATCCACACCTACTTCTCTCCTGCTCCAACCCGTGTCTGTATTCATGTGGGAATTTTTCTATCGTTTCTTTTTACTTACCTTAATTTGATTTTGGTAGCAGAGTAATACTGGCTTTATAAATAAAATGGAATTTACTTATCTTCTATTTTCTGAAAAGTTTGAGTAAAATTTTCAGTTACATGTTTGGTAGAATTCTCCAGCCAAAACTTCCGGGTTGAAAACAAACAATTCAAGTTATAAATGGGCTTACGCTATGAATAGACATCTCACCAAAGATGATGTACCGGTGGCAAATAGGCCTCTTAAATGCTCAATATCACATGTCATTAGGGAATTCAAGTGAAGACAACAATCAGAGAACACTGCACACCTAGTAGAATGGCTAAAATCCAACTCTGGCAACATCAAATGCTGATGAGGAAGTGGAACAATAAGAACTCTCATTGCTGATGAGAATGTAAAGTGGTAGACACATTAGAACACAGTTTGGCAGTTTCTTACAAAACTAGACACACTCTTACCCTATGATTTAGCAATGACACTCCTTGGTGCTATATTTATTCAAGTGAGCTGAAAATTTGTGTCTATACAGATCCTGTATGTGAATGTTTATAGCACCTTTATTCATAATTGGGGCAAATCTAAGGTCTCCACTTGTGCTCTATTGATGTGGTGGGGCTGGTATCATAGTTATTTCTATAATGGTTGGCTAGAAACGGAAGTTTATTGTCTAATAGTTTTGAGTCTTGGTAGGCTTCCCTTCTCCTTGACCTTTTGCCACAGACAGTAGGTTTTTGTTGGGGGTTTTCTTTGTGCCTGTTGGCTTTCTGAGTTTCCAGCTTTTATAATTCTAAGTCTGGAGCATGAGCAAAAATAAAATTTGATGAACTCACTACCTTGTCATTCCTTGGGTTCTGGTCAATTCCCTGGTCAATTCTCCTCTTCACCTTTCTGAGTCCCCTTATGATTGTTTTATACAAAGTGTTCTGGGGTTTTACTAATACCTGGTGGAAGAAATAGGAAAAAGTATATCTGTTTCATCTTCCTGTAAGCAGTAGTTCCTCTAATACTTTTAAAGTCTCTACTTATGTTAAGTTTCTATTGTCTCACAAGTCACAGTTAGTCACAAGACCAAGTGGGTAATAAGAAAGTGTGTAACAAGCAATTTAAGGCATGGCAGTGTAAAAATGAACACATAATTTCTTATGGATAGTAAGAAGAACATGGGCACATTGGAGATTGTGTGGCCAAAGATTTCCTTATGGTTTTCACAGTTTGTTATCATCTAGCATGATGAAAATGTTTCACTGATTCCACTGTTGTAGAATAAATGGATGATAGTTAATTTCATGTACTTTTATAATGAATTCTGGTGGGGTGTTTTTAAGTTTATGAGATCTAATTTTTTCCACTTATAGGACATCCAAATTTTCCCACATTATGTCTGTCAAGTACTGGGGGTGACTGGAGATAAAGTTTGAGATTCTTCACAACTTTCCTCTTAAAAGCAAACTTCAAATTCTTCTGTTTCCTGTTGATTTATCCATTTTCCAAAGTGGAATGTTCTGGATTCAGTGTGCAGCATAAACATTTCCAAAGAAGCTCACTTCAGGTGAGACGGGACCAGTCTCATATATTTTTTTTCCTGCTCCATTCCTGTCTTCCTTTGGGTTAACATATTTTCTCCCTATTTTTTTATGATGCTTAAATCAGTGGTTGGGAGTCAACTTATGATAACTACTTCTTAATCATGAATTACTCACAGAACATAATGAATAATCTATTACTGCTGACATCATGTGCAATTCTAATGGATGGAACACTGTTTTTGCCCTTAAGGGGACTCAATTTAATGGGGAAGTATAGTATAGGGACTATATACAATGACATGTTTCAAAATAGAAGTGTATATAAGCATGTTCAAGAAAGCACAGGATAGGTAGGGTTTGAAGAGGAAAGATGAGAATGAGATTTCTAAGTGACATATTGAGAAGGATGGTTTTTTGAAAATTATTATTATCTTTGTTGTTGAAAGTATTACAGATGTCGCTCCCTTTTTCTCCCCACCTCCCTCCCCTATTGATTCACTCCTCCTCATTCCCGTCCCCTCCGCAGGCCTTCACTGCACAATTGTCTGTGTCCATGGGTTATGCATATATACATATAAGTTCTTTGGTTAGTCTCTTTTCACCTCCCCCTCCACTCCTACCTTCTGAGATTCATCAGTCTGAGAAGGATGGTTTATTTGTAACTGCTCACATACAGAAAGAGAATGGTACTTTTAGAGAACTCTCAGTACTACAACTGGACTACAATGAGATGTGTATGTACATGTGTTGAGAATATGGGACATAAAATGACAGATTACAGATCACAAGGTATTCTAATATCAATCTGGGGACTCTGAGCTTGTTTTATATGGTGATAAGGAGTTACTGAAGGATTTCAGGTCATGTGGGTGATATGACCTGATGTGTATTTACAAAAATCACTACAGTAGTTGTGTAATGGAAGTTGATTGCAGGGAGAGAGGCATGAGGGCAGAGAAGCCACATTCCATTTTGCAGATAAAGAAAACGAGACACAAAGAATTGATGTAATTTACTCAAGTCAATTAAGCATGGCATAAACAATCCTGACTCATAATACATCTTTAACATGGTTGGACTGACCTGGTAATTTCTTAAATTATGTATTATATACTCACATAATAGATTTTATTGATGATATTGAAGGTAATTATGTAATATTGCATAATGTACAGATACATTATATTTGCACTCTCCCACTGCAGTAACCTGAGTGGGAGAGATGTCTTAATATATGTATTTACATAAGCCCTAAAGGGAAGAGGAAAAATGGTGGAGTCATCAGAGTTAGCTAGTGGCTGGTTTAAGAGGACAAACTTTCTATTCCAAACTTAATCAAGTATAACAAATATATATTTAACCTGTTCCCTGCATAGATTTCATACCCATTGTGCCAGCCAAGTCATTTTAGCTGCTTTTTGCTTCTGTTCCATCTTATGCTAGATATATGATTGACTGGAGACTACATTTGATTGACAGATATAACAATTTAAATACAAACACTTTATTAACCCTGCAAGAGCATCTTAATAAAAGAACATGATGGAGATAGACATAAGAGGTAGATGTGCTGATTTTGAAGCCAATTGCATTGTAGCTTAATGTGACAGAATCAAATGGAATGCTGTGAAAATAGTTCAGAAGATATTTTCTCCACATTATTTAAGCAGCTCCATGTAAGTAAGCAGTGCTAAAGGATTATGCAAAGGCTTAATACTTCCTTGCCCTTTACAGGATTTTAACTTAGACTCCAAACTCTCTCTTGAAGAGTTGCTCCTTTACAGACCTGAGATGGCTCTAGGACAGTGGTCGGCAAACTGCAGCTTGCGAGCCATATGCGGCTCACGAGCCGCGGTTTGCCGCTCTGTTGACTAATGAGTTTGCCAACCACTGACCTAGACTCTCAATTCCAATAATTACAGGCTGTTGTTGTTCCTTGTGATTAAGCCCCTATCCCAGTGGTCGGCAAACTCATTAGTCAACAGAGCGGCAAACGGCGGCTCGTGAGCCGCATATGGCTCGCCAGCTGCAGTTTGCCGACCACTGCTCTAGGAGGTTGTTCATACTCTGTCCTATGACCCTGACTGCACTCTGACCCTTGTAGGATGATTCAAAAACCTCAGTTATTATTCTTGGAGGAATTGATGGGTAAAAACAAACCTACCTCCCCCTCAAAAAAAGTTAGATGATTAACATTAGTAGCTAATTTATTGAGCACTTAATCATGAAGCAGGTTCTGTTCTAAATGTATTAACAAATTTAATCCTCATAACAACCACGTGGCATGGGCAATATATTACCTTTATTTTACAGATAAGGAAACTGAGTTTGTAAGAATTTACATAATTTGTCTAAGAGCAAACATCCAGTAAGTAGTAGCAAGAATTAGAGTCTAGGCAATCTGCTCCACTACACAAGCAGATTTTAAAAAAATTTATTTTTATTGATTTCAGAGAGGAAGGGACAGGAAGAAAGAGATAGAAACATCAATAATGAGAGAGAATCATCCATCCATTGGCTGCCTCCTGCATACCCCACACTGGGGATCAAGCCAACAACCTGGGCATGTGCCCTCACTGGGAATTGAACTATGACCTCCTGGCTGCTGGGGCAATGCTCATCCACTGAGCCACACCAGCCAGGCTGCACTTACCTAGAACTTAACCCCAGCAACAGGTAGCTGGGGCAGCCTAAGAAATGCTCACATTCTGCCCTTCTCAGGAAGATAGCCCTCCGACTGGGAGACGGAGGGAGAGAGCCCTGCCTGGGCTTTTGGCTGGAGCAGGCCGGAGTAGAGCTCTGTCCCACTGAACTGGGAGGGGGAACAGGTCTTGTTTTTGATGCCAGAGACTCTCACAGTTTTTAAAGAATGTTACTAGATTTTTTTGAATAACTGTTTCTTCATTTGCCCATAGGACAATTAAAAGAGACTTAAATATTTTCTTAACATTTGTCAGCAATTTCACTGGGTAGAGACTCATTGGCGCTCCACATGCTAACCTGCCAGAATAGCACTCCTCTCTATATTATTTCCTACAACTGCAATGTACAATTAATGTTCTTTTTAAGTTTAATAATAATATAATAAAGGCATTGCAATGGTGTCTTAGATTAGCTCCAGAACAGATATATATATGTATATATGTATATGTATATATATATATATATATATATATGTATATATGTATATGTATATATATATACTAGAGGACCGGTGCACAAAATTCATGCGGGGGTGGGGGGGGAGGGAGGGTGTGTCCCTCAGCCCAGCCTGCACCCTCTCTAATCTGGGACCCCTCGAGGGATGTCCGACTGCCCATTTAGGCCCGATCCCAGCAGTCCTGGATTGTGAGAGGGATGTCTGACTGCCCGTTTAGGTCCGATTGGGCCTAAATAGGCAGTTGGACATCCCTCTCACAATCCAGGACTGCTGGCTCCCAACTGCTCACCTGCCTGCCTTCCTGATTGCCCCTAACCACTTCTGCCTGCCAGCCTGATCACCCCCTAACCACTCCCCTGCCAGCCTGATTGATGTCTAACTGCTCCCCTGCCAGCCTGATTGCCCCTAACTGCCCTCCCCTGCTGGCCTGGTCACCCCTAACTGCCCTCCCCTGCCAGCCTCATCGCCCCTAACTGCTCTCCCCTGCTGGTCTGGTCCCCCTCCCAACTCCCCTCCCCTGCAGGCCTGGGTCCCCCCAAACTGCTCTCCCCTGCTAGTCTGGTCCCCCTCCCAACTCCCCTCCCCTGCAGGCCTGGGTCCCCCCAAACTCCCCTCCCTTGCAGGCCTGGGTCCCCCCCAACTGCCCTCCCCTGCAGGCCTGGTCTTCCCCAACTTCCCTTCTCTGCCAGCCTGGTCACCCCTAACTGCCTTCCCCTGCAGGCTTGATCGCCCCCAACTGCCCTCCCTTGCAGGCCTGGTCCCCCCAACTGCCTTTCCCTGCAGGCCCGGTTGCCCCCAACTTCCCTTCTCTGCCAGCCTGGTCACCCCTAACTGCCTTCCCCTGCAGGCTTGATCGCCCCCAACTGCCCTCCCTTGCAGGCCTGGTCCCCCCAACTGCCCTCCCTTGCAGGCCTGGTCCCCCCAACTGCTCTCCTCTGCAGGCCTGGGTCCCTCCCCACCCAACTGCCCTTCCCTGCAGGCCCGGTCGCCCCCAACTTCCCTCCCCTGCAGGCCTGGTCACCATCAACTTCCCTCTCCTATACGCCTGGTCCCCCCAACTGTCCTCCCCTGCAGGCCCAGTTACCCCCAACTTCCCTCCTCTGCCAGCCTGGTCACCCCTAACTGCCCTCCCCTGCAGGCTTGATCGCCCCCAACTGCCCTCACTTGCAGGCCTGGTCCCTCCCAACTGCCCTCCCCTGCTGGCCATCTTGTGGCAGCCATCTTGTGTCCACATGGGGGCAGCCATCTTTGACCACATGGGGCAGCCATCTTGTGTGTTGGAGTGATGGTCAATTTGCATATTACTCTTTTATTAGATAGGATAGAGGCCTGGTGCACAGGTGGGGCCAGCTGGTTTGCCCTGAAGGGTGTCCTGGATCAGGGTGGGGGTTCCCTTGGGTGTGGGGCAGCCTGGGCGAGGGGCCTGTGGTGGTTTGCAGGCTGGCCACATCCCCCGGCGACCCAAGCAGAGGCCAGGGACGACTGGAAGCAGGTATCTGGGATTTATTTATCTTCTATAATTGAAACTTTGTAGCCTTGAGCGGAGGCCTGGGCAGGCCAGGGCGGGCAGGAAGCTTGGCTTCTTCCATCGTCAGGGCCAACCCAAGCCTTTGGCTTGCTCCAGCTCTGTGGCCACCGCCATATTTATTGAAACAGGCCAGTCATTCATTAAATCCAGGTCGTCCCTGAGGAATGACTGCCTCTTTGGCAAGGTGGCTGGTAGGTGGCAGGGACAATTACCTGGAGAAAAGGTCAGCTGTGAGCAATGAGCAACCAATACTAAAAATACTATGGGGGGGGTGCACCCACCAGGTAAAGGGAGATATGAGGGTATAACGGCATCTATTACTTCTAGACGTTCATGTATTCTGTTTATTGATGTGAACACTATTTCAGGGGCTGAAGATACCAAGATAAATGAGAATGATTCTGTGCCTTCTCTATGTCATGAAAGTGATAGAGCAGATTGTTATGGTAAAGGAGCCAAGCCAGTGACTAGAACAGTCCCTTTTGTCCTGTGGCATATAAAACATATAGAAACATATAAAACCATACAGCTGAACTGGTAGCTCCAAGGAGCTCCCTTCCCATTGAGAAAACAAATCCATGGCATTGTTCATCATCTCACATGTTGTTTTCTCACACACTCATTTAATAAAAGCTATTGAGCACCTTGCTAGGTTCTATAATCATGATGATAAATAAGCCAAGCTCGCAGCTTAAGTTGCTAACTGTGCAGTGGGGACCAGGAGGAATAAATCAGGGCATGTGGGACAGTCTGGGAAGTCCTGGAATAAAGGTCAACCACAGGAATAGCGGATGCCCAGTGGAGGCATTGCTTCCTGGCTGAGAAGTTGCCCAAGTCCTTGGATTTCTAATTCAGTGCTCTTTTACTAAACTACAGTCAGAAACACTGGAGGGGAGAGGGTTCTTAAGGAATCCCCTAGGGTTTACATCCGCTCAGACTCAAAATCATGTTAAATATGTCAGCCATCACATTATGCACTGCTACAGTAAACTCACTATTACAATCTACCATGGTTATAAATAAAAATAGTGTTGTTTTTACTTCCATAAACTTAACTGTGCCTTCTGAAATAAATACAGTTACATTTATTGGCACACTTAGAATGGGCAACCTTGTGAAAATTATTCCTAAGTGGTAAGAGAGACAGCTGGGGAAAGACGCCGGGGGAAGAATACACAGGATATTATCATAACAATTAGAAAATGATTTTTATCCTTACTAGCAAAACATTATGAAACCACGTTCTGAAAATCTTTCTTCAAAGCATTTTTTATCATAGTGTGCATACACCGGAATCCCCCATAAGTGTTATTTATCCATCAATTTAAATCAGGGGAAATACTACAAAAATAAAAACATATTCAGTACAAAACAAAGAAAATCTTTGTCTAATTTTAAAATATTATTTGATCACCTAGGAAATCTTGAAAATATAAAAATTTATGAATATTATAATCAGCTGCTTCTAATGTTTAATTGGTGTCATGTAGGTTATTCATTTGACTTATTCTTTATTAAGGTGTGAGAGAATCTTTTTCTTCCTAGTTTATTGAAAGTACTGCTTTGGTTTTTGTTTGCTAAACAATTTTTAACTAAGTTTAAATAAAGTCCTTCATCTGGGGGTAGGATATGAATGGATGGATAGATAGATGAACTGGTGCAATGTATGATATTGCTATGTTTGTTAAGATTAGTTTGTCACTAATTTTTTATTGAGGTAAAATTGACATATAACATTATTTGTTTCAGGTATACAACAAAATAATTTGATGTTCATATATGTCGCAAGACATTCTAGTTGACATTAATACTTGCAAAATGTTTTCTTGTGATGATAACTTTTAAGGTTATCTTTTAATGATAACTCTCTTGGCAACTCTCAAATATGCAATACAGTACTATTAACCATAGTCACCATGCTGTACATTACAGCCCCATGACTTACTTATTTTGTAACTGGAAGTTTGTACTTAGGCCTAAAGAGGCCTTGTATATTTCTCCATGCCTTCTTGTACTTCTCTGAGAAGAATATGCTTGGGTTAGTACTCATACACGGAGGAAAACGAGCTAGAAATGAAACAGAGCTGAATCAGAAGAGTTGGACCCTCCAATACCATTCAACTGCCTGCCAACCTACAAACGCATCACGTAGCTGGCTGATATTAGTAGGACCATTAATGAGTCCACTATGTCAGCCAGCCCCCAGCCAAACCAGAAACACATGAGCTAAGTAAATTTTTATTGTTGCGTGGCCCTGAAATTGTTGCCAGAGAAATCAGTGGGTCCAATTTCCCCAACACAGGGGGGAGTGGGGTGGCTCTTGCCATATCTTTAGAAAATGAATTTTCTAAGACTCACACAGGAGCATGAATGGTTTTTATTGGCGTGGAATTATATTTCTTGGGTTGCAAAGTCCCATTGCCCTTACCAGTCCTGAAAAAGGTGCATCTGGGACTCCAATAGAGCCAAAAGTAGGGCCAGTGACCAAATTTTCTGTTCTATGGTGGAGCTGGGTCCCATGTAGCATGAGGCTAAAGTCCATCAGTCTGTTGTGTGGGTCCCACATGGCCATGAGCCACGTGGAAAGAATCAGGGCGTGCAAGCCCCTCAAGCCAGGGGTCAGGGGTGAATAGCTAGGGGAGAGGGCAGGCTCCTTTGTTCAGGATCTTAAATATCAAATCTTCCCGTTTTTGCACTGGCCACACCTATTCTGGCCAGTGACTTGCTCCCGGGTGTGACTGACAGGTAAGCATCTTCCCACATCACCCAGACCTTACTGGGCACCAGTCTATTTTCCAGGCTCCTAGTGATCTGTGAGGAGTAGACTTGGAGAATGTTACCTGCATCATCCTGGCAAAGCTGTATAAATGGCGTGCCTATAATATCTAGTCTTCCCTTTACTCCTTTCCTGTTCAACAATAACCAGATTATTGTACCGGTACCAAAATGTTATGGTTCATTGTTATGCTGCATCCTTGTGAAAATAGGTCACTGATATATGTTTACATAAGATGGCCTCAACTAACAGTATGTTTTGTTGCCTACAGAAGAAAATTTCTTGTTTCCTAATATCTGAAAAAGTTTTATAAATATGCTATAAACACTTGAAAAGAACACTGAAAATAGGAATAAACAACAATAAATAATAGTAAGGGACTTCAATACTCTACTTTCAACAATAGATAGATCATCCAGATAGAAAATCAATATGGAAATATTGGATTTGAACTACATGTTATATCATATGGGCTTAATAGACATTTATGGAACATTCTATCCAACAGCAGTAGAATACATATTCTTCTCAAGTACACATTGGAAAACATCTCTAGGATAAATCATTGTTAGGCCACAAAATAAGTTTTAAGACATTTAAGAAGATTCAGGTCCTATCAAGCATCTTTTCCAACTATAAAGCTATGGAATTAGAAATCAATTAGAAGAAAACTGGAAAATTCACAAATGCGTGGAGAGGATCTGAGGATCTATTGTACAGCACAGTGATTATAGATAATACTGTATTATATACCCGAGAACTGCTAAGAAAGTAAATCTTAAATTTTCTCACCACAAAAGAGAAAAGGTAATTACGAGTATGTGATGTGATGCAGGTGTTGGCTAATGCTATGGTGGTAATCATTCTGCAATATATAAATGTATCCAATCAACACATGGTACATCTAAACTTACTAGTACACAATGTATATGTTAATTATATCTCAATAAAGCTGGGAAAAATATAAACTATACCAAAAGAACTCCACAATGAGCTGTATAAAATTTCTCATTTCTTTTGTATTTCTATTGAAATATATATGAATTCTATGACATATGTATCTAATACCAATAGCCATTTAAATTTTATTATGAATTATGAGGAAAAATATCCTATCCTTCATGAGTACTGGTTTGAAGAAGAGTAGAATGTATTTTTTATCACTACATTTTTTTTCTACTTAAAAAATAGTCTATGGAGAAAAAAGTACATGCATACTGACCTTCACCTATATCTAAGGTTATGTTCTGAAATCAATAGAAACAAATACGAACAACTGTTATGTCTTTTCTTGTTAACTGGTATAAATGGATTGGACATGGGCATTTCCTAAGGCTGCTGTAAAAATGTACCACAAACGACATGCCTAAAACAACAGAAATGTATAGAACGGCACAAAACAACTTCAGTTACTATTTTCACTCCTCCTTCCTCTGAGCCTAGCCCAGTTTTATTTTAAGATAACATATTCTGCATACTGATTAAATAAATAGGGAGATAAAATCCACCCTTGTCTGATACCTTTGCCTATAGGAAACCATTTCCTCTCCATATTCTGTTCTGACAGTGGCTGCCTGTCCATAATGCAGGTTACTTATCCGGATAGTCAAGTGTAAAGGCACACCCATTTCTTTCAGAACAACTCATAGCTTTTCATGTTCCATAGAGTCAAAGACTTGATTGTAGTGTATGAAACATAGACTGATCTTCTGAAATTCTTTGGAGCACTCCAGTATCCAACAAATGTTCACAATTAAGTCTCAAGCACCTCTTCCTTTTTTGAATTCAGCTGCAACATCCACCATTTCTTGCTCTATATAAGGTAGAAGCCTTGTTGCATCTCCTAAGTATCACTTTATCTGTGTGGGAAATTAGACCAATGGTCCTACTGTTACTGCACCCCTTGGCATCTCTTTTCTTGAAAAGTGGGGTATATATTGGACATTTTCCACCTGTGGGCCATTGTTTTGATTTTCATATTTGCTGATACATTTATGTTAGGATTTTGAAAGATTCAGTCTCTGTGGCTTGACATAATTCTATCGGAAGCATATCTATTCTTGGTGCTTTATTTACTCCCAATATTTTCAAGGTGGATTTCACTTTACTTTCTAGAAGTTTAGGGTTTTCTCCTAGGAATGTTCTTCAAAGTTATCTGTTATTCTTTTGTCTTCTGAATAGATTTTCAGTATACTGTTTGACCTTCCCTTTCTTTTCTCCTGATCAGATAATGTGCAAATAGTGTAGGTTTGATTTTTCCCTTTATTTCTTGAATCTTCTGGTAGACATCTCTTGTTTTTCCTTTTTCTTATTCTATCTCCTTACATGGATTATTGTGATATTTCTCTTTATCTCTACCTGAGAGTCATTGAAAAACTGTACTCAGGATTCTAACCCTGCTTTTGTCACCCTTTACTTCTGCCTCTCTCCTGTCATGCATTTTGATTTTTCTTCTGTCACCCATTTTGGTTTTTCTTTTTACTGATGGCATCATCTTTTTGCATTCTTCCCTAATAATATTTCTAGTTTCAGTCTATAGTTCCTTTAGTTCTCAGTCAATTAAATTTAACAGTGAAACTTTTTTTAAAAATTTAATGTGGACTTTAAATCCATTGGGAATGATACTTCCATTCTATTTTGGCACTAAGGTTCTTTTAGTGCTCTTTTCAGTTTTACTCTAATATTTGATATTTACAATGTGCAGTCAATACCACAGTCTGCTCCTGGTCTTGTTTGGCCAGAGAGAATACAGCTTCTCTATCTACTGCTTCCAGTTGCATAGTTTATTTGTTTGTGTGTTTTTTAATCCTCACCAGGGGATATGTTTATTGATTTTAGAGAGAAGAAGAAGAAGAAAAAGGAGAAGAAAGAAGAGAGAGAGAGAGAGAAAGAGAGAGGAACATCGATGTGAGAGAGAAACATCAATCATATGATCTTCAACTGGGCATGGAACCAGCAACTTAGATATGTGCCCTGACCAGGACATGAACCTGGCAAGCCCTTTGATGCACAGGACAACATTCCGACCAACTGAGCCACTCAGCCAGGGTTACATAGTCTATTTGATTTCTATATTGGCCATCTGGAGCTATCCATACATACAATCATCTCATTGTTTGAAGCATGTGTTTGTGATGGACAAGTTGTTGGGTTTGCAAAAGTCCACAAGCCTATTCTTGCTTCATTTCTGACCCCTAGTCCAAATTATTTTTTATCGACATTTGAGTCGGCTTTTTTTCTACTTTTGCATTCTAATCACCTGTGATTACCAGCATGTCTTGTTTAGGTGTGTGATCAATTTCTTCTTTGATACTTGCTTTCAATTTCATCTTCAGCCTCTGTAGTTAGAACATAGATTTGAATAATGGTTATGTTAAGGTCTTCCGAGGCGTCTTATGGATATTATTTGATTAGACCTTGCCTCGTGGCCCCTAACTGTCTGTGCTGCATTGTGTTTCTGTATTAAAGCCACCCCTTTTCTTCTGAGTTTGTCATTTCCAGAGTGGAACACTTTGCAGTTGCCTGACGGAAATGTTTAATCCCAGTCTATTTTAGTTTTCCAACACCAAGCACGGCAATGTTTAGATGTCCCATTCCTTGTTTTACGATTTTCAGTTTACCTTGGTTCATGCGTCTTACATGAACATCCATGTTCTGATGTGCTGTGCAGTGTCATACTTGCCTTTCACTTTGTGACATTTGCCTCTGGTCATCTTTCTGACTTTGTTCTAGTTGTATCATTAGCAACAATGCTAGTCATACTTGTTCTCTGCTCTTCCCCAGTAACTGAATGCTTTTTTGGACCTAGGAGTTCTCTTTGGAGAAGCAAATAAGCCCCCCACCCCCGCCAAAAAACAACAACAACAAAACAAACAAACAAAAAACAACAACAACAGATACAGAGTTACAGAAAGTTGTGGATTTCCTCTGAACTGAAGGGGCCATCCAGTGAAGCAACCCCTGGAAATCCACATATGAGGTCAGTTTCTTACAATATAAACACTAAGGCAAGGACTACTATACAGCTGAGGAAAACATCACAGTTAGAGACCAAAGCAAACAATGAAAATCAGAAACAAAAAATAGAGGTAATGCAGAAGGCAAAAGGAAACTTAAAAAAGTAAAAATACCCTTGAACATTGTTGGTGAGATTGAAAATTGGTACAGCCACTATGGAAAACAGTATGACAGATCCTCAAGAAATTAAAAATAGAACTACCATATGATCCAGCATTTCTACTTCTGGGAACGTATTCAAAGGAAATGAAAATAGTAATTGGAAAAGATGTATGCACCCCCTTGTTTATAGCAGCATTATTTACAATAAGCAAGATGTGGAAACCACCTAAATGTCCATTGATGGATGAATGAATAAAGAAGTTGCATTATATATATCATACATATGTAAATATATAAAACTCTATAACTATATATGGTTATATGAAAATTATATTGAGATTATATAGACAAAACTAGAGGCCTGGTGCACAAAATTGTGCACCGGGGGGGGGGTGTCCCTCAGCCCAGCCTGCACCCTCTCCAATATGGGACATTCCTCTCTCAATCCAGGACTGCTGGCTCCCAACTGCTCGCCTGCCTGCCTTCCTGATTGCCCCTAACCACTTCTGCCTGCCAGCTTGATCACCACCTAACCACTCCCCTGCCAGCCTGATTGATGCCTAACTGCTCCCCTGCCAGCCTGTTTGCCCCTAATTACCCTCCCCTGTAGGCCTTGTCACCCCTAACTGCCCTCCCCTGCAGACCTGGTCACCCCTAACTGTCCTCCCCTGCAGGCCTGGTCACCCCTAACTGGCCTCCCCTATAGGCCTGGTCCCCCCACAACTGCTCTCCCCTGCAGGCCTGGGTCCCCCCCAACTGCCCTTCCCTGCAGGCCCGGTCGCCTCCAACTTCCCTCCTCTGCCAGCCTGGTCACCCCTAACTGCCCTCCCCTGAAGACTTGATTGCCCCCAACTGCCCTCCCTTGCAGGCCTGGTCCCTCCCAACTGCCCTCCCCTGCTGGCCTGATCGCCCACAGCTTTCCTCCCTTGCAGACCTGGTCTCTCCCAACTGCCTTCCCCTGCTGGCCATCTTGTGGTGGCCATCTTGTGTCCACATGGGGGCAGTCATCTTTGACCACATGGGGGAAGCCATCTTGTGTGTTGGAGTGATGGTCAATTTGCATATTATTCTTTTATTAGATAGGATAGAGGCCGGGTGCACGGGTAGGGGCTGGCTGGTTTGCCCTGAAGGGTGTCCTGGATCAGGGTGGGGGTTCCCTTGGGGCATGCGGCAGCCTGGGCGAGGAATCACTGGGTCATAAGGCAGTTCCATTTTTATTTTTTTGAGGTAACTCAATACTGCTGGCCACGCGCCCCCGCGACCCAAGCGGAGGCCCTGGTATCTGGGATTTATTTATCTTCTATAATTGAAACTTTGTAGCCTTGAGCGGAGCCAAGCCTCCTGCTTTCTCAGTGGCCGCAGCCATTTTTGTTGGGATTTATTTATCTTCTATAATTGAAACTTTGTAGCCTTAAGCGAAGGCCAAGGCAGGCCAGGGTGTGCGGAAAGCTTGGCTTCCTCCATTGCCGAGGAAACCCAAGCCTTCTGCTCTCTCTGTGGCCACAGCCATCTTAGTTGGGTTAATTTACATACTCACTCCTGATTGGCTGGTGGGTGTGGCTTGTGGGTGTAGTGGAGGTACGGTCAACTTGCATATTACTCTTTTATTAGGTAGGATGCTCACCAGAATACCTGGTGCAGGCTAAAGTACTCAATATATAGTAACTACATTAAATAAATTGGCTGCAAAAATTTATTTTGAAGTTGGTTACTTCTTATTTTTTTCCAAGAAAAAATATTAAATATGGAATAGCTAACTATCTAGGCTAGATCCAAAATAAGACACTTAAATGACCTGAAGTATAAATTAGAGTCCCTAAGTAAGCCATTGCTAATTTACTAACATTTGTTATGTTCTGTAGCAGGTGACTATAATTTTAAAATTTAATTTTTCCATCACCTTTGGTCCCCTCTATGCCCTCTACCAGCTCCATCCATCCCCTTCTTCCCTCATAATCACTACGCTTTTGTCCATTTCCATGAGTTCTCTCTTTCTCCTTTTTTCCTTTTTTCTCAATTCCTCTACCTCCCCATTCCCCATGTTGTCTGACTGTTCTCTATCTATGAATCTGTGTCTATTTTGCTTGGTAGTTCAGTTTGTTCATTGAATTCCACATATGAGTGAAATCAGATGGTACTTATCTTTCTCTGATTGGCTTATTTCACTTAGCATAATGTTCTCCAGGTCCATTCATTCTGTCTGTCACAAAGTATTTTTTTTTTCCTTTTTACAGCACAGTAGTATTCCATTGTGTGGATATACCATAGCTGTTTTATCCACTCATCTACTGGTGGACACTTGGGCTGTTTCCAGAACTTGGCTATTGTAAATAATGCTGCAATGGACATAAGGGTGCATATATTCTTTTGAATTTGTGTTTGAGATTTTTTTCAGATAGATTCCTAGAAGAGGAATCACTGGGTCATAAGGCAGTTCCATTTTTATTTTTTTGAGGTAACTCCATACTGCTTTCCACAGTGGGTGTACCAGTCTGCATTCCCACCAACAGTGCATGAGGGTTCCCTTTTCTCCACATCATGGACAACACTTACTGTTTGTGGATTTATTGATGATAGCCATTCA
This sequence comes from Plecotus auritus, assembly GCF_963455305.1. Taxonomy (NCBI): domain Eukaryota; kingdom Metazoa; phylum Chordata; class Mammalia; order Chiroptera; family Vespertilionidae; genus Plecotus; species Plecotus auritus. The sequence continues at coordinate 166,864,624 of NC_137773.1, forward strand.
TTTGGCGCTCTAGAGAAGGTTCCCCTGACTTGCCCATGTGTACGTTATTCTCAAAGTGTGGTGTGAGGACAGGGGTCGCTGCACCCTGTTTATTACTGGTTTGTGATTAGATAAGAACAGTAATTGAGAGTCAATATTCAGAAAATTTTACAGCAGTTTGATGGAGTAATTTTATGTCTATCGAATGTAATAATTACACAAATTGTACTTGCATTTTAATCCTATTCTTCTGGTAAATTACTTCTATGTATTTTACAAAACTTTGGGCCCACAGTGGATTGTGGGGAGGGAATAATAGGTCCTTATCATAGATAGACCACAGATAGTTTGAGAAGCAAATAAATCCCTACTTCAGTCATTCTATCAGCTCCTCCTACTTAATTTTATTTGTAAAAATTAACACTACCTGAAATTAACATCTTTGTTGATATTTTTTTTATTGTCTCTCTCCTACTAGAAAGTAATTTTTGGGCAGGGATGTCTTATCTATTTTAGCATTAACAATTAGATCAGTATCTAACATATGTTAGAGGCTAAATAAATTTCAGTTGAATGAATAGTAGATTAAATTTCAACTGTTGTTAGCACAGCAACAACTGTTGCCACACAGAGGTGGAAGTCATCAGAGCTCCATCTGGGTGTGGCTTGCAACTGTGGTGAGGTGCTGAGGGCTTGAATCCCTTCTCCAAGCCACAGGATTCAAATCTGTGGCTCCAGAGAATCTTTAGAATTTTATGAACAATCAACTTATTTGAATGGCAGGGCTCTGCTCTCTGACCAATTAGCATGCTAATTGTAAATCGTTTTTAAACCAAAGATTTGGAATAGACTCTATGTAGTTTACATATTTAAGTTAAATACTCCATGTGCTTGGGGTAATAAACACTATTTTTAAAAAATGTTTTCCATTTATTTTCAGACTATTTTCTAACCCAGACAAGCTCCTTTGCCTATTAGTGTGACTCACAGGTTCTTCACTGTCCTGGTGAAAAGAGAATAAGTTAATTTATATCCCTGGATGACTAAAGTGGGAAGGATATTTTTAGTGAATCTAATGACTGAATCTTGTGGTTTGCTACAAAGACAGTATTAGAAGCTTTTACTGAAGTTAGAAAAGGGGTGATGGGGAGGTATATGTTGTAAGGATCTGTGAGGGGTGGGGGATGAGAGAGAGATGGGAAATTCCAATTATATAACAGCAAATACCACAGCTGTCCTTATGGAAGGTCAGAAATGCAGCAACTGAAACTGCCACGTAATAGACAATTTGATGGTAGTAACTAAGAAAGCACAAAAGGCAGCTAATCTCCCCCCTGCTGATAAAGCTGTCTGAGGTAGATCAATTTAGTCATGGTTGTTGTTAGGAAATTGCACTTGTTTGGTGTTCCACAAGCAGATCATGTAGTTTCCTAGGAAACATCCTTTTTCACTTAAATCTAATTCTCCCACATTGCGGGGTCTGATGAGTCACTCAGCCTGACTCTCCTCTCACTTCCCTCTACCCATCAAAAAGGACATACCAGCTGGAAATCTACTAACTGAAATGAATTTATTAGCTCTTTTACCTTGTTCTTCACTTAACTCTGTATTTCTTCCTTGTAAGTCTAACTGCTTCCCTAATGAGAAGGGCCAGCAATAATGGAGCAAGGCATGTGATGTGGGTGAGTGTTGAGCATTGCCTTCTTTCCAATTTCTTGGTTATTAAACTACATTTCAGCTTCTAGCTTTAAATGGAAAACATCACATGTATAGAGATGTTTGCTTGTAGCCTGTAGTGGAATTTGATGTCAATTTCATGTACTTTCAGATTCCCAGTCACACTTTGCTACACAGTTATGTGAAAGAAAGAGAGAGAGAGAGAGAGAGAGAGAGAGAGATTGATTGAGAGAGAGATTGAGGGAGGGCAGTGGTGGTGGTAAGAGAAGACACAAAAGGAGAGAGATAAGCAGGGAACATACAAATAATATAATTTATGTAGGCGTTTTCATTTTAATCCAAGCCAGTTAATAGAAGCATTGCCTTCCCCCCCTAAAAAAAATCTAGAACCTGAATATAATAAAAATATAATTCTAATTTATTTGTGAAGTGCAAATACAGGGATGGGCAAAAGTAGGTTTAGAGTTGTGAGTATTCAAAACAGAGTTTGTTCTTGTATTATTTTTCATACAAACAACTGTAAACCTACTTTTGCCTACCCTATATATGATCTGTATATATATTTTAATTAAAGCAGCATGTTCACCATTTCTAAAATCACCGAGTCCACAGTTCAGTAAGCTTGCATATTTTAAGCATAGCTGTCTCTGTGGTAACTGGAGAGGTGACATAGACATAAGTGACAGAAGTCTGCTGAGATCCAGCATGGATAAAGAATTGTCAGAGCAAAGCCTCACTGACTCCAATGGCAGCAGAGAACACCACCTGTGGAGGAGCCCGGATTGTGGGTCCTCCCTAGCTGTCCCATGCCCTGAGTTAGCACCTTCTCCCATTTTTGCTACACTCTCAAGCCTTTACTATGTTTTAGGACCCATGGTAATTACTCTCTTTATATTGTCTCATGTGCGATGAGGTATGGTACCTCCATTTTACAAATGAGAAAATCAAGGTGTATGGTTGATAAATGCCCAAAACCACACAGCTTAGGGCTGCTTTAGGACTCATTCTAAGTTCAGATGTCCTTGATCTCCAACCCTATCACATACCACATTCACTGGGCAAATGTATTGGTTTTATTTCAAATGAGGGACTGTAGAGGCTATGAAAACACCTGTAGCTGAGCCATTAAGCCACTAAATTCACAAAGTCAATTGTAAATATATCCCATGCCTAGATGGGTCTCACCAATGTGGCTCAAACAAAAGCATGATCTATGTGGTCAGAAACAGTTTTGCAGTACAATTACCTAGGTCAGGGCAGTCTATCAGAGACTTCCTAACACAGCATCATGTAATCCCGAGAAAGAGTTTTCACTCTTAGGAAATGAGAAATAGAGATGATACATTCTCAACCACCTCCTGTGCTGAAGGTTCCGAAGGCTGTCCATTGTATCGACATGAAGGAAAGGAGCTGTGGTAGAACACATCTCACTGGGTGAAAAGGAATCAAGCCACCATGTGTTAGGACCATAACATAACAACAACCTGCTCCCTTTCATCATCCTCTCATTTCAGGCTTCTTAGTAAACATTGAATTAATGAAAACCAGTAGTCTAGCTCCAAGATAATGCATAAGTTAGCTTTTATTGCATAATGAATCACCATTAAACTTCAGTGGCATACAACAATATCTATTACCATCGAGTTCAACTGATCTAGGCTTGAGTGGTCTTGGATTTACTTCCATGCTTGAAGCTGTGTAGATATCTAGGTTGAACTTGGTTCGGGACTCTGCTCACGTGTTCCTCCTACTCCTCCTCCCCCCCCCCCCCTCCTCCTTCTCCTCCCTGGTCTAGTGAACTAGCTCAGGCATAATTTTTCATCATGGTGGCAAGTCTCCAGAGCCCAAGTAGAAACACAAGACCTGTGGAGAGCAGGGTCAAGATTATCATTTCCACTGAATTTTATCAGCCAAGCAGTTCTACTGTATAACCCACAAGATTTATGCCCTGTTCCCTACAGTGGGAGAACACTGCAATGCTAATGGCCAAAGGTGTGAGTACAGAGAGGATGAAGAGCCACATTTAAAACCCACACCTGACATTAATGGTGTGAAATGGTCATTTCTTCATAATCTAAGTCTTAATTTCCTCTTTTGTTAAATTGCATTACTCCCACCACATAGGAATTGAGTGAGGAAAAGCATGTGAAAGTCCCCAATATGCAAATGAAAAGTAGCTGACCCAGGGGTCCCCAAAATTTCATCCTTCTTCCTCCCTGCCCAATCCATTCACTCACCTACGCATGTTCCTTCAGTGTTCCCATTTCAGAAATATTCTCTTCTGAAGTTCAAGGGGACTTCTTCCTGTGGTTGGGAGACTCAATTACAAGATTCTATATTGTTTTACCTCATTTTAGGCCCTTGTTTACTACCATACAACAATTAAAGCTATACAAGCAATAATTTTCCAGATGTTGTTTGTTTCATTTGAGCATCCAAGTCCTTTTGGTCCTACTTTTAAGGTCTATTTCCCAGAAAACATTTTATGCTCAGAAAAATAAAGAGCCACAAATGACATTATTAATATGAAAAGACTCATTAAGTTCTACTCAGAATTAAAATGTTCCAAAGCTCCGGAGAGTTCTGACTATAAATGTTAATTTAACCTACCTTTAAATTGCAATATTTCATTAGAGGAGGAATCAGATTTTGGTCAGCAAATGTTACATAACAGCTGCTTCTGGAGGACGGCTGTCTGTTCCCAATTCCTTTCGGTGTTTGAATTTGTAACTGTCGGAAGAAGTCTGTAAGATTGCCTTTACTAACTTCAGGCTCAGAACAGTGTCTCTCTTTGCTTTTTGGGGACAGACATTGTATAGATTTCCATGTCTTCAACTCCAGTAAAAATGTCACAAAATCTTTTAGAATCTGTCAATGACAGCTTCTATCATTGGAGATGTACAAAGGATTAAGTCAGAAAGATTCAGAAGCTTACTGCATCTTTTTAGAGACTGGCTAGGGCATCTTGTGACCTGGTTAAGTTTGAAGGAGTTGTTTTCCTAAAGTTTAGGTGTGGGCATAGATTCAGATGTACTTTCCAATGTGAGGTTGACTCTGGATGTGTTGGAGGAAGACTAGTAACAGACAGCACAGTGTGTGGCTTCTGTCCAGGACCTTAGGAAAGCTACGTAGGAGGTATCCCTGAGCCTCAGTTATTAGAGGGTAGAGCATTGTAATGGGACACAGGAATGTGGGGGTATCTGCAGATGCATAGAGATATGGGGTGAAAGGGTGGGCATATACTGGGGAACAAGATTGGGAATTGACTCAAAAACCAGGCCTGGGAGACAAGGTTAAAGCTGGATAACCATGTCATCACTCTGTTGTTCTCTGTTTTGATGCTGAGTTGAACTGCTCGGACCTCCAACCCTATCACACACATTTATTTTGAAGAAATAGCTTTGCGTATATGGGACGTCTCCTCGGTACATTTCCACCTCTGGTAGAGACTATTTAACACATTAACTCCTAATATTGAGGCCAAATTGAGAAGTGATCCGTGACCCTATTTCCAACCTGAGAACTGCACATGTCTAATAGGGCCTCAATAAAACAGAAAGCTGGGATTTCAAAGAGAACTCAAACTGATTATAGAGATGAGGTTGGGGGACAGAAGTGCTCCTAGGGATTAGCAGAAGTGGAAACTTGTTACCACTCATAGGTCTAAAGGGGCAAGGAGAGGAAAAGAAGGTTGGTGAGAACTGGAGCTTGGGAAATGAGACCACCTGATATAAATGTCATTCTAGAGATGCAGGGTTTCTACTACAAAGACACTGAGATGTGGAGAGAACTAGGAGATAAATGCCTTGACCTCGCTCAGTCCCAAAATCCTACTGCGACTCCCATTGGGGAACCCATTCAGAACTCTGAGAGTGAGGGAACCCTGGGTTAGACTTTGGGGGTAGAGGGGACAGGCAGAGAACCTGGCAGAGAAGGTAGGGGATGGATATGAATGAGCAGAAGTGAAGGAAATGCAAAAATACATGACATGGTCAAGATCACTGAAAACGGTTTGGTCTATTAGTTCTGAATTTTCTTTTTCGAATAAATTACTCCCATTGCCTTTAACCATCTCCTACTTATTAAAACTAAGCCTTAGCTGTGACACATGGTGACACATTTCATAATACATTCATAGCATTTTAATAATTTCTTAGTGGAGGATCTTAGAGATGTGTTGTTTGCACTGCTTAAAGGGAAAACAAAAATAAAAACCCCAAACCAAATCTGTGTGATCTGTGTGTACTGACATGTAATATGATCTCCATTTCCCTGAGAAGGAAGCTCGGAGCCTGCCTGCAGAAGCTCAGATCTGTCCATATCCCTAGACTGAAAGCATAGTGAGGTTGGATGCTAAGGTTATGGAGCTCATATCATAAGACGATAATGTTGGTGCCTTCCAACATTAGAAGTAAGAGGAATTCTAAATTTTATTTAACTTTAATTTTAATTCAAATGTCAGCATACCTCTGTGCTTCCATTAAACTCCATGAATGCCAGGGGACCTATTATATTCCCCATACAATGACCACCTAACATGTCCCAGGCACTGCACTAGGTGCTTAGGAGAGATACAGTGGCAACTAAGACATCGCAGAAATAGTGCCTACAATGGGCATACAGCTGGCGTGCCAATGATGGTATTTTGCCTATTTTTGTAAAGGTGGAAAAACAATAGTTTATTCATTTCTTCAGTAACCCTCTCCCTTCTACATGTTAGATTCCTCTATGGCAGGGGTGGGCAAACTTTTTGACTCGAGGGCCACAATGGGTTCTTAAACTGGACCGGAGGGCCGGAACAAAAGCATGGATGGAGTGTTTGTGTGAACTAATATAAATTCAAAGTAAAGGAGCGGAGGGGAGAGCAAGAGAACCCTCTGCTCTTTCGGCTCCGTGGGCCGGATAGAACAGCCGAACGGGCCGTAGTTTGCCCACGGCTGCTCTATGGTATCTCTTTAACTCCTTCGCTTTCTCCATCACTTCCTGCACAAGGCTAAGGTTGCTTCCTGACACAGGGATCTGAGACATCCTTTTGCTTTGCAATGCATTGGTCCTCTGGTTATAACTTTATACAGCTAATTACCAAGCATCTCCAGGTATCTGACATGGGAACAGGCATATTACACTCATATAATCTCCTTTAATATGTTCCTATGTGTGGAATCTACTTGCTCACATCAATTCTTTGCTTATATTTGCTCATGCCATCAAAATGACCAATGTAGTGAAACTAACAAAAATCAAATCATCCTGCTTTCCTACTTTGCTAGCACTAGTCTCAGTGTGCTCAGGTCTATGTAGTTCTTACTTGTTTTAAAGCACAAAAATGTGAGTATAAAAAAAGTGAAAATGGCTAAGTAGGTGGAAAGCCATTGAAGAGGGAAAATGAGACATCACATGGCGTGTGCTAGACTCACCTTGAGTGAGTTTCATGAGCACCATTAACAGTGATACAGAGGCAACATGTGAACTGTGCCTAACCACTTGGTGTCTTCGCCCACTCCATTCTGAAGCAGATCTCGCATGAGACTATTCCCTTTTCCTTCTAGCCTGAGCTTTCTTTCTCTGCAAACAACCCCCCACTCAGGTCCCCCTCCGCCAGTCTCCTCTCCCTCCCGCCCCCCTTGTTTCCTGCACCTATAACCAATCTTGGCTTTCAGCAGGGTGTTCTCAGCAATGCTGGGAAAGGTTTCATTCAGTTTCAGAGCCTCAAAAGTTTAGAGCCAGGAGGCAGTTTGGAAATTATCTAGTTCATCTTCCTCATCTCACCCACTGACAATCCACAGTCCAGCAATGCAGACATTGACATTTCTTTAATGATGGAAATTTTCCATATCTGCACTGTCTGACATGCTAGCCAACAGCCACATGTAGCGATTGCAGATAGGAAGTATGGTTAGTGTGACAGAGGAACTTAATTCTAAATTTTATTTAATTTAAATTCAAATAGCCACATATGGATAGAGGGCAGTGGAGGTCTAGAAAGTTCTTGTGATGTGCCCAGTGTGACACAGCTTTTAAGTGGAAGAACTTACCGGATTTCTCAGGGTTTTGACTTTATTCCAGGGATCTTTATTGGTTTTCAAATACTGGAGTAAATCAACAGGCTCAGCACAGAATGTAATTAAGGTTGGGGAAGAGAAGTGTCAGCTGCCTCAGCAATGACAAAGCAGAATAGGCGCTGTGAGGACCTGGTTGTGGGAAAGGAAGAGGAAGGCACCAACATTATCATCTTGTGATATGAGTATTCCACACATAGCTCAAATTGATTAAAAGAAGTTTGGGTATATATTTTTAAATTTTATAAAGACGGCTGAAATGGAAGCTAAAATATTTATAGGACCATAAAATTTGGGAGGTGGGAGGAACAAGAAAGACAAGATAGAATAGGTACAAGAATGCTAAATTTATCTTGAGCAGAAAGGCAATAGATAATGCCCCAAAATGGACCAACGAAAGAACAATATAAGCATAAACAAACAAAAACATCTATGAGTAGAAGAAGTGAAAGTTTTTGTCTTTGTGGAATGGGTCATTGACTAGGGAGAGATCAGTAGACACACAGGGAATTAATACTTCTCTGCATTTTTATATTGGGCTAAGTTTGTGCTTTTTATTTTGAAGTAAATAAGCAATTTCTATGTGCTTCATGAGTTTGGAATTAGGACAGAAAATAAACTTATCAGAAATATATATATGTATATATATATGTGTGTGATATATATATGTATATATGTATATATGGATATATGTATATATATCCATATATACATATATATGTAAATATGTATATATGTATATATGTATATATGTATATATGTATATATGGATATATATATCACACACATATATATACACATATATATTTCTGATAAGTTTATTTTCTGTCCTATATATATATATAGTAATGAAATGATGCTGGGAAACAACACTTAAGGCACAATTTAGTTGATCACTGCTTTTCGCCATGTATTTAGCCAGACTTTCAAAAATATTTACAGGATGCCATAACAAAATACAATATACTGGGTGACTTACACAATGAAATTTTATTTTATCACAGTTCTGCAGGCTGTGAAGTCCAAGATCAAGGTACTGCAATTCCATTTCTGGTAAGGGCTCTCTTTCTGGCTTGCAAGTGGCTGCCTTCTTGCTATACTCTCAATCCAGTTACCTTCCAAAGGATCAATTTCTAAATAGCATCACATTGGGTATTGGGTTTAGGGCTTCAACACATGAATGAGGGGGAGGGGGCGCGCGCACACACACACACACACACACACACACACACACACAGTCCCTAAAGCTACTTAATGTGAATGTGAGTATGCGCCTTACAGACCTGGCTGCTTAAGGGTAGGCGGAGAGCATATTTCCTTGCTTTATGATCCAACACTCATTAGGCTAATTTGTCCCATTTGATTTATTTCTGTCAGCCCCTCTTAATATGAGTGTTTGAGGTTGGATTACACCATCCACAGGATATGTTGTCTTGCAGTTTGGTTGACACAATAGAATTTATGAATTTAATCACTCGGCCCCTTGCCCAGAGTAGCTTCCACCTCAAAATCCAGCACATATTTTTTCTTCCACTTCAGTTACATCTGTTGGCCAATGTGGAGGCCAGCACGCAAACATGCTTGACAGGTGTGTGGGGCTGCTGATTAGAATGTCCCTGATGGTGAGTGACTGTGGGGACAGCCAGGCACAGATTTCATATGAAATCTCAATCTCAGATTTTGTATTAGCTTTCAAGCTGTTTATTATAGCTTCCAGTGCTCTGGGTGGTTTGCTTAACTTTCAGCGTTCTGACTTTAGTGATTTGACCATTTAAAGGTTGGCTTGACCCAGGGCACAAAGCAATCTGACAGTCTAATTTCCTTCATGCCACCGGAGGTGTCCTCTGAGTTGCAGCTGGGGCAAATTCAACACGAAATTGATTTTGTAATTGTTGATGTGCTGAAGACTTCCAATGTACAGCCTCGAAATCAGGGAGCGAGGCTTCCAGATGGCGAGGATTTCAAACAGAGGAATTCAAAATGTACGTCACAGGCCCATGACAGAGTGGAGACTACAGCTCTTTGCTGGTTTGAGAGAAATATCCGAGAGGGTTGTGTGATTTCTTAACTATTTAAATAGGAAGGATGCAGATGGGGTGGGAAGAAGAAAGATATAGGCAAGAAAGAAAGATATAAAATGCTTCATTCTCTCTCTTTTTTTTTATAAATACAGGGACATTTTCCCATCTTAAAATATAAGAGTTATGGAGACTGTTTTCTTTTCCTATTGAATCTGTCTCTGACATTAATCATGATTTACAATGAGTTATTGGTAACTAGGTATAGGCTCCTCATCTTTCTCTTTAACATCATTGAAGTTGTGATAACATATACATAGACTTCAAAGAGCACAGGCAATTCAGGAGGCTTTATGAGAAAGTTTGCCAGTGCAGGACAACTTGGAGTCAAGATAGCTTTATTCAGTTTTAAACTCCTTAATTAACGATGGCATATAAATTATTTAAACTCCCAGGGCCTTAGTATTCACATTTACTAATTGTGAGAGTTGACTAAATAATACCTAACACCTCCATAAGTTCTAATAGTGATGATCTATTCTATTTTATGTGGTGCTATTTTGTTTTTTTCTTCCCTGTTCTTTAAGTCATTCATAGATGGGGAAATCATATAATTTATCATTGAATCCTGGACACTTTTGATATCCTTCAAAGTCAGAATGAAATACCACTTTGTGTGTGTGTGTGTGTGTGTGTGTGTGTGTTTGTTTGTTTTTTATACTACTTTATAAAAGAACTGACCTTTTAAAATATTTGAAAGATCACAGTGGGAGACTGGAAGTAACTTAATTATGGAATTTGGAAATAAAAAGTCCATTGCTAATTCATCGCTATTTACATGTATGTTAGCACATCTGCACTCACAGCCCTTACAGTGTTGAGAGCCAGGCCTGAAGTTGCCAGTCAAGGGGTTCCTTTGCCAAAAAGTCCACCTTAGTATATTCCTCCCTCCCACCCAGGGAATCGGGAGTCCCTCCTTGTGGCCAGGACACTGTTCTGTAATTGCTGGTTTCTTAGTCTCTCTCCTCCATAAGACTGAGGGCAGAATCTGGCTCTTTTACCTCAGCACATGGGCATCAGGGCTGAGACTAAAGAGAGACAGGTAAGGCACCCAGATAAAGGAGCGCCCACTCTCTGGTTTGTGTCAGTGCAGGGTCAGCCCTGGCATGAGAGTGGGTGGCTCCTTAAATATTGTTCCCTAGGTGCCTCCTCCTAATGAGTCCTGATGGGTAGAGCGATTAGCACATAATAAGCCTTGGGCAAAGCCAGTGACAGGAAACAGTAAACTTTGGAGGCAGGCTTTGTTTTTAACTATAGGTATTTTTTTTTTTTAATTATTTATTTATGGTGAGGCCTAAATAATAGATCAAAGGATGACTGACATTGGAAAGACAGTTTGTTACAGTTCCCAGGAGGAAAGCAGCTGGTTGGACAAGAGGCAAAGGGAACTGGGGAAAAACATGGGCAAAAAGCTCTGTTGTGGTTTCCATGGGCAGGCATGGGCGAGGCAGGGCAGGCAGACTTAGGGTTGGCTGGTTTCAGTGGGTTCTTGGGGGTAGGGGCCTTCTCTAGTCTCTAGTTGCGTGCTGTCTGGCCCTGGGGTGAGTACGGCAGGGAAATGGTGTCTGTGAGTGTGAGAGCTGAGATGAATACGGTGGCTGGGTTATGGGCTCTGGATTGGTTGGTTTGCATATGGAAGTTACGCTTATTGGCCAGTCCTTTACTATCTCTAGGAATTGGCTAACACTGCGGGGTGGGGGGGGGGGGGGGGGGGAGGTTCCCCAAGTCAGCAAGATCCCAGGATAGCAAAGGGCCAGAACAAAAATATATGTTTAACTCAGGCTTCTCTGAGTTTGAGTATGTGCTGTCATCTATGTGTCTCATGGCCTTGGGCAATCACCCTGTGTCAAAACACAAGGGCGTTAATAATGCAACAACCTTACTGGGTTGTCTTGAGGATTAGAGCAAAGAGCTGGGTGCAGAGTAGATGTCCAATAAAGGACAGGCATTAGCCAATATGCACAGGAGAGTATCTGTAACATGGCATGTACATTTATGCACATGTCATTAGACCAGTCTTAGGAAATATCCCTCAGCTTGTGTGGAGGCAGGACTTCCTGCTGTTTTGAAAATGACCTCCATTTGGGGCCTCTTCTTTGAATATCTGAATAATTCTGCAAAATAGACTCTCTGCCCCTGGGAACTTCAGTCTCTCTCGAGGCTCCTGAAACTTCTTGCTTTGAACAAGGCAAAAAATTACCCAGTACCCTCTTCCCATGGGGGCTGATGGTGCTAGGGCCTTCACAGAGAGAGTCAGGAGGTACAGGGGACTGTGTGTGTGTATCCCAAAGAAGGGTTCTGGAACTTTCCAAAGCTTCCAAAATAAGTTTGTTTTGGCTGCTTTGCAAGCTTCAGAAGAAGCTCCCTCAAGGCTGGTACAGTGACAGCAGGGGCTTCTTTCGATTTCAAACCCAAGAGCATGTTCAGGAGCGAGCCTCCGTATGGCCTATGGAAGCTGCAGGGGACAAAGACAAGCTTTGTGGTCAAACATCAGCTCTCACTCGGCCAGTGTTTGGGGGTTGGGGGAGAGAGCCATTATCTTCAGCCTTTGTCTCTCCTGCCAGGGATGTATCAGTGGATTCGAATAGAAGAGAAATCACAAATGATGGGTTGCGCAAGCTGCGGAGAAGAGTTACTGCATTTGTGGCCGAGACAAGCATAGCCGCTTTCTCCAGGGACTTCCGCTATTCTCATGCTGTCATTCAGTGTGAAATAGGATCTTGATCAGGAGGCCCATGACAGTGAGAAGCTTTCCCCTGGGCCTCCTCCTGGGGTTGGAGTGGGTCTTTGCCAGGCAACATTCGTAGGCTGACACTGCGTAAACTGAGCCTAAATATATAGAAAGAGACTGGCGTGGGAGCAGCATAACCATACTCTTCACTTCTCTCACTCCAGCAGTGAAAACATTTCTTTGGAATCTTCCACTTCATTCCTTCCTGCACTAAGAAGCGCCACTGTACTTTGGGACAATTATAGTTCGCCCACATAACATTGTGGCCTCAAAGCTCCAAAGAAACCTTAAATGTTAAGTGGCCTCCTTGCTCTTCTTAGTTATTTTTGTGTTATTTCTTCTCAGAACCAGCTTAGGGAACATTTAATGGAACGTTTGCATTGTGGAGTTTGTTGACAGAACGTATGTCATACCACTGACCTTTGGAAAATTACTTTCCGTCGGAGATAATTTATCACCTGTAGATGATATCTGGTGTCTTAACATTTTCTTTTCGCCCTCTTACGCTGGCACTGTTTCTTTTTATTGCATTAAGTAGACCTCCTCCACAGCTAAGCCTCCAGGATTAAAACAGCTCTGTATTTCCCAAGTAGCTTCTAAGGGGATAAATGAGGTAGCATACTGGGTTAGGCCCACTGTGACCCTGATGAGCTTGTATTGTTCAGTTAAAGCTCCAGGTAGAGAAGACAGAAGGCAAGGAGGAGGTGAAATGAGGCTAACATTGTTTTTTGTTTGTTTGATTCCTTTATAGAATGCCAGGCATCTTGTTATGCTTTTGCATATTTTTTTCTAGATAATCTTTATAACAATCCTTTGAGGTAGGTATAATTATCTCCATCTAATAGATGAGGACATTGACGCACAGAGGAGTTCAATAAATTGTTCAAGGTCACATCTGCTGAGTCATCCGGAAATCAAACCCGGTTCTGATAAAGCAGTTCTTTCTTTTAATCAAATTACATAATAGTTATTCAAGTCAAATGGCACTAAAGGACTCCAAGGGAAAAATCTCTTCCCATTTTTCAGTCATACAGTGTAGAGGCATACATTTTTTTACTATTTTTAATTTTTCCTCAGATGTATGTCCACATTGCTAAAAATTGTGATTGCATTGGCTTTTTGCTTATCAAGTTCAGACCTTATAAACTTCCTGGTATGGTTTATATGAACTTATTTTACCTACGAGTATCCCCAATCTGATTCCTCTCCCTTCATTCTCCCAACCACAATGTTCACATTATTATTTCTGTATAAATGATGTCTTTTGTCAAATTGAGTGATTTCTTTTTCTGTTCTTATATAACTTTACATTTATGTTGGAATTAATATTTATCTGATTATTTCGCTTGCCAATTAAACTATATGCCTCTTACAAGTTTTTCCTTAAGTGTTCCAATAGATCTATCAAACACTGGCATTTTTAAAAAAATGTTTTTATTGATTTCAGAGAGAGGATGGAAAAGGGAGATAGAAACATCAATGATGAGAGAGAGTCATTGATTGACTGCCTTCTGTTTCTTTATGTTGAAAACTTTACTCAGTATGCCCACTCAATGCTTTGTGTAGAGGCAAATGACTTGTGAACTTTGGGGCTTCCTTATAGAGTGTTTTGAAGCAGAGGAAACTTTTTGTTGGGGAATTAAAACCAAATGTCCCTGCCTGGGGATATTTTATGTGGAGGCATTTTGACCTTGTAGTGAAACATTGTCTCTTTTCGTGGAGTGTGAGGTGGGTGATGGCCTCAGCGTTTACTTTGCAGGTTTCCAGGTAGGTAATTCAGTTGTGTTCAGATGCATGCCTCACTCAAGCCTTCCTGGTGGCCTGTACCCTCCAAGTCCTATACCTTTCCCAGGACCAAGGTGTGGGCTGTTCTTCCTCAGTGATATTCCCTTCCACAGGCACTTTACTCATAGTTTCCTTTACTCTGTTAACTCTAGGGCCAATCTTCCATTTGCTTTCTAGCTTCCAAAATGTTGTCAAATCTCTTCTCTACCATTGCCATTTCTCCATTTCCGTTGGCCTTGTTGGAATGCCCTGTTAAATTCCTCTGTTATGATTTTATTAGTTTACTGCAGAAAGGCCCACATGTGTCATCTGCCATGTTCGGTAGGAATCCTTTCTGTTTTTCATTGACTTTCAACATACACTCTCTTCTTGCAAGAGCATGTTAGCTTTACATCATGTGTGCTTTCCTCATACATCTGTTTGACATTCGTTCGATCCTTTACAGTTCAAGAAGCACATGTTCAGAAGCACTGTTTTATTTCCTTTGTATGAATATCCTTGGTATATTATTCTATCATTCACATTTGACAGATGGAAAGACCCCCCTCCCAGGGAGTTTAATTAAATTGCCCAAGATTACTCAGTCACATTCTCAAGCTTCTTCATTATAGAATGTTGCACCCCTTCTCTCAGGCCTAATTTGTGGCAACTTTATGAAATAAAGAAAGAAAAGAAGGAGATGGATTTCAATCACTTAGTTTTTTTAAAAAATTCTTATTTCTTAACCAAACCGTGAGATTTTCAAAATTAGTTTGGGAGTCATTTGAGGATGTGACTATATTTCATGACACGTAACCACTATCACAGGGAACAGTTGAGCTTGGGCTGAAATAATAGGTGATCCATACCGTCCTGACATCCGTAGAAACGTTTAGAGAAGCAAATAGCATGTTGGGTGTGCTGGGGAGAAGTTAACAAACGAGGAGCCCCATTCACGTATGCAAGGGCTTTTATAATCAGTGTTAGGTAGTTTTATTGTTTGGCACGAACATAATTGACAGCCAATGTTTATAGGGCTTTCTCCACATCTGGGCGTAATTTAGGAGCTAATGCATATTTATTGTAGCATGGTTCGCATTAAACAACAGCCTGGCCAGCGGATATCCAATTCCTGCCAGCACCGTGACCCAGTTTCTGCAAAGGCCCTTCTCTGACCACAGAGGCTCTGCCATGATTATGCTGACAACTTCACGTGCTGCAAAACTGGAGCGATGAGGGGCAGGGGCTCTTGGCCTTCTGTAGCCCCGCCTGCCTGTGAGCCCTCGGGTGGAATGGAGGGGGCTCTGTATTTGCTTTCCTGAAGGCGCAGACCAAGGCTGACACCCTCTTCCCAGGCTCTCTCTTGTCACATGAGTCCTCCTCCTGTCAGCTGCTCTCTAGCTGAGGACGGAAGCTATCCAGTTCTTTCAGTGGAGAGATCTTTCTGGCCAGAGAACTGCCTGTGGGGAAGGCAGCCCTGAAAGCCCCTTTTTGAACAGTCCCTGAACAGTACTGTCACTCTCACTCGTTCTGCGACATTTGGATAATTCCTCAAGTCCAAACCAAGGAACAGTCCTCTTCTTGATGAGTATTGAGTCAGCTACTCAGTCAGTTGTTGGCTTCCTTTAAGACCCTACTTGAATCCCATCACTTTTATCAAAAAATTCTTTAAATCAAGAAAGACTTACTATCTCCAAATCCTACTCTGCTAATAGGCTAGTTGTAGTCTGTTTGGTACTTACTCCTCTGTGCTTTATATGCAGAGAATGGCAATGGTGTTGATGCCAATGATGGTGTTGATGCCAATGATGGTGTTGCTAGGACAACATATGCCTCAGAGACAGCCCTGTGTTTGAACTTGATCAAGTTGTTTACTCAGTTTCCTCCTCTGTAAAATGGAGACAATAATACTCTCCTTTCCAAGTTGTAATAAAGATTAAGAATGAAAATGTACATCCATTGCCTGACAATAAAGTTGTTTTTCTTCCCTTTCACTGTTGTGAACAAACTGTTAACTAATTATTTAATTTAGAGTATAGTTTTTTGTTAAATCTAATGTTATATTTTACATTGGAGAATCTGCCTTTAAAACACACACACACACACACACACACACCTATTATGGCACCTACAGATCGTGCCTAAGTGTACATGTGTGTCTCTTCATAAATTTACCCTCCAGGAAGGAGATGGTGCTATTTTTGCCTTGAGGTTGGCTGCTTTTTGTGCTGGCCCAGCATGGGGCTGATTCATCTCCATCCCCCTCTGAGCGCTTTGGTCAGCTGTGCACATCAGTGTTACTATGATCAGTTCCTGGCTGTAAGATGTTCTAGATGGTGATCATCAAATCAAGCTGAGCCATCTGAGCTCGTGATCTCCATCCTGATCAGGCAGGACAAAGCTTTCTGAGAATTACAGCTTTATTCCCTGATGCCTGGGTTTCAGCGCTTGGCCTTGGGAGAAGAAGACCAGGTTTCTGCTCTCTCAGACTAGATATCAAAGAACAGCTCCATCCACTTGTAGCCACAACTACGACTTGCCTTGTGCTTTACCTTTGTTACAGTGCCTCGACAGGTGGCATCCATCTGCTGTGATCCAGAGTCTGCCCTGGAGGCGGATACATTCCCATTCTGTAGACGGGGAAATTGAGGCTCGGGGTGTCTGAGACTCTCCCAAGGACAGTTGGCAGTGGCAAGCCTGCATCTCATGTTTTCTGTCTCCAACTTGGTGCACAGTCTCAGTCTTCTCCAGGCTACTTTAGTGGTTTGTGCTGCTGGCACCCACTCTCGTCTTTTCATACTGATCATTCAAAGTCAGACGGAAAAAAACTCGCAACGCACTTGAAGGATGTGATTCATTCTCATTGGAGCAGGGAGACCAGAATAAAAGGGTTGTCTCAGGCTGTCTTCCAGAAAGAACTCCTCTCCAACCTCACCCAGGGGCCTGTTGCAGAGATGTGAGGGAGGGAGACAACCCGGAAAAGTAGCCTCGGTGATTGTGTACCTCACTCGAGGGGCAGCTCCCTCCACTCCGTGCTTTTGGCCTTTTAGGAGACAGTTGGTTTCCCCACTTACTTGAAAGCCAGACCCTTGGAGGGAGATGTAATGCTGCCCATACTGGTTTATACTGATTCTTCCAACAAGTTGTGTAGTAGATTATTGCATCTGATGGGTGGTTGAGAGTTTATGGGGATCCTTACATTTGAGCAAACAGTGCCTTTTA
Organism: Plecotus auritus; assembly: GCF_963455305.1. Taxonomy (NCBI): domain Eukaryota; kingdom Metazoa; phylum Chordata; class Mammalia; order Chiroptera; family Vespertilionidae; genus Plecotus; species Plecotus auritus. Next base: position 166,882,134 of record NC_137773.1, read on the forward strand.
ACCATTGAGTTCTGTTATTCTATAATTTTCTCTTTACCGCTTTAGGAAGAGCACTCTCTTGTCCCTTAGAGATGTTTGCCACTTTTTACAAAATAAATGCATTCCTGATGACAAAAGGACATTCAGGGTCCAGAAAAGGTAGCTCCGTCTGAAACACCATGCCTAAGAAAACCCACGTCTGGGGTAGAAGAATTAGAAAGAATGCCAAGCACAGACTTGCACCAGAGGGAAGGAGCCAGCGTGGCAAGCTTGAGGCCCCTCCCTCAGTCAGGACCCGTGGTGACCTGCTATGTGTCTGTGTGTGTGTGTGTGTATCTGCAGGGGACATTCTGAGTCAGGGTCAAAAGTGACAGCTGGTGTTTGGAGCCCATGTCCATGGGCACAGCGAGGGTGTAAGGCCTGGGTGAGTTGGCCAGGAATGCCTAGCGGAGAGGCAAGTCCCAGTTAAGACTGCCCTGGTGAAGAAAGACTGTTGAATGACCATCCCAGCTGGGGTTCTGGATTCTCCCTGGGCTGTGGGTTTGTTACAGCTTAAGTAAAGCCCCAGCCTCTCAGCCCCATAAGGCCTTTGGCAAGGAGATCACTCGGAGAGGCTCTTATCCATTTTGTTCAGGGATAGACTCAGTGAGATTATGCACTGGAGGAATCCTGGGGCTGCATTCTAAACGCGGCAACGTTTACGGGACCAGTAAATACGCCTGCCTGTCTGAGGGCAAAATCGGTCTCAGTGGATGCAATTGAAGTTGTTTTGTGTTTTTGATTTCTCATCACTTGTTATTTTTTTTTTTTTTCAGTCCAGGCAGCACTTATGGGAAGTTTTGTTCTATGTGGTTTGGTTTTATACAACTTTGGGCCCTTTAAGGGAGAAAAAAACACACACACACAACGAGAAATAATTTAATTTGACTGCTGCTGCATAAATGCGAGCTGGCGCTTTGGGAATGTGTTAAGCAGTAATAAGAGCTGAGCACTTGTTTCCTAAAAAGGCACTGCCTGGAACTATATCACCAGGAAAACTTTTTTAAATGGAAGCCTAGGGTGACTTTTAAAAAGTGCTTGGGGGCTTTTAAAAGGGTTTTGCTACCTGTTGTTTGAGTGAACAGTAAAAAGCAAAAACTTGCATTGACTAATTCCCCCACATGTGCCTGTTCTTCACTGGCCTGGTCACACAGATGCATCGGAGCTGAACTGATGCCTTTTGTGCTCAGCCCTTTACAATTCTGAGCACAGCCTTTTAGCATTTCCCAGAGACCTGGTCTGGGCGTAAAAAGGAGAGCTAACATGTGCTTTTATGAATGAACCCTAAAACACCTTGCTTTTGTGACCCAGCTCCCAGGAATAACTCCGCATTCCTTCACTGCTTCATTTTCTACCAGTGGCATATCTTTTCATATGTGCTAACTCATTGTCTTAGAACAGCACACCAAGATGTTAAAAGTTAAGACTTTTACTGAGTCCTTTAGCAAAAGCCCCCGGATTGATGAGGAACAGCCTTATCTCACTACTCTGGTTAACGACAGAGAAGGAGAAGTTGACTACAGATTCTCATCTTCACCCTTTAGGTCCTCACTTCTTGGTCAGCATATTCTGGGGGCTGGAAGTATTGGCTTTTTTTTTTCTCTTCCTTTTACCTAAAATCCAAGTACTGAGATAGCATCTTTCACTTATCTTGATTAATCTTCGTACTTATTTTTAAAGTGTGATCTATCTTTCCTGGAGACAGCTGCATAACTGGTTCCCCCCCTCCCTTTTTTTTTTCACTGATCTTTCTAGAACTCTGCCTTATCCTTTCCTCCCAAGACTAACTCTTCTCAGGAATTTCTACACTATGAATTTTTACCCCAAAACAGCTAGTGTTGAATATAATGGTTACATTTTCATGCGATCCTGAGCAAATAGGAAGATGGTGAGGGGGATTGCATAGTTCTAAATGGGGTAATTCAGATGTTTTTGGGTCCTAGGGATTTCTCAGTCTATGAATGTACCGGCTGGAATGCTGGTCTTCCCTCTTCAATGTTGCTAGCTCCTAGGAGCCAGCGTGGTCTTGGAGCTCAGGCCTGGAAGGACTCAGCAGAGGATGGAAGGCTCTGAGAGGCACTGTGCTTACTTTAGTACGTCTTTGCTATGCAAGATGAGACATGCTTTTCTATACTGTAGACTTCAGTACTTTCAAAGGCAGTGTTGATCAAATTGCAAAGTGCACACAAATTACCGGAGACTTTGCTGAAATGCAGACTCTGATTCAAATCCTAGTTGATTCTGATGCTGGTGGTCCAGGGATCACACTTGGAATAGTGACATCTAAAGCTGCGCTGTCCAATATGGCAGCTACTCACCACATGTAACTATTAAGCTCTTGAAATAACTAGTCCGAATTCAGATGTTCTGTAAGTGTAACACACGCTCACAACATTTTCTTAAGAAAGACTTAATACAAAAAAGCATGAATGTAAAATTTACCATCAGTAATTTTATACTGATTGCATGTCGATAATGGTTTGGGTCTGTTGGGTTAATTATGCTTGTTTCTTTCTAATTTTTCAGTGCAGTGCTAGGAAATTTAAAAGTACATATGTGGTTCATATTGTGTTTCTATTCCATAGCACTACTCCAGTTCTCTTGCATTTCCATTTCATTGACTATAGATAGCACTCAACATATCCTCTATTAGTGATTCTCAAACTTTGTCCGTCACGGCCGCCTGGTGGGCGTGGTAAAACAAAGATTGTTGGCCTATCCCCAGACTGGGATTGGATAGTTCTAGGGTAGGGTCCAAGAATTGCTATTCCTAAGTTGCCAAGTGATATTGATTCTGCTGGCACATGGACTCCACTTGGGTAGCAAGACCCTCAACTTCTTTCCCCTCGTGCCTGTCCAGTAGCATTCAGTGGATATATCTGAAGTTGTTTTGTGCCCCTCTCTGTTGCGGTATACATTACTGTGTAAATAACTTCTACCTGTCCTACCCATCAACATCCACTCACCGGTGGCATTGTAAAGCCCTTTAAGGACAAGTTGTCCCTGGTCCTCTTTGCTATCTCCAAAGCAACTGGTTCATTAATTAGTTCGTTAGGTTGAAATAAACTGGATTTAATGGAATTAATCATCTTTCTTCCTTTTTATTCCCTCACTGGAAGCTCCGGCAAGCACCAAATATTAAATCAGGAATGAAATAAAACAGAAATAATCAGTCTATTGACTTACGAATTATTAAGTAAATTGCACTGAGTTTTGTTTCTGTTCCTTTTCATCGATTTAGCTCGGTGCCTATTTTTTAGCACCTGAGGTGCCGCTGCTTAGGGGAATGAGTTAGCCCCGTTTCAGGTGCTGAGTGCCTAGCTAATTGGAATGCCGGGAGAACACTCCCAAGTGCTCCGAGGAAACTGCAGCCCGGGTGTCATGGGAGCCCAGCGACAGGAGACAGCGCAGGCTCTAAAATGTGCCGATTAAAGCCTTGCTCCTCCGTGTCCTCTGTAGACTTGCAGCATCAGCATCACCCGGGAGCTTGTTAGAAACGCGGCATCTCAGGCCAGCACCTGAACGTATGAATCAGAATCTGTGATTTGTAAGCACATTCAAGTTTGAGAAACACTGTGTTGGGGCGGGAAAAAAAAAGTATAGAATCAGGTTCCCTATGCGGCTGAGGTTAATTCTGGGCTTCTTTCCTGCCTCCCCTAAAGGAAGTGTGGGTGGCTGGTCTAAGACAAGTCAGATGACAGGATGGAGGCAGATGCCCCTCACAGATGGAAACACGCTTCATTGGGATAGCAGACCACAGCGGAGCCCCGCCAACCCGCAACAGCCTTGCTCACAACGGGAGCAAATCCCTGGAAGATGCGTGGCTAGGGGGATTAGAAGAAAGAGAGACTTACAACATGATGGGGACGCTGTGGCCATCAACCAGCAGGAGGCTGCAGCTCCCTGACAGCATGAAAGGAAGCCCGGCTCTACCGGCTTACCTGTCTGGGGGCCACCTGTCACCTATGAGTGGGAAGCAGAGCTACTGCCAGGTAGTAGGCAGATCTGCATCACCTCTCTCCAAAATCATGGCGATGAGACAAGTGGAGTAGGGGCTGAAGTTGCAAGCATGATGTAACCATGCAAACATGTCCCCTCATTCATCTTTTTTTTTTTTTATGAGGAATGGGGCACATGCGGCAACCCTCGTTGTATTGAAAAGCAGCAGTAACAGGGACCCTAACAGACAGCAAAAGTTAGTATGGTTGATTTAATACAATATTTTGAGGGTTGGCGGCTTGGAGAAGGGTTTATTAGGTCAACCACAGGTTTTTTAAATTATTGGTCAGATGAACATGAATCAAGAAACAGATATTTATCACTCATCTTGGGACTGGGGAAATACATATGGACGGGCAAAAATCCTTGACCTTTTGCCGATGTCAGTGTTCAGACCCAACATGAGGGTGACAGACACATAAACAGACAAGGCAGTGCTGTGAGAACTAGGATAGAGATGAGCCTGTTGCTAATGTGAGCACGGGCCTGGCAGAAAATGATGATGATGTCATTCACGCATGTGTCAGAGTTTATTACAGGTCAGATACTGTGCTAAGTATCATCCATAACTCATCTCAAACTCATTTGCTCCTAAGCATGACCCCATAAAGTAGGTAGTATTACCATTTCTACTTTGTAGGGTAAAAGTAACAAAGCCCAGAAACATTAGGTCGTTTGGCCAAGGTCACACAGTGGCAGAGATAGAAAAACTTAAAAAACGGAGACAATCTGGTTTGGAAATAATGTACTGAGGCCCACAGATACACAGATATAAGATAAAATGACATTAGACATTAATGTTTATTGAAGGCTCACCAGAAACAGTGCTGGATGTAGCAAGGTACCAAGGTGAGTAAGACACTGCTTCTCTCTTCAGGAATTCAATGTCAATAAGACATATAAACAGTCATAGGGAGCTGCTATGGTACATTGTGCTAAGTGTGCTGGTGTAAGTGTGGAAGGTACTGAGACAGTGAAAAGCAGGGAGTCATTAACTATCTGGAGTGGACAAGGAGGACTTCAGAGGAGGTGAAATGTCAGCTGGGCTTTGATTTGTGAGTAGGAATCTCTATGTACATTTTTTTGATATATATATGTGTGTATATATATATATATATATATATATACACACACACACACATATACCATATATAATATATGTACATATAAAATATCTATATACAAAAGTAGGTTTACAGTTGTTCATATGGGACATACTACAGTATTTGATAAATAATACGGTAATAAACTCTGTTTCATGTACTCACAACTATAGACCTACTTTTGCCCATTTTGTGTACACACACACACACACACACACACTCTACATAACCTTTTTATTGTATATATTCCATTTGTGAAAATGTGCAGGTTTTTATTTTAGTCTCTAATTCCTTTCTTCCACTTTCCACTGTGATTTGTCAGTGATGACGTGACCTATTGCAGACTGCTTTCAGAAGTTTGATCACCAGTATTACTCAAGTGTTACGAACGAGCCAGGAATGATGTGTTCTGTGCTGTTAGGCATCCAGTATTATGATAAATAGCTCCATGCTCTAAAGAAGAAACAAACATTTCAATCCCACGTAAACGCAAGGCCCCTAACCTTGCCGGATTCCGCAGGTAGGCAGAGGTTGCTTTCGAGCTCTGATGAGAAGGCAGATTTCAAAATGGAATTAAGAAGCTGCCACACACCACCTGAGTCAGGCTCGCCCATGCCTCAGTGATTTCACCGTAATAGAGTTCCTGTTGCTGGTATTGCCTATTCACACACAACCGGGACTCTGTTATAAACAGCTTGTGTCAGGAAGGATGAAACAAATATATAGGACTGAACTCAGTGGCCCAAAACAGCTCCCTCTATGTTTTAAAAAAATAAAGATGTAGCTTAGCTATTTATATGTAGTTCATCTCCTGTCACAGCTGAAACAGGGAGAGTAGTTCCATTTCTCTGACAATTTATTTCTCTGGTACTGTGCCCAAAGAATCCAGGCTTCCCATGTAAAGATAATATCAGTTTTCATGAAGATTGTGATGACATTATTGGTCGAATAAATAAATAGTAATAGATTATTCCGCACTTCCCATAGTGTCCTAATAAGAAATAAAATTTCTACTGTAGAGAAATCCTGCCTAGTACACATCAGCATAGTAAAAGTTTTGAGAAATTTCTTATTAAAGAAATTGGCCAAACATTATATAACCTAGAATTTTACATATATTTTTATTGAACATGGAACTCTGTTTTCCATAAAAAATCCATGTAAAGTTTATATTATTGATGCTCTACAGAACACGTTTTGGGATTCTCTGAGCTCTTTTTTTTTTCTTGTTTTTTTTTTTTTTTTTTTTTTTTCTCATGAACCTGCCCCTATGGGGGAGGGCCAAGTCATAATAGAAATGAAGATCACACCACTTATACAAGCAGAAACAGCTCTCAGATCCACACCACTTATACAAGCAGAAACAGCTCTCAGATCCACTTGGTCATAAATAATTCCAGAAGAAAACTACAGAAAATTGTGATTACAGGAGACACAAGGTTCCAGGCAAAGAGAGCTAGTGGGAATCATGGTAATATAGTGAGAGGCAAGGTCATGTGTTAAAGTCCTAAGAAATAACGTCCTAATAATAGAGCAGCACTATTGCCTAGTGGTTCAGAGCAGGGGCCCTCAGTATCAAAAGTTAGAGACGTGGATCTGATACCTTCTTTCTGTGCGATCTCTGCCAAGTTATTCAACTCCTTTGGGCCTTAGTTTCCTTATTGAAAGAAGTGGGACTGACGTAATACACAATTCACTGGATTGTTGTTAGAATTTAAGTAGCTGGCACATAAACACACAGTAAATATTAGCTATTATTAGAGAAAAGTAAGACAAGGCATTGCCGTTGCCCATGTTTCATTTTGGGGGAATATTGATATCCAGTCTGTGGTCTCCAACTTACTGACAGTGATGGTTGGGAAGGAATTAAAGATCATCTGGCTAATCCCCATTATGTGATCTATACATAAACTGAGGCCTAGAACGCACTGGGCTCTAAGCATTTTGGTCTCATGTACCTAGTCTCCCATTCATGGGACGGTAGGAATTTAAATGACACAGAAGAAATTATCATGCATAAAATTAACATGTTCCTTTGTGAGCACATACTGGCTTTTTTCTTTAATTCTTCAAACATCTTGAATATTCTTACATATGGTCTTGAAGTCAAAGCTTTCTTTTCAACCTTATTACTGAATGTACCCTTTAACTTGAGTGCCAATATAGAATATTTCTTATTTTTGTAAGGGGGTGTTCTCCTTGTCGGAGTTTTCACTGGCAATGGATGCTATGTTAGCCTATCTGAACTGGATCATTTGGATCTGTCGTGTGTTCTCCATACTCTCACCTCTTCTCTAATTCATGTTTTTTAATACGTTTTTTAAAATTGATTTCAGAGAGGAAGGTTGAGGGAGAAAGGGCTAGAAACATCAATGATAAGAGAGAATCATTGATCAGCTACCTCCTGCACACCTCCTTCTGGGGATTGAGCCCGCAATCCGGGCATATGCCCTGACTGGGAATTGAAACGTAACTTCCTGGTTCAACCATTGAGCCACACTGGCTGGGCTCTGATTCATATTTTTTAGCTTTCTCCATCTAATGGTGAAATACTATCCCTGTTTGTCTCCTATTCCAGAGACAGTTTTTTTTTCCAGTACCAAGTCTACTACTCTATTCAAAGCCTCAACACAACTTCAGTTCTCAGATTTTTCTTTTCCTCATACATATTTCTGACAACAAGTTATTTTTAACTATCTGCCTTAGCTTTATAAATACATAAATCTTTTCTCTTTAACATTCACAGAATAAAATGAAAAGTCCTCAAAGTTCTCTCCCTTATTTTTTCTATAACTCTTTGGTTAAGATTTTGCTATTCTTTGTGACAGAAAAAAATGCCCTTCACATTTTCTAGTTCTTGGAATTTATTGAGATTTTCCTGTGGTTCAATATAGGTTGATTTGTGTTCATGTTCTAAGCAATTTCAAAATAATTTTTTACTATGCATGTAGAAAGTACTGTTTAATCATTGAATTAGTATTATTGATTCCCTTATAAAATTCTCTATATTTACATCATTTTAAAAGCTTTTGAAAGATTGAGATTTATTTTAAAAGCTATCACAATTATGGTAAATGTGGCTGTTTCTCCCATATTTCTATTTTTTCTTACATATTGTTTTCAAACTGTCATATAAATACTATGCATTCTACCTTTTATCAAAGTAAATAACTACTCTTGTTTCACAAAGTTTACATTTTGATATTAATATTGAAACTACATGATCTTAATTCTTTTTTTTTTTTGATTCCTTAAATTTAAACTTTGAGGGTCAGATGTATCCTTTCTAAGCAATGCATAGTGGGATTGTCCAACGAAGTGGGGTCACACAGAGTTGAGGAAGTGGGGTCACACAGAGTTGAGGAACTTGCTGTCATTGGCTAGTGGCTCACTTTCACCTATAAACCCACGATTGTGCTCTCATGGAGATCCACTCTACCTGATTTCTTTTGCAGTCTAGACCTGCTGTACATCATTTCTTAGTAAGTTACATAGTTCCAATTAATAGTGAAGAAATGCTTCCTTCCGATTACATCTTAAGGTAATGGACTTTTAAAGGTTGGTCTACCTAAAAAAGTACCTTGTAAGAAAGGTATTGGTATAAATATAATTAATTAATATATCAAATTGCTTATTAAAGTGCTGAGAACTATTGGGTACCCAGGAAGAGCTGAGAAGCAGCTCTTTGAAAATTTCTCCTGTGTGTCCTTGAGCAAATCCTGTGAACCATCTGAGACTTGGTTACTTCATCTATGAATGGAGCCATTGGTCTACTTAACCAGACAGTACTCCTTCTTACTTTGCAACTCTAAACAGAGACAGATCTAAGTACTCAATTAGGCCACATGCATTTGGAAGAGATACACAAACTCTCTGAAACAAAGTTTAGAATTTAGTGTGGCTTATGGACAAGGGAGGTGTTAAATGATTTGAATATGTGATGCTATGCTATTGAACTGTTTTCCCTGGGAAGCTGGTTATTTATTTTAAGTACCTGTAAAAGTCCAATGTGTTGAGTCCAATAAATGAGGACTTTTTTTTTTCACAGTAAACATGCATCTCCAAGCTCTAGTCAGTGGCTCATACATTTATCCATTTAGTCATTCAGCATTAGGTGATCACCAAACACCATGCAGCGATACAAAAATGAATGAGACATTAATCCTTGGAGACATATGCTTGATAACTGTCACTCTTAGAGCAAAGAGCAGGACTTTGATTTTGGCCCTAAAATAATTTGTGGTAATAACCAACAAGTGTTTTATTAAACACTAGTTCTATAGAACTTTATAGATGTCATATATAAACAATATTTATGTGTTTATAATGTTCCTATTAATCCCCAGGAGAAATATATAGCATTCAACCTATTTGCCATATAAATTCTTTTATTTTTGTGTTTGCTCATTGGACAGAACATATTGATGGACACATATTCCATGGGAAATCTTTGGGATATGCTTAGTTGGACCGTAAGTATATAGGCAGATGGGTTGAGCAATCTGAACAGCACTATGACCAAATTCTGAAGAGCCTTTCTCATTTAAACAAACAAGATCAAGAAACCACTATTTAAGGAAAGTAGAAATGACTTATTCTTCTAACGATTTGTACCATAGCTTCCTCTAGGGAGGTGTGACTGTTTAATGAGAACATCGAATCTGACCCATAGGACACCTGGGCATGGCTTCTTCTCGGAGTGCATCACCAATAACTTCATAGAAAAGCAAGTTACTATCACATTTGTCTTGCTGTATTTGCAACACAGGCTAGAAATAAAACCAGAAAAAATCTACTGTATCCTATTTCATACCAGTTCTCAATATAACTCTGAATAAAGTCATAGGGAGAACCTGAACCGAGAAGACAGAGTTATATAAAAAACCTTTAGATGCTGGGGAAAAGCTCTCTTAGCTTTGGCCTTTTTGTTTCATCCATGATGCCAAGTCCTCTGTGTGCTGTTGGCCCACATACTATGTACAGCTCCACTTCGCAGCTGCACAGTAAATAAGGGGCCAGGAGGGGGAGCAGGAGTTAAGATCTTGCAGCCAGACCATCCTAAAGTCAATGATAAAATGATTAATGCGGATGACATATGGAGCAGTAAACGAGGCCAGACAGAACACTGCCAACGGCTACCTAAGGATAAAGAGTGAGGACTTCCAGAGTAAATTACAGAGCAATGATTGAGAAAATCCACCTGTGCAATTTATTAAAATGGAGAAACTATAGTAAAAGATGAACTGTTTTTCAAATATAAATGGAAATGGTGGGTACATAAGTTCAGACCAGACAATGGTGCTTCGGTGTCTCACAATTATGAGAAAAGAATGAGGCTCAGCAAGCTGGTGTGTTACTTATTCATGGGATTTATAAAAATAGGCTACTGTTTCAATCACATAGCTAGCCTATGGTAAAATATTCCCTGGTGCTTTTATTTATATATTTTTCTTTTAATTGTTTTCTCCCTCAGGAAGCACAGGAAAGACATAGGCAGCATTCCTGATGAATGCCAGACGTTTTAAGCTTTCTCCATATTCTTCAGTCCTACAAAGAGTCAGGCACGAAGCATAGTGCTCTGCAGGATGGTGTTGGCTCCATTCTGCACAAAAGCATTTAAAATTCTCTCAAACCTTGTCATTAAATACTCTCCTATAAAGTATATATAGCAAGAGAAAAAGAGTGACAAGTAAAGGATGAGTCGAGTAATGATATTTTTAAAATTTGGATTTTTTTTCCCCTTCTAAGGCTATATATTCCCATGTTCACTGTCCATCCTAAATACATTTTGGTATTTAAATGAGTCAGAATGACTGGATATGCCAGTTTCCTCACAATTCTATAAATACATTGATTTATGAATAAAGTTATGCATTTTATATTACACTAGAGGCCTAGTGCACGAATTTGTGCACCAGTGGGGTCCCTTGGCCTGGCCTGTGGGATCGGATCAAAACCAGTTCTCCGACATTCCCTGAGGCAGTGGTTCTCAACCTTTTTAATGCCGCAACCCTTTAATACAGTTCCTCATGTTGTGGTGACCCCCAACTGTAAAATTATTTTTGTTGCTCCTTCATAACTGTAATTTTGCTACTGTTATGAATCGTAATATAATATCTGTGTTTTCCGATGGTCTTAGGCAACCCTGCTAGCGGTTCTCAACTGCTGTAGAGCCTAAGACCATCAGAAAACACAGATATTTACATTACGATTCATAACAGTAGCAAAATTACAGTTATGAAGTAGCAACGAAAATAATTGTATGGTTGGGGGTCACCAGAACATGAAGAACTGTATTAAAGGGGCACAGCATTAAAAAGGTTGAGAACCACTGCCCTGAAGGGTCCTGGGTTGCGAGAGGGCACAGGCAAGGCCGAGGGACCCCACCAGTGCACAACCGGGGCTGGGGAGGGTTGCGGGAGGTTGGCCAGCCGGGAGGGGATCGCAGGAGGGCTCCAGGGCATGTCTGGCCAGTCTTGCTCAGTCCCGATCAGCCAGACCCCAGCAGCAAGCTAACCTTCTGGTCAGAGCATCTGCCCCCTGGTGGTCAGTGCACATCATAGCGAGCGGTTGAGCAGCCTTAGCATATCATTAGCATATTACGCTTTGATTGGTTGGATGACTGGACACTTAGCATATTAGGCTCTTATTATATGAGATTATGTACATGTTGTTATAGCCTTGGTATTACACAGACATTTCTTTAGAAATTAATTTTTAAAAATTCCTCTTTAAGTTATAATTATCAATCTATTTTGTCCCTGCACAAATCTATCTAAACATTGAAACACTTAACCTTCTTGGCACATCTAAGTTATTCAAGAAAATTGACTTTGTGTATTCTTATCCCCCTTCCCATCTCAGGAAACAGATAAGCAAACAGACAAAAAAATACTCCACTGAGATAAGAATTACATTATTACCATAATGTCAACCTTTTATGATCTTGTGTAATTGTGATGTCAGGTTTTTATGCATCTTCAGTTAGTCAATGACAGTAGAAGAAACAACACTAAGAGTCAAGTGTTCAGAGTCTCAACTACTGCTCTCCACCCTTACCCCACACTGCCATGGTCATTGTTGCACTACAGGTAATACAGCCTACGCTATGAAATCCTACTGGTCTTGACTGCAAGACAGTATTGTATTAGTTTTCAAGAACTTGGAAAATACGGTATGTGGAGAGTGGCTAAAGCATTCGGACAGGATCAAGCCTCAGACAGGATGAAGCTTCGGACTGACTTGTGGCAAAGCCACATACAAGTTTCAGCATGGAGGGCAAAGCCCTCCCAGCACAATTATAGCCAAAAGGCTATGGTGTACGCTTGACCTTATAGTCCCACCCTGCAGTCCTAGGTAGCTAAGGGATGTAGGCTGCGGGGCTGCAGCAAGTGCTGCCTAAATAAAGCTTGACAGAGTTCAGAGAATGGCAACAACAGGAAAGAGGCAGATTTGAAACTCGCAAGAACATTGTAAACATCTTGCCCTTGTTTTGCTTTGTGTGATCTGACTATAAAATAAAAGACTTGGCTTACAGGCTGTGTCACTGTTTCCTTATCCAGGCGCAGTGATCCACCTGGCCCCAACTATATTCTCTTGTCTGTTTTCTTTAATCCTTAACTGCCCCTCCTCAGGTTCACCCCTGGCCGTGCTGGACGCGGTTCAGAGGTGGAGAAAAAAGAGGCCCGTATCTTTGAGCATTCTGTCTCTTACCGGGTTTGTGACTCATGCAGAGTCTAAATTTTCTCATTTGTGAAAGGAGAATAACCTTTTTTTTTTTTTTTAATCTAAAGAGCTTTTTGAAAATAAAAGAGGTATGGCATTTAAGCATACTCCAGGACTTGGCACAGAGTAATTGTTTAATGGCTGCTGTTTTACTCAATGTCTAGAGAAAAATTTAGTATCACTGCCCAACATGGTTATTCTTTAAAATGCCTTTGTTTTGTTATAAAAGTGGTAAAGTCATGTCATAGGAAAATTGGTAAAATGGAAAATAATACAAAAATAGCTGCCTCTTATATATTTCATAACACAATAAATTTTCAGGTATTTCTTCTAATATTTCTTTATCACATGATATTTCATTTTATCTTGGGAATCATTCTGTATACAAAACTTGGCATAATTTTTTTCATGCTACATTTCATACTGTTTTATAACAAATGCATTTTAATACAGAAAACTTCATATCAGAAAAATATATTTCATTTTTTTAAAAATTACCTTATTTTTGAAATTTCAAAAACTTATTTAAAACACATGTACTTGCAAAATTACCTTTATGTATCTGTTAAAAATCAGTTGTTTTACACGATGAGTTGATGTTATTATATCATATCATTGAGACAAAACTTTTATTTTTTAGTTTATCTTGTCAGCATAAAAAATTAAGTTACCAAGTGTTCAAAAGGTATTGTGTTTGAAATATCTTTCAGCTAGAATAAATGCAGTATATAAAAAGATAGCACAAAGCCCTGGGTACAATGACAAATGCATGGTATGTGGAAATGATGGATTTTACCTGGAAGTAAATTACTCATCTGCCTAGATCTCTGAAAATATGAACCAAGCGAAAATAGTTGCTGAAAATACAGTAAATTTTTCAGCAGATTTTTTTCCTTGTTAAAAGCTTTTGAGAAATTTGCTGATCAAAAAAACTTCAATTTCTCCTTCCATTCTTTTGAAATACTATCCACTGAAGGAATTCTTCATCTAAGATCCATGAGCCATGCTGAGGATACATAGATGGACATTGGGAGCTTCTTGAACTGTTCAAAGTTGTGTGCCAAATCTAGGGGTTTTTGTACCTGTTCGAAGTGGTCTTGAGAGAGGGATGTTACTTTTGTCATAGGATACTGTGCTGAACTTGGTGATATCTCAGTTTCTTTCCAACTATAAAAGGGTGCGTGTGGTTTTGATGGTCCGCTGGCTCCCTGCTGTGTTTGAAAATGCATGCTCCCATGCTGAGATCAGTCCCATCATTCCACTTCCCTCTGAGTCTGCAGGGAAAGGACCCGAGTAGTATAGAGATGGCACCTGGTGAGATCTCCATGGTATTATGAAAATCTGAACTAGAGAGGTTTGGAGTGGTTGTTAGAAAACAAACCCCAAATCAACTCATCCCCCAAAAGCAGAATGCCCAGGCCACACCCATTTCCCCATCCTCATACTGAAAATGTGGCTCTGTTTGAAGGCGCTCACACTTCTGAAAAGGCAGGGAATGTGCCTAGTTATTCCAACATTTCATTCTTTGCTTCATACCTAGGAAAAAGCCTTGGACATTCCACCACTCAGAGAACTGAGCCCAAAGTGATGAATTGTAAGTACTCCATATTTCTTTTTCTCTATTTTTAAAAATAATGTCTGTGCATGCATTTAAAAGAATATAAATTATTTTGTGCCCTTCCTACTTAATAATATTAAAAATGTTCAAGTTGCTGAGAGAATAACAGACGGACATTTTCTAAAAGTCACAGAAGCTGTGCTGTACGTCTACAATATACAGTCTAATAGAGGGATCATCCATTTTTATTTTGGTGCCTAAAATCTCCAAAACAGTGTAAGAAAAATAAATGTGTACATGCCAAAAGTTGTGCCAGGCATTGAGCTAAGAGGGATGCTTACCTTATTTTATTTAATCCCCACAGCAAATGGAAGAGGTTGCTATTTTCAACCCCATTTTATTTACGGAGAAGCAGGCTCAGAGATATTAGGTAACTTTCCAGAAATCTCAAAACTCGTCCATGGCAAAACAGTTCCATTCAGATGTTTCTGATTCTATCATGTTTTTTCAAACCTTTTCATTGGAGAGACTAGAGATTCTTTTCAGATCACGTGTCAGAAAATGCATATGGCGCTATGCTTCATGGGAATAAAACCGGCAGAGCCTGGGGTGGTTCTGATAATTTCAGTCAAGGATGGAAAGATACTGCTAAGCATGGGGCACCTTGATCCATCAAACTTGGTGGTGTGGAGAGCAGACGCAATCACTTGGAAAGTCTACAAAGTAATACTTTCACTACCTGACTGGGGACGCTGGAGTTATGCAGATGGCTACTCTAGGAGAATCACATCATCAGTGTTTGAGTCATGTTTACTCTCTTGGCAAAATGGTTCTACTTAGATACAAGGTATGTTATTACTTCAAATCTGGACCTAGCGGTGCTTTTACTTATCTAAAACACTCTTCCAAAGTGATAACTCAATTCACTCTTAATGATTCTCTTATAAATTTGTTTACGGGCGATTTCAGCGCTCGGGTGTCAACTAGGACATGGAGATTTAATGAACGCCGGTATGCCAAATCATCATCCATTCCAGTGGGCAAATGAGGCGCCTTGTCCAAGACCATTTACTATAATGAGCTCTGCATTGGTAACAAAGTGGGCACATGTCTCCTGTTTGGTATAGAAGAGAGCTGATCAGAGTTGATGGCTGACCACAGCAGCTTTTACAGTGCTGCTGCTGCTGCTGCTGCTGCTGAAGTATGACAAGCTTTCAGAACAGCCTGGCACCAGAGGCACTTTTGTCAATGAGAAATTAAGGACTCTTGCTCTCATCCTTACAGGATGTTGGGGAAATAAGGGATACATATCTTATTCTTTTTATTCCTTTCTCCTCCTTCTCTTGCCCTTCTCTTCCCTTCCCCCCTTCCCCATCCTTCTAGTATCTCTCTCTCTCTCTCTCTCTCTCTCTCTCTCTCTCTCTCTCTCTCTCTCTCTCTCTTTCTCTCTCTTCTTTTCTTTTAACAAATATGTTTATGTTGGGGATGGGTGTGGGAAAGAAATGGTCTAGTCCAGGGGCCGTCACTTCTGTATAGGGTCACACAGCTAATATTTTGGGTGCTGTGTGCCATATGGTCCCTGTCACAAATACTCAATTCTGTTGTAGCGTGAAAGCGGCCATAAACAATACTTGAACGAATGCTCGTGGCTGTGCTTCAAGAAGGCTTTATTTATGAACATGGAAATTTGAATTTCATATAACTTTCACACGTCAAAAAATACTCTCCTTTGATTTTCTTTAACAATTTAAAGCTGTAAACATTTCTTCGCTCCCATGCCTTTCAAACATAGGCACTAGTGTAAGTCTCTGTCAAAGGCCAGGCCAGCTCTCATGTCTGCCTGGTTCCATATTCTTATAAATTTGGCATACAGTGTTTTCCTCAGAGGTATTGCTTCTGCCCAAAGATCCCTTCCCCCATTTCTAGCCCTTGCTTAAAATTCCCAGAATGATATTTCATTTGTTCAGTATCTAGGTTCTTTCAATTTTTAAAACTAAACTCAAATGCATCTTCTTTACTGAAATCTCTTCTTACCCTCTGTGTTAGTATGCTAGGGCTGCCATAACAAAATGCCGCGGACTGAGTGGCTTAAACAACAGAAACTTATTTTCTCACAGCTCTGAAGTCTGGGAGTCCAAGATCAAGGTGCCAGCAGAGTTGGTTTCTTCTGAGGCCTCTCTCCTTGGCTTACAGATGGCCATCTCCTCATTATGACCTCTCATGGCCTGTTTCATCCTCTTCTTATAAGGGCACTGGTCCTATTGGTTGAGGGCCCCACCCTATGACCTCATTTAACCTTAATTATCTCCTTAAAGGCCCTATCTCCAAATACAATCACTTTGGGTGTTAGGACTTCAATTTGCAAATTTTGATGGGGCTGCAATTAGCTCAAAATACCCTTACTCAGATGTGCAAAACCTAAGAGGAACAAAGAACTTAATTTTCAAGATAAAATTGCAATATTTTTAAAAAGTTAAAATTGATGCAAAAAAATCAATGATATAAGATCAAAATTTTAAAGACAGATTCTGTATACCAATTTAAACATTTTTTTTTTCAGGCTTCGGTATGGCTCAGCATGACACTGACTTTCTCCTTGCGTCTTCACCCTGGCCTTTTTGGCTCCTTTTTTAAATGTATAATATAAAGCTTTCCTTCATTGATTGTAAATTTCTGAAAGCAGATATTATATTTTATGACTATATGCATCTCCCCAGTTTCTAGCATACCACCTTGCACATAGTAGGTACATAGTAATATATGCTGGTTCAAATCTGTGCCCTCTGATGGAGCATTATTGGGTTAATTAAATATTTAAGTAATTGAAGCTCTTTTAAAATTAGAAATGTTTGAACAAATGAGCTGTAACAAACTTTTGAGAAAGGCAAATATATCTGGAAGCTTGAAGAAAATGAAAGGAGGGACAGGCAGTGTGATCAATAATGGGATGGGGCCTATGGTGAGATGGGAGGAAGAGCATAATATTTCTGAGAAGTCTTCTATGCAGCAAGCAGTACATGATGCTTGTCATAAGGGATAGCTCCTAAGCCTCACACCTTTAGTTTAAATTTACAGAAAACAAAGGAGCAGATAAATTAAGTAACTTATAGCCCATAGCCAAAGAGTGGATTAGAGAGGATTTGAATCACTCTGAATCCCGTAAGAGCTACTTCCCTAAAATTGTATTTGGGTCCACATTAAGGAATAGACGTTATTCTTCTCTTAAGGGATTTACATTTACATAAAAGAATAACACAGAGCAGTGCAAACCGTTAATGGCCTCAGGGTTCTGAAACAAAATGGTCTCTGAAATCAGCCATCCTCCTCTCTCAAATTCCTCCTATCAGATAGTTAGCAGCTTGAGAATAAGTAGTTTTACTCAACCGTGTATGTGTATTTACTATGACACTGTGAATTCTGATGAGTGAGTGTTTGACAGTGCCATGGCAGTCACACCTGGGTCAGAGGAAACAGGGGTCTGTCTCTTGGAGAGAGATGTTTCCCAGATTAGCAGTGTGCCCACCCTTTAGATGTGCTCAGCCCCAGGGCCTCATGAAGGACATCATTCCAACTGTGCTTAGGGTCCTTCCTGCATAAATAATAGCGCAATAATATTGTCATTTCACCCTTGCATCCATTCAATAGAGATTCTTGTTATCCTGGACATAGTTTTTAGAAACATTCTATTTCTTCCAGCCTCCCGAGCCTCTTACCAACATTACTATTCAGGAATCTAAGTTTCGTTGCTCTCTGCTTCCTGCCCTACAGCAGCAATTTTCCCTGTGTTGACATGCCCACGCTTGCTTCTAGGATACAGTCTTAGGACTACTGACTACCCTTTCCTACATGAGTGGGGTGGTCAGACAGAGAGGCATCCAGGAGAAATGAGGGCACTTGCTGTTATGGCTTTGAGGATTGTATGACTGCACAAAAATCATCATCCGCTCACTTGGGTTTTGTGTTCCAATGCTCGATATGATAATTCTTATTAATTCCTTAGTAATTCTTAACTGAGTGAGAATTAGGGCTTTCCCATGTGACCTCTAGTACAGCAGCACATCTTTAAAAATAGGGGCGGGGGGCGGAATCCTATCCATGATATGTGTAAATATTAAGAAAGAGGCAGCTGGACAAAAGAGGTAAACTGTGGGATCCCAATCTTCCTTCTGCCTCTAAGGATAGAGGGAGCTGGATATGGAGGCAAAGAACACTGATCTTAGAGTCAAGAGATTGGGGACAAATCCCAGCTAGGCCACTCATTATCTATGCAACCGTTAGCAAATTGCGTTTCTTCATCAGTGTGTGGGAGGTAATAACATCCTCATTTTAGGATTGTTGAGGATATTAAAGAAGATGCTAATGAAGCTTAAGCTGCAGGGCCTCTCACTTGCATAGGCCTTATAACTCATTTTATATTTAACATTATGTATATATATGTTTTTAAATGTATGAATTTCAGGCCCACAATATTTGGACCCATACTTGTTTCACTAGTTCTCATCTTAAAACACATTTAATAATAGATACTAGTAGTATACAAGATAGAAGATCAAGAAATGACATATTTTTTAAACCAACCTAAAATAACATAAAAGTGCACAAGGTATAAAGGAAGATGTTTATTTAGAAATCTAACAGTATAACAGAAATTATATCCACTTATTCCAATTACTTCACAATCTGTGTATATGTATATATAAATATCTTTTATATAGTTATTGCCATAGCCTGTTTACATTTCAGCTTTCATTGTGATCTCTCTAATTGGAATAGCTGGAAATAGATCTGGAATATAAAAGAAGTTAGCCCTATCTAAGAGTAGAGGCACTTCTTTCATTTTAATAATGAATTAGAAATATATCTAACATTTACTAAGCACTTACCATGCAATAGAGATTGCTCTAAGCACTTGAATAATGTTAATTCACTTAATCTCCAGAAATACTTTGGGAGATAGATTCTATCTCTGTTTTGAATTTGAGGGCAAAATAGAGGTGCAGAGAAGTTAAGCCACTTTTCTGTACTCTCATCGCTATCGAGTAGAGGAGCTGAAATTTAAAGCCAAGATGTCCTACTGTAGAGGCCGTGTTCTCAACCCCTATAAACTGCCCTGTGTATGTGTAGAGAAGACACATTGATTATAAGGGTAAAGATGAAGAAGACTCATAGATTTGGGGGTGGTTATTATCTGATGAATATGTCATAATGAAAATAAGGAGAGGGGAATTAAGAATGTGTTCAAGGTACTGGTTTAGTTCTGGATCATGGACTCTGCACTGGGTAAGGAGAGAAGTGAGGACATGGGAAGGTATGAATAGTTCCAATAAAGATAAAGAATCATTGGAATAGGAAGTGAGCTGACAAGACCAGAGCTAGTGATCTGAAATTAGAATGTCCAGATTTCAAGGATTTGAAAGAGAGGCTGCCCTCATCGGTAACAATATCTAGGTTTGGACTATTTGTGTAAGTGACTTAAGTTGGACTTTCTAAAGAAAAACACTTCGCTTGAGGAGATCAAGGAATAGAAAAACTAGGACTTCTGTAGTGATTAAAAAATGGTGGAAGGAATAGTTGGTGGTAAGGAAGTTGGTGAGCTAGTCTGCCATCTAAGGATTGAAGGGAAGTGATCTGAAAGTGGCAAATAATAGTAGGTCCGCTTTCAGAATGATTGTGCTTCAGAAGATATGAAGATTTGAAGGAAGAAGGTCGAACAATTACCCAGAACAGAATAATCTTGGAGAACTATGGACTGTGGGTGAAATCCTGCTCACCAGCTGTTTTGGAAATCATGTTTACTTGGAACACAGTCAAGCCCCTTCCTTAATTTATGCCTTAGGTTCCTTTGGAGAAAGCAAAAAGAAAGATTAACAATATAAATTTTTGGTGGTATTTTGAGATCCTTCCTCAAATGGATTTTGCTTCTCCTTAACTCAAGAGGATTTAGATCTGTAAATGGCTCCAGCCTTTGTTTTGGATATTAAACTTCTGTTTACTAAACCTAGAACTCTTCAGCTTTTATAGAGGAAGTAAGAATTAGTAGATTTCCCAACTATTTCTTTTCCAGGGACACCATGATCAACTAGCTAATGCCAAAGGTCTCTGAGAATGAGAATATCCTGATTAGTGCATGGGCTTCAGTGTTCATGTAGCTCTTCACATTCATATAGGAGAAACTAGGAAAATAAGTATAAATGAATCAGCACCATACAAACTAAATATCCTGAGTAGACTGGACTAAAATTAAGGATCAAAATAATATCGATAATAATAAAAGTGTAATATGCTAATTAGACCAGATGTCCTTCTAGACGTTACTTCCGGACCAAGCCGCGGTGGCAGGGGCCAAGGCAGAGGTGGCAGAGGCCCCATCTGCCACCACGGGTAGGGGCCAAGGCCGAGGCAGAGGCAGAGGAGGCTGAGGCAGAGAAGGCTGAGGCAGAGGTGGCAGAGGCCCCTGCAGCTGTGGCAGCGGGGGCCGGGGGAGGGAGGTTAGGGCGAGACCCTTGCACAAATTTTGTGCATCGGGCCTCTAGTTTAAAAATAAAACACCCTCATATATTTAAAATACCTTTATATTTCTAAGTAATTTGTAGGCTGAAGAAGTCATATTAAAACTTACAAAATTTTGCCAAAACCGGTTTGGCTCAGTGGATAGAGCGTCGGCCTGCGGACTGAAGGGTCCCGGGTTCGATTCTGGTCAAGGGCACGTACCTTGGTTGCGGGCACATCCCCAGTGGGAGGTGTGCAGGAGGCAGCTGATCGATGTTCATCGATGTTTCTAGCTCTCTATCCCTCTCCCTTCCTCTCTGTAAAATATCAA
The DNA here is from genome assembly GCF_963455305.1 of Plecotus auritus. Taxonomy (NCBI): domain Eukaryota; kingdom Metazoa; phylum Chordata; class Mammalia; order Chiroptera; family Vespertilionidae; genus Plecotus; species Plecotus auritus. Next base: position 166,903,357 of record NC_137773.1, read on the forward strand.
TAAAATATATTAAAAAAAATAAAACTTATAAAATTTTTAGAGCACAGTGACAGTAAAAACAGTATATGTTATTATGTAAACAATTTTATGGAACTATGTAACCCTAAAGGCATATACTAGGGAGAAAGCTGAGTGAAAATAAATTAATGAGCTAAGTTACTAACCAACAAATTTGAAAGTAAGTAATTATAATAAAGTCAAAGAAAGTTGATTGAAGGATAATAAAGAATAAAGACACTAAGTGATAAAATAGAAACATGAAAAATTGAGAGGATAAAGAAAATAAAAAAAAATGTATTGGTTAATTTTTTCTTAAAAATATAAGAATGAAAACAATGAGGTAAAATGTTACCATATTTTGATGTGTGTTTTGTATATAGCTATCTTGTTATTTTTCATATTTTAACATATATTTTATAAAAATTTTAAATGAAGAAAAGGCAGTAGCTTAAATATTTTTCCTTGTTCTTTTTTTTTCAAAAGAACTAAGAATAAAATGGAAACATCAAATATGCTATCCTGAATGAAAGGAGTGTTTTTGTATGAGGCTAAAAAGAGACATGAGAGGGAAGATCTGAGAGAATAGTATATTCTAAAGCAATTTTCATTTTGTAATGGAAAAACACTTTTAATAACTATTCTTCTGTTCACCTTTGTCTCTATTGAGGAGAAAATGTTTTACTTTGGCATATTGTGTTGTGTTTATCATGACCTGCTTTTCTAACTGGGTTGATGACTAATTATACATTCTATTCAGAGGTACTATATACCGTAGACAGATTACCTCCATCTCCTGGCCTTGATTGGAGGAGCTGAACTAAGGGAGACAGCCATGGGCCTACTTCACTTTTCTTGACTTTAGTTCTGAGTTTTCTCTCTTATATAATTTTGGCAAGCTCAGGATAATTTATGTCATGCACAGGGGTGTTTGCTAGTCAAGTTATTGTCATCTGAATTTGATTATATCCATTCATTGTAAAAACAATTATTGAATGCATATTACATGTCAGACCCTGCCAAAGAATCTGTTGCTATTTCTTGTGTTAATATGTGATATAAGGGGACTCAATTTTTCTTTGGCTAGAACAAGATTAACAACTTCTTTGGAAAGAAGCTTAACCTTCCTTTTTTCCTCCCTCCCTCCCTTCCTTCCTTCATTTCTTCCTTCCTTTTATTTTCCTAACTTCTTAACTTCTTTCCTTTCTTCCTTTTTATATTTTCTTTGTAGGCTTTTCCAAGCACAGATGACCCAAAGCTATTATGTATTAAAGATAAAAACTGAATATAAAGATGTTTCATATCAACTATTCACAAGAAAATAAATGTAATTACTAAAATATTATAAGGTTCTTGTTACAATGCGGTTTCACTGATTTTAAAAAATATTTATGTGTTGTTTTATGGTTTGAAATTTTTTTCTACATATACTTTATCATTTAAATTCACAGAACTTTGAGAGGCAGATATCATATCTCTTTTACAAATGAGAAAATTAATGTTCCATGCTTTAAAGTAAGTAAGTTTGTGCTTTATTAGTGCTAGAAGCAGGGCTCAAGCCCTGGAGTTTCATTCCAGGTCTTGTGGTCTATTTGTCACATATGCTGTTTCACAAAGGGGACCTCATGGCATGGGGTGCGGCTGGGGAGTTGGAGCGGGCAGCAGTGTTTCTTGGAGGTTTCTGTCATGTCCTCAGGGATTTTTCCCAGGAGAACCTTCAAGTTAAATAGTTTTAGGGGCTTTAAACTTTTTCTAGCTTTCATTTTTAACCATATAAAATTTCATTATGGTGTTAAGTTTTTAAAATCTCTAAATCCACTATCAAGAGACCTAGTTACCTCTTTAATATTAGTGTATGCTAAGACCATTTAAACAGAACATGAACATATGACATGGAAAATGAAAGCCTTGGTCTTTACATTAATCATACTTCTCCCCCCAAGTTAGTTATGGTTAACAATTTCTAATGTAGCCTTCTAGAAGTTCTATCTATCTATCTATCTATCTATCTATCTATCTATCTATCTATCTATCTATCTATCTATCTGTCTATCTGTATATCATTTATCTATCACCTATCATATATATATCTAGCTATCTATCAATCATCTATCTACATATCTGGCTATCTTTTTATCTGTGGTTAGTGTGAGTATATTTATTACACACTATATAAAAGAGAGCATATGCTGAATATTTTTTTGTCACCTTATTTTTTTTCCCACTTAGTACATCTTGAGAATTTTTTTCAGACTGGTCAGTGGTTATGAAGTCAGTATCAAATCTCTATTGTAGCTGACTTGCTTGCACCATAGTCCTCTTTATTCTTACCTATGGCATCATCTGATGTTATCATGTCTGAGTTCCTTCTCATATTTCTCACACTGCTGCATCCTTGTTCCCATGTGTTGGTGAAGTAATTTCTGCACACTTTATATCCAAGTGCAGGTGTCTCAGCCCCTCATTGGCAAGATCCCTGTTTCTAGTCCTGATTGTCTAATATGAGTAGGCGTATTGGGTGGACTTTTCTGGTGGAGCAGCTATTACTAGGTGCTATGGGTTTCCTTATAATTCTAAGTTGAAGCCCTAACCCCCAGTGTGACTGAATCTGGAGATCAGGTTTATAGGAAGGATTTAATGTTAGATGAGGTCATATGGCTAGAGACCTAATCCAGTAGGTTGGTGGCCTTATAAGAAGAGGAAGAGATATCTCCTCCCCTCCTATCCCCCCACTCTGTCTCTCTCCTTCTCCACTGTGTGAGGACATAGCAAGAAGGTGGCCATCTACAAGTCAGAAAGAGACCTTATATCAGGAACTGATTCAGCCAACACCTTGATCTTCAACTTTCCAGCCTCCATAACAACGAAAAAATATATTTTATTGTTTAAACCACCTTGCCTATGTATTTTGTTATGGCAGCCCAAGCAGATTAAGGCATGGGGTTTGAAAAAAAAAGCCTGGAGAAAATCATAGGGCATGAAGTAGAGCAGTTGAGGCCAGGGTAGCATTCGTAGCATGTTCAATGGAGTTGTAATCCTGGACAATTAGTCCAAAAAAGTATTATGTTAACAATAAAACTGCTGCAGGAATTAAAGTTGCCAAGGACTGTTATTCATTGTCATCTTATCAGAATTGTAGTGATCCTTTCCCCAGCAGGAATACTCAGATCTTTTCATCAGACTCCTCTTCCAACAGAGAAAAATGATGATGCAACCCAGGGATCCTTGGGAAAAGCTAGAAGCATAAGTATCTTATCCTACATGGATGTGTTATTGTTGTTAATTCTCACCTGAGGATATTTATTTTTCCACTGATTTTTTTTTAGAGTCGGAGAGAGAGAGATGGGTGAGAGAGAGAACCATCGATGTGAGAGAGACACATCCACTGGTTGCCTCTCGCATGCGCCCCAGCTGGGGCCAGGGATCAAACCTGCAACCCAGGTACTGCCCTTGACTGGGAATTGAACTTGTGACCCTTTGGTGTGCGGGCCTATGCTCTAACCACTGAGAAACACCAGCCAGGGCCCAGACATGGGAGTTTTAATCCCAGTATGTTTATTGTAAAGCATATGCAATTTGCATTTTACTTCTATATGCATTTATTTTTACATGAGATAACATTTAAATTTACTTACCATGCCATATAATTGGTGACCCAAAAAGAGAGGAAAATAGTCTATGTTTATTTTGTATTTATGGCCCTTTATTGCCCCTACCCCACCTGCCACAAAATGTTACCCAACCCCTGTAGGTGCGCATCCTGGATCAAGAAGCCCTATAAAGGAAACATGACAGACTCAGGGAACAAGAGGAAGGGCTCTCCTCCACACAGAAGGGCATTTTGCTGGCATCTTACAAAACTAAAACAGAAAATAGATCACACTACCTCTCTAGATCCTTGCCAGAGACCGTTCTTCAAAATTTTCCATTCTTCTGACTTTCCTCTTAGTGCATCAGTCACAAAGATAGAACTCCAATTTAAATAACAGCCCCTTGAGACAAAACAGTGCTTGAGAGAGATGGAATGAAGAGAACTACAACACAGAGAAATTGTCTGAAGCCCGGAAGCTGTTGCTACTTGTCTCCATCAGTTTCCAAGCACAGATTTGGGCAAAAAGCTCTTTCTGTGACTTGAACAAAGAGCCAGAAAGTAAACCACCTTCAATTGTGCTAATGCCATTCCTCTGGTTTTGAAACTTTCACTTTACAGTGGCTTTTCAGTATTGATGTGCTGGTGCGTATGCACAGGATTTAACGTGATCAGAGGGACTGGAAAGATTCGCTTGAGCAATGCAATGCACACTCTTTGTCATTGTATAACCTTCACACAGTCTCTTTATCCTGGAAGTGCAATGCTGCATATACCCCTCATAGAAACACATTCACAGTAAGTGATACAGTGCATTCTCATCTATTTCAGTTTCATCGAGCTTATGAAAACTGTATTCGGCACTTTGCAGAACTAAAAATTGTGATGATTTGGCACAGTCAATTTTTTTATTAGGTATGTCAGAAAATAGGCACAGTCTCAGAACATATTGAGGAAAACGTGTATTATACTATTGTGATGGTCATGGATTGTGAAGTTCCCTGTAATTCACTCTCCAACCTCAAGTTCAGCTAGGATTTGGGGTCCAACCTAGATAGGATGTAAAGAATTTTGAGGCATGTTAAGTTCTTCTCTGATTGTTCCTGATTATTAAATTTGAAGAAATATGAGGAAGGAAGAATGTCTGACTTACAGAGAAGTTGGAAGGTCTAGACACAGCATCCATCCATCCATCCATCCATCATCCCTCAATCATCCATCATCCATCTACTCATCTGTCCATCCCTGCAGCCAGGCTTTCATTAATTTATTCTTTCATATTAAATTTTCTGTAAAGGTCAGGTAAAATTACTTATTATCCTCTCACATAATCTAAAAAATGTTCCAGGCCAATTATTGATTTTAAAAACTGCCTGATAGGTGTCTCAATTCAGATTGAAGGGACTTTTTTTAAAAAAAATCAAAAATACAATCAGTGAAATCACTGAAAATAAAACTAAATTTAAAAAATGAAGCAAAAATCATCTTAAATGTCTTTCCCTTGAAAAGCAAAAGCAACCCCAAACATACACATAACACAACACTAAAAACCATTTCAAACTACGTGTGTTTTAAAGAGAATTATTTTTGGAATTATTTACACATGTACCATACATTTAGTACTTTTAGCAGTGGTAGTCAAACTATGTTTCTTGGAAACAATGATATTCAGCTAGCTGGACAGATGTTACCTATTCTTAAATCATAACTGTCATATTTTTCCAACTATGTGAATTATTTGTTACCAGTACACAAGGAGATAAATACAGAAATTGAGAGTAAGCAGTTGGGAATTTTGGTGGCAGAGCAATTTAATGTCTGTTTAATCTAGCAATCAAACTAACTGGGGGTTTTATTTTATTTATCTCTGGGTTTATTTCATTTTTCTAATAACTCATTTATATTGCATTTTACTCAAATATTGGTCCATGGTGGATTGGAAATAAAACAAAGCTAGAATAACATCAACAAAAAGCGTCCATCATCACATTAGTTTGAAAGCACTGTTCTAGAGTTCTCTTGCTTAGTATGGCGTTTGGAAAGCAATAGTGTATTTTCCAAAGCTCTCTCTCTCCATGACACATGCTTATACTCATTCAGCCCATTAACTTAATGCAGTGCAAGGCCAAAGATACAAGTGCCTCCTCGGCTATGATCTTAGCTTTAATAACATTTCATGTATTTATTTAACAAAGGCTATTCCATTGGTTTTTTTTAAAATGATTTTTTATATAAAGAGAGGATGCTTATTTAAAAAACACTGTCTTCTGCCAAAGTATACCTGACCCTTGAACTGACATTATACCACAGCCTATAAGCCATAATGATGATAATAAGTTTTAATAAAATTACCTTCCACTCTTCCTGAGAGAGTAACATCTTTGCGGACACTCATGACACTGTCTCCTTGGTGATGCCAATGGGGGGACTAACGTGGTTTAAAATGCAGAAAGGTTTGTTGCTGGAGCCTGCTCCTCTGATGGCCCAATGCTCCCAGAGGCTGAGCCATCAACCGTGAGCAAAGGCGTCTGAGGGTCAAAGCTTGTGCCACATTTGGGGTACAGAGTCTGAGTCCCTTGGGAACCTGTCATTTTTGAACCAGAGCTTCCTGCTGGCCCGTTACAAGCAGCATCTTCTCAAGGTCCTTATTAAAATCACACAGGGTGCCTCACACATAAGGCTCTTGAGTATTCCATGAATAATGACCTGCGCTTCAGTATGAACTCGCAGTGTTTCAGCCAAAGGCGTCAGGACTTTTGTAATAAGGATTGGTGGGAACAGCACTCAGGGGAATCCATCTGTGAGGGTGCTGGGGCCTGTTTGAAGTCCTCAGTAAGTACAGTCCATCCTTTCCTTCTTCCTATTTTGTAGAGGTCTGCTAAGGAGAACACCCCCTTTGAAATTCATGAGAGTTTCTCTATTTGATCAGCTTAGTGGGTGTAAAAGTCATCCTATAAAAGACAGGATGCCATCCTGGCTGGCGATGCTCAGTTGTTAGAATGTTGGCCCATGCCCACACCCTGTACCTCCCCTCTCCTATCCCCACACACAAAATAGTACTTGGTAATTTAGAGGGAAGGAAACCTACATGGCAAGGAAGCATGTAAAGACATGCTCTCTCTCTCTCACTATTAATTAGAGAAAAAAATAGTTAAACAATAGAAGGTATATCACATTAGCAAATAATAAAACTTGACTATGCAATTATGGATAGGGTGCTGGGAAATAAAAACTTTTAGACTCTATAGAACTAATAGATTTCTGATGCTGGTTCCATAGTGATACCGTGAGTGCTTAGTAACCTTTAGTTCTCATATATCCTATTACCTGAAATCCACCCCAGACAAGATCAAGTATGTGTTCTTTTGGGGACATGTATACGGATTTTTCTCACTATATTATTTGTGGTAGTGTGGAAGTTGGAGGCTGCCTAGGGCAATGTAAATATGAAATATGGTAGATGCCTCTATGAAATACTCTGTAGCAGTCAAAAGCAAGTTATAGGTACACCCCATAACAGGAATAGATTTTAAAAGCATAATTTTGAGTAACAAAGTTAGGAATAAGAACAAGATTTATAGTGCAATAATATGTACAGAAAATTAACACACACATATTCAACACAACACTGTATATTTTTCAAAGACACATGCATAGCCAAGCATTAGTACTAAACACCTATGACATAAATTAAAAAAGAATGAGGGGACTCTTGGAATGGAGAGAAAAAAATACAATAAAACAAGAAAGGAAACGTGGCCAAAAAAAAAAAAAAAAACCAACAACAACAACAAAAAACCCAACAAATATCTACTCAGAGGGAAAAGTGCCTTAAATATGTATGGGAAGGTCACCGAAATCATGCCCCACGTCAAATTAAATCCTGCTTGGTCCTCACTTGCTAAAAATGTCAGGAAATCCAATTTCAGTTATTTTTTCAAGGTATCTTTTCTGGTTCTGTTGATTTTACCAGAACCCTATATGCATCTGTAACCCAACAAAGTTTCCAGAGGCTCTGTGACTTTAGCTTGTCATGGTCACTGATGCTCCTTTGCTTGCCACCCCTGTCAAGACCTGGACTTTACTTCTGCTTGGTACTACTGCTCCTCCGGGTGGGAAGCAGCCACCCCTGCTTTCTGGAACCTGCCTTATGAGTGTACACAGTCCTAATGTAGCCATGAGCAACCCCTCCGTCCCTGTTAGTTCAAACTCTTCCATAGAGTTGGGTACTTGTCCACCCTCTATTCTCCCAACCAACCTCAGTTCCCTTGCCTCCCAGGGTAGCACAGGACAAACAAAGATGAAATTGACCCTAGAGTTACCAAGAACCAAATCATAGAACAGAAAAGCTCAACTCTTGCCTGGCTGGCATGGCTCAGTAGTTGACCATATGAACCAAGAGGTCACAGTTTGATTCCTGATCAGGGCACATGCCCAGGCTGCAGGCCCAAACCCCTGTGTGAGGTGTGTGGGAGGCAGCTGATCCATGATTCTTTCTCATCATTGATGTTTCTGTCTCTCTCCTTCTCCCTTCCTCTCTGAAATCAGTAAAAATATATTTGGGGAAAAAAGAAAAAGAAAAGCTCAACTCTTCTTTAAGTGAGGAAAGGGTGAGTGGAAGAAGGGAAGAATATCACCATTTTATTAAGGTACTAGAGGCCCGGTGCACGAAATTCATGCACGGAGTGTGGGGGGGGGAGAGTTCCTTCAGCCCAGCCTGCACCCACTTCAATCAGAGAATCCTTGGGGGATGTCCGACTGCCGGTTTAGGCCCGATCCCTGTGTGGGATCAGGCCTAAACCAGCGGTTGGACACCCCTCACAATCTGGGACCACTGGCTCCTAACTACTCACCTGCCTGCCTGCCTGCCTGATTGCCCCTAACCTCTCTGCCTGCCTGCCTGATCGCCCCTAACTGCCCTCCCTTGCTGGCCTGATCAAGCCCCCAGCTGCTCTCCCCTGCTGGCCTGATCTAACCCCCAACTGCCTCTGCCTGCATGATCACCCCTAACTGCCCTCCCTTGCTGGCCTGATCTTGCCCCCATCTTCCCTCCCCTGCCATCCTGATCTTGCCCCCAACTGCCCTCCCCTGCTGGCCTGATCTCACCCCTAACTGCTCTCCCCTTCCGGCCTGATTGCCCCTAACTGCCCTCCCCAGCCGGTCTGATCTCGTGCCCAACTGCCCTCCCCTGCCGGCCAGTTTGGTTCTGATTGGTCAGTTTCTATGCCAGTCAGCGTCAAAAGCTCGCCTCCTAGGCAGCCATTGGTTCCACACAGTTGACCCAGATTTGGTTCTGATTGGTCAGTTTCTATGCCAGTCAGTGTCTCTGGGCCTATCAACAAGACCGGATTAGAAAGGTGGGGCTGATCAGTAGCCCCAGTGGAGGCCTGGAGAGAAATGGAAGTGCAGCTGTTGGCTAGGCCGGGAGAGAAAGAGAGGCAAGTTCTTATCAACGGCTGCCACAGAGGCTATGGATCAGACCCTGCCTCTCTCTCTGCAGGCCTTTCTCCGGGCCTGATCCACAGCCCCCTAGGCCAGTGGTCGGCACACTGTGGCTTGCGAGCCCCATGTGGCTTGCTAGCCACGGTTTGCTGCTCTTTTGACTAATGAGTTTGCCAACCACTGCCCTAGGCAGTCAGTGCTGGGTCGGGTCACTGCCACGGCAACCCAGCACTGACTTCATGTCTGGTTGAGCCTTTGGTTGTAACAGTCATTATGACCCTGGCTCTTTATTATATAGATAATTTATACCTTCCAGAACCTGGCACAAATTAATGTCTTCGTGGACCAGCCAAGCACAGATGTGAACCAGTCTCCTTCAATATTTTCCATACCACTTATTAGTTAAACAATTGCAAGGGGATCTTGCGTGTACAACATATCACAAATTAATCTTCCTTTGATTTTTGTTCTTAGAGTATACTATAAAACACTATTTAGGGAATTCCAGTTTGGGAAATTCTAAACTAAAGGATTGATTTACCTCATTATAACTCATTGTATGGCTAGCTTCAACTCAAAAACTGAGCTACACGTTAATTATGTGATAACACAATTCATAGAGGCCCAGGGTAGAGTTGTTCTTTCTTGTGTCATTCCTATATTATATATCTTCTGTGATGAAACAATTATATCTCCCAGTTTCTTCCAGATATGGCTGAAGAAATTGATTCTGTCACATGGCTAACTAGGAATCAATAATAGTTGATCTTATGCAATTCACTGGTGATTTGCTTAATTAGTTCTTGTAGAAGCATGTCATTCGCTCTGTAGGATATAAAGTCATTTTGTGTTAAGTACACTTGAGGGATAAAAGCTGAGTTTTCCTTATAAGTGAGTGTTCTTTGTTACTACTATTATTTATGGTAATAGTATATGATAGAATACCAATAATTGCCGATAACAAGTTAATATTAAATAATTTTTAGTTTAAACTTATAATTTTCTTGATAAGGGAACAGGCTTTTAATTGCCAGTTTCTTTATGTCTTCATCCAACCTGACCTAGCTTAGAAACACATTTGAAGAGAAGTGAGGTTAAAGTGGATATAGACCCTTTTTAATTTGACTTGGTTGATGATAATAATTTTATGTAAACATAGCCTGTAATTTTGTATAAAACCAAAAAAATATATATAGCATTCTAGACAGGAGTACAAAAAATGAGTTTAATTATAAGGGGAAATATGTAAAAGGCATCAAAATACTTCCTGAATGGTTCTCATAGAAGGATAAGGAGCTAAGAGATGGTAGGAACCTCTCAAGTTTGCTTGTGTTTTTGCCAAAAGGCTAGACATTAATAACATGTACTGCATCAATTTATGTATGTGTGGAGGAGGTGATAAAATGACAACTATATATACACGAAAACCCTCATTAACAATCATGATGCAATGACAGGATCTTGGATTTTCATCTATACCAAGAGATATGTACTAAATTGAGCAGAGCAGCACAACTATCAAAATGTAGAAACCTCAAGAGAAGAAATATTTTTACTCCTTCTATCATTCTTCTTTCCTGATATTCTAAGATTCCTTCTTTTGTCATTTCCTTTCTATTTTAGAAAGCTTTCTTCAGTCATTCTTTTGGTGTAAATCTGCTGGTAACAAATTCTTTTAGTGTTTTTCATCTGAGAATATCTTAACTTGCCTTTAATTCCTTAAAGATCTGTTCACAGATTGATTTTTTTTTCTTCTTCACTTGTTAAAATTAATTTTGGGGGGATAACTTTGCTTACTAACATTTATATAAATTTCAAGTATACAGCTTCATAAGATGACACCTGTATACTCTATTGTGTACTCACCACCCGAAGTCTAGTCTTCTGTCAGCATATATTTGACCTTCTTTGTCCTCCTCACCTCCCCATTTACAATTCTGAGTTCACAATTATCTTCTCTCATCACTTGAAAAATATATTGTGCCACTTCCTTCTGGTCTCCATAGACTCTGATATGAAGTATATTGTTGATAGAATTATGTTCTTTCTATAGTAAAAGCTTTGTTTCTTTCTGAGTGCTTTCTAAATTTTTACTTTGTCCTTTGCTTTCAGAAGTTGAACTATTATGTGACTTGGTGTAGATTAATTTTGTTTTCTGTCTGGAGTTTATTCAGCTTGAATCTGTAGGATTCGATCTTTTGTAAAATTTAGGATATTTTTAGGCATTTTTTGAGTACATTTTAGTTTCATTTTCTCCTCTCTTTCTGGAACTCTGATGGCATTAATGTTAGTTCTTTTGTTATAGTCCTATAGGTCACTGAGGCTCTGTTCATTTATTTATTTTCCCACAGTGTATTATTTCTCTGTTGCTCAGTTTGGGCAATTCCTATAGTTTTACCTCATGGTTCACTGATAACTTCACCATTGTTGTCCTTTTTTATCTCTTTATTCCTTCTTTTTTAGTCTAATGTCTAACTTTTAGGCTCTAAAGGGACTATATCAAAAAGTTAAATCTAACCTTTTCTGAGATTTATATAGTCACTGGATTTCTTTGTTAGTGTTGCAATGTACATATTTTATAAACATTTACTTTTAACCCATCTATGTATTTATAATGAATTGACTTTTTTTATGAATAATACATAGTTGGTTCTTTTTTCTATAATCTGATAATGTCTGAGATATAACTGGTGTTTTACATCATTAAAATTTAACCTAATTATTGATATATTTAAATTAAAATATACTGTCCTATCGTTTTCTATTTAACCAACCATTCTTTTCTCTCTGTGTCTCTTTTCTATCTGTTTCTACCTTCTCTTGGATTAATTGAGCATCAATTTATAATTTGATTTTATCTTTTATACTGACTAACTTATACCTCTTACTGATATTTTCAGTGATGTTCTCTAGGATTTACCATATCTATCTTTAATTAGAAAATACCTTCAAATAATGTTATACTGCCTAGTGTCTGGTATAAAGACCTTATAGCAATATATTCTCAGTTAATTCCCTTCATTCTCTGTGCTTTTTTTAAATCATGCATCTCACTATTTCATGTGTTTTAGATATACAATACATTGCTGTTATTTTTAAGACAGTGAGTTACCTATTAGAGAAACTTTAACAAAAATATTTTATTTCCCTTCACTTATTGCACTTCAAGAACTCTTCAGTTTTTGTGCAGATTAAGGTTTTTTTCTGATATCATACTGCTCTGCCTAAATAACTTTTTAAAATAGTTTTTGTAGTGCTCTATCAATAAATTACCCCAGTGTGTGTTTCAGAAAAATCTTGATCTTTCATTTTTGAAAGATAATTTTCATTGAGTGTAAAATATGGGCTGAGATCTTTTTTCATTTCAGTTAAAAAGATGTTATTCCATTGTCTTCTGTCTTTCATGGTTTCTGATGAGACATGTACTTTAATTCTTTTTTCGTTTGTTTTTCTCTATCTAATGTAGCTTTTATCTCTGGCTGTCTTCAAGACTGATTTTTTAATATTTTGTTTTTAGCAGTTTGATTGTGTGTGTGTGTGTGTGTGTGTGTGTGTGTGTGTGTTCATATTTATCCTACTTGCATTTCTCTGAGTGTCATATCTGGGATCTCTGGTTTGGTGTCCTTCATAAATTTATCACAACATTCAGATATATCCTCATGTATTTTATATACTCCGTTTTACACTTTGCTGTCTAACTATGGTCTCTGTCATAACTACTTAACTCTCATGTTGTAGCAAAATAAAAGCACAATCTATATATATAAAAGCCTAAGTGACTGACCAACCAGCCAACTGGTCGGTAGCTATGAGGCACACTGACCACCAGGGGACAGACGCTCAGTGCAGGAGCAGAAACCACAGGTATAGAAACATGGAACAGACTGATGAATCTCAGAGGGAAGCAGGGAGGGGAGAGGGCAGGAAGAAATTAACCCAAGATCTTATATGTATACTAGAGGCCTGGTGCATGGATTTGTGCACTGGTGGGGTCCCTCGGCCTGGCCTACAGGGATCGGGCCTGAACTGGCTCTCCAACATCCCCTGAGGGGTCCTGGACTGCGAGAGGGTGCAGGCCAGGCCGAGGGACCCTACTGGTGCACGAATATGTGCACTGGGCCTCTAGTATATAATAATACATAAATTAACATGAGTATGTTCTAAGAAAACTTTACCCAAGGATACACAATTTTAAATTCACGCAACTGTCACATAGCTTGAAATATTCTTCTTGTTTTGATTTTTCCCTCCAAATATTTAAAAATGGGATTTTAAAGTACATCTTGTTAGGAGCTGACCTAGTTTGGAGAGGGTTGCTGTTACATTTACACACAGTCCATAACCTAGTTTAAATTTCTCTAGAAATAACTTGTGTTTGACATGGGGACTGATTTGCCAAATGCCAGCTCCATTCTCATCTGTAGGTCTTTTCTTTGTGCTGTTCATCAAAGAACATCTCTCTCCAAGCTCTTACTCCTCTTCTTATCCTGCCCCAGCTGTACTTTGCTGTGATTTGTTACTCAGTGCTTATTAGCTGAGTATTAGAAAACAACGGTAAAGGGTGTTTTCTCTTGTTCTGATGAAGCTTTGGTCTTAGGCATGTGTCCTTTGGTCTTGGGGTGGGGTCTTCTCGGTACTCCTGCTTCTCTTCCAACTGTTGTTCTGGATCCAGTTTGCATTTATGACCCTCCACTAGGGATAGGTTTATTTATTTTTTCTATCTCAGCTGCAGTGAGTTTTCACAAGGAAGACAGTGCTTAGATTAAGGTTTCATTTTCATTGGAAAGATAGGGAAGAATCATTTGAGTAGACATTTGTGTTCCTCCTGCAGTGATTGCAGTTCCCCTCTCCCAGATGTGCCCAACAAGAGGATATTTTAAACGTTTCTTTCTAATCGTTTTAGTAAGTACCTGTAGAAAAAGACTGCAAAAGGGTGTACATTCTCCAATTGCTATGGCCACCAAGGATTTCTCTGCCCTGGGCACACTTAGCCTCTGGCAATTCACCAACCACTCTAGCTAAAATCTTCTTGCCAGTGAATGGTTGCATCAACCCCAGGTAAGACAATGCTTGTGTTTCACATACAGTTCTCCTGCAGATACTTGTCTGTCCTTGGATTTGGACTGTCATATGACCTCAGCTCTCTGATAGTTATAAGAAAACTCATAAACTTAGAGTTTTACTAGCTTTTCTGATGATTTCAAGGTAGAAGTGATGATATTTTTCACTCTCTGCACCCATAAATACAGACTAGAAGCTCCCAGTATTCTTTCAATTTTAACCTTCTGATGAGATTTAGGTAGAGAATGATTCCTAATTAACTTAATTATAATCATTTGGTGTGACCTGGTACAAAGAAAGTTTATGATGATACATGGGTTTTATGTCAGCTTTTTTGGGTCAGGTTAGACTGTTCATCAAGGCACCTCCTCTTTGAAGAGAGAGAGGAGGGAGAATGAGAAAGAAAGGTTAGTGCAAGCCTTCTATTTGACTCACTTTTATGGATGAGATTCTTTAGAGAATTACAGAATCTTGATACTGATATGGTATGGACACAAGCCAACATTCAAATTGTTAAAATCTAAAAGACTTCTGTGTCTCCTTTCTTTACCTTTGAATCTGTTGAGCTACATATTCAGCTACATATTCTGAACCCCTTGGGGTTCAGAGTCTAAACATAGGAACACACAGCACTGCAGCAAGAAGACAAACTCTCACAATAGATGAGTGTCCTTCCATAAAAATTTAGAAGATTATCTAGCACTTATTGTGCATCAAGGGAATAGAGGAATAGAGAGCAGTACTCTCAGAATGGAAGTTGTCTGTCTGATTTGTTGTTGTTGTTGTTTTTTGTGGGTTTTTTTTGGGGGGGGTAGGGTCTATTTCCTTTATTGAATGGCTAATTACCTGACAAGGAGGACTGAATCTTAATTGTCTTTGCATCCAAAATACCAAGCTAAGGCTTTGTGTATAGTGAATACTTGATAAACATTAGTTAACCACATTAAAGGAAATGATAAATAATTGTCATGCTCTATTATGTTTGTCTCCCTGGCCCTTAATGAAACCTCCATGAAATCAGAGACCTGTCAGTCTTTTCCATTATTCTATTTTGAGTGTCTAATATTATATGGCAAATTATAGATGCTTAATAAATACTGATTATTGGAAATAGTCTCTTTTGACAAATTTCCTCTGCTTACACATCTTTCATATGGTCAAAAAGTGTTTGCTCCAGTATTTGGGCCTGAATAGTATTCTAGATCCATTATCAACTAAAAGAAATACAACTCTCATTTGAGTTTGTTTGCTATTGGAATAGCTCTCTGTTCCTTAAATAATATTATTTCTATAGACAGAATTACCTGTGAAAGAACAGATGTGTATAGAGCCTCAGGACAGCTTACCTGAGAAGTAGGAACCCTGGACAAGGCTAAATATGTAAGTCTGAATTGTCAGGAAGAAGTCAATTACAGGTTTCAGATATTCAGCTGTATATGCTCATTAGATGTGCTGTTGACAGTAGTTAGTTCCACTTCACTGAACTTTTTAACAGTCCAATTTGAAAAGATGATAAGAATAATTGATACCCAACCCATTAGAGACAGCTATTAGAAAAATTGGAGAACTTAGCATTTATTTTTGATGACTTTATAATCTAGTGGAAAGAACAAGGAATATACCCTTGAAATGATATTATAGGTAAAGTTCCATAGAATGAGCATAAACAAAAGTTGAACTGTGTTTCAGATATGCACGTGTCTCCAATTCTGATAGCAGGGGTAAATTAGTGCAAACTTATATTGCAGTAAAGAAACAAAAAGTGCAAGCAAATATGAAAGTATAGGATATATATTATATATATATGTGTATATATTATACACACACAAAATTATTAGTAGGACTATTGGGATTTTAGACAACGTTCTTTCCTTTGATATTTTCAAATAAATTATGCAATAGCTATTTTACATTTGAAGAAATAAAGCCTGAAGGATTAATAAAATTAGAAGGGATGGCTTTCTAAATTAAGAGTATTTGTGGTAGATTAAAAGCATCTTTTTTTAAAAATCAAGCAATTACTCTATGGCAAGTATTAATCCTATACTCTTTGTAATTATTGCTTCATTTATTTATCATAAAAACATTTATCATTATCATTTTAGAGTGAGGAAACTGAGGTATGAAGATGTTCCACAAGCAAGTGAAAAAGGGAGCCAGGATCAGCACTTGGCAATCTGAGTCTGAAGATCACACTCTTTATCACAGGAGTAGAGTTGCCACTCCCATGCCCAGGCCTAGGTGGTAGAAAAAGGAAGCAATTTCATGAGAACTGTAAGGTGAGAAGGTACAGAATTAAGCTTAAAGCTTATATAAACTGGAAGACATACCAAAACACTCCAAGTAATACCTTTTGAGCGAAGGTAGGTTGTAGCAGGAAGGAGATCGGAGGCTTCCTAGAAGATCCTAACAGAGGCAGGAATTTGGGCTTGGAGTGGGAAAGGTATTTTGGATGGTTCTACTCTGGAATATAGAGCTCTGGATTCTAGGTGACTTCTTATTTCACTCTTTGGATTCAGGTATGTTGTGTGGACTAGGAGTTGGAAGAATATTCTTGTGAGAGTCACAAGAAACCTTTAACATCATGCATAAAAATGGAGGAATTAGGGCTGTGCTACTGGCAACCACAGTTGTATTATTCACACATCATTGTTTCAAATTGAATGTTCACTTGACACTATTGCTTACCTTGTCCACATAAAGCCCTTGGAAATAACCAGTGGTCAATTAACGAGCCCGGGAATATAATTTTGAAAGATCCACACTCTATGTAATTGAAAGTAAAGATGCAATTTGGTAAATACCTAATTCAGCCATTTACCTCAATCACTAAGGAAGCTCACAAACAACGAAAAGAGCTGTTTGAAAACTTAAATAAATAGAATTCAATGTCCTGTTTTCATTACTTAAAAATGTCAGATATCTTTTCACTATAAAGATATATGCTCAAACGCACTTTAAACCTTCCTTTAAAACTAGAAAAAATTAGCTTGAATCCTGCAGTAGCTATATATCATGAAATCTCATTGCTACAAACTGGGCTTTCTGGCAGAAGCTGGAGAAAATGAATCCCAATAGTTTAGCAATGCTTGTACTTAAGAGGTCATACCAAGTGCTCTTCCTATACTCTAACCCTCTATACATTCCAGGGAGAGAACAGTGCAGTCTATCTGTGGCTGCACAGACTGCGTGAAACATTGTGGTAAAAGAATTCCTTGCTCCTTTCAGAACAAGCCTGAGACTACTGTATTCCATGGAGTAAGAGAGTATAATTATTTTACCATGGATTTTACTAAAACATGTTTTATGAAGGGATAATTCCCATATGGAATCAGCTCCTGGAGAAAGTTCCCGATCAATGCCCATTGATTGAGCTATTTTTTAAAAAAATGTTTTTATTGATTTTTTTTTTTTAGAGAGAGAGGAAGGGAGAGGGAAAGAGAGATAGAAACATTGATGAGAGAAACATTGATCTGCTGCCTTCCTATTGGGGGTTGAATCAGCAACCTGGGTATGTGTCCTGACTGAGAGTTAAACCCATGACCTCTTGGGCTGTACAAGCTGGGCAATAGAGCTCTTATTATATCTTCTTCATGAGGCTGCAGCTTTGCAACATGCTTCATGGTTTATGATGAATTGGCAGCTGTTTGATTTGAATACTGCTGAGCTTAATAGCTTCTTTTTCCCTCTGATCACCCGTTCCCCTTATTTAAACCTGTCACACTGAAAGAGATCAAGAAGGTGTAAGTAATTACTAGTTGTTATATTTATTTAAGTGGAATCTTTCATTAGGAGTGAGACCACATACCTGGAATTTGACACATGTTCCACTTCCACAGATGACCCTTTCAGAGAATCTTAATGTGGAACTAAATAATGAACTGCAGGGGGGAATGAGAAATCTTTGAAAATACGTTGGAGGACAGCCATTCAATGAAAAGGGTTAATGAAGAAGAGTCCACCAACTTCAATCCTAGGAATAAACTTGGCCTTTCTTAGCTGGGGAGTTCTAAGCAAGGGTTGAAGTTTGCTGAACCTTAATTTCCTTTACTGGAAAGATGAAAAAAAAAGGCATGACCCTTTTTATCAAATGAGGTTATGTATTAAATTTCAAAATATTGTAAAATGCTTTGTTATTATAATTACGATTGCCTTATCTCGTCTAGTTATTATTCACTGCACTTTATTCAGGTCAAAATGTGACAGTGATTTACTCCTTCTATAGTTAGGTGTGCAGACTTGAACCCAACATTATTCTAGACTCTGTAGACAGAGTAGTAACTTCTCATGCAGCTCCAATGAGAGAAGCAGATGAAACATAATATGTCAGGTGCCAACAAGTGCTAAAAAGAAATAAAAAGAGCAAGGTAAGGGAAGAGCAAATGATGAGGAAGGGTGCTGTGTTTGGATTGGGGACACTGGAAAGTTCTTTCTGATAAGGTAGCATTTGAGAAGACATCACGAATAAGTGAGTGAGCCTACTAGTGCAAGAGTCTTGTGGCAGCGGGACTATCAAGTGCAGAGGCACAGAGATAAGAGCATGGTTTGTGTGTTTCAGGAAGAACAAGGAGATCCTGGTAGATGGAGCATGGTAAGCAAGAGACAACTTGGTTGAAGACAAAGTCAGAAAGTTACCACGGGCAGGATAATGTGGGGCCTCGTAGGCTAAGTTAAAGAGTTGGCATTTTATTCTGAGGAAGATATGAAGCATTGGAGGGTTTTTAGCAGAGAGTGAAGTAAGGTGATCTGACAGGAATTATTCTATCTATTTTAGAACAGACTACAAGGGGCAACAGTGGAAGTAATCATAAACAAAAAACCAGATGCCAGGTGATGAAAGTAGTGGAGGAGATGGTGACAGGTGATCAGATTGTAAATATATCCTGAAGACAGAGCTGAGACTATCTCCTGAAAGATGACATTGTGGGCATGAATGCAAAAGTAGTTAACATGCATTGCTACCTATAACAATTATATGCAATTAATTCGAAATGACACCCCCCAACCCATACTGTTTATCATGAGATACAGACTCAGTTTAGTTTACTTCTATTTTACTCCACTTGACTTTCATTTTACTTTTACTTCATTTTCACTTCTATTTTCTTTTCTTTTCTTTTAATATCTGAGCATCTCAGGGACAGAGGGTTGTAGTAATCATGTGCCTTTGTTTTTGGAACATCATTAAGGCAGGCAAGCTCTTATTTAATTTTACTTTAATAGTTTATGATTTTATTAGCCGATGTCACCCCAGTAAATTCAATAAAAAAATAAAAAGGGAATATAATTTGAAATGTAAGCACTAAAATGTTAAAATTTACTCTCATATTTTAATAAAATAGTGGCTGGTTTCAGATGAACAGAATTAGGTGCTTCCAAATTTGCTGTCTCCAGAGTGGTTAGAAGGATGCATTCTAGGGCTAGACCATCTCTGGGTTTACATGCTCATGTGTCACTGCTACCATGTCCATGAGCAAATTTCTTAACTTTTTAATGCCTTCATTTCCTCATCTAAAAAATTGTGATGATGCCTATCTTGGTTTTTATGAGAGAATGTAATGATTTATGGCCATGGCAGCTCCCCAGATATCACCAGCACAATTGGTTGATAAGGCAAAGCTGAGTTTATTGATCCTGGGACAAGAGAGAATACCACCTCCACAGAGGTGGGACAGTGTCTCATCGAAGGGAAGACGATGTCAGATATATTGAGATTTTGAAGTTTGGTTTAAGACAGGAGCTTGATCAATATTGGGTAAAAACCATGATAACATGGTTTAGAATGGGTGGAAACAGCAAATTCAGAATTTTGAGACAAACTGTCTATTGATACTTCTCATTGAAAAGTGGATGGATTATTCTAGAAGTTCCTCTAATGAACAGTCAAGCTATTTGTCTAGGGAAGGGTATCCCAAAATACCAAAGTTATGCTAATGTAGAAAATAAGCCATGTGTGGGTATTTTGGGGGGATTGTTTAGGTGGATTTAGTATTTTAGTTAATGTGTATAAAGAACTTATTACCTTTATCACATGGAGCTCACAAAATATTTACACTTGATTTTCCATAGATACATTTAACCACAGTAGAAAAATATGAAATGAAGAACTGATGAAGCTAAGTCTACTATAGACCCAGTGTTATCCATATAACATAGACTAGGAATCAAGAAAACTGGCTTAAGCCCCATCTCCACTACTAATGATTTGTGTGACCTTAAACAGCTTATCTTTTGCAAAATCTAGTCTCTCCTCTTTATAAGCTTGGCAGTGATACCAGTGGCTAAATACTGAAGGAGTCTGATTATATGATGTCAGGGCACTGTCCATTTCTAAGTATCCAAGAAATATTGTTTTTATTTATATATTATTAAAATTTAAGCTCATTGGACTGAAAATGACTAAGAACTGTGACGAAATAAAGCATTGCCCTAGCTGGTTTGGCTCAATGGATAGAGTGTCGGCCTGTGGACTGAAGGGTCCCGGGTTTGATTCCCGTAAAGGGCACATGTCCTGATTGTGTGCTCGATCCCCAGTAGGTGGCATGCAGGAGGCAACTAACCAGTAATTCTCTCTCATCATTGACATTTCCATCTTTCTCTCTCTCCCTCTCCCTTCCTCTCTAAAATCAATATATTAAAAAAATAAAGCATTGATTGAGTCACATTTTTTGGTGTGTGAAGTTTCCCAACTTTTTTGAAAGTGTAGGCTTGACTTCTTGTTTCAAGGGCACCATTTAATTTAAAAGAGAATAAACTTATAAAATGTTCTCCAGTGACTCAGGTTAGCTGAAGTTATTATTCATAAAAGCAATCTAATTCATGAAGAATAATCGTTGGGATTTACTTGAGCTGATTACTTATTTCTTTAGAGTTTTATAAAAATGTTTCAGAAATAATTCTTTTTCTTATGTACATTGTATAATAGTTTTTTTTATCCATTCAAATTGTATACTGAATGTGTACTATGTACCAGATACTCTGTAATTAACACAAAGTCCATGCCTTGAATATATCTACATTTAGTTGAGAAAATGGACAAAAGAAAACAAAACAAGTATATGGATTGATATGAATTATAATTTCAGAAAAATATAAGTGCTATGAAGAAGATAAAATACAGGTCTTACAGACCAGCTGAGGGCAAGGAACTATTTTAGAGTGGAAGACCAGAATCACTTTTCTAATCAGGTGATTTTTGAACAGAAATCTAGTAAAGTGTGAGATATGGAAATCGAGATTAACAGTATCCCTGGCAGAGGGAGCAGCAAGTAAAGAGGCTCTGAGGAAAAATAAACTTGGCATATTCAAGTTCAGTGAAGTAGTCAACAGCTAGATAGGAGTGATTGGGGTATAACAGACAGGAAAAGTGGCCAGGATACTGGCCATGTGGGTTGATTTAGGAAATGGAGATATGAAAGTCATTTGAACGTTTTAACCAGAAGTGTAAGACAATTGACTTCCTTTTTAAAATTTCACTCTGATGATGTAAAAAACATTATAAGAAGGGGGAAATGAAGGCCAGGAGTTCAGTTAGAAGGCTCATTGAGGTCCAGGGGAGAAATAGAGGCTTGGAATAGATGAGAAGGTGGAGACAGGGAAAATTGATCGGTTTGGGGGTATATATTAAAAATAGGCTGATGGTTCTTGCTGTCTGATGATATCTACTACTGGAAAAATAGAGAAACAACATGAGGCCTTTGGTCTGAGCAGTTGATTGAAGGGTGGTGGAATTGACTTTGATGAAAGATTGAGAGAAGAACCAAGCAAATCTCTGGAGCAAGTAAAGTCCTGTTAGGGTCTGGTTGTAGCATCCTACACTTGGCCTCAAGATGTAATTTTATGTAATTACAAAAGGCAATTCTACTTCCTAATTATCCCTCCATGGTGCATGAAAATCTCCTAGTGCTAAAAAAATTGCTTGATACACCTGAGAAAAACTTGAAATGAAAAAGCCATAAGCAATAAATGATGATGGCAGATCCTTGCCTTGAGTGGGACAAGAAGGAGAAAGTGGGAAACGCCAAAAAGATGGAGATAAACATTGTCTGTCTCATGGTTTTGCCTGAAACAAGCACAATATGATCTACCAAAAGCAATGCTTTGTCATCCACTCTGCAGTAGTGACCTCAGGGAAAATTCCATTTTTAACTATCATATCTTCTGTTTCAAATTGACAGTGAAAGGTAGAAAATGCTTCTTTAGTTGAACAAATTTTACTTTATTTCTAATGTGGAGACAATGCTTTCACTATTTATTTGCATCATGATGTGTAAACTGCAAATAGCTCCCAACTCAAAGGAAAATTGGAATGATTAAATTGTTAATTAAAATGCCTGGTAGAATAGACTCAGTAAATGTTATTTTTCTTCCTTTTTGCCTTCTTTTGTTCAAAACACAAAGTCAGGTCTTAAAATACTCTTTCTTCCATTCATCTTTTTACTGTTGTTGCTTGTATGATATTTGTTGAACTATCTGAAAGGATTATCAGACAACTCCAAAGCTTATGTTTTGGCTTTGGAATGAAGCAGATGATGGCTTTGTACAGATAAGAGTAATTCTAATCTTAATAGAAGACCAGACTATGGTAGCATTGGGGCACCTCACAGAGATGATGATTTGAGGATTTCTGAAATTGCTGAACTCATTTCACATATTTACATACGTATATATCCAGAAGGAATTGTATAAAAAATACCGTTGAACTTCTTTGGGCAAAGAAAGTCTGAGATGGAAAGGTAAAAACAATATTTCAACTTCCATTATGCAGTCTGTTTTTTCTAAGTTCCACAATAGAGTCATTTTACAATGAATCATCATGTTCATATTTAAAAAGTCATCTTTTTTTTCTTCTTAACACAACGAATTCTGCACCTTAGTCCCAACAGAACATTTAAGATTATCTTGTCTTACTAACCATGTACTCCTTAACAAAGTAGAACTCACCCACAGAGTCTCAGACGAGAGTGAAGAGCTCAGAGGGCACCTAAAACTCAAATTTGTCTGAAGAATGCTGTGCTAGGCAGCCACTACATTTTCTCTTTCTCTTCTCATTTATTTCCATGACATTTGAAATAGGAATTTTTCTTCCCTCTCTCCCTGGCCCCAAAAAGGACCGAGAAAGAAGAAGACAAAGAAATACAGCTGTCAAAGCCGCAAACTTCTTTTTCCAAAAAAAAAAAAAAAAATGTAAGAAACCACAAGCTACTGGGTGAAGACAAAAAATCGTAAGCCAGGTTGTCTAAAAAGTATTCATATTTCACTCGGCAGCATTAGTCACGAAGGCATCAAGTCTAGTGGGGAACCAGGAATAATCCCTTTAAAATAACTTCCCCAAGCTCCTGTACGTCTATTTCTATTGTCAGGAAATCTACAATATGAGTTTGACTTTTTTTTTCTGCGTAATTTCTCAAAACTCTTCAGTATGAGTCGGGAAAGTAGCTTTTCAAATACGCTCTTGTTTTTTAAGGGCTTGTATGAACAAGTTTGAATTACATTTTCCCAATTATTCATGTCAGTACTAGCTCAGGTTTGGGATAAGTTCACAGGGTCTGCATAGATTTTGCCAATTGCGGAACTTATTTCTTTACATGTTCTAGCTAAATTTTTGCATTGAGGAAAAGCAAGTCTTCCTTTGGACAATCTGTACAAGGTTCTAGCCATTAGTTAAGTATCTATGTGAATGCTCAGAAGACATACCATTCATAAACAACTTGGGAATTTACTGAGAAAACCATTTTACACCAACTTTATATCAGAAAATATTCTAAGTTTTTTGAATTTCAGTTTGTCATCTTTTTCTTCAGTAATTTACAAATAAAAGAGATGAAGTCTTTCAAAGTACAGTCAGGTGGGTTCTTAGGAGCTTTTCAAATAATTCATAGATTTAATCTTGTTATAACTTAAGAATAAAGAAGTGTTTGGGGCATAGCTCTTTTGGATAGGAACCTTTGATTACCATGGGGGTTCCCATGAGAAGATGTCACACCTTCAAATTCATGTCACCAGGCATAGCCTATTAGAATACAAGGATGTTTACTCAATACACGTCAGCCAGAAACTCCACATACCTGAATACATACCTACAGTGCAATACAGGTGTTTTTAAAAATAACAAACATATCAATTTGAACTTAAATATCAAATGAAATATTTTCAGTTTTCTAAACCACAGTCTTAGAGGAATATTAGCGTATGTATCAGGACTCAATAACAATCACTCTTCATTAAACTATCTGAGATGTCTGGCTAGCTGTGTGTCTTTCCTGACCATGGTTCCATTTTTGCTGATTCTTTTTTGTCTGATCTTGTCTCAGATGGGATTTCCTGGAAGCAGAGCCTGAGATAAGGATTTGGGTTCCCATTCCCAGGTCTAACCCTTTATTGGCCAATTGCCAGGAGCCTAGGGAAGGAAATCCTTCCTCAATCCCAGGCTACGAAGTAAATTCCAGCCGCTTTGTATTTACTGTCATTATGAGCCTAGGTCCTAGAGCTGCCACACATACACAAATATCGTCAGGACGTTTTCCAGATTTATGAAAAAACTAAGAAAAACCCTAATTCCCATATTTCTAATTTCTTCTAATTATAATCATGGGTGTTAAGTGTAGGATGCTGATTATAGATTTGGACTTAGTCTCTCAAGCTTTGAGCTACGTTCCACCATGCGGATGGACTCTTACCTACCTGACTCACAACAGCATCATCCCGTCTGCTCTCTGAGTGGTCCGTACCGCCAACAGACTCCCAGGTGCCAAGAAGCAACCCATTCATGTCTGTATTACTCACACAGAAGTGAGGTGTTTCTCTAGGGTTGATATAATGGTATTTCTTTCCATTTCTAATCTAACAGTCCTCCCTAACCCCCAGTCTTTCCAACAGGAGCTATAGAGAGACTGATTAAACAGCAATTAAGCATCCTAACACTGTCATTATCTCTGCTTAAGTAGCCACTTCAGCCACGAGGAGAACATTAACTAAATCAGGATTTAATTTTCCAAGGGTGTAGGTAGGCTTTCAATTTTCCTGATTCTGGGTTTCTCAAAAGAAGCGGAGAGGCTTTTGTTTATCCTAAGAGACTCTTCAGCTTGAATTTAGAATTCGTGGGGATGCAGTTTCTGTCTTTAGATCATAATATTTGTAAAATGTATTTCCATCCAACAGTAAAGTGGTGTCTGCAGGGAAGAAAACACCTCTTGTACAGCCTGTTAACATTGTGTCAGGTCAGCAGAGATTGGGCAAGCAGGCAGCCCACTGGTCCGCAGAGTCTGGTCAGGCCCACCACCTTCTCAGGACAGCTTCTTTTGTTTTTCAACAGATTGTGAATTCGGGGCTCAAAAATCTGAGGCCTGGAGGCTGCCCTAGAGAGAGATCTGATCAGTTGTCTCCATCCTCCTCTAACCAGAGTTCCCCATTCTAGTTATTCCTTCACACTGCTCCCAAATTGGTTTTGTTTCTCAAATGTTTAATAGTCACACTTCAACCTGGTAAGGTGCTACCAATGCCAAGCTGTGGCATTTGGGCAGCCTGAGAGACTCTATTAGGAAAAGAAAGGGCAGTTTTATTTTCAGAACCTGATGTGATTTTATCCTGTGGCATGGTCCAACCTACCTTTCTCAACTCGCCTGTGCCTTTGATCTTTTGCCTGTGGCTTCCAGTCACGCACACTTTCTTTTGGTCCCTGTTACTCACCATCATGGTTCCCACTACCTGGCAAATGTCCTTTATTCTGAGCTTCCCACATCTGGCTTGTTCCTTTTCATTCAAATATCAGCTTCATGTCTTTTTAGTGACATTCTTCCTGACTAGCCAATGACAGTCACCCCTCAGTTACTCCTTCATTTAATTTTTGTTGTTTTGCATGAGTAACTTTTAATTTTGCTTTTATACTTTGATTTTCATGTTAAAAAATTAAAGGAATTTAATATTTGCCCTTATTTTCTTCTGTAATAATTTCAGAATAAGCCTAGGATAAATGCTTTCTTGCATTTTTTAGCTCAAACAATCCTTAAAGATAACATTTGTTATTCCAAATGCTTTTAGTAAATTAATAAGGTGGAAGATGGGCCGGAGCCTAGTAAGAGAGCCTGGATGCTCAAAGACCAACCTTCCATGTTCAGAAAACTAGATTGCTTGTAGCCAAAATTATTGGATCCCTAAAAAAATATTAGAGCCCCTAGGTTGGTATTATCACCTGAGTTCCCCAGGGCCTTATCTAACATATACTCTTGAGATCAACAGGAAAGCTTCTAAGAACTTCTGATATAAGTGTCCTCTTGGGAGTTCGACCGACTGGGAGTTTGTTTGCTCGCTATGCATTGACCACCAGGGGGTGGCTCGGAATGAAGGAAGGCTCCGGCCGGCAGCCGGAAACCACTAGGGAACCTACCCGTGCACGAATTTCATGCACTGGGCCTCTAGTTGTAGAATAAGAGTTCTACCACAGAGCCAAGGATGGACCAACAAGAGATGCATCCTAGATGGTGCATCTGTCAGGCCCCACACGGTTTATCATATTTATTTAAGGAATATATTTAGGGAAAGTGACTTAAAGTAAATGTCACTCATGTGCCAGTGTTGGAGAGGTTGTCAGTCTCTAACTCAGCCATTTCAAATACTCATAACTTCTGATGAACTTAGTGTCCTTAATGCTAGGCTAAGAATAGCACAAGACAAGCAGTGATGCCTGAGATCAGCGCTATGATTCCATTGCCAGAGAGCAGGGAAGGAATGAGACCCTGTCTTCAGAAACAGATAACCCAATACTCCTCCATTCAAAAAGTGGTTTACATTGCTAACCAGTATGGCTTAGTGGATAGAATGTCGGCCTGCAGACTGAAAGGTCCCAGGTTTGATTCCAGTCAAGGCATGTACCTTGATTGTAGGCACATCCCCAGTGGGAGGTGTGCAGGAGGCAGCTGATGGATCTTTTTCTCTCATCGATGTTTCTAACTCTCTATCCCTCTCCCTTCCTCTCTGTAAAAAATCAATAAAATATATATTTTTTAAAAGTGGTTTACATTTGCAGTCTGTAACACAGCACTTATATCTTTCAACAAATTTGGGAAAAGTGGCCTTTATCCAGATTTAGTTCACTTTCTTCACATTCTTATCATTCCTAGTTTCAAAATATTGCTTAAGACTTCTGTTACTAAACTCATTTGGCAGTTTCAGTGTCTAATCTTTATTTAAGGCAAGCATAAAAAGTTATTCCTACTTGAATAGAACACATTAAGGTGCTTCAGTCTGTTCTCTCTCATTGCTTACTTCTGAACAGTATGGAGTTTCCTCAAAAAACTGAAAATGGAACTCCCATTTGAACCAGTAATTTCACTCCTAGGAATATATCCTAAGAAACTAGAAACACTGATCAGAAAGGATATATGCACCCCTATGTTCATAGCAGCACAATTTACAATAGCTAAGATTTGGAAACAGCCTAGGTGCCCGTCAGCAGATGACTGGATCAGAAAACTATGGTACATCTACACAATGGAATACTATGCTGCCATAAAAAAGAAGGAATTCTTACCATTTGTAGCAACCTGGATGGAATTGGAAAACGTTATGCTAAGTGAAATAAGCCAGTCGATGAAAGAAAAATACCACATGATCTCACTCATTTGTGGATAATAAAAAACATTATAAACTGATGAACAAAAAGATAGATACAGAGGCAGTAAAGCTCCAAACAGACTGTCAAATTACAGCGGTAAGGTTAGGGAAAAGTGGGGGAAATAAGAGATCAACCGAAGGACTTACATGCATGCATATAAGAATAACCAATGGATGCAAAACATTGGGGGTGAGGGCATGTATGAGAGTGGGGTGGGCGGGGCAATGGTAAGATATGTACACATATAATACCTTAATAAAAAAACCCACAAAAACAGTAAATCATTGGAAATGGTATAATTCTTTTAAAAATATTTTTATTGATTTCAGAGAGGAAAGGAGAGGGAGAGAGAGATAGAAACATCAATGATGAGAGAGAGAATCATTGATCAGCATCCTCCTGCACATCCCCTACTGGGATTGAGCCCTCTTACCCAGGCATGTGCCCTTGGACAGAATCGAACCCAGGACCCTTCAGTCCACAGGCTGACACTCTTTCCACTGAGCCAAACTGGCCAGGGCTGGTATAATTATTTAAAGCAATTTTTGGATTATTGTCCTCTAGCAAGTGGGTTTTGCACCTGTATTTCCTCAGTTGACTATATGTTAGGAGCTTATATACAAACAGGCAAGTGGATTTGGATGAAGGTTGCCTGATAGCTTTGGTCTCTCTAATTAGCCTTTTCCATCTATGTCTGTGACTTGTAGTAATCTATGATAGTGCGAAGATCCAGGATGTCCAATGGTTGTGTCCAAAGACATGAATGGTGTCCAAGGATGGATGTATGTCTTTCTGGAGAAAATGAGTTAGAAATACTTATGCCAGATTTGAGTCTGGGAAAATAATACAGGATTATGTATTTTAGAGTAGAAAACTTGGCAAATAAACTATCATTTATATCAATAAGTTAAATTATCTTTCTTGATTATTCTTTTTGACATGGTAGGCATTTGTTTCAAATATATTTAGTAGGGTATATAAAGTCTTAGTATGGTGTCCCTAGATTCTGCTGAATTTTGTAACTTGCTGCAAAATACTTTTCATTGCCATGACTAATCTTCCCTAAAGGGATATGCTGTCATTATCTTGTAGGAGCACAGTGCCCAGGTCCGTTTCTTAAGCCACCAGAAATATTTAGAGTTCAATAGTGTCAAGTATCCTATGAAATGTAGTAAGGAAGAAAATGGTAATTTTAGTTGACCTGAAATACTAATTGGGATTATATCAATCAGAGGAAGTTTAAGCATAGTTTCCCTTTCATTTGGGTGCCCAGTGTCCCTTCACCAAATGTGGTTAAAGACACAGTCAAAGCAAGTCTCTGGGTTATCCCTTCCTAATCCACTTTTCCGGCTCTGATCTAATGGACCCCAAATGACAGATTTCCCCTAATCTTGCTTTAATGACAACTTGTCATTACAAATTTAAACCATGTTTTTTAAAATTCTTCCACATTTTTTGTTCTCTTTTTTTTTTTTTTTTCTACTTTAAGTTTCACCCTTTAATTTATTTTCCAGGTCTAACTCCTTTGACATCTCTGTAAAGCTTTCCTCTAATAACCCCAGGCTTTTCTGCTCTGTTCTAACAGCACCTAGCTCAAACTTACTGACATAACACTTACATTGAAAAATTAGTATTCATTTTATATTGTTTGCTTTTGTCCCCTTGCTAACAGGAAAAATATGGCCTGCTATGGAAGAAGAGTGATATATCAAAGTAAATAACATTTAATGCATTTGTTATACCTGTGTATATATACATATATACTCTAAGTAACGCTAGTTTAGATAAATTATTTTCATAGTAAGAAGGTAAGCAATTCAAGAAAGAAATGATATTTGTAGCCAGTCATATAATTATTCAGTCCTGGAGTTGGATGAGGACTATGAGGACTCATTCAGTTTAGATTGGTGATTATATCTATACAGATAACTCTAATAAAGTATTCCCTGGCAGCTGAAATGCTTTTGAGTTTTCAAGGAAAGAAAAATCATCTACTACAGTTATAGTGTTATCTTAATATGTCCTAATTGTGTGAAAAAATAATCTGTTTATGACCCTATGGTCATGAGATTGCATGGACTGATCTTCATGCCTTTCAAGATAGAGACTCAGAGAGGTAAAATAAATGCCCACAATTAGAAGACAGCTGTAGCTTTAGTAGTAACCTCTTCTCTATTTCACTGAAACTTCTATACAAAATCCTTTGTGAATATTTCCTTCAGGATGGCTCAGAGGCACTTAAATATCTAAAACTGACTCAATATCTACTCCTATCTTCAGAATGCTTTGCCTTTCATATTTGTTTATGGAAGTTATTATCATAGTATATTCATACTCTCTACCCAAAAGCCCAAGTTTCACCTCTGAATCATCTTTTTTTTCCCCCTGTTCTAATGGATTATCAATTCTCTTCATGTATTTCTAAAATTTATTTTTTCAATCTTCACTCATACAACCCTAATGTACTCCTGTTTACTTCTCTATGTTATGGATTCATTTAATAAGTTCTTAATTGTCTCCACCCAAATTGATCCATCTAGTTAATCTCATGCATTGCAGTAAAATAATCTTTTTGTGACTTTATTCCTAAAAATGAAAGGCCAAATTCCTTAACAAGATTTTCATGATATTACTATAGCCAGACAGATCCTTTTCTTACCCCTTGCATATATTATCCTCATGATATCCTGACCTACTATTAGTTTTTCAAACATGCCATGCCCACTGGCACATTTCTTGTTGAGAACAATTTTTGGGTTTTATTCATCATTCTTTACTAAGCCCTTTAAACCTAATTTTTGGCATTTGATAGGATTTAGACTAGATGAAGAGTAGAGAAGATATGTTGAAGATCTTCTTATTACATTTTGTGAACAACCTGGCATTTGCAGTCACTTATAAAGATTCTCAGTACCTAGGGATATGGCATTTCAATTTTCAAATCATCCACATCATTTTGTCCCTTGTGCCTCACTTTGGCATACTTGCCTTTGGGTGTTTTATAGTCAGTGAGAGAAGGCGCACTTTATTATGTATTGTATTTTTGTCACAAAGTCATTGGTTAAAATCTCAATGCTTATACATGTAAGCTGTTCGATCTTATACATGCAGATAAATGTACTTGAGTGTTAGTTTACTTATTAGCAAAGTGATATGATGATAATTACCTCATAGGGCTCTTTAAAAATTGATGATAATAACATATGTGAAGCATGTAGTATATCGGGTACATTCAGTAAATGTTCTTTTTGGCCATGGTTTAGTTTGGTCACGATATATTAGAAACTCTGAACCAAGTTTCATTTGAGAAGATGTTTGAACAACTTCCAAAAGCAGAATACCAAAATATATGGCTTTCAATTATTCACTCTATTTCATCCCTGTTATTGCTTTCAGATATTCAGATATTGTCTGCATTGCCAAATACACATTAAGGTGATAAATTGAGAGTGAAGGAACATTATCCTAGAGCAGGATGAACTAGTCTAAAATGCTGTTTCATTTGGCCTGAAAAAGAAATGTTGGGTTTAGTATAGCATATTGGAAAGTACACTTAATATTATGAAAATTGGAGGTTTTATTTCAGTACTATTATTACCTGAGTTCAGACAAGTCTCCCAGTTGGAGGGCTAGGTTATTCCATCTTTACAATAAGATAATAGAATAGATGACAGTTGCTTGGAGAGATTTTATGTAGCTCAAACATTTAAAAACTATTTCTTTCATGCTTGTCAAGTAGAGTCAACCATAAACATTATTTTTTTACATGATTAGGACATAATAAGAAAACCCCATAACTATAAATGATATTTCTCTTTCCTTGACAACTCATAGGCATTTTAGCTTCCAAGGAATACTTTATTAGAGTTATATGTATAGATATGATCACCGATCTAAATTGAATTAAAAAGTGGTGCTGGGGGCGAAAAAGTTTTCTACGGAAAAGATGCCGAATGAATCAGTTTTTAATGCGAGTGGGAAGAAACCCTTTAATGTAATTAAGAAGACAGTACTTTGTGTAGAACATTCTGCTACAGCTTTATTTGGTCCATTTTCTAATTTTAAAATGGAAAACATATTAAAAATGAAATGAATGCACCATAATACATGCCCTATGACAATTAGAATGATGGATGGGCTCTAAGAAGAAATAACCAATGTCCACAATAGGCTTGTGATAATAGAGTGAGTCCTTGGTTTTTTGTAGCCAATAGAAGAGAAAATGTTCAATGATCCCCTCTAACAAATGAATAATTTTCCATTATCTGTCAGTATTCTTTTGTTTTCTCTTCTTTACATAATTCTATTCAACTTGGTTTTCTAGTTTTATAATTAGATGTCCTTGAATATGAGTAGAGGGGAAAGAGAAAAATCCAAAAAGGGAATAATTTTGTAAAGGAAAGAATTGCCTTTCAGAAAATTGAGAAAAGGTTCACTCTTTGCAGTTGGAAAGGAAAATATTTTGATTGAGTGATGATGGATATGTCAGAATATAATAAAAGCTATTTTTTTTCTTGTTAGACAATGCAGCTTTTCAAAACTTTAAATATATTTTTTATACCCTTTGGTCAAAAAAGCGTTGTTTTGGTGTGCTATGCGGTTTTCAGTAAGCTACTTTCTAGTCAGTACATAAAGCAAGGGAATGCTGAGGAGGCAGCTTAGGTAGAGGAAGGAGACTTGGTTGAAGGGCTTAAGCAGCCCCCAAAGAAGCACAGGTGGGTTGGACTTCGGAAGGTGTACAAAGGAGACCCAGCCTGGATGAAAGAGAGCCAGGACGTTTCCAGATAGAACTCAGAATTTGAAGTTGCTAGGCAATAATGCCATGGTTCTGAGTCTACTAATTAATCACAGTAAAGCCGTACCCTGCACCAAAGTGAAGCAGAATGCATCCCCATGGAGATGTGCTGGTTATGAAGCTATGTTCTCTAAGCTTCAACCCCACCTTTTTACACTCTATTTGTGATGAAAAGGTTAGGAATTTGCAAACCACATTTCTCCATTGAGAACTGGGTTTATGTCAGATTCTGCCAATAGGGGTGTAAAAGGAAGACCAAGAGTCAGGCAAATTAAAAGAATAAATTCACGGTCACCAATGGTCACACAAGATGCTTTATCTTGACTCAGATGGTCCTCCAAAGAGACTGCTACTTTTTTTTTTTTTTTTTTTTACTATGCTGCCATGCTCTGTGCAAATGGAAAATAGTTATGTTGCTCTACATACTCATTTAAATAACTTTCCAGCCTATGTCTTACTCCTACTCCCCATCATGAACCTCATGTTGGGTTCAGAGATTCTCTTGATTCCAAATAACATGTCTCAGGCTTCTTTTGTAGCTTCCTCATAGTTGCATTCTTCTACCAGTCAACATTCTTCCATTCCATCCTCTCCCAATAGTCCAGAATGCTGTTGAACTGTCTCATCTGTTCCTGATTCCACTTCTCTTTATCATTATGGATTTATTCCACTTGAGAACTCTAAACTTTTATTTCATTTGAATCTTGGAGTGAACAACAGATGAATATATATGTACTTTATTCTCCATTTTAAACAAAGTTTTAAATTTTCTTTAAATAACTTCTCATAAATTATAATTGCTATTGATTTTTACTTCAGTGTCTTATTCGTTCAACAAAAAGAGTTTGATGATGTCTTCTTTAATTTTTAAATATTGTCCTATTGTTTTCAGATAAATAAATCATTACTGTTTATTCAGAAATTACAGATAGGATTTATACTCTGTGCAAAAAAATATGATCATCTTCATATTTGAGACTCACTTCTCACTTTTCTTTTGGCCTTAGTAAGGTACTTAATCTCTCAGAACCTCCTATTTCTTCATCTGTAAAATTAGGATAATGATACTTATTTCATAGACATCATAAAAATTCAACTGGAATGTATGTACTGCAGAAATAAACTACCAGGCACCCAGGGAATTTTGAAAGAGAATATATTAATTAAGATTATACAGACAGACTATTTTTATGGTATAATTGTAGCTATAAAATGATAAATGTGGTCCTAACTATACATATATATTGTATTTAATTTAAGAAAATAAAGGCCTAGAAAAGTTAAATGCACTATTTTCCATATACAACAGGAATTTATTGGGAATGGGAAAAGAAGCAATTGCCTGAGAAGTTTGACAATATTTCACATTCGTGATGAGTTTGGGAAAGAATTTCTGTAGTTTGAGAAAGAGGCAGAGCCAGTCACATGGATCTAATTGTGTGAGTTGTTGGAAGAATCACCCCCGGATGTCCATGTCCTAGTCCATGGAACCTGTGAATATATTTTATTACATTGCAAAGGGATCTTTGTATATGTAACTAAGATTATAGCCTTAAAATAGGGTAACCCAGATTAACCTCAGTTATCTAACCATATGAGACTTTAATAGCAGAGAACTTTCTTCTAGTTGAAGTCAGAGAGATGTAGCAGAAGATAAAAAGTCAGAGAGAAGACAGAGGTGTCTAAGGGTCTCAGTCTTACACCCACAAGGAACTGAATCCTGCCAACCACCTCAATGAACTTGGAAGTGGATCCTTGTTCAGAGTTTCCAGAAAGAAATGCAGCCCTTGAGATTCTAAGGGAAGTACCTGGCTGAGCCATTCTAGACTTCTGACCCACAGAACTGTCAGCTAATCCATGGATCTTGTTTTAAGCCAATACATTTCTGGTAATTTTTAATGCAGAGATAGAAAACTAATATGACACTGAAATGGGCAGAGTGCATATGGCAATTTCTGAGTCTATAGCAGAACCCACTGTAGACTATGTAGAGAGCAGTGGTTAGAAGGAGCAATTTCAAATTACCACACACTTAAGTAGGGGATATTTTTATCACTATCTTGTTATCAATGGAAAGCTATTAAAGAATTTAAAAGAGAGGAGGAATGAGATCAGAACTCCGTGAATGATAGCTCTATTGGCAATGAGTCAGGTCCTATGCTATTTTCCAGAAAATAATTTTGGGATAATACATGAGCACGGAGAGGTGAGATTTGGGAATGTGAAGAATTTTGAAAAAGGATAAGAAAGCTAGACTCTTCCTAACTTGGTCTCAGTAGACAATGAGGTGTTTAGGCAGGATAGAAGAATGCAAAGAAAGGCACTTCTGTTGCTAAGAGCAGAGTCTTTGTGGTAAACTACAGCTAGATATTTACTCAGTTTGAGCCTCAGTCATCTAAACATGGGTATGCATAGTATTATTATTATGGATATATTAATAATGCCTAATTGTTAGAATGGTAATGAGGACTCAGTGAGATGATACACATTCATCTTTTAGGGTTATTGTATAATTAGGTGAGATGATACATACAAGATTTCTGTCAATTTGCTAGCACTTAAAGAACAGTAAATTGAATTAGGACTTATTTTTATTTCAATGACTTCTACAACTAATTAGAGGCAAAGCATGGCTGTAACTGGCTCTCCTGACCTGCTATCTCCACGTTTCCTCGTGTGATTTCCTGCCTTCCCAAGAGGACGGATTAACTGTCCTTTCCTTTTCTTAAAATAGACACATTTTCTTAAAATAGATTCTCCAGTTACTCAAGTTGTCTCCTGGAAGCTACTTTCTTTTACTGAAAATCTTAAAGGTACTGGCCAAGAAAAGTGATGGCAAATCCTTTTAAAAATAGGAATAACTCAATAATACTAAGCAGTTGATTCACCGTTTAAAAATTTTTCTTTTCTCTCATTGGTAGGCAAATTTTCCTTAAGTTTCATACCATTCATTAAAATATATTTGCCAAATATCCTTGCTTAATGAGCTGTTGTTCAAGGTGAAATGGTGGAGCTATCACCAGACTTTAGAACCTAGCTTTAAAACCGCAGCTGGGTGTGAGCAAGAAAGCAGGTTCGCAGACAAAGAGCCCTGATCACCAGGTGTATTGAACCTGCTGCTCTATGAAAAGAAACATCTCTGCACTACGGACCTTGACATACATATTCAAATTATTTCCAAGTCAGTTTTGAGCTATTTTAAACAAATTGCTTTCAAGAGGGTAGTCACAGATTTTATTTCTGAAAATAATAAATGTGAAAGGGGACTAACAGTGCTTATTTTAAGACAAGAAGATAATTTGGGGTGAGGGATGCATTCATTCCTTGCAATGGGTGGTTAAAAAAAATATCGAGAGTGT
Source organism: Plecotus auritus (assembly GCF_963455305.1). NCBI lineage: Eukaryota > Metazoa > Chordata > Mammalia > Chiroptera > Vespertilionidae > Plecotus > Plecotus auritus. The sequence goes on from NC_137773.1 coordinate 166,939,212, forward strand.
ACACAGAGCTTTATAAATGTCAACCTTCTTAACATGCTCTTAGAAAGTTCCTAGGGATTTAAAAATTTTCAGCATAATAAATCCAATTTTGGTCTCATTTGCTTGTCTCTTTTTACTGTATTTACTTATTCATAACCTGACGTTCAAAAATAATTCAAAGCGTCTTATAAAGATGCACATATTAGAGCAGAATGAAAATCATAGAGAGAGAAGTGGAAAAGTTGGCAATAAAGAGAAAAAAATATAGCAAGTAAGGCTGAACCAGCTTAGAGATAAGCAACCACCTCAAAGCTTAAATGCATTGCTCAAAGTGCTACACATTTGATCCCAGCTTTGCTCAGGAGAAGCACAGCCCTTCTTTGTTTTAAGACCGTTGGTAAGTTTCTTCTACTGGTCCCCATGAACAGCGCACTGCACAAAAGCATGAGCACCATGCTCCATTTTTTCTGCATAGCGATAAGTTGTATAGCACCGATTCTTTTGAGCTTCTCCACTATAGGTAGTTGGCATGATATCAATACACATTTCAACAAACAAAAGTTTTTAATGATCTGATATGATACTGTCCATATTAGCCGTGTGTGTGTGTGTGTGTGTGTGTGTGTGTGTGTGTGTGTGTGTGTGTATAGATTGATTTGAGAGAGGAAGGGAGAGGGAGAGAGAGATAGAAACATCAGTACATCAATGATGAGAATCATTGATCGGCTGCCTCCTACACACCCCCACACTGAGGATCCCACAATCTGGGCATAAGCCCTGACCGGGAATGGAACCATGACCTCCTGGTTCATAGGTTGACACTCAACCACTGAGTCATGCCAGTCTGGCAGCCATGGGTATATTTTAGAAGAATTTAAAAAATAGATGGTTGTGAATCTATCACCATATTCTTCACAAAATTTCCTCTCTTAGATGGATTTTTAAAAACATCTTGAACAGCGAAGAGTTCAATATTATGCTCCTCTAGTGGACCCTAAAATAGAGCTATTCTTTGCCTGCTTTAAATCATCTGAGCAAGGGAAGAGATTGACCTGCTTTTGGGAAACATTAGCAATCTGTATTGTAATTGCCTTATTAAATTTACAGTTCTCTCCCTACTTATTTAGTGGAGAGTTCTTTATAAATCAATTTATTTATTAAAAACAAATGTTTATTGAGATGCTATTAGCCCCCAGGCATTTTTTGAAGGGATCACAAGGATTATAAAATTAATCCAACTCAAGACAGAAATTTTACAGTCTTGGTAGGGACTGTACAGAGAGTGAGTTATAAAGGGAGAAATTGATGAGTGCCAAAAAAGAATGGATAAATTGTTTTGTAAGTTCAGAGGAGAGTTAAAAAAATATGGCATATGAGTATGTAGGGGCCAGAGGGAAGATTCCCTCTAGAAGAAAACAGATAAAGGGCAGAAAAGAAGGAGGAGAACAAAGAGATTGTGCTATTTTGGATTATAAGGCAATAAAAACCTTTGAGAAATAGGCAGAATCATCTGTGTCAAAAAAACGGCAAAGGGGTTAAGGAGGATGAACTGGAGGAATGGCCATTGGCTGATGACAGGGACTTCTTGGATGTCAACATTTAGCAATGGAATAAGTAACAATGTCTGCCCTTTCAAAATAATGTTATTCTGTTAAAAATACTTTCATCATGGGCATTTACTAAAAAAATATTTATTGAAAATATATTTGAAGTTCTTGAAGAGTGGACTCACTTTCTGATAGAACGGAGCCAAAAAGATTATTGCAGATCTAATTTAGAATTATCAGCAACGCAACAGGTCATCTCATGAACATTGCCCTTCTTCTCTGACTTATTTTTTAATTTATTTTTTAATTAAATTTATTGGGATGACATCGGTTAATAGGATTATAGATTTCACGTGTACATTTCTCTGATACATGATCTGTGTATTGCCTTGTGTGCCCACCACCCAAAGTCAAATCATCTTCTGTCACCATATGTTTGTCCCCTTCACATATGAGTAAAATCATATTGTTATTAGCTTTTTCTGACTGACTTATTTCACTTAGCGTAATATTCTCAAGTCCCATCTATGTTGTCTCAGATGGCAGTATTTCAACTTTCCTTATGGCTGAGTAGTATTCCATTGTATATATGTAATACTTCTTCTTTATCCAATCACCTATTGAAAGACACTTTGGTTATTTCCATGTCTTAGCTGCTGTGAATAATGCTAAGATGAACATTGCAGTGCATAGCATCTTTGCAAATAAATGTTTTCAATTTTTGGGGGGTGGGTAGATACCCAGTAGAGGGATTGCTGGGTCATATGACAACTCTATTCTTTTTTTAAAAAAATACATATATATTTTGTTGATTTTTTACAGAGAGGAAGGGAGAGTGATAGAGAGTTAGAAACATCCATGAGAGAGAAACATCGATCAGCTGCCTCCTGCACACTCCCCACTGGATATGTGCCCGCAACCAAGGTACATGCCCTTGACGGAATCGAACCTGGGACCCTTGAGTCTGCAGGCCGACGCTCCATCCACTACTGAGCCAAACCAGTTAGGGCAACTCTATTCTTTTTTACTTTTAATCCTTACTCAGGACATATTTTTATTGATTTCTAGAGAGAGAGAGGAAGGGGGAGAGAGAGAGAGAGAGGAGAAGAGAGAGAGTGAGAGAAACATCAATGTGAGAGAGAAACATTGAGCAGCTGGCTCCTGTAGATACCCTGACCAGGGATCGAACCTGCAAACTAGGCATGTGCCCTGAGTGAGAATGAAACCCGCAACCTTTTGGTGCACTGGACAATGCTCCAATCAACAGAACAACTTAGCCAGGGCTATTATGTTTATGCTATCAACTGTTCTTTTTTTGTTATCTTTTATTTACATCGATGCCCCCTTTTCATAGTGTTGGCATTCTAATATTTTGAAATTACCAGCTGTTTGCTCATAGTTGCATTTTAGAATCCCTGAATCATTTTTTAGATGTGAGTTCTGATTAGTGGCTTGTCCTTGGAGATGCTAGTTGTATTATGGGAGCAATTGGGTGCAGGAGGCTCTGTAGGACTCTGCCCTGCCTCTGGGATTTGAAGCCAAACGCTTCTTGCACTAGTCAGAGCACGCGTGTCCCTATAGGTGCAGGTGAGCACAGTGGGAGGCGGGTGTCTAGAAAGCCCATCTTCTCCAACTGCTGTCCCACAGAGAGCCGCCCAGAGGGCTGCTCGCCTTTTCTCATTTGCTCTTTGAATTCAGTCACATTGGGCTTGGAGACTCCTTGAGCCAAACCATGCGCAGCAGTCTCCTGCCCAGGGTTTCAGCTCAGGTCTTTTTCATTCCTGTGTTCCCAAAGGCACAACTCATTATGCTTTCAGTCTTTTAGAACTTCCCCAGAACGGCACTGCTTCATTTCTTTTCTCTTGACCAGCTTTATGACAGATTTACCTTCCTCCGAAGTCCCCTTTCAGTCATTTCTCATGAATTTGTGTGGGAGGCAGGTAGATGTGTTCTCAGTCTGCTCTCTTGATCCAGTTTCTGCTTTATTCTGTAAAGAAACTCTCATGTCAAATTAAAATGCAATTATTTTCTTATCTTGATAATACCTTGTAATTTCTCTAATGCAGTTGCAGAGGAATGATAAAAGCGAATGGGTATTGCATCTCCTAAAAGAGCCGTAAACCAAGGGGAACAGAGTTGCATATGTCAAGGATTTAACACTCATACATTTTATGCCTTCTTGAACTCCACCAGGAAGCATCATTCTTCCTCAATGAATTTCTGGGGAGCAGCCATTTCAATTAAGTTGTTTATATTGCCAAGCCCATTTGTACAAGCACATGCTTAGCTGCCCTGCACCATAGCATAATGGACGGGTTAAATAATGGACATAAAGCTTTCCGTCTGGCTGAAATCCTTGTGTGTGTGTATTCACACATAAACCTAGATACATAAACTTCCTTTCAAGATTAGACACATTACACTCATGGTTCTTCAAGACTTAACTTTAGTATCACATACTATAGAAACCTCTTTTTGTTCCTTCTAAGATCCCTTTCATTGCACTGCAAACACTATTTTTGTGTTTGTGTGTGTATGTGTTTTTTAAATATATTTTTATTTCAGAGAGGAAGGGAGAGGGAGAGAGAGAGATAGAAACATCAATGAGAGAGGGCCATTGATTGGCTGCCTCCTGCATGCCCCACACTGGGGATCAAGCCTGCAAATTGGGCATGTGCCCTGACCTGGAATCTAACCATGATCTCCTGGTTCATAGGTTGATGCTCAACCACTGAGCCATGTTGCCTGGGCCGAACACTCTTATTATTCCACTTTCTATGGCTCACACCACACTGCAATTTTTTTTCTTTGTTTAACCTTCCCCATTCTCTCACCTGTCACTGAATCTGAGCTATTCGAGGATGGGAACAGGGGATGCTTATTTATTTGTCTTTCTCTTTCAAAGATGACTTGCAATGTTTTGTCCCATTGTGAGTATTGTGGGCTCAACAAATATATTTTTAATATTGATACACACACGTATGTACAGAGTGACAGGTATTCACATATAATGCCAACTATCTAGAAACTAAATTCAAATGTTATAGTAAACAATTTTATCTAGCTTAACTTACTTGACCATCTGCATATTCGAAAGCTGTTTGTCTCTAGATATGTTCAGTACCTATTTACCTAAGTATATATCCTGGATCCTCATATAAAGTATACAAACTTAAGCTACACAGGGAGGTTTACCTTAATAATTTTATATATTTACAACACAAATTTTATAGTCTATACAAACATGCACACATACTCAGTTTGTATATATATTTTTTTATTTTTGGGTTATTTTGATGTATGTATGTATACATGTTTATTATTGTGCATGTTTGTGTGCATGTGTGTGTTTCTTTTCAAGAATCAGGGATTGACAAAGTAAAAAAGAAACACTATGGACTTTGGCAACATGAGACCTTGACATGTATTGTGGAGCATGTATTGCACGTATTTATACATATTGTGTATGTTTTGGTCCACTGTCAATTTTCATTTTGTTGTAGTTATGGGAGGCAAGTGATTTATTAAAATGAGTGCAAAAGGGATTCTTTTATGGTGTATATGCTGACTGGATTAAAAAAATCTTATATCTACATAGAAGTTGGGAAGCAAATGAGAAGAACCAAGAGAAGTGGGGCAGACTCTTGAGAGTCAGTAAGAGGAAAAGTTAACTATACACATTTGGTGTTTGAAAATACGCACTTCAAATTAATACATCTAGATCTGTTTGTGTTGAGTTTAAGCAACTGTACCTGGGATCATCTCTGAGTCTGATTAAGTTTGTGCCTCAGAGAAGCTCAGTGACCTTGCAAACGGGTGACAGTGCATGGACTTCAGCCTGCATCTTAATGCCTATAGGGGATGGACCTCCAGTGTTGGGTTCAACTGTCTTGGCATAAATTACAATACGATGCTTGGGACAAAGATCTGTAGGGCAGTGGGTATCACAGTCATGTAAGTATGCACTTGACAGGAGCTATACTAGCTACCCCAGCCTTTATTACAAAAGAAACAAGACCTTAAAAGTAAAACAACCCCCTTAACAATATCTCAGTTTCACATACCTCATACATAGCTTAGAGTAAAAGGTATATTTGAGGAAGGATTTTGAAGCCAAATACATCCTATGTATTGGGCACTCTATATTTCTTTGTTCTTAGTTTTAATTCTTGGGATAATATAACCAATTAGCTTGAGCTAATGATATCTCCAAGTCAAAATATTCTGACTGTATCTGTCCTTGCTACCTATTACACTATTTATCCTATGTTATAGCGACAGTGAAAAGCTACATGTGGCCTCCCCCTCCTCCCCAGATGCCATCATTGCATTGAGATAAGCTAGCTGACATCAATGGCAGTACTTCTTGATGCCGTCCCCCGCCTATAGTGGACAGCTAGCACAATGATCTCCAACGATGCTGGTGTTCCTTTTGTTAAATGTGTTCTTTGATACCTTTATTAGGTCAGGATCCTCCGAATCTTCTCCTGGGACATGTTAGGCAGGTGGTTATATAGATCTCCCATGATAAAACCCACTCCAAAATTCCAATTATTCGGAACCTTGATATTCTTTCCTCTGTTTTTGTTTGTTTGTTTGTTTGTTTGTTTGTTTTTTTAATCATGAAAGATGTGGCAGCTCATCTTTCTTTAATGGAGTAAACTATGCTTTAGTCAAATAACTAAGCAAACTGTTAGAGCCACTTACACTGCCTAGCTAACCATTAATTTAAGAATCTCTCATATATAAACTTATTTCTATACATTCATCCTAATCTAACACTCTATCTTCTTTGACATAACATCCTTAGAATATATTTCTGCACATATGCCCCACATTTCTACAGATACAAGTTAACACAATCTTGTAATTCTTTTGATATTCAAGCTACCTCTTTCTAGGACCTACTTTGTTCATTTCCCTCTGAGGTGTGATCCAGTATGCCTGAAGTTAGAGTCTCAAGACAATGAATGGTGTCAGGTTCACCATAAGGAAACTAGTAGGTTCCCCCCTTTTTTTCTTTATTGATTAAGGTATTACATATGTGTCCTTATCCCCCCAATGCTCCCCCACTCCACCCCCACTCATGCCCTCAACCCCCTGCTGTTTGTGTCCATTGGTTAGGCTTATATGCGTGCATACGAGTCCTTTGGTTGATCTCTCACCCTTACCGCCGCCCTCCCCTACCTTCCCTCTAAGGTTTGATGATCTAATCAATGCTTCTCTGTCTCTGGATCTGTTTTTGTTCATCAGTTTATATTTTTCATTATACTCCACAAATGAGTGAGATCGTGTGATATTTATCTTTCTCTGACTGGCTTATTTCACATAGCATAATGCTCTCCAGTTCCATCCATGTTGTTGCAAATGGTAAGAATTCCTTCTTTTTTACTGATGTATATGGTACATCTACACAATTATTCAATTGTGTAGATGTACCATAGTTTTCTGATCCACTCATCTGCTGATGGGCACTTAGGCTGTTTCCAAATCTTAGCTATGGTAAATTGTGCTGCTATGAACATAGGGGTGCATATATCCTTTCTGACTGGTGTTTCTGGTTTCTTAGGATATATTCCTAGGAGTGGGATTACTGGGTCAAATGGGAGTTCCATTTTTAGTTTTTTGAGGAAACTCCATACTGTTCCCCACAGTGGCTGCACCAGTCTGCATTCCCACCAGCAGTGCACGAGGGTTCCTTTTTCTCCCCATCCAGTTTTCATTGGTTTTCAAATATGAGAAGGCTGTTTTACTTAGACATGACAAGGGAGGATGGGGTGTTTGAGGGTTCAAATTTTTCCATTCCAAATCTTCCCAATTAGTGCCACAATTCACATGTAAGATGTGTGACCCTGTGAATTCAATATGTATTTAAAATTTAATGTCTAGTGCTGGAGGTGACAAAATAAAACATGGTATATCCATAAAACAGAGTTTGTGCTGCCATTTAAAAGTGACCATCAATTCTATGATACTGCAGACTGAAAATGCCTCCTACTATAACAGACATTAGAATGTGAAAATAATGACTTGTGGCCACTGATAGATGCCAGCAATTATACGATCCCCCCAACTGCAGAGCTGCTGAAGAGGAAAGATAAAAACAAAGTGTGCCTTAGATGGAAGATGTAGATTTCAATTTTAAATATTCTCTTAAATATAAATATATAACAATGAGTAATGTATGGGGTAAAAAGGCTTGGGTGACGATAAACCAACTTAAGAGTGAACATATTTAGGGAGCGGAGTTCAATTGTGATGGGGTAGGTGGATGGGGTCAGACTGTCTTTGTTGAAGTCTATAGAAAAAATATATATTGTTCTTGAAAACAATAAAAAAACTGCCTAAGTAAAAAGAAATGAACTTTTATGATTTTTATCTATGTCTACACCATGTACTATAAAAATGATATTATTGTGAGAATTCCATAGAAGCTATATTGTTTCCTGTTCATGTTTTGAGACCATGTTTGTTATTGTCTTCTTGTAAATTATTTGATTAACCAGATGCAGCATGACCATCACAAAATCCTTGTAGTTAACATATTATAAAAGTGTAGGATACATCCAAATTTTGTCTTAATGTGCACTTTATCTCAAGGTTCTATAAGTGATAATTTAATTGTTATTTTTCTTGTGTGTGTGTGTTTTGAATTACTCCAGTATCCTACTTTCTAATTGGCAGTTGGGTCATAGTTGAATTTATTGTCAATCATTTTATTATCTAATCCAGAATCCCACCTTTGAAAGTCAGCTTCTGATAATAAGTAGTGTAGCAATCGGATCAGGATTAATATAGAGACAACTTCAGGTGTTTAGAACAGAAAGAATTTAACATGTGGAATTCATTATATACTTGTTGGATACCCTGAAGAGCAAAGGGTGCAGAAAAGAACTGTGGAAAAACCAAACAAATGAACAAACCCAAAAGGAAGAAAGAGAATACCCCAAACCTGCAAATACTCCCACTTTCATTTTCTTTCATAAACGCTTCTTGTCCCCATTAACTGTGGTTTCTATAACAGTTAACCAAGGCACCACTTTCTTTATATTTATCAACAGTTTCCCTCACTACAAGCCAAATGCAGCAATGATCCTGTTTATTTTAACAACATTTCCAAGTTAAGGATGGGTACCGTTTTTAGTTCTCCATTGCACTCTCTAAATTCCATTGGTTGTATCAAAACATTTCTGAAACCAGCTTTCTTATGACTGCAGTAGCCTATAATGACAAGTCTTTTGGGGAAATAGGGTTGGATTCGTGATCTTTAAAGTTGTTCTTCATATTTCTCCTTCTGGTGGGATATAGGGACTTCTCAGTAGGGCTGAATAGTTTATATGCTATTTTCGAATTGGCAGCCCCGAGTCAGGGAGCAATAGCTTTCTTAGATGGGCATACTGCTGATTGCTTCCTCAAACTTGATTGTCAGTTGAGAGGATTCATGACCCACAATATTGTGTGCACTAATTTTATTTCTTAGGAAATAGACATGTTTGAGATTTTCCCTGTTCCCAGATTTAGACCAGAATAATGCACTCCCCACTTTAGCTTAAGGTGAGGAACTAGAATATCTATATCATTCTGTTGGTAGCCCTCTTCCTTAATGCCCAGATATCACTTTTATTTGATACTAGAGGCCTGGTGCACGGATTCATGCACCTGTGGGGTCCCTTGGCCTGGCCTGTGGGGATCGGGCTGAAACCGACTCTCCGACATCCCCCGAGGGGTCCTGGATTGTGAGAGGACAGTTCTCAGGTGACGCACCCCAGAATCGGGCTCCCTCCTCTCTGGTTCCTGGTGCATTACCTGAGAACTGCAGCTGCCAAATCACCGCAGCTTGGCAGCTCTTGCATTGAGTGTCTATCCTCTGGTGGTCAGTGCGCATCATAGCTATCAGTCGGAGTGTCTGCCCCCTTGTGGTCATTGTGTGTCATAGCTACCAGCCTGTCAGCCGGTCACTTAGACTTTTATATATATAGATAGTGATACGATGATCCCTATTTTACAGATGGGATATCTGAGGTTTTGAGAAATTAAGTGTATTTTTCTTAGTCTGTGTTTCACAACTTAATAAGCTGTGTTACCTCACATCATGCCATGCATTGTTTCCCATCATGTTCTCACACACACACACACACACACACACATTTCACTTGGGATTGGGCAAATAAAATAGTTATACACAAGGTTTTGCTGACAATATTGTATACATTTCAGAAGGGAAGAGAGCCTTCTAAAGCACAATTTAAATGCAAATATGCTTATAAGTTCTGCTTATGAAAATGATTTTTAGCTAATCCTGATTAAAGCCATAAAGTAATCCTGGTTTGTATAAACTTTGTCTCTAATAAGTTAACATTATATAATAGCTACTTGAAGTTAATAAGCAGTATTTAAAAAATATCCCTCATTCACTCATTATTGACAAATATATATATATATATATATATATACACACACACACACATATATATATGTGCATATATACATATTTGAGTAAATTTTTACACTTAAAGTGATATATAAATAAATACGTATGTTAATAGTAACTTGTGAGATAAATGATAAATATCCATAACTTACTGTCTTGGACATTTATGATTGTATATAACAGTTCTCTCACTGTAAATATGAGGTAACTATTCTTCACTGTAACTGAAACCATCCTACGTTTCCTCTTTTGACTGCGGGGAAACTAGCATGTCTCATGTGTCTTCTGGGGGAAAATTCTCATTTCTAGATGACTGAATAACCTTTAATATTTTGGCATTTCCATCTAGTTAGTTATTATACCTTATGATCTAATTAGCATTTGGTATTTGATATCTCCAGTGACTAACAAGACCATCTAAATTAAAGCATTTCAAACCTTAATGTCTTGTTAGAGGATTCTATTAAAATGGAAGAGAAACAGTGGCTTTCTCCATTCCTCACAGTTTACCTTCAGGTTTATTGGTTAATGTTTAATTCTCCAATGAAAACTTAATGATCTTGGAATGTCAGGTATTACGAAGTCCCAGGTTGCTCCTCGCTGTGTCTCATCTCTCAACTGAATTCTCTGAGGACTTTAAGAATCCAAAACTTTTGGCTTCAGTAGTTAGAAAAACATTTTTTAAAATATCAAGACAATATTCAAAAACCATCTTTATATAGAAAGCAATAAAAATTTCCCTAATGATTGTGAACTTTTACAACTATAATTGTTTGGAATTAATTGTTTGTATTATATGATGCATTCATATAAACACACATTCTGAAATTTGAATAAGGTTTGATTTGTTACATTTTATTCCGAAGTTTTTTAAAAGAGTACATTTTAAGAGAATTGGTACAAAACCATGTTGCAAGTGAACATACCAGGAAGAGAACGAAAAGTACTTTAAATAATATATTAGGAATCTACATGTTTAGTTACACTATACAGTGTAACACACACACATAGGGCCCCAAAAGAGAGTTAAGCAGTTACCATAGCAGATTTTTAAAATTATCAGGTCTTTTAAAATTCAATTCAGTTTAAAAATTTATCCCAGAATCAGCTAAGATCTTGCCACAACTTTTTCTCTTGAAACACCCCCAGCTTTCTTCAATTCATACTCAGAAAAACCACGACTGGTAAGTACATATGGTAAATCGAATAATATATGTTAGTGGTGAAAAAGAGAGGGAAACAGGGGGTATTACATATTTTTATAAAGCCCCTGCCTGCAGGAGTATACCTTTTATTGGAAAGGATACAGAGATAAAATGTTACACACATTCATGGGCATTAAAGACTTCAGTGGGCAAACTCCAATATGATTATAAATTAATAGTCTAGCTCCGGCAACACTTAAACTATGGGAGAATTGCCATTGTGGCAGAGAAAGGGTACAATAGAAAATTCCGATGGCACACTTACGGAGCAATGGCTTTGAGTTATTTTCTTAAGGAGCCACCAGTTTGCAAGTTATCTTCTTCCCTGCAAAATCAAGGTCATTCCATAAGGTCAAGTAAGGTGTGCTTTGGGAATTCACAAGTGACCAAGTCAGGGATGTTTACATAATGAGGTAAATGTAGCCACCATCTTTTTCAAGAAAATGTGTAGTTCCTTCATTCCAAATAGTGGGACCTCTGTCAGCCTAGTCCTGAAGAGTGAGTGAGCTTATCCTTATCCTATTCCAGAACATGTAAGGGAATGAAGGGAGAAATAAATAAATCTGCATTGTTTAAGCCACTGAGAATTGGGAGTTGTCCGTAACCCAAGCATAACTGATAGCATCCTGACATACACAATGGGGGACTCAGATTACACTGCCTGTGAATCTAGAGAGGACATTGCTTTTGCGGACCATCCTTTTCTCTCATGTTCTATACTTGCTTCTTGGGTAAGACTTCCAATTTTTAAAATCACAGTCAGAGGGCAAATAATGAAGCCAAAGCTTGTTTTCTGCGTCAACAGACATTATACCCAGCTTTTACCACAGCAAAATAGTGTTATTCCATACTATAGCATGCTTATATGAATATGAAGTAGAACTAGGTGCCATAACAAAGGTAATTTTTCATAGGACAAAAGATTCTAAAATGTATTTAAGGTAACTTTTTCTTACATATTATTTTATTCTACTGGGAAATTTAACCCTTCTAGTAATTAAGCTTTTTATTTTTCCTGCTTGTAAACCAGTGATATGAGGTCATTCGGGGTTAACTCAGTCAGGTTTTCAAGACAGTTTTCCAATCCTCTTCTGCATGGAATTACTGATTCATATTCATAATAACTGAATCTGAAATGAATGTGATTGAAACAATAGGCTGTTTTTCGGTGTCTTATTTGGTTGGGGAGAAAAATAATTCAAACCACCAAAGAAAATGATGGTACACAGGTGTTGTTATTGCATTTACAGCCCAGAGTGGCTTGTAAAGTGGTTGCTATGGTAACACGATCATTTATAGACTATAATCCCGTTAGGAAAAACCAGTGATAAAGTAAGCTCATTGTAACAGACCTTATATTGCTTCACTTCCGGTTGTGTTTGTTTTATGGCAAATTACGTTAGTTAGAGCTATTTAAAAAAACAAATAAGAATGTCATACTGAGTCATATTTTTGGATAGAAGAAATGGGGATTTGAAAATTACTGCAGATGTTTTTTGTTTTTTTAATGTTAGCAAAACTGCAAACAAATGCAAATTATCTAGTTGTAAAAGACTAAATACTAGACTAGTGAAATATACAATAAACAATAAATATGTTATATAAAATATATACATTATTTAATAAATAATATTATATATTTCACTACTTTACCATTTCAGTCCTTCCTCCTACCACATGCTCCTAAGATCACACCTTTGCCTATATAGGCCAACATCTTGTTTATACTCAAGGAAGCTGGGATCCAGACAGGACTGATCTCAGTTTCCTAGCCCAAGAAGTCAATGGGTTGACTAGCCAGCTTTTTAAAAAGGAGATATTTTACTCATAAATTTCTTTTCTCCCTTCATTTTGTTGGAGAATTGATTTATTGCTCATAATTATTCTAATTTTTCGTGGTTTTAATTTAAAAAATACTATTTCCACTAAAGTAAAATTAGATTCCTATCTTGGACTTAGCATACTGATTTCTGCATATGAAGATATAAGAAATTGGTCATCTGGTTAAGAGGGTCTATGCTGATGAAATCGAGCGAATTAAAGACTTGGGCTGACTTTAATTTCTAGGAAGATGGATCAGAATTTCTTTTCCTTAATTTTTTTTGTCATAATACAAATAAAAACTCTGGATTTTATACATAAAGGAAAGAGAAGAAGACTCTGAAAGATGGACAGAGAAAACTGACTGGTCAGAGATCTCGGGATGATGAAGTCCCTAGGTTTTCATTTTGTCACATATCAGCCTGGAAGTGGAAGAAGCCAGGGACTTGGAAATGCAAATGGTCATGGACCACAACAGCCCTAAGAGTGGTTTGCTTTCTCAGGCCCTGGCGGCAGGAAAAGGGGCATTTAGCAAGGAAAAACAAACAAACAAAAATACCCCTTAGACAATAATGGCTCTACTCTAATCAAACACAAAAACAAAAACTGTGGCCTAGACCCACTTATGCCAGCAAAGACTGAATGGGGAACCGGGCTACCCACCATCAGCGCTGACAGGCTGTCATGAGATGCTAAGCAGGCCAGGTAGGGCGCCAGCACTCTCAGTTCTCCTGGACCATAGCAAGGACCTGGCCCTGCATTGTTGATGGAGATCATCTGGGGAGTCTAGACTTTCACCCCCATCCAGCAGTAATGAGGTCAAATGGAGAGAGGTCAGAGGAGACCAAATGGAAAGTCAAAACTTTCATCACCAACCAGCAATAATGAAGCCGACTGTTTGTGCTATCAGTAAGGCCATGTGAGAAGAAGTGGAAGGTATTTCTATCTTTTCCAGCCCAAATAACAAAAGCCAAAACTCCTACCCCTGCCCAGCAGGAACCAGGAATCTTTCTACTCGTTGGGTGCCAATGAAGGCTGAGAGGAGAAAGTGGACTTCTCCCACCAGGTAGCAGTGACCCTTTGTATACCTGAGGAGAGGCTGTCACCTTACGTATTGGATAAAAACAACTTGAATAACAACAGTTTTCTCATCAGAAGCAAGGGAGATTATAAGGAGGTGACATCTTTTTGAGTGTTGAAGGAAAGGGACTGTTACATCAGAAAATGCTTTAGAAGTGAAAGGAAAATCAAGACATTTCCAGATGAAGAAAAGTTTACGTCCTATAAGATTCCACTTTTACAACATTTTTGAAATGACAAAACTATAGAAATAGAGTAAAGGTTAGCAGTTGTCAGAGATTAAGAAACAAGTGACGGGGTGGGAAGTGGGTATGGGTACATAAAGACAATGGACAGACTCCTTGTGGTGAGAGAATTGTTCTGAATTTTGCATATCCTGGTTATGATACTGTACCATAGATTTACAAGATGTTGTCATTGGGGAAACAGGGTGAAGGGTGCATGGTTCTCTCTGTATTCTTCCTTTCTTTTTTAAAATATATTTTTATAGATTTCAGAGAAGAAGGGAGAGAGAGAAAGAGAGATAGAAGATCAATGATGAGAGAGAATCATTGATGAGCTGCCTCATGCACTTCCCACACTGGGGATAGAGCCCGAAACCTGGGCATGTGCCCTGACTGGGAATTGAACCATGACTTCCTGGTTCACAGGTTGATGCTCAACCACTTAGCTGCTGGGAGGGCATCTTTGTATTATTTCTAACAAATGCATGTGACTCTTCATTATCTAAAAAACAACAACAACAACAAAAAAAAACGTTAGAAGAACATATGGAGTCTAAATATTCTTTTATCCTGAGACAGGGATGCATTATTACTTTGGTGACTGGAAAGATGTATATTCTCTCTGCATTGAGGATATGCACTGAAAGCAGAACATTTGCAGCCTTGTTCTCAGAAGTACCTTTGTCTTCCAGTGCAGTGCTCATGACAGGTGTGTGAGTATTTGTGGACTAAGTTAGTGAAAGGATTAATGACAAAATTAATCTATCGTCTTTGAATGGGCTCTATTATTATATAGGTGAAAGCCTCCAGTTGGCAGCCCTCTAGAATTTGATAACATCATTATACAACCTTCTTCCCCTCCAGTGTTTTCTTTTTCAGCACTTGGTTGTTTAGCCATTCCCTGCATGGAAAAGATTTTTCATATCACTAAGAAATCTGGTTATCTTTCTTAGAAGACTCTCTGATTTGTCAACATCCCCAATAACATGAGTCTCTATATATAACCATGATAGGTAAGATGTAGTCTTACATTATTGGATAGATGGATTAGGCCATAGGCTTCCTTTTGTAGTTTTTAATGACCTACTTGTATTAATTAATATTTAAAATGCCAGCAGCACAAAGACTCATTTAAAAACCTTAACCAGCTCATAATTTAAAATTTAGAAACCCCCTTTGATATATAAAAATGATACAATCACATTTTTATAATATTATGTTGTAAAAACTCCATCCCTATAGATAAATGCTATTAATGATTTCTTGCATATCCTTTCAGAAACTAAGAGTGTGTATACTGGTAAATGTGTGTATCCTACACATATCTACAAAATATATACACATATATTTATAGTACATATTATATATATATATAAATTTTCTGAAGAACTCTATGAAAAGGGTACAATATTTACTATATTCTTTTTACAGATAAGTATAGTAAGACCAAAAAAATTTAATAGCTTTTTCATGGCTGACAAGAGTAGTCATGATATTAATCTCTTCTAATAAGTTGGGAGAATGATCTAGAAAATTTAGTGATACAAAGTAGGTAGTTCCCACTTTTGTAATATGCAGATTATTGAAGGAAACTCACAATTATTTCATGTCAAACTTGGGCCAAGGAATTATATAACTATTTTTACTACTTTTTCTGCGTTCATCTACATATAAAACTTTACCATGTATATGCATTAGTTTTGAATAAGAAAAAGCATGTGTTATACAAAACATTCAAATAATAGATCTATGCAAAATTTTGTATATAAGATTTAAAAAGTCTTCATCACATGTAATAAGGTTCAAGAATATTTTAAAGGCATAGCAAAATGAGAATTATAGAAAACATTTTGCATGTCATAGAAGGCCTTAAAAGAAATATTTTTGTCTGATAAAATACTTAAAAATAAAGTAAACTTTAAAAGATCAAACATTTTTTTCTACTGGAATGTTTAATCATCCACTTTAATCTCATTTGTAGGGAAGCATTTTTAACTGTAATTTTTGATGAAAATTTTCTAGTTTGCCTTCTTTTAGCATCTACCCTACTGTTAGAAGATTTCACTATGAAATTTTTTTAATGGAATAGACCTATTGCTTTTTCCTTTTTCTTTTTCTTTTTTTAACCTTTGAAAGCCTTGAGGATCAGGTTACTCATTAAAACAGGAACAGAAAGTGAATCTGTCCTGCTTGCTGAGCAAACATGGTATTTCTTTGCAAGGATTTTTTAAAATATAAAGACATACACACATGTACTTCCTTCAGCTCGGTAACTAAAAAACAAACAGATGACCTCATTTAGTAACACACAACTCCTGCAAGTCAAGTTCTAACAAAGCTGTTCACTTTCCAAATGATGATCATCTGTTAGCAGAAACGAATCTCCCACTGTGCCCTGGCACAAGAGTAGATTATTTGATTAATTACCACCCAGCCTGAAAGACAAATGCTTTGCCCTTCATCCAAGCCTCTCAGGTCCACTCTAACTGCTAATTTCCATTTTTGAGTTCAGACCTGTTTACTGAAATCAGACAATTCTGCATTCTTGTGAAAATTTCCCGCACTCCACACACTGGAAAGTCAATTCTGTGTAATTATACCAATTGAAAATAAAATTATGGCCTACAAATACATATAAAGGACTTTATATAACCTAGACATGACCAGTCTCTAAAGAGGGAGATATTGGCATGGGGCAAGTATTTTTGCTTGCTATTAAAGGCACGTATACTATTGAAAGGATACAATTGGAAGCTTGAGGATATCTTTCCTTCTTGTACTATTGTGAGTGAGAATAGAGAATGTTCTGTGTTTTGAAATCCTGAAGGTCTCAATGGATATGATATGCTTGCATCAAGGAGACCATATTATTTTGGTGTGGAGTATGACATGATGTAATGTGGCATATGATGTAATATTCCACAAAGTGGGTTTCACACCAGCCTAGCATGATGTGCTAAGGAAGAAATGTCCCATGGTATCATAATTTGGGGAGAATTTTATTCTGTTCATACACACACACACTCAGACATTCATAATACATATTAGCATATATTTAGACTTCATGAGGTTTAGTAGTAACAAACCTGCTCAACTTATTTTGACTTTATAATCCCTAGTCATTCAAACACAGAGCCTGTTTGGAGTAATATGTGCATATCCTATGGAACAAATATTTCTTGAAACACAATTTTGAGAATATTATATTAAAGATTTCACAATTGGGAGTATACAAACATCATAATTAATATTGGTTCACAGCATAGACCCTGACCTTACCTTGTATATACCAGCTTCTCCAAAATTCTCAAATAAAAATTTGCTTGGTGACATTTATTTATTTTTCACCATTTGCTTCACAATTCACACATTTGAGGAGACATTACTAAAGTGTATTCCTTCCTTTCACATCTTCAAGTTCTATAGCACATCACCAAGACAAGTGCCCGTGATAAGGCAGAAAGTATATCAGACATCGATTCAGATGTTAGGTAGGCTCAAGTCCTGATTATGCCTTGAGATGGTGAGAAAATCTTTGTGCTTTGGTTTCTGCAAACTGAAACTAGGAACAATTGCCTTCTAAGATTTGCTAAGGTTAGAGGGAAAGGTGTGAGGAAGCTACTACATTAGGTATAATCAATACAGAACAGTTCTATTGTGCTCGCATTCTTTTGTTGTTGCTGTTAATCCCCACCCCCAGGATGATTTTTTCCCATTGATTTTTAGAGAGAATTGGAGGAAGGGAGGCGAGGAGGGAGGAGGAAAGACACACATCGATTGGTTGCCTTCCTGTACACCGGGGATCTGACCTGCAACCCTACAAGTTCTTGGGCTGGAGAGCTATCCACTGAGCAACACATGCCGGGACCATACTCGCATTGTTGAGGAAGCTCCGTGAAAGCTTCAGTAACTGAAGGGAGAGAAAGTTCACATTTCTTGTCCATAGCTAACAACATTTAATTAGATTCAGGTATACAATTAAGATATGTGATAGCGATCACTTTGAGGATATCATGGGGCAAGAGTGGGAATCAGGGTACGAAAGAACCAAATATCTTTGATTATAAAACCACATCTTCTGCTCTGCAACATTTCAATCCACACCATCAGTTACTGTCTTACCACTAATGAAGATGAATTCTTGTGCTCCCCCTGGTTCTGAGTGGAGACATATCTCCTTGGCTATGAATAATGATAATAACAATAAAACAGAAAGCAAATCTGGAGGATATTGGATCCCAGAAACAGTGGACTCTACATGATGAGAGGAGTGAACATAATCTCAGGTTCTGAGCTCATTGTTCCTTCAACAAATAATATGATTAAGGGAACTGGATGATCTTAGTGAAATGGTGAGGACCACATACTTCTTCTCTCAACAGGAACAGATGGAACTGGGAAAATCTATGGGAAAAAATGCTGTACAAGAGAGTCATGGTTCAAATATGGAGGTCAAAAAGTGGCACGATTTTGAGGAAATGACAGAGATGAGAAAGGAGAAGGCCCTTGACCTTAATACTTGGGAAACTTTTTCTAGAGAGCTTGTTTGCTGTGAAAGGATTCCATCTTTTCTCTGAACCCAGTGGATTGAAGTGAATGACATTGATATAATAGTAACAACATAAACACTACTAATCGATTTTTAAAGCTCAGTGAGACAAACACTGAAATTTAAAGCATAGTTATAGTGTGGAAAATAAATTTTGTAAACTTTTAAATTGTGGACTTACTGGTTTAACTAAAAGAGTTTGTAGGTTAGAAGGAAAAGAAATGAGAATGTAGGGTTGCCAACCTATGTCTCTTTTTTAAAAAAAATATGATTTCACTGATTTTTAGAGAGAGAGAAAGGGAGAGTGGTAGAGAGATAGGAATTTCGATGAGAGAGGCACATCATCAATCGGCTGCTTTCTGCATATCCCCCACTGGGGATTGAGCCCACAATTGAGGTACATGCCCTTGACTGGGATCAAACCTGGGACCCTTAAGTCCACAGGGCAATGCTTTTTGTAAAAAGGGAATTACACTGTCTAAAAGGTCAGTGGATTAAAAATAAATAAGTGCGACCAATAGATGTATGAAAGTAAAATCATTATGAAAGCTGGGAGGTGGTTGAGGGGAGAAAAACAAGACCAGGGAAAGTGCTCAAATTTGGTAGCAGGGAGCAAACAGGTAGTAATTAAAATTAGATAACATTAAGAAATCAAGTGAATAAGCATATGTGGAAAATCACCAGGAGAATGAAAACAGAATTCTAAAATTTAATTACCTCCAAGGGTGGACTAAGGGTAGAGGATTTTTAATTTCATACTCATCTGTATTAGCTGAACATTTTATTCAGGCTTAACTTTAATTAAAAAATTGTTTATCCACTTGCAGATTTGGATCATTTGAGGTAAATGTATTTTTATTTCCTTTTTCTCTGTCCTTCCTGAAATATCTTCCTAATTACCCAGCAGTCTCAGCACACTGTTTTTGTTTTGTTTTCTTTCATTTTAACCAAACTACCCAGGTTTATCGACCTTTCCCTGGGATTGAACCGTATCAACTGATGCTCCTTGCCCCTGCTGAGTGACCTGCTGTTTTTCAATTTTGTACAGAAAAAAAGTCTAGGGCATGTGGCATTGGAAGGTATTAGCAAACCCTGAATCTCTCTGCTTCTGCTGGGGTTCAGGAAGATACTCCAGGGCAAGGAAACACTTTTGTGCACTTGATCAGAAATAAGAAAACAAAAGGGTAGCTAGCAATCACTGGAAAACATAAATCACCACCAAAGTGCATCAGGATTTAACAGCAGTCATTTACAAAATAACAGCAATTACAAATGTAGCTATCATTTGTTGAACCCCTAGACTTAAGCAGGTAAAGAAATACATGTTTCTCATATACACACCTTTAAGTTTTATAAGCCCTGTGGGTAATATTTTGATATTTGAATTTTACCCCCCAAAAAAATCAATCTGAAACTCAGAAAGATTATGTAAGGTTCTCAAGGGCAACAGAGCTAATAAATTCCAGGTCTGCCTGTCTCTGTTAGGAGCATTTAGAGGGAAATAGAATTGAAAAGGCACGGGCATCTGGACCGTGATAAAAAGAAATATCATCACCCACTCAAACGCTTGGCAACAACCTGGGACTCTGACCTCACTAATTCATTCCAGCCCTGCCTCTAATCAGCAAGTCCTATGAATCCACCTTCACCGTGCAGCGAAGATACTTCTCCTTCTCACGTCAGCACTGCCAGTGCCCCATGAGAGCCGCCAGTGCTTCCCTCCTGACTGCACAGCTACCACCTCCCTGCTCCCCTGCCCTCCTCCTCTTCCGCCCACTCTTAGCATCCAGAGTAAACTTTTAATTATACAAATCAGATCAACTCTCATCCTCTGCCGAAAACGGCCCAAGGCTTTCTTTCCACTCTTGGAATGAAGTCTTACCCATGACCATGATTTGCAAAGCTCTGTGGCATTAGATACATTCGTGCCATCCACTCTCTTGCTCACTAAGCTCCATCCACACCAGCCTTCACATACTACCTTGAAAAGGTTTAGATATCTTTCTAGGGGGGTTTTGTGGCTGTGGATTTCAGTGTGGAAGGTGAAGCAAGGGCAGATGCATAATGGAGATCTGATGGCACAAAGAAGGCCAGTTGACCTTCACTTAATTCTGGAAAGCTTATTTTGAACCTATGAAACTAAATGTGAGAAAATAACAACAGAAAGATAATTTTCAGATTAAATAAGGCATTCTAGGTCATGATAAGTAAAGATTGTATATTTGGCTTCATGTGTGATGGGAAGCCATTAGAGTTTGGAGCAAGTCTCTTATAATTTATGTTTTAAAATTATTTCTGGTCTGGCAGATGTGGCTCAGTGGATTGAGCATCGTCCCATGTACCAAGAAGTGACTGGCTCAATTCCATTCAGGGCACATGCCCCAGTTGCAGGCTTGATTCCCAGTAGGGGGTGTAAAGGAGGCAGCCAGCCCGTGGATGTCTCTCTCTCTCTCTCATCAATGTTCCTCTCTTTCCCCCTTCCCCTTTCTCTTTCGAAAATCAATAAAAACTTATTTAAAGATATTTCTGGGTTCTGTGGAAAATAGACAGTAGAGAAAGATAAAGAATTAGCAGAAGTCAGATTAGGAAGTCATTGCCCCAGTTCCTGTGAGCAAGAGGTGGCTTGGTCTGTGTTCAGAGTAGTGGGGTGGTGATGGACGGTCAAATTCAGGACATATTTTGAAGGTATGGTCAATACATGGATTTATTATGAAACTTGAGAGAGTTAGGGATAAAATATGCTTCTAAACATTTTGGCTAGAGAAATGGGAAGATATTAATGCCCTTAACTAGGATGATGATGTTTGGGGAAGATTAAGTGTGAAGAAGAAAGTCAAGAGCTCTGTGTTGTGCATGTTATATTGAAAATATAAATTAGACATCCACCTAGAGAAGTTGAATAGACACCCTGGATCTGGAGCTAAGGGCAAGACCAGGAATGGAGATACAGCTAAGGGAATTGTTAGTCTATAGGTCAGTGCCACTCAAAGTGCAGGTCTTGGTCTGTATCAGTGTATGGGCTGTTACTAGAAAGCAAGCCAAGGGGGCTCAGAATGGAGAGTAATTGCTTAGAAATTGTGTTATTGGTTGCCATCAAGGTCACATGGCAGTCATACATGGTGCTTGTGTTACCCAAGGGTCAGTCTCTGATGGACTGGGGAAATACAAGGAAAACTGTTTCATCACTGACTGGTAAAGAAGCAATAAAAAGAAGAGTTTAAAAAGCACTGATACAGATGCTACTGAAGGGGCTTGGTGTGATCTTCTGGGGATTAAGCATAGATAGCAAAAAGGAAAGAACCGAGGCATGATCCTCGAGCCACTCCAAGTTTTAGAAATCAAGGTGAGGAGGATGGACCCGCTAGAAATCGGAAAGGAATGGCCTGTGAGATAGAAGGATACGCAGAGAAGCCAACAAAGAAAATGTTTCAAGGAGAGAAAGTGTGATCATTCTTGTCACATGCAATTGAGGGGCTGAGTAAAATGAATAGTAAAATGTAGCCTCCTCAACCTCAGATATCTGTATTTATATATCTATATCCATGTCTACATCTCTATTTCTTTCTACATATGATTCTATCTATATCATTGTCTATATCTATCTGTGTGCCTTATGGCCTTTTCCACTTTCATTTGCACAAGTAATATTAACTCTCATTTCAGTTATTGTGGTAATATCTTAACTGCTCTCTTTTCTCTCATGACCTTGCTCCCTTTAATTCATTCTCCACAGTGAAGCTAGAATTTTTTCCCTAAAGCTCAATAGCGATAATTTCTCTAACCTTTTAAAAATCAATCTATATTCAGTTGTCTAAAAAAAAAATGCTATCATTCATAACATTCCTAAAAATATCATTTTATAGCTGTCAAATCCTTCTCTTTCCGGTCCCAAGGCTCCTGCAGACTCTGAGCTGGGATGGTGAGTCACATGTCTAGGATTTTCATGCGGGGTAGGGCAGCATCATCCATACTAGTAAACATGGTGATTCACGTCGATTATGACTAACTGCAGGGAGAGGGACAACGGCTCTGCAGGATGGAAGAAGGTTCGGCTTCTGCAGGCTTGGCTCATTTTATTTTATTTTATTTTATTTGGTAATCTTTTTTTTATTGTTTGAAGTATTACAAATATTAGTACATATGTCTCTCTTTTTTTTTTTCCCATTGACCTCCCCCCCGGCCTCCCCTACCCCCCAGTACATGCCTTTACCTGCCCTCCCCCCCCCCCCCCCAGTGTCTTGTATCCATTGGTTATGCTTATATGCATGCATACAAGTCCTTCGGTTGATCTCTCTCTTTTTTTTTTTTAATATATTTTATTGATTTTTTACAGAGAGGAAAGGAGAGGGATAGAGAGTTAGAAACATTGATGAGAGAGAAACATCGATCAGCTGCCTCCTGCATACCTCCTACTGGGGATGTGCCTGCAACCAAGGTACATGCCCTTGACCGGAATCGAACCCGGGACCCCCCAGTCCGCAGGCCGATGCTCTGTCCACTGAGCCAAACTGGTTTTGGCCCTTCAGTTGATCTCTTACAGCCCCAATCTCCCCTGCCTTCCCGTTGTAGTTTGACAGTCTGTTCAATGCTTCTTTGCCTCTGTATCTATTTTTTCCCCATTTCTTTCCTTAAAAAAAATCTTGCCTCTGCAGACTAGAAATAAACATATAATAACAAGAAATGTTTGAGTCCAAATTTCAATGTCCAACAGTTCTGAGTCCCCATTTCAATGTCAAACAGTTCCTTATGTGTACATGTCAGCAATGATATCTGGATGGTGGACACATGGTGGCAATGCAGGTCCGACCCTCTCTGGTTTGGTCCTAGGCAACCTGCTGCGTCGCACAGCTGCT